>NC_142127.1:104725982-105404674 GCF_024610735.1 Ursus americanus
AAAACAGAACAAACAGGAAAAAAAGTTTTTTAATGGAATTAGACCTAAGCCCTAACATTAATTACATTAAATGCAAATGGCCTAAATATAGCAATTAAAAGAGATTGGTAGAGTGAATTTTTTTAAAAAATTGACCCAACTGGGGTGCTTACATGGCTCATTCAGTTAAGTGTTTGACCCTTGGTTTCAGCTCAGGTCGTGGTCTCATGGGTCGTGAGATTGAGCCCTATGTCAGGCTCCATGCTCAGCAGGAGTCTGCTTAAGATTCTCTCCCTCTGCTCCCCCTTCAGTTGTGCTCGTGTGTGCATGCTCTTGTTCTCTCTAAATAAATCTTAAAAAAAAAAAAAAAAAAATTGACCCAACTGCAGTTGACCCTTGAACAACGTAGGGGTTGGTGGTGCCAATCCCCTGCACAGTTGAAAATCTGCATGTAACTTTTAACTCCGTAAAACTTAACTGCTAGTAGCCCACTGTTGATTGGAAGCCTTACTGGTAACATAAGCAATCAGTTAACACATATTCTGTATGTTATATGTACTATATTCTCACAATAAAGCATGCTAGTAAAAAGAAAATGTTAAAACAATTATAAGGAGGAGAAAATACATTTATAGTGGTGTGGAAAAACCTGCATGAAAGTGGACCCATGTAGTTCAAACCTGTGTTGTTCAAGGATCAACTATATGTGGTACCTACAAGAAACTCATCTCAAATATATTGATAGAGGGAGGTTGAAAATTAAAAATGGAAAAATAGGTATCATATAAACATTAATCAAAGGAAAGCAGGAATGGCTATATATTAGATAAAGGAGACTCCAGAGCAGAGAAAATTTACCAGAGACACAAAGGGGACATTATATAATGATAAGAGTCAGTCCACCAAGAAGTCCTAGCAATCCTAAATGGTGATGGAGTACACAACAGAGCTGCAGAGTATGTGAGGCAAAAACATATTGAACTGAAAAGAGAAACAGAGAAATCCACAATTACAGATGGAGACTTCAGTACCCTTCCCTCAACAATGGGCACAACTAGATAAAAATCAGCCAGGGTATGGAAGGACTCGGTAACAGCCAGCAACCAACAGGACCTAATTGAAGTGTTTAGAGCATTTCACCCAACAACAGCAAGATACGTACAGAATATACACTAAGGTGGACCGTTTCCTGTGTCATTAAACGAACCTCAGTACATTTGAAGAACTGAAATCATACAGAGTGTTTTCTCATCACAGTGGAATCAAAGCGGAAATCAGTAACTAGAAGGTAAAAGGAAAATCTCAAAACACTTAGAAACAAACAGCACACTTCTCTATAAGCCGTGGGTCAAACAGGAAGGCTCAAAAGAATTATGGGCGCCTGGGTAGCGCAGTCGTTAAAAGCGTCTGCCTTCGGCTCAGGGCGTGATCCTGGCGTTCCGGGATCGAGTCCCACATCAGGCTCCTCGGCTGGGAGCCTGCTTCTTCCTCTCCTGCTCCCCCTGCTTGTGTTCCCTCTCTCGCTGGCTGTCTCTCTGTCACATAAATAAATAAAAAAATCTAAAAAAAAAAAAAAAAAAGAATTAAATACATTAAAATGAATGAAAATGAAAATACACCTTATCAAAATTCGTGAGACAGCTAAAGCACAGCTGAGAGGGAAATTTATAGCACTGAATGTATATGTTAAAAAAGATGGCGACTCTTGGGGCACCTGGGTCGCTCAGTCAGTTAAGCATCTGACTCTTGATTTCAGCCCCGGTCATGATCTCAGGGTCATGAAGTCAAGCCCCATGTTGGGCTCTAAGCTCAGTGGGGAGTCTGCTTGAGATTCTCTCTCTCTCCCTCTCGCTTTGCCCCTTCCCCACTCATGAGTGCTTCCTCAATAAATAACTAAATAAATCTTAATTTAAAAAAAAGATGGTGGGGCGCCTGGGTGGCGCAGTCGTTAAGCGTCTGCCTTCGGCTCAGGGCGTGATCCCGGCGTTCTGGGATCGAGTCCCGCATCAGGCTTCTCCGCTGGGAGCCTGCTTCTTCCTCTCCCACTCGCCTGCTTGTGTTCCCTCTCTCGCTGGCTGTCTCTCTGTCACATAAATAAAAATAAATAAATAAATAAATAAATAAATAAATAAATAAATAAATAAATAAATAAAAGATGGTGACTCTGACGTCAATAAGCTTTCACCTGAAGAACTTAGAAAAAGTAGAGCAGAATAACCCCAAAGCAAACATAAGGAAATACTAAAGATAAGAACAGAAATTAGTGAAATTGGAAACAAAAATAATTTTTAAAAGATTTTATTTATTTGTTTTTAGTGAGAGAGAGCGAGAGCAGGGGAGGGGCAGAGGGAGAGGGAGAGAGAAAATCTCCACTTAGTGCAGAGCCCCTTGCAAGGCTTGATCCCAGGACCCTGAGATCATGACCTGAGGCGAAATCAAAAGGCAGACACTGAACCGATTGAGCCACTCAGGCTCCCTGTAAACGAAATTAATTTTTAAAAAATAATTGAAACAAAGAAATAGCCTTTTAAAAATATTAATAAAACTGACAAATCTCTCACTATATTGTATATCTGAAACTAATATAACACTGTATGTTAAGTATACTGGAATTAAAAGAAAAACTTAATAAATAAAAAAAACAAAAACCTGACAAGCTTGTATTAAGACTGACCGAAAAGGGAAAGAAGAAACAAATTGCCAGTATCAATTTGACAATTCAGATGAAGTGGAATACTTCATCAAAAACCAAATGGCCACAGCTCACCTCATAGGAGACTTGATCATTTAAATAGCTTTATAACCATTATGAAAAGGAAATTAATTTTGTAATTTTAAAACTCCCCAAAAAGAAATCTCCAGGCCCAGGTAGTTTCACAGGAAAATTCTACCAAACATTTAAAGAATTAACACCATTTCTATGCAGTCTCTTCCAGAAAAATAGGAGGAGGGAACATTTCCCCGGTTCGTTTTATGAATTTATACCAAAACCAGACAAAGATGGTACAAAAAAATAAAACTATGGACCAGATATCCCTCATGAATTTAGATGCAGACGTCTTTAACAAAATATTAGCAAATGGAATTCAGCAGTATATAAAAATAATATATACACCTTGGCAGAGTTTGTTCCAAGGAGGCAAGGCTGTTTCAGTATTCCAGAGTCAATCAAAGTAATCTGCATATTAAAGAAGAAAAATTGGGGTGCCTGGGTGGCTCAGTCAGTTGAGCATCTGACTCTTGATCTTGGGATCATGAGTTCAGGCCCCATGCTGGGCTCCACACTGGGCATGAAGCTTACTTAAAAAGAAGAAAAATAACATAATTTAATGCAGAAAAAGCATTTAATAAAATTCAACATTCATTAAAAACTCTTACAATATGACTAGAGAGAACTTCTTCAGCTTGAAAAGAGCATTTACAACAAAATCCAGAGCCAACATCACACTCAGCAGCGAAGGCCTGAATGTTTCACCCCTATGACCAGAACAGTTTGGGAATGTCCACTCACTTCTTTCTCAGCAGTGCTGGAAGTTCTAGTCAGTTCAGAAGGCGAGAAAAGGAAATATAAGGAATACCGATTGGAAAGGAAGAGGTAAAACTGCCCCTATTCGTAGCTCACATGATGGTCTCTGTAGAAAACCCCAGGGAACGGATAGGAAAACTCCTAGGGCTGATGAATGAGTTCAGCAAGATCACAGGTTACAAGATAAGCATACAAAGATTGATTGTATTTCTGTATATTGGTAACGAACGTAAGAACAACAAAATTAAAAACACAGTACTATTTATAATCACTCAGAAATACTCAGATATAGGACTTGTACGCTGACAGCTCCTGGTGTGGCTAAAAGAAAGCAAAGATCCAAATACGTGGGGAGACATACATGTTCATGGATCAGAAGACTCCATACAGTAAAGGTCAATTCTATCCAAACTGATAAATCCGTTTAGCCCAGTTTCTGTCAAAGCCCAGCAAGTAGACCAATGGAACAGAATAGGTGCAACTGGAAATGTGCCCAAATGATTTTTGATGAAGATACAAAAGTAATTTGGTGGAGGAAAGACCCTCTTTAGCAATTAGACATCCTTCCCCAGAAGACAAACCTCTACCTAATTCTCACACCTTATAAAATATTAACTCAGGAAACAGGATGGACACTTCTAGGGGAAAAATAGGACATCTTCAGGCTCAGGCCTCAGCAAAGAGATCTTAGACTTGATACCAAAAGCATCCATAAAAGGGAAAATTGATAATTGAACTTCATCAAAATTTAAACCTTTCACCCAGCAAAAGAACTTAAGAGGATGAAAAGACAAGCTGTACATTGGAGAATATACCCTCGAAGGACTGGTCTCTGGAATACATACATAAAACTCTCACAATTCAACCCAAACCTCCAAACAATTCTGTCAGAAATGGGCAAAAGATACAGACATTTCACCAAATAAGCACATGAGAAGGTACTGAATATCTATAGCTGTTTGGGAAATGGAGATTAAAACCACAATGAGACATCGCACCTACCAGAACGGCTACAACAAGCTAGAGGCGGAAACGGGACAGCTTGGCGTTTTTCTAACTCCCTCCCTCCCTCCCTTCTTTCCTTCCTTTTTTTTTTTTTTTCAAGATTTTATTCATTTCACAGAGAGAGTGCACCCCTGTACAAGCAGGGGGGGAGGGGCAGAGGAAGAGAGAGAAGCAGACTTCCTGTTGAGCAGGGAGCCTGATGTGGGCTCGATCCCAGGACCCTGGGATCATGACCTGAGCCAAGGCAGACGCTTAACCGACTGAGCCACCCAGGCGCCCCTTGGGACTTTCTTTTAAAACTAAATATGCACCCACCATACAACCTAGGAATTTCACTCCTGGACGTTTATCCCAGAGAAATGCAGACTTAGGTTCACACAGAAGCCTGTACACAAGCGTGTCTAGCAGCTTTATTTGCAATGGCCGCAAACTGCAGGGAGCCCAGATGTCCTTTAACGCGAGGCCGGCTTCACGAGCCACGGCACATCTGTGTGCGGACAGTACGGTACGATGGGATTGACTGTTGATACAACAGCCTGGAAGCAGTGTCCAGAGAATTATGATGAATGAAACAAGCCAGTCCCCCCCAATTATAACTATGATTCGGATTATAGAACTTTCTTGAAATGACAGAATTAGAGACGGAGAACAGATTAGCAGTTGCCCGGGGCTAGGGAAGGGGTGGGGCGGAAGGGACGTGGGTCTGGTTGTAACAGGCCAGCAGGAGGGACCTTCGTGGTGGTGGAAATGTTCTGTATGTTACCCATATCCTGGTTGTGATCTTGTACCATAGCGTTACTGGGAAGAAGCTGAGTAACAGGTACATAGAATGTCTGTATTATTTCTTATCACCATATATGAATCTACATTACCTTTAAAACAAAGTTTAAAAAAAAAAAAGAGGTAGATCATAGGTGTTCGGGAAGCCCTAACAGGGTAGCTCAGTATGGGGACTGGGGGTGGGAAGCAGGGTTTGCATGAGTCCAGATGGGGGCAGAGGAGGCTGACCGGATGCTGGGGGGTGAGGGGGGCGGGACAGGCTCCAGGTCCTACACAGGGTCCCGGCTCTTGCACCTGGGCAGCCCCTCCAGGCACTCGCAGGTAGTACACCTTGAGAGATGCTCTTGGTCCAGCCGTGCTGTCCCACAGATGAGGGGGAGAGGCCCGAAGAGGGGATGGCTTTAGGATCCCACAGTGGTCGAGGAGTCCGCATGTAGGTCAAGCTAAGGCCCTTGCTCTTCCCAGCCCACCCCCAGGTGTCAGAGCCCGTCTCCGGGAACTGAAGTGACCAATGAACGTGTCAAAGGGAGATCAGCAGGCTCGCATTACCTGTAACGCCCTGTGCCTCCTGTTCGCTTATCTTGTTATCTGCTGGTCGGCAAGTAGCAGCCAGCTCCCAAGGTTTAAGAAAACTTCAGCCAAAACAAAATTCAGAAAATTATTACGTTAGTGATTTATTTTGTTTTTGCTGAAAATAGAGTGAAGAGTTCTGTTCTCAGCTCATTGGATCTGAGTGAGAGCCTCCGGTCTTCAGGGTCCCCCTGCCCCTCTGCTGCACACACGGTCTCTAGTGACCAACGGCTCATCCCACGTGTCAGTCGAGAGGCTGCCGCTGAGCTGTCAGCTGAAGGGAACAGCGCGGAGCTGAGGTCTTTGGACCCCCACCTGGGGGGCCCCGGGCTCTGCAGCTGGAGTAGGAGTTTCTCCTGCATAGGAAAAGGGTCCAGACAGAATTGTCCCTGTGGACACCCAGCATATGTTGCCCGGGGCGGGCCGTGTGGACACAAGTGGACCAGGAAGCTTGGCACGGAGGGTTTGGGGGCAGCAGTGCCATGGGGGCAAGCACATGGCCCGTGTTCAGGAAGATGTGGGTGTGATGTTTTCAGTTGAACTCATGACTTTCACAGACGGGAGTCCGTCCTGGGATGTTGGTTCATTACTTGGCATGATTGAATCCCTTGTCTCTCCCAGGACAGAGAACACGCCGATGATCGCCGGCCTCGGGAAGGTAAGCCTCGGTGAGCTCGGGCCGATGGAGCGGGTGCTTTGTCTCGCGTGTAGGAAGACCTGAGTCTTCCTCCAGCAGAGTCTCCTTTACTCCCCCATGCCTGCCCAGCGCACAGCACTCCCGATGCCGGACGTGCGTGTAGGGGGGAGGTTTCCACCCAGAGCAGGTCTGTGACACCAGCTGGGTGTCCTGCCATTGAACTGGATTCTGACACTGGCTACCTGGAGGCTGCGTCAGACCCCACACAGGGCGCAGGCCCACAGGACTGCCGCAGCCAGCACCCCTTCAGACACCAGGTGTAAGTCCCAGGGTCACCTATGTTTCTGACAGGCCAGCTGTCCGTCGGAGGGCCCCGTGACCCCCTCCTGGGGTTCAGTTAGTTTGCCAGTACAGCTCACAGAACTTTCGGAAATACTTGGCTACTAGATGACTGGTTTACTGTGAAAGTATATACTAGAGGAAACAGATGAACATCTGGACCGGGGGCGGGGGGCGCCACCCTCCCAGCACCCGCATGTGTTCGGCAACCTGGAAGTGCTCCAGACCCATGCTATTGGGACTTTTTTGGGGATTTGATCTAACAATAAGTCCATTTTTAGCCCCTCTCTCCTCTCCGAGAATGGGGGTGGGGGATGTAAATTCCAAGCTTCTACTCGTGACTTTCAGTGGCCAGCCCCGTCCAGGAGCCCACCCAGAGTCACGTATTAGAACAAAAGACACTCCTATCTCCCCGGAAATTCCAAGGGATTTAGGAACTCAGTGTCAGGAACCAAAGTCCAAATATTAGAACAAGAGCGGCTCCTGGTGTTCCTGTCACTTAGGAAATTACCGGGCTTTCAGGAGCTCAGTGCTGGGACCGGGGCAGAGACCTGTGTACTTTCTATCATCTTACAGTCCATTCCCCCAGCAGCTTTACCAGGTATCCGGGGCCTTGGGGAGATCATGTTCATGAGCCCAAAATATGCACTGAGGTCAGAAAAAGCCTCACATTGTATTCCTCACCCCAGAGGTGTACTTTTTGAGATCTGTAGAGTGATTGATTGCATTTGTTTAGCCCTGACACGAAAAGCTCTTTTCAAGCCTCTGCTAACTTAAGAAATACAGAGCCGTCTTTACAGCAGAGACCCACAGGCCCATGGGTGGCTTGTTCCCTGGGGCCGTCTCCACCCCCCAAGCCCTGGCTGTCCCACCTACAAGACACAGCTTCCCAAAGCGATTGCTCGTGATGGCAGCCCCCCGGCTCGCTGGCCCCTCAGCTCCAGCCTGCAGCTGCACCTCGCCCGGGTTCTCTGACCCTCCCTGACCCCCCCACTGCCCTCGGTGCATGCAGTCTGGCCTTTCACACACCCAGCTTCACGAGGCCCCGCTTCCCCAGAGCTACGTCCCCAGCTAAGTCCAGGTGTCTTCCCGGCTTCCCACCGCCCCTTTCCCTGTGCGCCTCCTGTAGTCGTCCCCCCTGCCTGTCCTCCTCTTCCTCTCCACTAGAATGTTTCAGCCTCCACAGCCCTGCAACCTCCTCCCCTCCCTCCCTTCCCGACACCCAGTCTCGCTCCTTCCTCTGCTTCCCCGGAACTTGCAGAGGAGGCCCGGCCCTGTACTCCGCTGCTGGCAAGCCTCTCTCCGGCTCGTTTCCCATCCGCCCTGGCCAGGCCTTTGCCTCCTCACCTGCTGGTGGGCCTCCCAGCACCATCCCAGCCTCCTCTGCACAGCGGCTCCCTCGTAGCACTCCTCCTGTCCTGCAGCTCCACCAGCAGCAGCCTGTGCTCAGGGCTTTGAACTTGGCCTCTCGGGGCAGGTCCCGACCTTTCTCCTGCAAGACCCAGGTCCCCACCTGCTTACTTGACATTCCCTCTGGCCCCACGTGTGTGTCTCTCCTCCCTGGTTCCCCTCTCTCCCCATAGTGCCTCCCGCCATCCGGGACCTCACTTCTGAAGTCTAGGTGGTTCCTTGGTCCCACCGGGTCCTTGTTCCCTGCACTGGTGGGCAGCTAGTCAGTCCTATCTGTCCTATCTCCACAGTGTATCAAGGTCTGCATCTTGTGTGTCTCCGTGGCTGCGGACTCTGTAGCAGGTCATCCCCATCTGTAGTCTAGACGCCTGCCCTGGTCCCTTCCATCCCCTGTGCAGCATCCAGATCCAGAATGATGGTTACACATGCAAGTCAGGGCATCTCACCTCTTTCTCAAAACCTACGTGCAGTTGTGCTGTTGCACTTGTGCCTGACCCCACCTGTCATGGGGCACCGGGGCCCTGTCCCCCTCGGTCACCCCGTCCCAGGAGCGTGCTTGCCCCTCCTCTGCCATGGCCATGAACACTCTAGCCCCGTGCGCTGTCACCTTCACACCTTGTGCCCTGCGCACCCGTCGGAGTGCTCTCCCCAGTTGCTATGATGCTGTTCCCTCTTCCCTTCGGTGCTTGGTCTCGGGAATGGTTGTGCCTCGAGAATTGGGAATGGTTGTGCCTTGAAAATTGGGAGTGCTCTTCGCTCTTTCTGGCGGTATCTCTGTTGCCTGGAGGTATCAGGAAGCGCCTGATAAAGTAAATTCCTGTTGAACAAGCGAGGATAACTCTTATCATGGCCCCTGTCTCACTTTGCACACCGTAAATGTTGTCTGTTCCTGATGTTCCCGGAAAAGAGCAGCTGGAGGAAATGTCACTTCTCTATCAGGAAATCTCACCTCCGCTCTTGAAGACTGCTTTAGTCTCCCTCTTTTATGACAATTGAACGCGCTTTCTTGCGTTGCCATCCCTGCCCCCAGGCCGCCGAGCTGGTGACCAGGAACTGTGAGGCTTACGAGGCCCACATGCGAGATGTTCGTGACTACCTGGAGGAGCGGCTGGCGGTGAGCCTGGGGTCCGCGGAGGGTGGGGGGCAGGGGCTGGAGTCCGCGGGGGCCTCAGCCTTCCTCCGAGGAGCTGAGGGTCGGGGTGGGAGCTGCCCCAGGCAACAGGCAGGACAAGGATGGGGGTTGTTTGGAATTCGGTGCAGGGAGTCAGGGCAGAGGCTAGAGGACGGAAGCCTGAGTCAGGAGACCCCCCCAAGTTGGGCTCTAGACCAAGGGGCTGATCTTCATAAAGTCGTGGTAGAAACGCACAGAGCTAGTGTGTTTGGTGGTTCTACGGAGGAGAGTCACACGTATTCAGAATTTTTTCTCCTGGCTAATTTTGCTTCCCGGAAAGTCAGTCCCGTAACTATTATAGGTAGATGCTTGTTGACGAACTAATTACTTTATGTGTCAAGGTTGAGATTTTGTTTTCCAGAAAAGGCTCGAGGTCAAACAGTGGGGCGGGGGGGGGGGGGGGGGGGCGGCGCTGTGTGCTTTAAAACTATCTCTGAATACTTCATTGACTTTTCAGGCTGAATTTGATAAGCAGAGAATCCATCTGAACAGCCAGTTTCCAGGGACCGAACGACTCCCCAACACATGCAACTTTTCCATCCGGGGACCCCAGCTCCAAGGTGAGGAGCTCTCCTGGCCTCCGTGTGGGGCAGGGGGCGCCAGAGGGAGCAGAGCGGCCCCTAGGGACGAGGCGAGGGTGGGTGTGGCCGCGTCCTGTTCTCCCTGCCTCGGCTCCTCGCCCTAGAGCAGGGGGCGCGGTCTGCCTGCCCCAAGCTGAGAGGGAAGGAGATGAGCTTGACCAAATTTCAGGCTAGCTCATCCATTTCCGTCAGCAGGTTTGACAAAATATTTTATGAGGATAAGGGAAAGGAGAGGCAGTCAACTTTAAAATTCGGCTCAGAGTCAGGATGAAGTGCACATGTGTGGGACTCATTGTTCCTGCGATAACTGCCTCGCGTTTTCCCGGCTGGAAACCGTCAGGATTACCGGAATCCAGAAGATAAAATGTGGCTCACCCAGGGCCCTGGGGCGCATCCAGGGCATTGACCAAGAGGAGATTCTGTGCCCCGGCATGAGGGAGGCACGTCCGCAGGGCAGTTTGGGGCTTCTCAGGGAGGAGGGGGTCCCCTCTGTCTCGCAGGGTGGCGCAGGCCACGCTGCGTGTCTGCACCACGTACAGTCCCTGGGCAGCTGTCACTGTGCCCGGGGACGGGACCCCGCGCTGGGATGCAGTCTTGCTGTTGGCCGCCGCTCCGGCTCTCCTTGCTGCTCGGGGGAGAGCTCCTCGGTCCTCTTCCCCGTTTTTGTGGGGACACATGTGTTGTATTCAGTGAGGCCTGTGTCCACTTAAATGAGACAGATTCTGTTAAGAAGTCAGTGGATCTGTAACTTTAATCTCTGTGCTTGCGTTTAATCAAGACAGCTCCCAAGTGTCCCCACCTTTAGAAAACAACAGATGTCAGTTTCAATGTTATTAGTGGGACAACAAAGTATGAAGTAAGGCCGCTGATGAGAGTTCTGGGGGTATCCCTTGGCAGCTGACCGCAAATAACGTGTTCGAGGCCAGTTTTAGGGGCAGAATCGTGTCTGGGAGGGACCATCTTGTCTGGACCCTGCTGCACTGTCACCTGGGATGAGAGGGGCCTGTGCCCTGGGACCCCCCCCCCCACCAAGGTGGCACGAGGGAGCCTCCAAACTTGCAGCGGGAAGAGGAGGGCGGACAGGTGGAGCCCTGCCTGCTCTCTCCGCCTCACAGCCGCGTGCCCTGTCTCTGCAGGCCGCGCGGTGCTGGCCCAGTGCAGGACGCTGCTGGCCAGCGTGGGGGCTGCGTGCCACTCGGACCACGTGGATCGGTAAGTGCTCCACATGCTGGGCTGTGGTACCCAGGGCACGACCGGTGGGCAGCCAGAGCAAGCCACTGGACTGGGGGCTTCCGGGCTGCGCAGCCAATAGGGACACAAACGGTGACCAGACGTCGCAGGGCTGAGAGGAGGAGGGGAAGCTGCAGCCTAAAGGAGGATCGGCCGGGTGGGGCAGGGCAGGCTGCAGGAGCTCCCTTTGTCCTTATAAAGTGAGGGGCTTCGGAAGGGCTGTGACAGGCTAGGTTGGTTCCAGGGGGATTGCAGGAGAGCAGGCCCATTGAGTGGCCATGGCCAAGGCCGGAGGGGAGCATGTGGGGCCCAGGCATCCCAGATGGTGCCCAACCCTGGTGGAAGAAGAGCAGGGCTTCGGTTTCCTGCTCGCCATGAGCTGGGGAGCCTGCGGAGGGGGGTGTGGTGTCGGGTGGGGCAGCAGGGGCCCCAGAAAGAGCTGAGCCGTGGTCAGCAGCGGGCTGCTCGGGAGTCTGAGCACCTCAGGCCAGGGGGCTCCTGAGGGCTGAGGGCTGGGTGGGGACAACAGGGCGCAGAGCTGTGCCAGGGAGGGCTGCGCGAGGGTGGGTGAGGCCAGGAGTCGGCGTGTGGCAGCCGTGTGGCTATCGGGGGCCGTGAGGTGGGGCCAGTCTGGACTGCAGAAAGAGGGCCACCGCTCACAGAGTGCTCCCCACAGGCCTCTGGAAAGCATCTGAGTGGCCCATTCCCAGATGGGGAAGCTGAGGCAGGTGCAGTCTGCAGTCTCACCAGCCACAAGATGAGGGCGAGAGGAGGAGGGGCATGAGGAGGGGCTGGCGACACAGCTGGGAGGGGGCAGGTGTCCAGTGAGGCCCCTGCGAGGGTGGGAGGGGAAGAGGATAGAGGCAGACGCTCACAGCTCTTGTGGGAAGCGGGGGTGCCCCTCTGGGGGTGTTCCCCTGGAATAGGCAGTGAGGCCACCCACCCAGGGGACCAAGAGCTGCGGGCCCTGTCCCCTCTCCACCTGCACTGCAGGGGTCTCTGGCATGGACCCTCAGGAACCACGGTGATGAAAGTCACCCCTCCCACCTAGCCCTGTGCACTGGGAGCGGGGAGCGTTCATGCTGACGGCTTTTAGGAGCTCTGTAATGTGACAGCGACCTTTGCTGTGCTGTTCCAGCCCCAGGGCCTGGGTATGTGGACGGCCCGCAGGCCCTTGAACTGCACACCTTCTGGGGGTGGGAGGGCTCCAGAGCTGCCCCCCCAAGTGGTTTCACAGCCCCCAAACACTGGTGGGGCCCTGAGGTGCGCAGAGCCTGGCGCCAGGCGCGCCTCGCCCCCCATCGCCTCTGAGACCTGTCCCACTCCTCGGGGGTCGGAAGCCCTGGAAGGGGGCTCTCAGGCTTGCCAGACACAGCACTCCCTGGGGCAGAGGGGCCGTGCCGGGCAAGGCCGTAGTACCTTCCGTGCAGGAGTCCGAGCACAAGACAGTGGACCCGGAGGACGGGGGCCTAGAGATGTTGGTAGAGAGGGGAGATGGGCTGCGCAGCCGTAACCTGGGTGCTGGTGGAGAGCAGGAGGGGCAGGTCCCTGCCCTGTGCCCCGGGGAGCACAGCCTCTCCCCTCCGACAGCTGATGCAGGCTCTCGCGGCCCCCCTCCCCAGGCCATCTCCGGTGCTGCTGAGCTGTGGCATTCCCTTCGATGTGGCCAGGAACGCGCTCCGGCTCAGCGTGGGCCGCAGCACCACCAGGGCCGAGGTGGACCTCGTCGTGCAGGACCTGAAGCAGGCTGTGGCCCGGCTGGAGGGACAGGCGTAGCGCCCGGGGCGCCTCATAGGAAGCCCTTCCGAGGGCCGTGCCACGATGGCTTTCCTCCTGATTTGTCCCAGAGTATCCGGTGCAGTGACTGGGCGGTGGGTGCGTGCGCACATGCTCCAGGCCCCCTCCCCCATCCTCGGGTCAGTGGAGAGCTGGTCTGTCGGGCAGGCAGACCCCACAGGTGCTTCTAGGCCCGGGACACAAACACCTGTGTAGGACTGTCCCCACCGCCCGGTGGCACAGGCTGAAGTGGAAACGTTCTGGCTGTGTCAGTGCTCCCCTCTGGGAAGCGGGGTGAGCCTGTTTTCATCCGGAAGATAAAATCCAAGTATTTATAAACCGTTGTCAGTTGCTACGATGAACATAGGAAACCTGATTTTTGCTGCAATCTTGGCCTCCCCTGCCTGTTGGCACCGAGGTCCGTCTGCCCGTGTGTTCCCTGACCTTGCTCTCCACCCTTCCCAAGCCCTTCCTTGGCAGAGGGGCCTCCGAGGTCAGGCCCCGCTCCCTGCTCCGTGTCGCTCCACTTCCCCTCCCCACCTGACCTCCTCACGAAACCTGTCCCTCCCTCAGCCTGCCGGCCACCCAGAGCCACCAGGCCCCGGCCGCCTTGTCATTTCCTCAGGGTTCCAGCTCAGACGTGAGGGTCACAGGGTGGCCGGGCTCATGTGACACCGGGTCGCTCCTGCGGTGGGAAACCAGTTGGTCCCTAGCTCTGCCGGCATCAGGATGTTATTCACAGACGGATTCTTCTGTCTTTACCGATGCTCTGCGGCGTCCTGCTTGGGTGGCACGACTGACAGAGATACTAGTATCCCATGGAAGTGACGTCCTAATGGAGCGACACTCTTAACACATGGTTTTAAGGTGCAAAGAACTACATGATGGCATTGAGGAAGCCACTGTCACAAATTACGTGAACTAATAAAATATTCCAGTGCTGGTATTAGCGTTTATGGTTTCTCTAGTGGGTGCTTCTCTGGGGGTCAGTGATGTGTCTCAGCCGGCCGCAGAGTGGCGTTGGGGGGTTGTGTAGTGACCCCAGTTTATCGCTGTACGATTAGGCTTCAGCCAAACAAATTCAGCTTGAGATTGTGTCTCTGTGGGTCCCTAGAAAGTGGGTCACTAAAGTCAGCGTCCTCCTGCCTCCAAGTAGAGGCCACGCTGATCCCGGTTGGCCCAGGAAAAAGCCACGGGTGTCCAGCCCCACTGAAGAGAAGAGTCCGGGAAAAGATGTGTGGCAGCCCCCAAGAGACCCCCTTGACCTTCAGCTGCAGCCCCAGAGACCCTCACTCGCCTCAGAGGCCTTCCTGTCCAGTGTTAGGGGCCTGGGCGCATGGCTGGCTCTGCCAAGCTGCTGTTCCCCAGAGGTTCATGGAGCCTCTGAGGCCCAAGGCCAGCGGAGGGCCAGGACCCGGCATAGCTCTCCCAGGAGGCAGGCAGGCCCTTGGCTCCCTGGGTGAAGACCTAGCCGGAACTCCGGCACACGTGGTCCTAAGTTCCCAGAGGGCCCTTCTGTGAACAGGTCTGCTGTCCCATGAGAGGAGCCTTCAGGTGCCTCCCCCTGGGCCAGCACAGCCTCTGGGCTGCTGCCCAGACAGGAGGAGGCAGATGCTGGCGAGCCCCTGCCTTCCTGGAAGAATCCTGGGAGCCATAAACACCCCGTAGATGCGGGAAGTCCTTCTCAGGATGAGAGGCACAGCGTGTGTCCTCCGTACTTGCTCTGAAGGAGGAAGAGGCACGGCTCAGTCACAGGGCCGCACCTGCCAGCCAGCACCCCTGACCTGAGCGCAGCGCAGACCCTTCCCCCGGGCCTCCGCCCGCTGCAGCTCTGGGCGCCGCGGGAGTGCTGCGGTAGGGCTGTGAGGCCCAGTCTCCAAGGCCTGCCCACCCCGTCCCCCCCACCCCCACTTCGCCGCCTCCCATCTGCCCTGTGCACTGCTTATCGGGTAACCAGAGCTGGGAGCTTCGTCCACGCCTGAAACAGGAAGCCCGGGCCTGTGCTGAGCCGCCGAGAGCCACCGGGCGGCTGGGCAGGAGGATGGAGGGGCAGCGGGCGCTCGCGGCTGCCAAGGACGGGGACCTGGCCACCCTGAAACGGCTGCTGGAGGCTGGTGCCCTGGGCGCGGGCATCATCGACGCCCTGGGGGCTGGCCTGGTGCACCACGCCACCCGGGCCGGCCACCTGGCCTGTGTCAAGTTCCTGGTGCGGCAGGCCAAGCTGCCCGGCAACCAGCAGGCCCACAACGGGGCCACCCCGGTGCACGACGCCGCTGCCACGGGCAGCCTGGCCGAGCTGTGCTGGCTGGTGCGTGACGGGGGCTGCGGGCTGCAGGTGAGTGGGGAGATCTGTCGAGGCGGAGCCAGTGTTCGTGTGGACTGGGGGAGCGGGAGCTGTGAGCCGGCAAATCCAGAGCCCTCGGGCTCCCCTGGGCACTGTGGCTCTGGGTTCTGTTTCGGGGACTCGCCGTGGAACCCCCACGGCATAGACAGTGGTGTTTGTCTCTGCCCCAGGCCCGCCTCACCCCAAACCAGCACCAAGCCCTTGTAAGCCCAGGCCGCTTCCCACCGAGTGTTCCCCGGGGCTGGCACAGAGCAGCAGAGAGCACGCGCTCTCCCGGTGCCCTCCCCCACCTAGGAGCGCCTGGCCTCGCCCGGGGGCAGGGGCTCCGGTGTTCCCATTAGGCCGGACCCATGGGGCCTGTTTCCTCAAGGGTCCAGACAGGAGCCTGTAGGGAGCACGGTGGGCACTCGGGCTCAGGAGCTGTGGGCCCAGCTGGTACAACTGGAGGCCTTGGCAGGTGACGGCGTGGGTCCTGCTGTGGGGGGCGGTGGGAAGAAGGAGGGTCTCCAGGGCTCAGTGATCATCTCGGCAGCAGCATTTCCAGCAGGGCCCGCCCTCTCCCTTTTCCTGCCTGCCCGGTGTCCCTTTGTGCAGCAGGAGGACGTGGGACAGAGGGCAAGCTCCGCTAGGGCATGTAAGGGCAGCCTCTGAGAAGTGGCGCTGGGTCCCCGACAGGGAAGACGCACCGGCCCCATCAGCTCTTCCCCCACCCTGAGAGGCAGCAGGGGGGAGCATCGCCCATTTCCGTGCCTGGGAGCACGCCCAGGCCTGCCAGCTGCTTGCTGTGGGAATGCTTCTGGCCTCGAGGACTCGTGGCTGGCAGACGGCTACTCGGCAGGGGTAGGGGACAGAGGCCCGGAGGCAGGGCCCCGGGACAGGCAAGAGGCCACAGAGCCTGACATGGGCAAGGCTGGACCCGTGGAAGCCCTTCTTCCTTTGAGTTGAGTGCAGGAAAGGGTCATGACTGCCCTTGAGAGAGGGGCCCGGGTGCAGGGGGATCAGGGGTTTGGACCCGGAAGATCTGGACTTGCGTTCCCCCCCGCGACCCCCCACCCTGCCCCAAGCATGCCGCCTGGCTCAGCGGCAGAGAGGGAGGAGCAGACACTCTCGGGCCAGGCTGGCAGCGTGGGCTGGGCGGCGGGCTCCTGGGCACGGACACTGCCCAGCCGGGGCGGGTCCAGACCTGCCACACGCTCCCTGCCCTTCTGTGCCCCGTAGGACCAAGACAACTCGGGCGTCTCCCCACTGCACCTGGCCGCGCGCTTCGGGCACCCTCTGCTAGTGCAGTGGCTGCTTCGGGAGGGCCACGCGGCCGCCCTGGAGACCCTGGAGGGGGCCCTGCCCCTGCACCACGCCGCCATCAGCGGGGACCTGACCTGCCTGAAGCTCCTGGCGGCGGCCCATGGCAGGTGAGGAGCCCGAGCGCCGCCTGTTGGTTGCCGGGGAGGCTGCGCTGAGGGGACAGACTGGTGGCTGAGGGGACAGGCTGGTGGCCGGTGAGGTGGGCCCTGCAGGGCAGGCACACTGGGGGGGAACAGGGAGGGCCAAGTGTGGGGCCAGAGCGGGGGCAGAGGGCCGATGAGACTCAGGGAAGGGGGAAGGACCTTGATCCTGCAGGCCGAGGGCAGTGCCTCGGGCAGACACAGGCGCGGTCTAGCTGCGCGGAGGGGCAGTGGGAAGGGCCTGGAAACTGCCCGCGACGCTCAGGCTACTCCTGGTCTGCCTGGGGCCATGTCAGGACCCACACTCCCCCAGCTGGGAAGGTGGGCACCCTCAAGTCACCTGCAAGCGGCAGAGGCCTACAGTACTCTCAGGGGCACCCCAGATTGTCCTGCCACACTGTGCCCTCCCTCTCTGTCACTGTGAACCCCTCCAGGGTGGCCAGTCTTGTGCCGGTGGCCCTGTGCCCGCTGCCCAGAGTTGGTGCTGGACAAACAGAGTGGCAGGGATGGGATGGGCCCAGCCGAGGCAGAGGGCAGCCAGGTTCCCCTTCCCATCCTGAGAGCCCGTCCAGTCCTTGGCCCACACAAAGGACGCCGTGGGCACTGTGATAGGCCATCTGGGGGTGTCATGCACATGGCCTCCCTGCCCCCTGTTCCCAGGGCTGCTGGCCTGGCCGGGTGTGGGACTTAGCGTCCGCCCCACGCCTGACCCAGCCTTTCCTCCCAAACCCGCCCGCTTCCAGCCATGCCTCTTCTGCTTCTGGGGGCCTCTGGATGGCTGGCTCTTCCGGCTGCCGCACACTTGCTCCCCAGCAAGGCCGCAGCTCAGCTGTGGAGTAGCGCTCTATTCCTTGGTCTGCTCATCCCACCCCTTTGGCGAAGGTCTTTGGGACTTGCTTCTGGAGACACTGTGGGCACCCTGGGCCTGGCCAGCCACAGTGTCTGTTAGACTCTGTTTTTAAAGTAGTTTTTACCATGAAAAACCTGGAGACTTCACATTTAAACACACCAGTGTGCATGCAGTGTCTCATGCCCCAGCGCCCCATTCCCACCTGGCACCGACCGCAGGGGCCAGAGGTGATGTCTGCGTCACCAGGGGCTGGGGTAGGCCTTGGGTAGGGGACTGTCCCTCCCTGCAGCCTTCCACTGAGGACCAAGAGCTCACCGGGCCCCGTGGCAGCTCAGAGGCAGAGCGGGACTGGGGGAACGCATGACCCCCCTCCTCCAGTCTGAATTCGGATGCCAGGTCTGGGCACTGCTCACAATGCCCCTTTCTTGCAGAGCAGGCCCTGGGCTCTGGAGGTTCAATGACCTGCGCCTTGCAAGCCCCACTAGGCTATTCACCTACCAGCAGGCCCCAGCACCGTGACCAGCTGAACGGCTTGATGGGGAGTGTGCAGATCTGGACTCCAGGATCCCAGTGGTCAGGGGCGAGGGGGCTAGGGGTGTGAGGCAGTGCACAACCTGTACACCCCTACAGGTGACCAGCTAGGGGGCCCCTCAGCCAGTAAGGGGGGCTGGGCACAAACAGTCTGGCCATGTGCTGGGCCTCCCCTCCCCTTGATCTGGGCCTTTGGTTGGAGCAGCCCCTGCCTCCTGCAAGCCCCACCAAGCACCCTCTGAACCTCACCTTCCCCACAGCGGCGTGAACCGGCAGACACGCAGTGGGGCCTCCCCGCTCTACCTGGCCTGCCAGGAGGGCCACCTGCACCTGGCTCAGTTTCTGGTGAAGGACTGTGGTGCCGATGTGCACCTGCGTGCCCTCGACGGCATGAGCGCGCTGCACGCTGCTGCTGCCCACGGCCACTACTCGCTGGTCGTCTGGCTGGTAAGGGGGCGCCAGGGGTGTTGGGGGCATGGGAAGTCCAGGAAGGCTGGCACCTGCTCCTTCCTCAGCCCCAGAGCCACCTCCAAGCGAGCAGGGCCTGGCTGGGGTGGGGGCTCTACCTCTCTGGGTCTCAGTCTGCCCACAGGAAAACTGGGGACGGGTCAGGTGTGTCCAGCCATCACATTGAGCACCGGGCTGTTCAGGCCCAGCATGGGCCCGGGAATGCAGCTTTGAGGGGCAGTGGCCCCTGCAGGACAGTGGGGACTCTGATGGCGCCTCCCCCAGGAGTCCTGGTGGGTTTCCTGGCGTCCTCAGGGCTGGGGGCCCGCAGGGGGCAATGGCTGCTCCTGGCCCTGCATTTGGCCACTTGTTCCTGCTCTGCTCTCTCAGCCCCTGGCCAGTCCCCAGTCTCTTCCCTTCTGGACCAGGGGAGGGGGCATTCGGGCCACTTTCTGGAAGGAAGCCCCAAAACCCCAGACGCATAGTGGCCCGGGTTGGGGGGATGCATTTTCCCAGGATGGGCTGGGGACTTCCTGCTTCAACCACAGAAAACTGGACCAGGCAAGGTCTCTGGGACCCCTGAGGGTTCATTACAGAGGCCCAGGGGGGTCTCAGAGTAGGGGGTCTCTCTGAGGAGGGTAGGGGGTGGCTGGGCAAGGGGTGGTGCCCAGAACAAGGAGGAGGGCCCAGTGTTTAATCCAAGTTAGAGGGAGCCTGGCTCGTGGGGCAGACCGAGCTGGGAAAGGCAGAGGCCCCGAGAGGACCAGGGCTCTTTCCTGAGGGACTGGGAGCCACGGAGGGACTCTGAGCCAGGAGCGGCAGGTGTGACTGGCATCTCCGAAGGCCGCATTGGCCGCTGGTGGAGACTGGAAAACCCTTCCTTGCTCAGAACCTCCCACACTTCCCGAGGGGCCTCCACTTCCACTCTTCATCCAGCAGCCTGGCCTCACTCCCCGAGAGGCCTTCTGCCCGCAGGGTCCCCAGGTGTGCGTGGCGCCTCCCCACTGCCTTCCCCGCGCATCCATTTAGGATGGCGCCACCCCACCCAGCCCTCTGTCCTGCTGTCCTGCTGTCTCTCCTCCATGGCACCAACACCGGGTGAACTATAAATGTGCCTGGGAGGCAAGGACTGCGTCCCTTAGCCTGGCACGGGGCAAGGGCTCTGGAGATGTCCCGCAAGTGAATGAGCGAAGGAACTGACGATGAAATGCAGCCACCGCCTTGGTCTTCGAGCCATCCTTCGCCTCCAGCCTCCCTTTGCCGTTTTCCCTCCCAGGCTGGCCCTTCGCTCCTGAGGCACCAGCAGTAGCTTACACAGTCTGTGCAGGCTGGGTCCGCCCACCCCCACCCCCGCCCCCCGGGGCCACCTTCCCACTGCTGTTCCTGCTGAAGGCGGCTCCAGTCCCAGTACCGGGAGGAAGCTCTGCGGCTCCACGCTGGCCTTACTGTGGAGCTGGCCTCACGTCCCCTCTCCTGGCATTCTGACCCCGTCCGCTTCCGACTGCGGCCCCCCAGTAATGTGCCTGTCTCCGCACCTGCATTCCTGGCCCCTGGGGTGAGCCTGAGGCCTGGGCGTCTCCAGCTGTGGGCTCAGCACACGGACTGAGCCCCGGGGTGTGCAGGGGGAGAAGCAGCAGCTCAAAGCAGTGGGGAAGGTGGCAGGAGGGAGGAGTGTCCACCGAGCCCCAGGGAGCACCATGGGGGCTCGTCCCAGGGAGGGAGCAGCCAGGGCCACGGGCTCTCAGGGCCAGAAAGGTCTTTCCAGCATGACTCCCACTGTCGCCTCCCTGGAGCCTCCAGCCTGGCTCCCCCACTCCAGGGCTGGGCACTCTCTCCCTCGGGGGAGCTGCTGACGGGAGGGCCTCTGTTCCCGGCTCACTGTTCTTTTCCCAGCAGACACATTTGGGTATCGGACCAGCCAGCACGCTTTCGGCTGCAGGTGACAACTAGACTGAGGTCTTCCGCAGTGTCCCTCGCACACCCATTCGGCTGAATGTCTGCTGTTCTCCTGGCCTTTCCCTTATAGTGAAAGTTGGCCACATTCAAGGCAGGAGGAGGGAGAAACAGGGGTGACACCACGGCCACCAGCCCCTTTCCATCTGGAAGGCAGAGTTTTCTTAGAAGTGGCCCCTGGAGTTTGATTGGCAGCCTGGTCCCCCGGCTGTCTCCAGGGCTTCTGGGGAGGGTCACCTCCCGCTTCTGTGCCGAGCTCCTTCCCCACCATGTCCCCCTCCCTAGGAGGGGTCACCTCCTCAGCCGGTCCTCCTCCCCCACCTCCCCCCAGGTCACCTTCACCGACATTGGCCTGACGGCACGGGATAACGAGGGGGCCACAGTCCTCCACTTTGCAGCTCGAGGCGGCCACACACCCATTCTAGACCGGCTCCTGCTGATGGGTGCCCCCATCATGACAGACTTCTGGGGTGGGACCCCCCTCCATGATGCAGCGGAGAACGGGCAAATGGAGGTAAGACCAGTGAGGAGGGAGGCCATGCCGTGGAGCCCAGGAGCCCCCGAAAGCTGGCAGGCCTGAGAGCTCCCCATTCCAAGCACTTCCTACAACTCGCTCGGCAGTCCCGTACGAGAGGAGTCATGGTTCCCCTTTTACAGGTGGGTAAAGTGAGGCTGAGAGGGTCAGTCCCTGCCCAGGATCCAGACTCTGACCTACGTGGGAGCAAAATCCATGCTCTCCCCTCCGTGCGTACCCCTTCCTTTGCACAGAGACTCCGGGGGCGTGTCGTCCGTCCCAGGAGAGCCCTTGGCTGGCTGCACTCTGCCGTGAGCCCTGGGAGCAGGGCTATGCCGGGGGCGTGAGGTTAGCCCTTTTGCTATCATCCAATAAATCTTGGGGACTCACATGGTCCAGTCCCTACGAAACAACACTGAGGAATCCAGAGTCAGCAGGGGTGACGTTTAAATATTTAAGGTCCAACACTGAAAATAGACCCAGCCATCGGCAGCGGCCCCCTGCCCCGGGCACCGCCTGCACACTGACCTCGCGGAGAGTCAAGGCCAGGTCTGAGAGCAAAACACAGGTTTCCTCCCCCGCCCACCCCACCCAGCCCCACATTGCACTGTGTCCAAAGGGGTGAGCCTGCAGCAGCCGGGAGCAGTGTGCCAGGCAGCACTAGTCCAGAGGGAGGGTTTTATTGAGATGCAACTGAGTACCCCAGTTGGGGTCTCTGCTTCTGGACAGCTGTTCCTAGCTGGAACCCAACGTATGCCTGGGGTCCAGGCAGCCCAGTGTCAGCGGTGCCAGGTAGAATGAACTGTAGCTACCAAGAGTCACGGGAGGGCACCGTTCCTTTTGAAGAACGCAAAGGAGAGCCGATCCCAGCTTAGAGGAGCGCTGTGAAAAATTGTCTTTCTCCGACTCTCCAGTCCTCCCCACCCTCCACCCCAGCTACCCTTCCTCTTTCCTCCTTCAGACACCACTCAGCCCTGCAGGCTCGCTCCCCCAGCTCTGTCTCCCCAGTTTCCACCCCTTCCTAGACAGGGTGGGAGGGCAGGGTGAGCCTCCGGGGAGGCCGGAATGGTCCTCAGCAGGCCTGGGAGAAGAGGGTGGGTCTGCACATAGCCCTGCAGTCTGTCTTTTTGTCCAACTGCGTGACAACAAAAGAATCAGAGGCAGTGAGGGGGCCCCGAGTCCAGAGGGACCGGAGGAGCCCGGAGCCCAGCCAGTGCGGTGCGGCTCAGCAAGGCGGCTGGAGCAGTGGCTTCCGTCAGATGGAATACTCCATAGGTTCTCAAGAAGTAGAACAGATGAGCCAGGAGTCTGTGGCTCCTCGCCCTCTCTGCACATGAAAATAAAAGAGCTCAGGACACAAGGCCCAGAACAGATTTCCCTTCAATCTTTTTATTGGGGAAATCCTAAATGCACGAAAGAGTGTGAGATCAGCGATGCCTGCTGGCGCACTGCCCTCCACCACTCCCTAGGCCGCTGTGTTACTTAGAGCAAACTGGAGATGTCACATTGTTTTATCCAGAAATACTTTAGCAGACATCTCCGAGAGATAAGGACTCCCTTTGTTTTTTTATCACAGTTTCAAATCATTATCACACCTAAAAACAATTCGTAGTAAGGTCCTACTGTCATCTCCGATCCAGCCTCCTGAGAGCATCCAGCATCCACTTCCCTGATCGCACTGTAATCGGAGGCTACACAGGAGCCCCACACTACTGATTTGTCTGTTGAGTCTGTTAATCCATTAACAGTTCCAGAAATATGCTTTGTCCGGGAAGCTAGGATAATGCTTGATCTCCCCCGCAACTTTAAAATAAATTCTTATTTTAGAATAGTTCAGAATGATTTTAGATTAGTAGAACAATTGAGACACTAGTACAGACAGAGAATCCCCATAGACCCACATCCATTTTCCCCTATCATTAGCAACTTAATTAGCATGGTATATTTGTCACAATTAATGAACCAAAACTGATACAGTATTACCAGCCAAAGCCCATACTCAATTCAGATTTCCTTAGTGTTTTAGAGATTTATTTATTTATTTTAGAGAGACGGCGTGTGCTCAAGAGTGAGCATGAGCAGGGGAGGGGCAGAGAGCAAGGGGAGGGGACACGCAGACTCTGTGCTGAGCATAGAGCCCAAACTGGGGCTTGATCTCATGACTCCAAGACCATGACGAGCCAAAACGGAGTTGGACGCTTAACCGACTAAGCCACCCAGGTGCCCCAATTACTTGCTTTTTTAATTGAGGTAAAAAATACATAACATAAAACTTACCCTCCTGGGGCACCTGGGTGGCTCAATCAGTTAAGCAGCTGCCTTCAGCTCAGGTTAGGATCCTGGAGTCTGAGGATCGAGCCCCACATCAGGCTTCCTGCTCAGTGGAGAGTCTGCTTCTCCCTCTCAACCTCCCCCTTTATTCTCTCTCTTTCTCTCAAATAAATAAATAAAATTTAAAAAAACAACAACCCAACTTACCTCCTGTTTCTAAGCGTCTGGTGCTGTGATAACTACATGCACATCTGAATGCACAGTGTGTGCACATCTCCCGGTTCTCATCACTCAGAACGGGAACTGCATCCCTATTAAATGTCTCCCTGCCCCCCCCAGTCCCTGCCACCCACCTTTCTACTTTTTGTCCCTATGAGTTTGACAACTCTAGGAACATCGTATGAGTGGAATCATATAGTATTTATCCTTTTGTGACGGGCTTATTTCACTCAGCCTCATGTCCTCAAGGTTATTCCATGTTACAGGATTTCCTTCCTTTTTGAGGCTGAATCATATTCCCTCATGTGGATGGACCACATTGCCTCTCTTCATTCATCCATCAGGGGACACATGGATTGCTTTTACCCCTTGGCTATTGTGAACAATGCTGCCGTGAATGTAGGTGATCGAATATCTCCTCAAGACCTTTCTTTCTCGATTGCTTTTAAAAATGTTAAACCAACCTTGCATTCCTGGAGTAAACTCAACCCGATCACGGTATGTTATCTCTCGTATATAGCTGAGTTTATCTGGCTAACATTTAGTTTGGGATTTCAGATGCGGTGTAGAGTGCTAGTGTGGTGGTTCTTATTGTCGGTACGCTGGGAATCTCCAGGACAGGTTTAAAATATCCTAACACCTGGGCTGCATCTGCCCAGAGATCCTGGTTTGATTGGTTCTGGGTGGAGCCCCCAGGTATCAGGACTTTTTAAAACTCCACAGGGGATTGTGATGTACAATTTCAAGACTATCTGTGTGAATAGCATTAGCTGAGCTAATCTAGTAAGAATTCATACAGACGATGCATCTTACAGTGGTGTTTGAGCATGGGAAGGAGCGGGATTTCTGTGAGGGAGAGAGGGCTGGACATGGTCACCCTGCTAGAACACAGCAGAGAGCAGGAGCTGAGGCTGGCAGCAAGGTCACTGGTCACAGCAAGGTCACAAGGTCACAGCAAGGTCACTGGCTGGCACCAGGTCACTGGTGACAGCATGGAACTAGGTTTAATGCTGCATTAAGAGGTTGCTGTGAGATCTTGAAAGGAGGGCGAGTGATGCCACGGCTGTTTGGAGGAGGAAGTTGCCATAAGATGGGGTGTGGCCTGGGGCTTTGCTGATGAGGCTGAAAAGGAAACGACAGAAGACAGGTGTAAATAAGGTTCTCTCGGGGTTCAGATGAGTGGTTTTAACTCGTTGGTGGTTCTCTACCTGACTTCAAGAAGGGAACTTTATACTGAGTATTGTAGGCGTTCCTAGAGGCATTCAGAGCACGACTGCCTCGGGCGACTTTCTGCTCCTATGAAAGGCACGGGTGAGTGCCAGTTAATTCATCAGGGCCTCTGATGTCCGTTCATTCACTCTTCTCCATTAAGATACTCACTCATCCAACACATAGTTATTGAGCACTTGCTTAGGACATGACCAAGGATTTGAGAACCACAAGAGTATTTGGTTTTCAGGAGGGCAGTACTCACTGTGATGGGGGTCAGAAATGTCAGGGACGTTTTTAGTTTTACAGTGATTGAGGTGCAGTCATGGTGGAAGGGACACCAGGGGACCTGCTGTTCCTCGGGCAGTCCTGCACAATGACAGAAGGTCCCATGCCCCACACAACTTCCCAGTGGATCAGACATGCACGTCGGTGGAACACCTGTTTATAATGACCCGAACTTTGAACCCAACTCAAGTGTATATAATTATCTAAGCTTAGAAGCTCAATTCAATTATATGTATACACACGCCCCAGTTACTTTTCATAGCGTCAGTATATATAAAGCTTTTCCAAGAACGGCCCTACCGTACGCATTGAGGGAAGATAGTATTTGGTTTTATTTAACACTTTACCAGGAACCGCTCGCTGTCTGGGAAATGGCTTCACTGCTGGCGGCCCCGGCCTCATGTGTTGCTGTCAGATCTGCGGTGATGCTACAGATAGGTTCGTTGGAGGACAATTTTTGAGAGCGCTTGTAATCACGATGCTCATTCAACTACAAAATGAGCCTGTGTCAAAGATTTTTATTTAACTGATTAATTAAGGAGAAAGCAAGTAATTCATATAACCAGGAGTAAACAAATAAATATTTCACAAGTAAGGAATAATGAAGTAAATTCACAAATAGACAGATGAGAACCAGGCAGTATTGAGAGGGAAATCGTTGACTGCACTCCACTGCACACATTTTGCATTTAGCCTTTTTCTGAACAAGAGTCATTTATAATATGAACATATTTTAGAGATTATTTAATTATTTATTTGAGAGAGAGAGAAAGAGGGAGGAGTGAGCAAGAACATGAGTTGGGGGAGAGGCAGAGGGTGAGGGAGGAGCAGGCCCCACACTGAGTAGAGAGCCTGATGCACAGCATGGCCCCAGGACTGTGGGATTATGACCTGAGCTAAAGCAGACACTTAATCAACTGAGCCAGCCAGGCGCCCCTAATATGAACATTTTTATACAACTTGCAGAGTGGCTGGTTCTAAGGCAGTGAATGAAAGGGGAAATAACCAGAAGTCTAAGCAGGACACTCAGGAATCTGTTTTGTCCACTTGAGTGCCTTTCTCAATTTGTCATGCTATGCACATCAGACTTTGTCTTTGGTGCGGCCATGCCCAAATACTCACATAGTAAAATGCATGTTTCTCAATTTATAAATTAATTTTCTTTTCTCCTTCATATTAGAGTATAATATTATTTTAAAATTATGTGTGCAGGCAAATTGTATTATCAGTGGAGTTCATGTTAGAATCATGAATGGGGTGTCAGAAAATGCTTGTAATAAAAAGAGGGCATTGGGACTGATGGCAGGGAGAACCCTGGACTAACTTACCCTCGAGGTGCCTTCCAGCCCTGCCTCGTCCTGTGATGCTCCTCTGTCTAGGGTGCCAATGAAGATCATGGGCTCCTAGAGCCATTGCTGTGACTCCAGGCTGCCCCACTTCCAGCAGTATAACCTTGGGGACGCTTCGTGTCCTTCTCTGTGCCTCATGTCCCCTTGTGTAACACAGACACAGTAATAAACCTCACAGGGTGACATTGGGACTGAATGAGCGGCCCTTGTGTCATTCCAGAATGGTGCCCAGTGCAGAGAGGTGCGTGGGAAGGACTTGCATCCCCATCTCTTAGACAAGCCTCCAGGGTGTGAGTGCTATGGTCCCCAGCAGCCCCCAGCTTCCTGTGATGGGGTTGAGCTTTTCAGGGCACAGCCTGAAAAGGGCTAGTGGCAAGAAAGACGGGAGCAGGAAAGCTTGCAGGGTGGGGATGAAGCTGGAATGGGATGGGGTTACCATTTTTAATGTGTTTTATTTCTGCAGTTAAAAAAAAAAGAAACCCTATCTGACATTATTGTTTTCGATTCAGTCAAGAAACAAAGGCTTATTTAATTTAAACTGATCCACAAATTTACCACTTTGTCATCTTCATTCCTCCTGGCATCTCTGGCCTTCCGTATGGAGTCCCTTCCCCTCAGTCTGAAGCCGGTGCCTCAGATGTTCCTTCAGTGTGGGTGTGTTGCTGGCAAATTCTTTGTTTCGTTTGTTTGTTTGCCTGGAAGCACCCTTATCTCATTATTGGTCCCAAAGGATATTTTTGCTGGGTATAAAATAAAATCTGCACACATTTTCCTTTGGTGCTGGGAAAAATGTCATTCATTCATTGCCTTGGGCTTCCATGAAGAAGTCAGCTGGGGGGGCACTGTTTTGAAGATAACCGTTCTTTCTCTTGTCACTTCTAAGGTTTTTCATTTTGTCTTTGGTTCCTGCAGTTTCACTATGGACCTCACCCGAGGTGGATTGCTTCTCATTTCTCCCACTGCGGGTGCTTGAGCCTCTTGAATTTGTGCTTGGGTGCGTCCCTCAGTCCTGCACGGTTCCCAGCCTTTATCCCTTCAGAGGTGACTTCGCACCCATTCCGTCTCCCCTCTCTTTCTGGGATTACTACCACAGACGGTATTGCAGAGCGTTTCTGCTTTCATCTTTCTGGCTGTCTGGGCTGCATCTGGGCTGCTGCTTCTGACTGACTTTCTGTTTCCTCATCCTACAGCTTCAGTTTTTAGCTTGGTTATTATGTCTGTGTTCCTGGCCTACTACCAGTCGTTTTTCAATCTACCATGTCACTTTTCATAGTGTATAATTCCATGCCTAAATTTTCAAGCTTGATGTTCATTCCCTTGAAAGTAGTAAGCACAGCTGTGTTCTATCTGTTAGTTCTTGGGTCTTTGTGGGTCTATTTCCTTGTGGGTTGGGTCTTCTGCTTCTTGTTCTGGTACCTTATTTCTTTGGGCTCATGGCTTTGTCTGACGTGTATGCTGGAACTTATATTTGAAAAACAATTTGTAGGAGTCATGTGAGGACTTGGATTAGATCTTATTTGCCTCTGGTTTTGGCCACACATGGGAATTGTGAGCCCAGGACCGTCTCAGTGCACATTCCAGGCTCGAGGTTCCCTGGCACCTACAGCACTAGGTGATAAATCAGAGCCCTCACCTCTGGATGACCCCAAACTTTCACTGGTCCCCCTAGTCCTGTGAGGCTGTCAGAAGAACCACTCAGGTTATAACTATTTCTCCTGCATCCGCATGCTGCTGGTGCAAAAACGCTTTTGAGTGGTAGGTTTATCCCTCCGGATCTTCCCTGTCTCCTGAGCTTGGCCTGGTGGTTCCTCACTTCCTTGTTACCTCTTTGATGCTTTAGGAAGGTGACTTTTACATTTAGTCTGTATTTTATGTTGTCCTTGGGGACTTGTTTCTCTACCCCCTGCTGGCACAGCCACCTCACAGATCTCGGTCATCTGTAAGCACCCACCCCCTGCTCACAAGTCCAACAGGGATCAGGCCATCATTCCATCTTTCCGTTTCTTCCTGTGAAAATGACACACAGCTCGGAGCATTGCTGTACAAACAGACGCCGGTTCTGCATTTCGAGCCTGGGGCAAGGACTATAAGGGCAAGGTCAGGATCAGGCTGCCTAGCCAGGATGCTGGCTGTACCACCTACTGACCAGCGGAGCCCTTGGCAAGTTCCTGACTGTGGGCACCTTGGTTCCTGTCTGGGACAAGAGGGTGCTGGTGCCCGTGGAGCTTGGCGCTGCTGCTGCCTGGTTGGGGCAGCTGTGGGTGGGGCTTGGGGATACAAGCCCTGTCCCTGCAGTGAACAGCAACAGAGTCTTGGGCAAGTTCCATAGCTGTCGGCAGCCTCAGTTTCCCACCTGTGAAATGGCACGGTGCCTGCCTTCCATCACACCTGGTGAATGCCATGGGCACAGGCAGGTGGTACAGTGGTCACACTGTGTCCCCTCCCTACAGTGCTGCCAGACGCTGGTTTCCCACCACGTGAACCCCTTCCTACGAGATGAAGACGGTTACACAGCGGCAGACCTGGCAGAGTACCATGGACACCAGGACTGTGCCCAGTTCCTGCGGGAGATAGGCCGGCCGGTAAGCTTCACAGTGCCCACCCGTCCCCGGAGGCTGGGTGACAGGGTCCCCCGCTATCCTGAAAGCCAAGTTATGGAGAAAGCTCACTGTATATGTCACACTGTTCCCAGGAGAAGGGTCTTGGGCCAGGACAGAGTCAGCGCCACAAGTCAGCTGGCCCAGTGCTGGGACCGGGCAGTGGCAGGGGTTATGACAAAGGTCATGACAGAGCCATGATGGGGCTGCAGCAGGAGCTGTGATGGGCCATGGCCCAGGGGCCATGACAGAGGCTGGGACAGGGGCCGTGACTGGGACTGGGACAGGGCCATGACAGAGGCTGGGACAGGGTCGTGACTGGGGCTGTAACAGGGGCGATGACAGGCGCTGGGACAGGGGCCGTGACTGGGGCTGGGACAGGGCCATGACTGGGCCTGGGACAAGGGTGGTGACAGGGGCTAGGACAGGGGCGGTGACGGGCTGGGACAGGGGCCGTGATTGGGGCTCACACAGGGACAGTGGCGGGGGTCAAGACAGGGGCCACAGCCATGACTGGGCCAGCTATGGCTGGCACCAGGACTGGGCTTGTGGCTGGACCTTGGCTGGGGTGTCTGTGGGGTGCTGTTGTCAGGCTGAGGGTACCCGGGGGGTAGGAACAGGGCCCTGAGCCCTGTGGCAGTCCAGAAGGCAGAGGGTTCCAGTCCCGTGCTCCCATCTGGGTGTCCCTCACGGTTGCACGCCTTGCTGAGCCATTTCCCCATCCATGAGGACAGGCTCTCACTCGTCCTGCCGGCCCCAGGGCCCAGGACATGACAGGCCACCGCGAGCATGCACTGAATGAAGAGGACCAGACGGGCGTGTGAGCAGGTGGGCGAACACAGACAAGTGGGCTGGTGGACGGGCGTTCTTGGGGGTGAAGTCAGCAGTGTGGTCCGTGTGGAGCCTGGACCCCAGTGCCCTCCTGCCCGTCCCTGTCCCCATTCCAGGCCCGAGGCAGCAGCCATGACAAATTAGTCCCAACCTGCTACAGTTTTTGCCCGTGTTCGTTAGTGGCCATCCTTTCAGATAGTGCCCCTGGGATCACGTGGCCCCATGCCAGGTCTCGCCGTGGGGTTCCTGCACCTCATTTTCCCTCAGGAACCTCCAGGACCAACTGAGGCAGAGCTGCAGTCCTCCCTGGTCCTGTGCCTGTGGCACAGTCCTTTTCCCTCCCCCTGAGGCCCACCTGCCAGCGTGCTGTGGTTTGGGGCAGCGCAGGGGTGTGCCGACGGTGGCGTGGGAACCGAGGACTGCCCCAACTGCTTGAAGTCATTCCCTGTGTGGTCCTGGGGCCGACCTGGAAGCTGAGATCGGAGGTGGGCGTGGCTCTGCTTCCCCAGGGTAGGTCCCCGCCCGTCCCCAGCCCAGCCACTCCCGGGCCTACTGTCTGGGCAGCATCTCTGACCCCAGCCCTCCATCCCCAGGCCCCGGCCCATCTGCCAGACCCTCCTGCCCACTTGGCTGAGGGGGGAGGGGAGGGGTTCTGGGTGCTCTCCTGACAGTCCCGGGGCCTTGGAGAACCGGCCCATCTCTGGCTGTCCTCGCTGTCTCCCCAGTATCACCATAGCATCTGAGACAGAATTCTGTTCTCTCAGGACTCCCCACCAGTCTGGGCTGACGGTGCGGCCTCCCCCCCCAGCCTGTGACCAGCAGTGCCCAGCCCATCCACATACCCTTGGCTTTCGAGGCTTGTTGCTGTGTCTGCAAGGAGCTCAGGGAGCACCTGTGGGACTCGGGGTTAGGCCAGGAGCCTCCCTTCATTCCCCAGTGAGCGCCCCAGGCAGCAGGGGGTGCGGGTCCCTCTCCACGGGCTGGCACACCCCCCCCCAGGCCACCTGCCTCACATGCACAGACTTGGCTCCACGGGAGGGCAGGGTGTTGGCTGTGGGCCCCCACGCTGGGGAGGGGGGTGCCGGGCGCATCATGCAATATGGATGGAAACACAATATCCAGAGGTCGTCCTGCTGGCCTCTTCCCACGCTGGGCTCAGGGGAGGTGGTGAAAGCCACACAGGGCAGCCGCACCTGCCCCTGGGGAGCTGTGGGTCTCGGGAGAGGTAGCCCCGGGAGCCAAGCCAGACCGGCAGTGGGGAGAGCTGCCCTCCGGAAGGCGCCCTTTCCTCTGGCGGGGCTGCAGGACCTGGGCTCACGCTGCCCAGCACTGGCCCGCCCGCGGCTCCGGGAAGCCAGGCCCCACCTCGAGGGCCCCACCTCAGCCTGGGCCACGTCTTCCTGCTCCCTGGCCCTCGGGCACCCCTCCGCACAATGAAGGGTTGGGCCTCTCTGACGGGGTGGGTTCCCGGCTGCAGGGCTGGGTTTCCGTGAGGTCCGGGACAGGTGGTGGCATTTGTAAACAGCAGCCCTGGATGATGAGCGTGACCCTCCGAACGGGGGAGCCACGCCCGCAGCATCCCCACAGCACCCGAGCTGTCCTGCTTGCCCCTAGCCCTGTACTCACACCCACCAGATCTGGAGAGGCTCTTCCTGGCCGGGGAGCGCTGGCAAGTTCGCAGCATCTCCGAGCCTCAGTTTCTCATCTGTAAAACAGGATTAAGAGCCTCGTGGCAGGAGCGGCTCCTCAGGCACCCGGTGGGTGCTAATTCCCTCCCTAGGTCAGAAGGGCTCCGGGACCCTTTCATCTTAGCTGGGGAGCTGAGGTCCAGAGACGGCAAGGGACGCCCCTGGGCGGCCTCCTCTCCAGCAAGGGGTGGGGCTCGGCTGTGCCACCAGTAACCGAATCTCAGCCATGGGGACCGGTGTCCAGCACCCATCTGTGGGTCATGATTTTCTCAGCCCGGGTGGCATTACAGGCCTGTAACCCGGCTCGCCACAGCTGTCCTCGATGCATAATGCATGGCAGGCACAGCATTGCTCAAATCTCACCAAAAACACGGGAAAGGAGATGGCAGGCCATGGGAAGGGCCCAGGGCAATTGTCCGATTTGGGGGCCGTGCGTGCCCAGCCGTCAGGACCCAGAGGTCCAACATCTGAGCTCCTTCAGCTCCTTGCAGATTTGGTTAGTGTCAGGATGTGGGTTCTCCCACCGCCTGGGAAACAGCACAGCAGACGGGGCCTGGGTGGAATTCCGAGGCGGCAGCACGTCCTTGAGATCTGAGCCCCGCCAGAGCCGGCCCTGCCAGGCACCCTCCATGATTCCTTATCTTCCTGACTTACAGGTGGGGAAACCAAGGCCCAGGGAGTGACTCCCCCACATTTCTCCTTGGACGGGGTGGAGCAGGATGCGGCCCAGGGCCAGGAGAGTGGCATGAGGTCCCCCCCTAGACTGCAGGTGCTGCACTGGGGCCAAAGTCCATTCCCTGCACCCCAAACCAACTTCCTGCCTCTTCTGTCTTCCCCTGCGCTCTGCAGGGGGAGGGGAGCTTCTGAGAGCAGATTCCATTAGGGAGAGGGGCCAGAGGGGCAGGGGGAGGCCCCCAGGCCAGCCATCCTCTGTCAGACCGACAGCCAGCTTCTCTAGCAGTGCCCCAGGTTCCGGGGTCTGACTCGGCCCTGCTTAAAGCTCGTAAGCCAGCCAACGTCTGCATCATGGATGCTGGAAGAAGACACTAGAGTCCTGGGTCCAAGACACACTGCAGAGAGCAAGCATCATGTTTTATTGGGCCCCCTTGGCCCCCCCAAGTCCCTGCGTGATGCGATATGGGTCCAGATGGCTACCGTGCACACGGGAGGCTTGTGTCACAGCTGAGGACCACTGAGCCTGGGGAACCCCCATTTTGTAGCAGGCAATAAGATCCCTCTGGGTCCCTCCCTCCAAATGCAGCCCTGAGAAATGGCCATGTAACGAGCAGCCAGGGCTTTGCATCTTCTGTAGGAGTTCAAGAAACCAGACCAGTGTCAGGGCCTCCCCTGCCCCCGAGGCCCACCCCTCTGCCTCCTCCTCTACCACTGATACCCTGGGACCCAAAGAGCTGTGATTCGAGGGACTCCCGGAGCAAGCGCTGGGGTCTCGAATAAGATTCTGATCCCAGCTCTGCCATATCCCAACTTCGGGGCGTTGAGGAAGCTTCCTGCCCCCTGCGAGCCTGGGTTTCCCCGTCTGTGCCCTGGGGGCTACACTGGGGGTGGAAGTGCTGTACTGGGGCCTTCCTCTGGCTAGCCTCTCCCTCTCCTGTGACCCAGGGATCTCAGATCTCGCCCACATCCCCAGAGGGTCTGCTCCCCTGGCCCCGGCACCGTGGAGGGTTAAGGTGCCATGGTAAGGGATCCTGCACCCAGCCCCAAGCCTGCCTGGCCACCTGATACCTCAGCCTTCAAATATTAATGCGACACCTCCCGCTCCCAGGGGCGGCAGCTGGGACAAGCTCTGACAGCCCGGGACGGCTGCAGCTCCCTGTGCTCAGCCCAGCCCCTGCCTCTGTGGGTTCCCGCTGGGTCAGGGGCCAGTGGACCCCCCCCCAACCACGGAGCACCGGGGCTCCCGGGCTCCACACGGATTCCTGGAAGGACTGAGGTGTGAGGTGCGTGGTGGCCAGGCAGGTGGGGTTTTAGGCTGTGTTCCTTTCCAGTGGTCAGAGTAGGCAGAGGGTCCTGGGGGGGAGAGCCATTGAGGGGCTGGAGGCCGTGGGTGCAGGTCACGGATTCTCCTGAGGGCACCCCCAAACTGGGGTGGCTCCCTAAGGTCTGTGCCTCCTTGCCGGGAAGTAGGATCGGGAGGTGGGACTGAGCAAGAGGACACTCAGAGTGGCCAAGGAGTTGGCCCCAGCAGGATCGGTTAGAGCACGCGCTGGGCCAGCGCAAAATGAAAACTCGGGCTTCTTATTCAAAGACGATGAAGCATTTTAAGACAGAGACGGCAGAGCGTTAAACTGCACTGCAGCGTGGGCCACACCTCGTGACATGGTCGCAGCCCCAGGCCACGCATCCAGGAGCGGCTCAGGCTCTCTCCGGAACCACCCTGGTGGCCTGTCCCGCCTCCACTGCCCCTGGCAAGAAGGGGTGAGGAGCTCAGAGGGCCCGCAGCCGCGGCCCTACTAGCTGGAGAGGCGAGCAGGGGCAGCCCCGCCGCAGAAGGGCATCGCGCGGGGAGCCCAGGAGTCTGCCCTCCGAGAGAAGGGCTTGGCCTGACTTCACCTTTCTGCTTTAAACCAAGAAGTGACAAGCTTGGCTCGGGTGTTGTCCTGGAGAATTTCTCTGCTATGTAAGGAGGGACACACAGCATAGGGGAGGCGAGCGCTGTCCCGCTGCTCTCAACCCCCGGGTGTCAGAGCAGCCTGCTTGCTAGGCCGGCAGGGCCAGAAGTCTCGGCTCCCAGCAGTCAGTCCCCAAAGCTGAGGCTGCTCAGGGCCGAGCTGGGGAGACGTGTCCAGCTCAAGGGCTCCTCCTGGCTGTGACCACTTAGTGCCCAGGGGGCAGGAGAGGTGGCCACGGTCAGGTCTGTGCCTTGCCCCCGACCTGGGGCAGGGTGTAGGGGTGAGTTTTGGGGGCCCCTCCAGTGCTGGGGGGCTGATATTGGTGATCTCTGTTTCTCAGTGGCCTTGGGGAGGGGGCGGCCTGGACACTGCATGATGGGTCCTGGGCACAGCGCCCCCCCCCCGAGGTGTGGCCGCAGCCCCACGGCCCCTGCTTGTGGGTCTGAGAAGTGTTGCAAGTGCCTCACAGTGCCCCCTCTGCTCTCCTTTCAGAGGGGGGAGCTGTTCCAGGCCGTTGTCTCAGCACAGAAGTTGGCGACAGTGAGGGAGGGTGTGCACGTGCACAAGTGTATATGTGTGTGTGCGTGCACGTGTGTGCATGTGTCCATTGCATGTGTGTATGCACGCATGTATGGGTCTGTGGGGGTGTGTGTGTGCACGTGTGCACATGTGTGTGAACACATGTCTCATAAGGCCAGAGCGAGGTAAGCACAAGCCAGCCCCCTGGCCCCGACCCAGCACCCGGAGCTGCAGGGTTGAGCTGCCCCCAGAGAAAGGCTGTGAGCCAGGCCCTTAGATGAAAGGGGGTTCACCTGGTGGTGGTGGTGGTGGTGGTGGCAGCCTTCCCCCAAGCAGACTGGGCCACAACTAGTCAGCTCGATGGCCCTCACTGCCCCACCAGGATTGCTGGCAGCCCATGGCCCACGTCAAGTTCCACTGGGCCTCCTGAGAGGGTCTGTCTGGGTCTGTCCACCCCCAGGTGCCACTCCTGATGACGCCACCGCCGCCTCCGTTTCCCCCTCCCCCGCTGTCAGCCGCGAGGCACTCCCCAGAGGATGGAACAAGTGGCTCGGGTCTCGGCAGCCCCACCTGTGAGTACATGTCTCCAGGGAAGACTGGCCAGGACCGTGGGTGCCAGGAGTGGGTGCCGCTGGCCTCACCTCTGAGGTCCCTGGAGGGGTGGTTTGGGGGAGCAGCTGACTCCAGGAGCTGGGCGTGCCATACGGTGGGCACGGAGCTGGAGCCATCCCTCCCGACACCCAGCCCCAGCTGCTTCCAGATTCCCTTCATTGCCTTGGTTGTTTCTTTAAAGTGAGGATCAACATTTTCCATGACCGACACTTGTAATTCCAATTAAATGGCCCCCTGCTCCGCCTTCCAGGGTCCCTTTGTGAGCTTGGAGCCCCCAGGGCCTGGCTGTCCTGCCTGTGTGACCCTCAGCAGCCTCGTCCCCTCTCTGGGCTTTGGTTTGTCCAGAGATGAATCTCAAAGGTCAGGTCACTGGGGCCCAGGGCCCTTCTGGACCTGCTGCTGCTGGTCGGAGACCCCAGCAGGTGGAGTCACTGTGGGCTAGCAGAGGCGGGTCACGGACTTTTAGGGAATTGGGACCATTCTAGCAAAATGAAATGGAACAGCGTTAAAATGTCAGCAGGTCCATATTCGTGAAGGTCGTGGTTATAGAGTCACACGGAGTGTGTGTGTGTGCGTGTGATGCAGGATGTGTTTCTCCGTTGGGGTGTGGCCCTGGTGTGCATGTTGCCACCTTTTGGGAGGGGCAGTAAGAGGAGAATTCTGATCTTTTGTGGTCTGATGGGGCTGCATTAGGTCCCCAGACCACCCAACCCTCTGCGCTTCCAAGCTCCAGGGGTGAGGGCGGTAAAACTCAGCCCTCCAACTGGCCAGGCTTGGGGAGCTCCACAGGTGCCCCTGGGGGCCCTAGCAATGAATCAGTCTGCCGGGCCCTGGGGCCTTTGTTGGGGGACTGTCTGGCTCTTTGGCTCCAAGTCTAGTGGTCCTTCAGGAAGGCCAGTTCTGCCCCCGGTCCAGGGTTTTCTACCCCCATCCCTTGCCTTCTTGGGGAAGCCCCCTGACTCTGCTTCCCTTCCCCCAGCAGTGGTGACTCCCAGCCCAGCCTGGCCTGGTCAGCCTGACCAGCCTCTTCTGAGGGAGCAGACCATCTGTGCAGCACCCCCACGGGTCACCCCCAGCACCACAGCTGTCCCCACGGTACACCTCCCACCTCCACACCCCTGTCTCCCCAGCTCCCAGCCACCCCTCAAAGTCCAGTTGGCCTCTCATCACAGAGTCCTATGCTCGTCCAGGCCGGGTCACTTCTGGGACAGAGATGCAGTTGTCCATGGGTGGGTGGGCCTGGGGTCTACTGCCCTCTTCCTCAGAGGCTCTAACCCAGCCTAGGACCCACTGGAGGAGGCCAGCTCCCCTTTCTCCTTTTCTTTCTGGGCATGAGGCCATTATAAATCCAAACCACCCTTTCTTTGAATGGGTCCCAGGACCTCTCAGCCCCTGAGATGGTCTGTGCAAGTTTGGGAAATGCTGCATGGTGCTGCCTGTCTTGGACAGTTTCAGTGCACACGTTAAAGGCTCTGACAAGTCCTGTGGTTCAGAATTGGTTCAGACTTTCTCTTATGTAAGGGTGCCCCAAGAGAGTTTGCCCATCCACAGGGCAAGCTCCTCTCTGCCATGTACAGAAGAGGGGAGGAATCTCTGGTTGCCTCCCTCAGCCCGCGATCCCCCACGCACAGACCTGGATCCCTCAGCGGACACCAGGGATCCCTGCCTTCAGGGGCCAAAGCTTACCAGGCTGGGTCTCCCTGGCCCTCCCTGGCCTCCCCCCCGCCACCTCCTCCCTGGGTCTTGCTCACCCCGTGTGGCCCTCCCCGCCGGTCCCAGGCGGGGTCCCCTCAGGGCTCTGAGTGACCAGCCCAAGTCTGCACAGGGAGAGGAGATGGCGGCGGGGGACGCCCCGAACCGCCTGGCGGCGCTGCAGCTCGACAGGCTGCCCTCGGGCGACCTCGACGGGATGGTGCCCACGCGGGACGAGCGCGGCCGGCCCATCCCCGAGTGGAAGCGACAGGTGATGGTGCGGAAGCTGCAGGCGCGCCTGGGCGCAGAACCGGCGCCCCAGGCCCAGGTGGGGCCCGGTGGGTCAGGGCGGGGCGGGAAAGAGGATCGGGCCCTGCGGGGAGGGGGCGGGGCCAGGCCGAGAGGGGGCGGGGCCCTGCGGGGGAGGGGGCGGGACCCGGCTAAGATGGGGCGGGGCCCGGCGGGAATGGGGCGGAGTGGGCCCACTGGGTAGAGTGGAGGCGGGGCGGGAGGCTTTGTCCTGGCGGGTAGACGTGGAAGGTGGGGGACCTGAGCCCACACCTCGAGTCTGGAAACCCAGGCACCCCACTGCGTGCGTCTCTGTGGCCCCAGCTTCCCCTCTGGCAGACGATGATGCTGATCGAGATCAGGGAGCTGGGAGCCTGTCCACCTGGTGGGAGGTGCTGTATCCACATGTTTTGTCTAACAATTTCAGCCCACCTCTACCTTGTGCCAGGCCCTGTGCTAGGCAGTGAAGGGGACCTGCCCTGCCCTCCCAGACCTTATATTCCAGGAGGGAAGAGGGTGACTGGGCAGGCCAGGTGATTCCAGGTGTCGTGGAGAGCAGAGCAATGCAAAGGGGGGGCGGGTATTCCGTATGGGTGCTCAGGGCAGCCTCTCTGGGGAGGGGACCTTGAGCAGGGGCCAGAAAGAAATGAGAGAGGAATCCTGTGAGAATCTGGGACAAGTGATTCTGCTCAGGAGGAGCAAGTGCAAAGGTCCTGAGGCATGAATAGAGTGGTACCTCGGAGCCAAGTGAATAAGGTATGACGGGCAGAGGTGAGGTCAGGGAGGGAACCGGCAGGTATCACAGGACTGCTCACCACCAGGCCCCTGGGGAGCAGAGAACCTGTGATTTGACTTGGGTGGTAGCAGACTTTCTCTAGCTGCCGCGGGGCGTAGAGGGATAGGATTTTGTCTGAACGATGTGTGTTGTACAGCCCTTGGTCAGAGCTGTGCTGTCCCACACGCAGTCATGCCAGCCACATTTGGCCATTTAAATCAATTAAAATGAAACAAGAGTCAAACTCCCGCTCCTCAGTGGCACCAGCCACATTCCATTTCTGTAGCCACAGGTGGCTGATGGCTACGTGTCATCCGTCACCTGACACGTTGGACAGTGCTGGCCCCACTAGAGGGAAGTGGTGTCTCAGCCTGGCCACAGGCTTCATCCCTGTGCGGCTCCACTCCGTGCCCTTGGGTCTGCTGGGCCAGAGAATCAGAACTTATCAGTGCAGAGCACTGCCTGGCACAGGGCAGTCTCAGTGGTGGCTCAGGCCCCTCCCCTGTGAACTGGGCCCCCCCCCAGGGGGCTCTGAGCTGTAATCAGGCTGGCACAGAGCCTCAGCGGGAGGGAGCCCAGCTCAGCGTCCCCCTATCTGTCTGTCCCAGAGGCCGTGGGCCCTGGAGGGCAGGGCTGGATCCTGGTGCCAGGGCAGCCACCAGGAGAACCCAGTGCAGAGTGGGATAAGCTGCCCTCTTTGGAGGCAGCTGCCCAACCACAGAAGGCCCTGGAGCTTGCGGGACGGCCTAGGAGGGCTCTGAGGAGAGAGACCCTTTGGACTGAACAGTGAGGAGATGAGATTAGGAGGATGTGGGGGTGGCAGAGCAGAGGCACCATCTTCTGAGGGCCAAGACTGGGCCCTCACAGGGCAGGTGGCTGCCCTGAGCCTCAGACTCGGGACTGGGGCCGGCCAGCCTCCTTGTTTATGCCCTAAGTCCGGGAAAGTGTCCCCGTGGTGTGTAGGGGCTGGGCTGGGGTTCCCAGGGCCACCTGGAGCCAGGCCACCCTCAGGGGGCTTGTGTCCACCAAGCACATGCCCTCTCCCTGCTGCGACGCAACAAGGGCCTCAGCCCTGCTGACTTGGCCTCCCTGTGCCCAGGGTGACAGCGGGAGCGCGGGCCCCATGGAGCAGGCGGCCTGGCAGTACTCACAGACACACCAGGCCGTCCTGGGCCCCTTCGGGGAGCTGCTGACGGAGGACGACCTGCTGTACCTGGAGAAGCAGATCGCGGACCTACAGCTGAGACGCTGCTGCCAGGAGTATGAGAGCGAGCTGGGCCGGCTGGCGGCCGAGCTGCAGGCCCTGCTGCCCGCTCCCCTGGTCAGCATCACCGTCAACAGCCACTTCCTGCCCCAGCGGCCCGGAGCAAAGGGTGAGGAGGCCCCCGCCCCAGCGGCCGAGCCCAAGGGCCCCGCGGGGGCCTCGGAGGCCGCGCCCGGTGAGCAGCCCCTGCCCTTCTGGTGCAGCCACATCGCCCGGCTGGTGCGCAGCATGTCCCTGCTGCTGAAGGGCATGAACGGGCTGGTGCAGGGCGAGGAGAAGCCCGTAGGCCGGCCCCCGCAGGAGGCCCGCAGGGAGGCCCCTGCTAGCCCCCCCAGGAGCGTGGCACAGCGCGAGATCCAGGAGTGCGGAGTGTCCGTGCGGACGCTGCGCTGCAACTTCGAGTCAGCCCCTGGCCCGTCCTGCGCCCTGAACCTAGGCCCCTGCGAGCCGGGGGCCCGGCCTGGGCAGTGCCAGAGAGGCTGCTGGCCCACAGCTCCGCAGCCCCGTGGTGGCCCAGTGGGAGAGGCACCGGAGCCCGGCGACGCAGAGGAGGCCAGCGACTCGGGCATCAGCTGCGAGGGGGCCCCCTCGGAGGCGGGGGCCGCGCCCGGCCCCGACCTGGCCAACCTGCGCAAGGAGCGCATCGTCATGCTCTTCCTCAGCCACTGGAAGAAGTCGGCCTACACGCCGGCCCTCAAGACGGCGGCCTGCAGGACCCTGGAGGCCCGCCGGCCCGGGCCGCGGGCGCAGGAGGCCACCAGGGGCCCTCCGCCACCCTCCCCGCCGCCCAGCGGTGGCCCCCGGCTCGGCCACCTGTGGCAGCAGCGCAGCATCATCGCCCACCTACTGGACAACTGGAAGGCCATCCTGGCGCACGTGCCGGCCCGGCAGCTGCGGCGGCTGAGCCGGCGGCCCTGCGGGCCCCTGTCCCCCGAGCAGTTCCTGCCCCACGTGGACGGGGCGCCCGTGCCCTACGGCAGCCTCACGCTGGACCTCTTCATGCTGGGCTACTTCCAGCTCCTGGAGTGCGACCTGCCCGCCGAGGAGCGCAAGACGCGCCACCTGCTCTGCTTCGAGGTCTTCGAGCACCTGGGCGCCCACGGCTGGGAGACCGCACGGGCCTTCCACAAGGCCGTGACCGACGAGGTGGCCGCTGGCCGCCGGGCCTGGACCGATGGCTTCGAGGACATCAAAGCCCGCTTCTTTGGCTCCAGCCGAAGTCCCGCCTGGGCCCCGGAGCCCGGCCGCAAGTCAGGCCTGACCCCCCTCGGGCCCCTGCCTCATGCCGCCGCCCCCCACCGCAGCCCCGAGCCCGCGGCGCAGAGGCTGGGGTCCGGCTGCCAGCAGGGCGGCTTCGACAGTGAGGACATCTGTGGCTACATCGACCGGAGCTTCGCCTTCTGGAAGGAGAAAGAAGCCGAGATGTTCAGCTTTGGAGAGTGAGACAGGCGGCTGGCCGGCCTTTGGGAATGCGGTGCTAGGGGTGGTTTCGGTTTTCTCTGTTCTTTTCTCCTTTGTCTCTCACCTGGCGGCCAGGTGAGGCCCGAGGCCAGGCTGGCGGACACGCAGTGTGCTGGTGCCTAGGTCCAGTCGCACCGCGACAGGCTCCTCCTCCCCGGTGTCCTGCGGGCACCTGGGATGCTAGCCCGTTTCCTGCGGGCCCTCCTTCCAGTGCCCGAGCCGCCCGCTGTCCCGTTCCTCCAGCGCTGGTGGCCCCAGGCACGGCCTGATCCTCTGTCTGCCTCCTTCTGCGGACCTCGGGCCATGCCCCTTCCCCTCCCCGGGCCTCTGTCCCCATCTGTGAAATGGGAGAGCTGCAGGTTGGAGAGAACGGGATTAGAGGGGCAAGCGGCCTTCGTGTCAGGCCCTCCAAATTCTCTGGGTCTGAGAGGTGGCCCACACAGGGGTGCCCGCCAGCCAGGGCAGCTGCCTGCCTTCAGACATGCACTCTGCTACTGTGTCCTGCTCCCGCCCCAGGCTCCACAGAGGGTCTGGTCCCGGCTTCCAGCTCACCAGCCCCAGGGTTGCACGGCCTAAGGCCGTGCCAGCCCCCCACCCCAGCCCCTGCAGGCTCAGGAGAGCAGGGACACAAGGAATTTTTCCCAGAGGAGCCGTGGCTGAAGGGGCTCCAAGCAGAGGAGGCTGGCGCCCCTCCCCCCGAAATGGGAGCTGTTAGAATCAGAAGACACATGGCAGGAGTGGGGGCACACGAGAGGGAAGGTGAGGTACGGCCACTTTCTGTGGCCTCTGGATGCCGTCCACACCCTTCTCCATGAGGGACTGAGGGAAAGACCTGGATCTCCTCAGAGGGGCTCGCAGGGGCCGCAGCGCTTTGAGTGAACAGGGCGCTGGGGGCACTGGGGACGAAGGCCCGAATGGCTGGCCATGGGACGTGGCTTGTCCCCGGCCCCCATGATAGTCAGAGGATGGGTCCCCCCAGGCCATGGGTCCCAAGGGTGGTTGGCCCGGAAGCAGGGGCTTTGGGGGAGAGGCATACCTCAGCTGTGCGGCGGCCCCGACGGGCAGCATGCGGAAGGAGGTTTCCGGATCTTCCTCTGGGAGCCCCTCCCTGCAGCCCCGCCCCTCGGGACAGCGGTCCCTGCGGTGTCCCCACCTGCCCGCAGAGCTTGGAGGGTGGCAGGTGGTTGTCGGATGGGGCACAGAGCCCTCCCAGCTCGCCCGCTGGGACCCTCCGGAGCGGGTCAAGTCGGGGCCGCAGCGCTGGGAAGGGCGGGCTCCCTACCCTCCCGTGGAGCAGACACTGGAGGTGAGTTTGCTAATAAAGACTCCTATTCCTGGCCAGCCTGCACGACTGTGCTCGTTGCCCCCGTGCCCACAGTGAGCAGAGAGCCACCTGCGCCCCAGCCCCAGTCCTGATCTGAGCCGCACTGCAGCACCAGAGGCCACATCCTTAGCCCCACAGAGCCTCCCCTTCCTGATCTGCAGAATGGGGTGCAGTGCTGACCTGCCCGTCCCAGGGTCTGGAGAGGGTGTACGAGTCCCCCGTGGGAGGGCTCCCCGCCCTGAGATGGAGCAGGTTGTAACGAGCAGGGCGCCACCTCCAGGCTATTGGTCCCCAAATGGGACTGGCGGAGCTAGATGGGGGCTGGTCTGCAGGACACTATCACTGCCCCGACCTGGGGTGGAGGGCGGTCTGAGGGTGGGGCTGGGGGAGCCCTGGTGTCAGAAGGTGCCAGACACGCCGATGTCTCCGTCGCTCCTTCTGTGCCACCTGCAAGACCATGTTGTTCCAAGGGCCTGGCCACAGAGGGGGGCCTGGCCACAGAGGGGGCCTGGAGGCGGAGGGCAGTGGACACAGACCTGGCCTTAGAGGTGGTGCTGGCCCAGGGTGCTCAGGAGAGCACTGGACGGGGGCCAGCACACCTGACTTGGGATGTGCCTGCTCACTCCCTGGGACCTTGGTCAACTCCCTCCATGGCCTCAGGACTTTCCCAGTGGTAGGGTGGGACCAAGGCCAGCAGGGGGCACCCCACAACCATCCTGGGTTCCAGGAAGACCTGGGGTCAGGCTGGGCTGCCAGGGGCTGGCGAGGAGGGGGAGGGCGCCTCTCCTGGGCACTCAGGGGTGACTCCCCAGATGCCCTTTTGCAGACTCGGGGTCCCTCAGCAGGGGCAGTGCTGGGAAAGCTGGTTTTCTCTAAGATGTTCCAGCTGATTCTGACACTCAGCGTCCTGAAACCCCCAGCCCGCTAGCAGCCCACCTGTGGGGAGCAGGTGTTTCGTGTAGGAGTCAGAGGCTGACCCCAGCAAGGCCACACTCTCAGCTCTGAGGCCTGTTTGGTACCTACAAGCCTGTTGTCCAGTTGGCAAAAACCCCAGGGCCCATATGTAAGCATCCAGAGCTGCAGACCTCAGCGAGGTGACCAGACACAGTGAGGTGCCCTTGTTCACGGTACAAACCCGGGAGCTCCCCAACAAGCTGGCAAAATACTGGAGAGAGGGAACCCCGTCTCTCTGCCTGGCCCGTAAATGTGTGCAGGACAAAGACGAAGGAAAACAAAGGTACATCAAAGGTGCCGAAAGAGCATCACCCTTTTCCTCGTGACTAAATAAACACGGCTAACGACACAGGTCTTCGCGTGTCAATGCAGAGTCAGTCTCTTCCCTCTTTTTTTAAATGATTCTGAAGTTCATTTGAAAGGAACAGTGAACAAGGACAGCTGTAAGGCCGGCCTCCAGGAAGGCCCCCAGGGACCCCGTCCCGATAGCACATCCTGTGTGCCCCTCCCGCGTTGTATGGCAGAATATGGCAGAAGAGACCGCTCCCGCTTTCAAGTGGGTAATAGAGGCTCCCATGTTCGTCGCTCCCTTACCTCTGGGGGAAAGCCCGGGGCCATGCTGGGAGCAGCCCTGTGAGGAGTGGGGAGAAGCGAGGCCTCCCGCCCCAGTCTGGCCCTCAGATGACTGCCCACCCCTCGGTGCCAATAAGGACAGATGCCGAGGCAGAACCACCCTCTAAAGTGCTTCCAGAGCAAGGAAACTGCGTGAGATCACAAGTGTTTGTTGTTATAAGACACTAGATTTTGGGGGCGCCTGGGCGGCTCAGTTGGTTAAGCATCTGCCTTCAGCTCAGGTCATGATCCCAGGGTCCTGGGATCAAGTCCTGCATCAGGCTCCCTGCTCAGCGGGGAGTCTGCTTCTCCCCCTGTGATCTCTCTCACTCTCACTTTCTCTCAAATAAAATCTTAAAAGACACTAGATTTGGGGGTCATTTGTTAGGCAGCAACAGATCACTAACACCACAAACAAGACTGAAGTGGAAGAGTCATCAGATAGGAAGACATCGTAGTCCGTCAAACCAGGTGGTTCTGACCCCAAAATACATTTCGTTCGGATCAACAGACCAGAACAGAGAAAGCTGAGATGCTTCTTCACTCAGAAAACATTGTCCTAGGACAGACGCCACAGCGAATCCGTGGGGGAAAGAAGGAATGGTCAGTCATGGTCCCCGAAGTGTTGGCAAACTATTTGGGGGGGGGGGTTTGAGTAGGACCTTCGGGCAGCCCTTGTCCCACATAAATCCCAGATGGCATAAGGGATGGTGTAAGCAGGTAAAGCTATGAACCCCCAAGGAGGGGGCGGGCAGGCCAGGAGCTGCATGGCCTCACCGCTGTGGGCGCGAGGCCAAGTGGAGGGGCCTCCCATCCCACCTGCCCCAGGAAGCGCTGCTCGCCTCGCGGGACCGCCCTGCGCAAGGTGCCTCGAGCTGCAAAGACAAGCACGCGCTCTAACCCGGTGACTTCACTCTCCGACTCCGAATCCCTGGGGTGGCACCGTATTATTTGTCACAGACCGAAATGACACGACCTGAATGTCCATTAATAGAAGTGACTGGATGTCCCTTCGAATTCTTAACGTGTGATCTCTTCACAGTATGATGAATCCAAAGATCGTGTTTCTAAAGACCAACCGCGTCAGAAGTGCGGGGGGTGGATATAAAGCCGTAAAGCCTGACGCGCGGACACCCCCGCAGCCGTCGGAAGGCTGACGCGCGGACACTGGACGGGAGACGCCTGTGTGTTCGTGGGGATTGTCTCTTACCAGTCCAAGTGTTCTGCTTCATGTTTTCCTGTTTTCCAAATGCTCCACAGTGAACATGTGTTATTTTCATCATCACAAGAAGAAACAAGCAGCATATTTTTAAAAACGACACCACGCCGGAGCAATCTGTTGCTGAAGACCTGTTTTGAGCGCCTGGTATCGAGTTTCCCAAACTGACCCATCATGTGAGGCGCTGGGTCTGCTCTCCCCACCTCCCCAGGGGCCTACAGGGAGCTGTCATCAGAATACCCTCTGTCCTTCCTCCAGCCTGGGCTAGGTACACATTAACCCTTCGTGTTCTGGCTACAAGCACGAGGGCAGGAGGGACACCTCTGTTCCCCTGCCAGTGGCTTCCCCAGGATGGTCCTGGGTAAGTGAGAGCTGGAGACGTCCATGAGCATCCCCCTTCCCGCTGCGACCCCGTGAGGCTGATGCTGCAGGCTAGGGGGGAGCCTGGGACTGTCTGAAGCAGGGGCTGGGCTGGGCAGACTGGGCTGAGCTGGGCAGGACTGGGCTGGGCTATGACTGAGCTGGACTGGGCTATGACTGAGCTCTGGGCTGGGCTGGGCCGAACTGGGCAGGGCTGAGCTGGGCTATGCTGGGCTGAGCTGGGCTATGCTGGGCTGAGCTGGGCTGGACTAGGGTAGGATAAACTGGGCTGGCCTAGGCTGGACTGCACTGAACTGGGCTGAGCAGGGCTGGGCTGGGCTGAACTGGGCTGAACTGAGGTGGGCTGGGCTGAGCTGGGCTGGGCTGGGCTGAACTGGGCTGGGCTGAGCTGAACTGGGCTGTGCTGGGCTGTGCTGGACTGCACTGAACTGGGCTGAGCCTGGCTGAGCTGGACTGAGCTGGGCTGTGCTGGGCTGGGCTGTGCTGGGCTGTGCTGGGCTGAACTGGGCTGTGCTGGGCTGTGCTGGGCTGTTTGGGGCTGAGCTGGGCTGGGCTGGCCTGGGCTGGGCTGGGCTAGACTGGGCTGGGTTGGGCTGAACTGGCCTGGGCTGGGCTGGACTGGGCTGAACTGGCCTGGGCTGGGCTGTGCTGGGCTGGGCTGTGCTGGGCTGTTTTGGGCTGAGCTGGGCTGGGCTGGGCTGGCCTGGGCTGGGCTGGGCTAGACTGGACTGGGTTGGGCTGAATTGGGCTGGGCTGAGCTGGGCTGGGCTGAACTGGCCTGGGCTGGACTGGGCTGGGCTGGGCTGAACTGGGCTGGGCTGGGCTTGACTGGGCTGGGCTGTGCTGGGCTGGGCTGAACTGGGCGGTGCTGGGCTGGGCTGGTCAGCCTGGACTGGGCTAAGCAGGCTGGACTGGGCTGGGCTGGGCTGGACTGGGCTGAACGGGCAGCCTGGGAAGGGTTGAGCTGGGTTGGGACTCAGCTGGGCAGGGCTGGGGAGAGGGCAGCGCGGAATCAGAAAACACGAGTGAGCAGAGTTTGGAAGCACCTTGCAAACTCGTAATTAGCTGGTCAGTTGTGGCAGTAACTTGTGTAACGACCGAGCTCTAACCAGCCCGCACGCACGGTGAGAATAGGACTGCGGCTCCTAGCTCACAACCATCCCCTCAGCGGGGAGCAGGACCAGAGGCTGTGATGGCTGGACAGGGGTCACCTGTCCAGGACCCAAGCTGTCATGATGTCCCAGTACCATTGGGAAATCACCTAACTTCACCAGGAGTGAGGGCTGTCACACCGGGACCTCCCGCACTGGAACTGTGTCAGGCCATTCCCTGGGGGGCATCCAGCGGCCTCCATCAGACTCGGCCGTCCCTGACCCTCCACATCCCAGCACACTGGAGACTGGTGGTATTAGCAAGGCCCACGCGGGGGGAGGAAGGAGGGGTGACAGACAGAGGCCCTCACCTGGCCTCCCTGGGCTGCGGGCTTCTCGCCTGTGCACCCGTGTGTCCTCGGCTGGGAAGCCTTCTCTGACCGTTGGCAGAAGAGATGTCCGGAGCCCCCCAGCCAGTGGCCCGAGTTCCAGCTGAGAGGGATTCCCTCTTGACCGCTGTGAACCCAAGGCTGCAGGGGAGGCTGCAGGCCGCCGCTGCTCTATTTTTAGATGACCCCATTTCTTTGCCACCTCTGTGTCTCACGACGAATGACGATGCCAGGGCTGCCCCAGGGCCGAAGCTATGCTATGACCCGGAGCTTCAGGACCCAGTGACCCTGTCGCCAGCCCGGTGGAGCACTCAGGGAGGCCTCCTTACCTCTCTGGGCACTGCTTTAACCACCAAAGTCTTCCCTGCCACCACCGCGGACCCCGAGCTTTGAAAGCCTTTGCTCACCAATCTGCCTTTCTTTGTGATGTCACTTTCCCCCAGTTGACAGATGAACAAAAGGCCACTTGGGTACCTGCCAATGACCATTAGAGAATCTAGTACCTGTCAGGCCCTCCTGACACCCAGGCCCTGAGCTGGGGCCTCCATGCGCCCCCTGAGTATCCAGCCCAGGCTCCACTGTCCCCCTGGCAGGCTTCCTGCAGTCCGTCTGGTCCCTGGGGTCTGGGAGACATCAGCCTTCCTGACGTGGCCAGTGTGGGCTTTCAGAGCAGATGGCCTGGGAGAAGCATCACCTCTCTCCCTCCCCCTCTCCCTCCCAATGCAGACAGCGCTAAAAATACCCTTCTGTCCGTCCCCACGTGGTGCCCAGCCCAGCCCAGCAGGCCCTCCGTGTCCCTCACTGCCTGGAAAGTCCTATTCTTCAGCCTGAGTTCTCAGAGTTCCAGGGGCCAACTGAGAGGTAGGGACCCAGGGGCTCTGAGTGTGGGCATCGGGGAACGGGAGGTGGGATTTGGGGCAGGGAGCAGCAGGGGAGGGTGGGTTATGGTAGGATAGGCTGCAGGGCATAGAGATCACAGCATTGGGTGCTTTGGACACAGCCCCCCAGCCCTGGTCAAGCTGGGCCCCTTGGGGCACGGTGAGGGCTCAGGCGGCACACTCCCTTCGGCGTCCTGGCTGGAGAGGTGGGCAACGGGGAGGCCGGACCACACCCTCCAGCCGCAGCCGGGACCCCAGGGTCCCATCCCTGGCCACGGCTGGCTTCAGGCCCTTTGTGTCCTGCCCGCTAAAGCCGTCTTCACTCCTGGCCTGGACAGGCACCAGGCTGAGGCTCTGAGACTCTCCAGAAGCCCCCACGCCATTCGTACTGGGCCCGCAGGGTGGCAGGTGTCAGCAGACGCAGCTGAGGCCCCACGAGAAGGTGGGTGGGCACTCCGCCCACTGGCCCCCGGGGCTGTAGCAGCTGGCCACAGGGAACACGGGAATGATGGGAATGTGAGGCCTGGGGCAGTGGCCACGGGCTCCTGTCCTCACTCAGCCAGAGGGCCTCCCTGGGCGGGGGTCAGGCAGGAGGGATGCTGGCCAGGGCCCCTGACCTGTCCGGTCCTGGCTGGGCTCCCGGGGTACTGCCCTGCTCTGCAGGGGCGCGACTGGGGGGGAAGGGCCTCAGCTCCCGCCACAGCCTCCAGCCCTCCCGGCCCCTGGCACCCACAGTTCGCGGTTCTCTTCACAGGGCTTTGTTAGTTTGATCACACTTATTTCACCAAGTGTTTGGTCCCTGTGGACCGCCGGCCCCTTCCCTTCCCGTTGACGGCTCTGGAGGATGCCCCCTAGTGGAAAGACCACATCCCAGCCGTGCAGCTTTTTTTGCAGTTGTAGCTCCGGGTGAAATTTCGGGCAGCTTTCCTGGGGTAAAGTGTCAGGAGCACATAAATGAATGTGCACATAGTTAAATAAGCCAGAGCGGATTTGCTGAATGCGATGATATGGACACTGACCGAAGCTGCTGTCCAGAGAACTCCCCTTAGTCGGGTTTGTCTTTACCAACCTGCACCCAGGGGCCTGTAACCTGGGGGCTCGGCGTGTGGGCCTTGAGCCTGCCTCCCCCACTTGGACAGGTGATGTGAGCCTTTTGTGCTTGTGTTCCCCACCTTTACGGGGACCCTGACAGCACCCACCTCCCAGGGTTGTCGTGCAGGCCACGTGAGGAGGGCATGCCACCCTTGAGACGCGGCCTGGCCCATGGGGAGCACTGTGACCACAGAGTCCCTTTCCCTGCCAGCCTCTGGATCTGCAGTTGAGAAAACTGGGACCAAGGTCACCCAGCAAGGTCATGGCAGCCCAAGGCTCCATGTAACCATGGACAGTGAGGATCAGTGGGGCAGGAAGGCTTCCAATGGCCCTCCTCACGCTCCCCAGCAAGGTCAGATCTGGGAGCAGAGGAAGCCACCTTGGAGGTGGTGGGTCACAGGGGACCACAGTCTCCGGAGGGTCTGCTCTGTGTAGCCCAGAGTTGTGGAGGGGGCCGGGTGTGGTTTTCATGCTGGCTTTGCCCTGCCCTGACTACCTGGCCGGGGGTAGGTCTCTGGCCCTCTCTGAGCCTCAACCTTCTCACTGTAAAATGGGATGAACACGGAGCCCCTGAGCCCACCGCACAGGGCGACGGGGCTGGGCGAGGCACTTGGCACATCTGTGATGCTCGGCCAGTGTTGGTGCAGATGGAAAGGACTGACGGCCACACGGCCGGCCAGACGGACCGCCGGGCGACTCAGGCGGAGGGGCCGTGCCCCGCCCCGGGCTGACCCTGCCCTCTTCTGTCCCCAGGATCTCGGGCAGGGCCCGGCTCTTCTCTGCGGGGAGTGGGTGGGCTGCGGGGCCCCACGCCAGTGCCGGGGGCCATGGTGCGGAACGTGGACGACCTGGATTTCCACCTGCCCTCGCACGCCCAGGACATGCTGGACGGCCTGCGGCGGCTGCGCTCCCAGCCCAAGCTGGCCGACGTCACGCTCCTGGTGGGGGGCCGGGAGCTGCCGTGCCACCGCGGCCTTCTGGCGCTCAGCAGCCCCTACTTCCACGCCATGTTTGCGGGCGACTTTGCCGAGAGTTTCTCAGCGCGTGTGGAGCTGCGGGACGTGGAGCCCGCCGTGGTGGGGCAGCTGGTGGACTTCGTGTACACGGGCCGCCTGACCGTCACGCAGGGCAACGTGGAGGCGCTGACGCGCACGGCCGCCCGCCTGCACTTCCCCGCCGTGCAGAAGGTGTGCGGCCGCTACCTGCAGCAGCAGCTGGACGCCACCAACTGCTTGGGCATCTGTGAGTTCGGGGAGCAGCAGGGGCTGTGGGGCGTGGCTGCCAAGGCCTGGGCCTTCCTGCGCGAGAACTTTGAGGCGGTGGCCCAGGAGGACGAGTTCCTGCAGCTGCCCCAGGACCGGCTGGCCACCTGTCTGGCCAGTGAACTGCTCCAGGTGCAGCCGGAGCGAAGCCGGCTGGAGGCCCTGCTGCGCTGGGTGCGCCACAACCCGCAGGCCCGGGCCGTCCACCTCCCCGAGCTGCTCGGCCTGGTGCGCCTGGACGCCGTGCCCAGACCCTGTGTGCAGCAGCTGCTGGCCACCGAGCCGCTGATCCGGGAGTCAGAGGCGTGCCGGGTGGCCCTGTCCCAGGGCCATGATGAGGTGAGCAAGGGGCGGGAGGGGCGCCCCGGAGACCCCGACCTGCGTGGGGATGGAGCGTGCAGAGTGCATACCCCCAGGGTGCCCCGAATCTGGCAGTTCTACCTTCCTTGGGCTGATTACCCATGAGGAGCATCCCTATTCATGCCCTGGGCCCCCGTGTGTCCCACACCCTGGATATGTGGGGGAGGGGAACCAGAAGTGACTGTCCGAACTGCAGTCAGAGCTCACAGCTTGGTGCAGACAAACCTGGAAACAGACCTAAAGCAGCACGAGAAAGGCTGAAGCTGGGCTGGGGGCATCCTGGGCAGGGTGGCCAGTCAGGGAGGGCTCTCTGGAGGAGGCAGCCTCTTAGCTGGGCCTTAGGGAAGGGCTAGGAGCTCTGCAGGAGGGAAAACAGTCCAGAAAGATGGCACAGCGTGTGCACAGGCCTAGGGGCCTGGATGGGCCTGGCAGCAGGCCACCTCCCGCCCTGTAGGAACCTGCTCCAGTGTTCACGGGGTGCGGTTTCCTATGTGTGCTGCGGTGAGCATGGCAGGCAGCACAGCTCGGGGCACAGTGACGGACGAAGAGCCGATGAATCCGTCTGTGGCTGCGTGGCCTGCTCAGGGCCCTGCTCTGGAGGAGCCCTCAAGAGCCAGGCCTGGGCCACAGCTGCTGCTCGGGCCAGGGTCGGGGTGTCGGGGGGCTGAAGGTGGGGGTGCAGGCCTCCTGCAGGAGAAGCCAGAGACGCAGGGGAGCCCCGGGGGCTGGGAGCTCGGAGCACGGCCACTTACCCACCAGGGTGGAACCGGGCTGGCGCTTCCTGCCCGGCCAGGGTCATCCGAGTTCAGCACGCCGCATGCTGGCCCTGGGGAGGAACTGGGGACAGAGTCGGGGTTGCCTCCAAAGATGGGTGTGGGGACACCTCTGGAAGGCATGTGGGGACTGCCGGGAGGGAACAGCGATCAGGTTTGGGCCACACATGCACCTGCTGCCCCATCGCTCCCAGTCCTGTTTGCCGCCCTGCCTGGCCCCATGCGACCACGGTGCACGCACACACACACACACACACACACACACACACACGTGCTCACACCACCCCACGCATGTGCACCCACATAGCTGCCTCACCAAAGCCCTGCCCCAGGAAATGCCACCGAGGCCTGAGAGCCCCTGGGGCCCCTTGCATGGGGAACGCAGCCGCCCGCTCCGCTCACCCAGCCTTCCTGGCCCCACAGGCACTGCTGGCCCTCCCGCAGAAGCTGGAGGAGGTGCTGGTGGTGGTGGGCGGGCGGGCCCTGGAGGAGGACGAGGAGGGCGCAGAGGAGGCGGCCCCTCACCCCAGGACCCCCAGGAACTTCGGCTTCTACAGCAGCAAGGCCCGTGAGTAGCCTTCACGCTGTCCCTGCCGCCTGCGAGCCCCTCGTGTCTGCCGTGCAGGCGGAGGGAGTGAGATGCCCACAGGGAGGGGGCCCTGAGGAGAGCCTAGCGGCCAGCTCAGCTAGGTGGCCCCTCACCCTCCAGTCACAGCCCCTAACTTTGGCCTTCTTGGGCCCTGGAGCCCAAGGTAAAGTGTTCTGCTGCCCAAAATGCCCTGGGTGGGAGGACGGCCGCTGGCCTGCATGCCTAGTGTGACCTTGGCCCCAAGGGGAGAATGGGGAGCTGGGGTGCAGGTGGCCTGGAGGGTAGGAGTGCAGGGACAAGGTCAGCTCTAACAGGGTTCTCATTCCAGCCTTCGAGCAGTTCACTTCTCCACCCTAAGCTTGCTCCTCATCCGAGGAAGGGGCTCGTCACATAGCTGGGATGCGGACCCGACGGGCACGGACTGGGCCTCTCCTGCCTGGGGCCCCATCACAGGGTGGCCGGGAAAGGGGGAGAGGTAGGAGGGCAGCAGGGTCTCTGGAGGGGCACATTGGCCCTGGGAAGCTCTTCTGAAAGCTCTGAGGAGCGCCGGCTGGTGTCCCGGGCCCACTGGGCCAGTCACCAGTCACCCGCGTGGCGTCAGCAGCTGGCAGGCTCCAGGAAGCGTGAGGCCGGCTGTCCCAGGTCAGGGGCTGACGAGGGGATTTGGGGGCTGACGTCAGGAAATGAGCTCTGCTGGCTTCACCCGAGAGCAGCTGTCCCTCCAACCCCAAGGGGAGGACGGCAGGGGGCACGCTGGCAGGCAAAGGCCTGGTGACCGCTGGGCCGTCCCCACCCTGGGGTGACACAGACATGAGTCAGGGGGACACGCAGTCCCTGCCCAGAGGGCAGGTGCCCAGCGAGGCCGGAGTTCTGCATGTCCTAAAGACGGGCATAAACAGTACACAGAATCTTCCCGGAGGACCTCCCCGAGGCGCGGGTCTTCCTCACCGCCTCCCGTGAGCGCCCAAAATGTGTCCGTTTGCTCGACATTCCCACAGAGACTCTCTCGTTTTTATTTTTTTCAAGCATTTTCTCATCTCTTGTCTCAGTTTACCCTCATGTAGCTCTTTGAAGGTGGGCCCAAGGTGGGTGCATGGCTCTGTCCCTTGCTGTCGTGACAATAATCCTCAGGCCCACTGATGGCGTAGCGGCCCTATGACAGACGTGGGTCGTCTATACTTGCGCCACCTCCCAGTGAGGTGGGAACTACCTGCCCCCAGGCCAAAGGATGAAACTGAGGCTATGGGTCTCCCGGGGCCATACAGTAGTACACGAGAGCAGGGGTCGGACTCACCCGGGTGCCGCAAGGCCCGTGTCACGCCCCGTGTGACCCCTGCACGCCTGTGGCTGCACACGGCACAGAGGGTGCTCGGGGCAAAGAAATGAATGATGGATGGGGAACGAGCAAATGAATGATGTTCCTGTTCTAACCCACTAGGGACCAGAGGTCAGGCCCTTTAACCCATTACCCCATCTGAGACGTGGGACCCAACCCAGGGGCCAAAAGATCCCTTTGGGGTCAGTGAGGTCACCTGCAGGGTCAGAGCCAGCCCCGGCCTCCGGAGCCCCACCTCCCTGCACATCCTGGGTGCAAGCCTGAGTCCGGTCTGCGTGCCGGGCTCTGGGGGGGCGGCGTGGGGAGGTGGGGACCCCTCGGGAGCTAGACCCAGCAGAGGCACGTGCAGCAGTCATGGTGTCACCACCCCCCACTGCGGCCAGCTGAGTCCTGCCCCTCGATCCTCCCCAGGTGAGGGAACAGCCCTGCACCCGCATGGGAAGAGGCGCTGAGGGGCAAGGGGAGGCCCCAACAGCGAGCTCAGCCACCCTGACCCTCTGCCTGTCTCTCTTCTGGCCAGAGAGGTGGATGGCACTCCCGGACTTCCCCGACTACCACAAGTGGGGCTTCTCTCTGGCCACACTGAACAACACCGTCTACGTCACAGGTGGGTTCCCGGCAGCGCCACCCGGAGAGCTGCTCGCCGTGCTGCCACCAAGACTCAGCTGTCCCCTCCGGCTCAGGCAGGGCTCTTCCAGACATTTCCATGATGTGAAAACAAGGACATTGGAAATCCACGGGTCCACGTGTGGGCGCCCCCATTCCGTGTTCTGCCTGACATGGGAGCCGGGGTGGACTCGCTAGGCTCCACAGTCAGGGCCTCCCCCGAAGGAACCACGTGACGGGCAGGTGGGGTCACCCTGCCCGTATATGTCTGAGAACTTGGGGGCCCATATACAGTTTGGCTGGGGAAACACGGATCTGAAACCATGAAACTTGTCCTCCTTGTTTATGGGGCAGGGAGGGACCTGTCCAAGTCAGACAGCTAGACTGTGCCACCTACGGTCCCCCCCCAACCCCACAGCCCAGGGTCTGGCACCATGGGGACCCCTGGCGTGGGGAGAAGGAGGCAGGACCCTCAGTACCCAGCCCCCACGAGCCTGGAGACTGCAGGCTGAGGGGACAGGACCTCTCCTACAGGTGGTTCCCGGGGCACCAAGACAGACACCTGGTCAACCACCCAGGCCTGGTGCTTCCCTCTGAAGGAGGCCACCTGGAAGCCCGTGGCCCCCATGCTGAAGGCCCGCACCAACCACGCCAGCGCCGCGCTCAACGGGGAGATCTATGCCATTGGCGGTAAGGCCTCCCTCCCCGCCTGCCCCGGGCACCTCCTCCTCGTTGCAGCCCCCGCGCACCTCTCGGCAGCCTGGGAGCCTCCCAATCCCGCAACAATGGCTCCCCACTTTCGTGCCCTCGCCAGGGACCAGAGAGCCCCCCGCCGCCACCCCGGCCTCAGGCCCACAGAGGCATGCTCCCCTGTTCCTGCCCTCTGGAGCTCACCGTCTGGAGTAACCAAGCCCCCACCAGGGCGCCTGGCCAGGCTGTGCCACCGGCCACCTGGATGTCTCGGGGTGAGGCTCAGCCATGAGCTTCCCTAGCCGCTCCAGCAGGGACTCGGGCAACAGAACGATGAGGGGTGTGCTGGAGCCCTGGGCTGCCGGCAGAGACGCACACTCCCAGAACCGTGCACAGCCCTCCGCTCAGGGTCACTCCCTCTGCGGCGTCCTCGGGGTGAGGAGACCCACAATGGTCCCCCCTTTGCCGTCACCTTTGCTCTCACCGGTCGCCAGCCTGAGCGCTTAGCCCTTTACACCCCAGAGCTGTGGCAAGGAGTCACCCCGGACCCTTACGGTCAGATAAGTGTGGGAAACAATGACTGTGGCTGAGCGCGAGGTTCCCAGGGCCTCTGCGGGTGACAGACTGGCCTTGAGGCCACTGCGAGTGTCCCAGCTGTCCTGGCCAGCCCCTTTCCTCCCAATGGCTGCCGAGCCCGAGCCGCGGGCAGAGGGCACACACAAGGTCCCGGGCCCAAGGCAGGTGCGGGCAACTAGCTGTGGCCTTGGGGCCCCCGTCATGCGGTCTGGACTCGAGTGTTCCTGGGTCCAGGTGCCCACACCCACGCCACTTGACGGTGTGGCCTCGGGCCTTGCCTGTGGAAGGGGTGAGTCACGTGGCTCGCAAGGCCGCGCGCTCCTTCACCCGCCCTTCCCCTCCCCTCCTAGGATGCAAAACCCCCAGTCCTGCACTTCCAGGGCCCTTCCCTTGCCCCCGGCCCGGCAGCCCTGACGCCCACCCCCACCTCCCAACAGGCACCACTCTGGATGTGGTGGAGGTGGAGAGCTACGACCCCTACACGGACGCCTGGACTCCGGTCAGCCCCGCCCTCAAGTACGTCAGCAACTTCTCGGCGGCCAGCTGCGGGGGCAGGCTGTACCTGGTGGGGTCCAGCGCCTGCAAGTACAACGCGCTGGCCCTGCAGTGCTACAGCCCCGTCACAGGTGGGCGGCACCGACGCGACGCCGGGCGGGCAGGCCGCCAACCCCTCCGACGTGGCTTGGGGTTGAGCGGCGGGGGACACGGGCAGGTGGCCCCTCCCCCCGCAGGCCACAATCCCATCTCATTGAGCCGGAGGGTGGGGGTCCTGGCGATGGGGGTCCGGGGGGCAGGGAGCAGGCAGCCACAGGCCTCTTAGAAACGGCCACAGCCCCATCAGAGACGGATCAGACAGCGGAGGAGGGCGGGGGCCCGGGGGGCAGGGAACCGGGGGTTGCGGGGGCGGGGGCCTGGGGGCTGGGGAGCCGAGTGCCCAGGGCAGGTGATGGGCAGCCCAACTCCAGGTCCCGAAGCTGCCTGGCTGCGGGGTCTGCCTGGTACCGGCCCCACGGGCCAGGAGCAGTGGCCCGGACCTGCAAGTCTTGGTGGGCGCCAGCTTGGGCCCCGGACTCTGTGCCAGGGTTGGGGCTCCAGCGGGGCTCTCCAGGGCTCGGGGGCCTTCCTGGCCCTGTGTCTCCCCCTTTCCCTCCCCATCCTCTGGATGGTGGCGATGATCACAGAACCCATTTTGCAGGGTGGGTGTGAGGGTCCCATGGGAGACTGACAGGGGCCAGGGTCAGGTGGGGCCCCTAGTCTCCCGACGGAGCCGACGGGCAGGAAAGAGGCAGAGGCCCCTGGCGAAGGCGGGCCCGGTGCGTTGTCCCCACAGACGCGTGGAGCGTGATCGCCTCGCCCTTCCTCCCCAAGTACCTGTCCTCGCCACGCTGTGCCGCGCTGCAAGGAGCCCTCTACCTCGTCGGTGACAACACCAAGAAGGTCTACGTGTACGACCCCGGGGCCAACCTGTGGCAGAAGGTGGGCCTCAGCCTCGCCTCCCAGGGTGACACCTCCACCCAGAACCCCTGACACCGAAGGGCTTGATGAGGCCCAGAGCCCAGCGGAGCCCCCAAGAGGACGGGGGAGCCAAGGGCCGGGGGCTCCTGGTCACCATGGTGCTCTGCCCCAGCACGGGGTGGTCTGTTCTCGGGAGCAAAACCGGGCTCAGCCCGGGGTGTTTCAGGGACAGCCTGGTGTTGCCCAGGCCCGGGAGGGAGGGCATCTCCTACTCGTGGGGGTGGCGGAGCAGGGAAGGGGATCCCTTGGCTGCGGGGGGGGGGGGTAGTGGCCAGCTCCTTGGTGCCCCATTTCCCTCCTTGCGACCCCCTCATCTTCTGGCACTGAGAGGGCAGGCGCTGGGCATCTCAAGCCCGAGCCTTTCTCTGTGTTTCTCCTGGAGAAAGAGGAGGGATGGTGCCCAGTGCCCAGGGCAGTGGCCTCCTCACTAGCCCAAGGCCCCGGGCTCGCCCCACCTGCCCTAGAGTCTCCATTCCTGGAGGCCGAGGAGGAGGCCTGCTCCCTGCACTTGCCCAGGCCCTGGCCGGCTGGCCCAGAGCGGAGCCTCTGCCATCCGGCCGCCTGCAGCTGTCCCCTGGCGTCAGCACCCAGCTCACTGGAGGCCCCCGTTACCACGCAGGACAGGTGCAGGGTGGGCCCTGCCAGGCCGGCACTCTCTTTCTAGGCCTTCCCAGCTGGGCCACAGCCAGGCCTCTGCAGGGCCCATGCCATTGATCCAGGGGGCATTCTGGCCACGAAGGGCTCCACTTTGCCCTCTCCAGGCCCGGGGGGGCTGGCTGCCCGTGACCGTCCTCATGTGCAGGCCGCAGACGGGCCTCTTCTTCCCACGCATGCTGGGTTCTCTCAGATGGTCCACATCTCCCTCTGGGCTCTGGCTCCCACCTCACAGCCCCAGCCCAGAGCACTTCTGAGGCCACGGGCCGAGGCAGGAGGTACGGGGGTAAAGTGAGTCTCCCCAAGGCACAAGTGGCCCCTCGCGTGTGTATGTCTGTCAGAGAGGAGGCCACGTCTGTCCCCTCCAAGAGAGCAACCGTAAGTCAGAGGCCCGGCCCAGAACTTGCCCCAGGAGGCAGCTCCAGGCTTGGGCTTCCATGCCGCCCCTCCCATCTGACACCCTGACTTCACATATGACCGAATTGGGGCCTAGGAGAGCAAGGGGCCTGGAAACATCGTCCTGAGAGATGTGGGCTGGAGAGGAGAGCGCTGGGGTTTCCCCACTAAAGGACAGTCTGAAGGTTCCGGGGGGGGTGGTCACGGGGAGCCTGGGTGAGGTCCCGGGGAGCAGAACAGGGCGCTGGCAGTCCTCTCTGCGTGTGTGCCCCGCCCCACCAGAGGGCTCCCCGGCCACTGCGCTCCGCCCCCGCCCAGGGGCCCTGACGGCTGCGCACCCGCAGGTCCAGTCTCTGCACAGCCTGCATGAGAACGGTGCGCTCGTGCCGCTGGGCGACGCGCTGTACGTGACCGGTGGCCGCTGGCAGGGCATGGATGGCGACTACCACGTGGAGATGGAGGCCTACGACCGTGGGCGTGACGCCTGGACCCGCCACGGCTCCCTGCCCCGCCTCTGGCTCTACCACGGGGCCTCTACCATCTTTCTGGACGTGTCCAAGTGGACCCAGCCCTTCAGCCCGGCCCAGGAGCACTGAGCAGCTCCTGGTCACTCGGGGGCAGGGCCTGGCTGCACCCCGACCTGAGGGATGCCCCCCCTTGGGTTGTGCTGGTTTGTTCACTCGGTGCTGGGCGGCGGGCCATCAGGGACATCAGCCTCGGTCCCCGCAGCCACCGCACTGACTCTGCACTGACCAGCCGCGAGGCTTGGACTTCGGCCGCCTGCACGGAGGGGAGAAGCTGCTCCCGTGCCCACGGCAGGGGGGCCTCAGACACAGAAGCCGCAGTCCCCACTGGCTGTCCCACCTCTGGCTTCTGAAGGTGGTGCACAAGGGAGGAGTGGGCCAGGAAGCTGCCTCAGAGAGCAGAGGTCCTGGGGTGGGTGGGCATCGGGCCTCTGTGAGCCTGCTTCTGCCTGGCCCACAGCTGTGTGACCACAGCCTGCCGCCGCCCCTCTCTGGGCCTCAGGCCCCACGTCCATCACACTCTGGGAAGGGAGGAGGCAGAGTGTGGGGTCAGGAGAGAGGGTCTGCCGCCCGTGTGGGGGTTGAGGGGAGAGAGGGTGAGCGAAGGTTTCCCACGGAGGTGAGCGGAAAGGTGTGCCCTGGCCAGGATCTCCCGTTTCTTGGGGTGGTTTGCTCCGATACAAGAATGAAAGTCTCCAGCGGTGCGCCCAGGAGGGGAGAGGGTGGGGTCCTGCAGGGTTTCTGGGGACGCCTCTTGGGAACATTGGTGTGTCACTCCCAGGTGCCTCCTAAGCAGGGTTGCGCCCCGCGGGCTCCTCCTGCCAGCATGCGGGCTACCCCGCGCCCCCTGAGTCTGACTGGGGTCCCACGGAGAACTGGTGCAACCCCCCTGCTCCTTCGCACTGGTCCCTAACGAGGTATCCCACTGAAGGACTCTCACTGGTGCTAGATGGCCATCCCCCTTTGCTGTGAGCTTCATCGAGGCCCACGGGGCTACAAGTCAGGGGTCTCGGGTCCAGCCTGGACCGTCTGGGGCCTCTCGAGCTGCCACCTCCCTCTGGACTGAGTTCCCTCTCCTCGAAGGCTCTTCTTTGAAACCCCGTGGGGACCGGAGAGGCCTCTGGCCTCCCTGAGTTCTGAGGAAGGAATCCCAGGTCCCTCTACGTGCACCTTGCTCCCTGGCCTGAGGACTCATGCCCATTTCCTGTGGGAGGATTCTGTCTGCCCCCCTGGGCTTAGACAGAGCAGGGCCTCCTGGGGTCTGCTTCCAAAGGAGCAAGAGCCCCGATCTGAGGCCCCCAGGCAGCCAGGGGAGAGGATGGACATGGCGATGACAGGTTCTGGGATCCTTGACTCGTTCCCTATGAAATCCTTCTGTGCTGTTTTCTAAACAGTTACTGAAGGTACTCAGCCTAACAATGATCCAAAACAAAGACTCAACGTGTGGAGTTGACTTCTTTTTATCACGAATGGGTAGTTGAAGGGTGGTATTCTAGAAGAAGGCCTGCTTCTGCTCCTGCACACCTTATGGCAATGGGGGGGGGGCATTACCCTGGGTGGGGGAAGCACAGCCCACTCCAGGGCCTGGTCCTCAACCTTTGGGTGCCAAACTGCCCCTCATCCGATCCACTGAGCCGCCCCTGGATCAGGCCATTTGTGTCCTTCAGGGTCCCAGGAGGAAACAGATGATCCCTGAAACTGAGTAACGGAGGGCAGCCTTACAAAGGACTACTTCCAAGGTGCGGGCAGGTGGAGGGACTTCAGTGAGGGCTGAAGAGGCTCCCAGCAGGGAACCTAGCAAGAGTGGGGAGCTGTCACCAGCCCTCTGCCCCTCTGCATGGGAAGGGGCGGACGCAGGCTCCAGACAGAGAGCTGCAGGGAGAAGGTGCCAAGGACCTGGGACCTTTGCTAAAGGAATGCCCCCTGGGCCACTATCACCTGTGGCCCAGTGGGGATGAAATGGCAGGATAGACACCCCAACCTCACTCTCCTTCCTGCCCCCTAGTCTCCTGCTGGTACCTCCCACTGGCCAGACCCAACCAGAATCTGAGGGAGAACAGGCCATTGGCAGAGAGCAGGGGGAGAATGGGCAGGGCACCAGATGCACAAATGGAAAATTTCTACCACAAGAACTAGACACTCAGGGGATTCTCATGGAGGACAGACACTCGTGGACATTCGCACAGGGAATGTCTGTGGAGCAACCCAAGCCATCCTCTTCCCTTATCAAAGGCCCCTGGTTTGGGGGCTAGTATGGGTTTCTAGAAGGGAAAATGGATAACCGTGGAACATGTGCCAAAGTCCACCAAACTCTCAGGCCCACAGGGATGAGACAACCTGCCCAGGCCCAAGGAGCTCATGTCTGCCAGAGGAGTGCATGCTGTCTTTCTCACAGACAGTGTTGGGTAAACTGAGACCCCCCCAGCAGACCTCAGACCTCAGTGGCCAGAGAGTGCCGCACACTGCCCTCAAGAGCCAGGCCCAATACAGCCAAGTCAGGCTCAGCTCCCTGTGGTTCCCCAATGCACCATGGTCCATGGATGCTTCGAGCCAGTTCCGTTGGACGTGGGTTTTCCGGCACCGCCCAGGCAAGATCCTTTGATCACTGAGCATCTTCCCTGTACTGGGCAGGGACAGGGTTGCTGGAATCAAGCAGTTGACAGTCCCACATACTTGTCTGTAATACATGAACTGGTCAAACGACAGTGCACTGGTCCTCCAGTTGGCTGGTTGACCAGTTGGCCCAGTGGTTTCGACCAGGGATCTGTGACTTAAGGAGTGGTCCCAGCCACGTGCAAGGTAAGGATGTTCACTCCTCCAGGGCCATGGCATTCGTCTTTGATCCCCAGGGTCCCCCAGTCTGAAGTATGGCTACTGTTGCTGCGTGTACAGCTAATTCTGCTGGGCCTCAGAGCAGGCACACAGGAGGGTGGGGTGGCTAGGCACGACGCTGAGTAATTGAAGAAGGAAGCGGGCTTTAGAGAGAACCTTCATGGAGAACGTCCTTTCCTATTTGGAATAAGCACCCTGGGAGCCAGCGGAGTTTCCTCAACACTGATAGTCCCAGGGCTCCCCCAGGGACTGGGGGAGATTGAGATCACAATCACATTTAAGAATATAATTCTCAAAATCACCAGACAGAACTACCCACTTACATTAAAACTGAGAGGCACACACGACTGAGGTTTTTTAAGTGAATTAGTGGAAAACATGGAGACGATGAGCTGAAAACAAGCCAAGGACTCTCTGGGTCGAAGTGAGAAAGGACCCTTCCCCTGCGGGATCACAGGTTGCCCACAGACCTGTCCAGGATGCGCACGGCTTCTCCCCAGCACTCGCCCCTGTGCCTGGCACAGAGCAGGGACAGAGTAACTCTTCACTGCACGAGCTACTGACCCCAAGTTGCAAAGGCCAGAGAAGTGACTTCAGGCCAGTCCTAAGATCTCAGGCTCAGTTTCCTCATCTGTGCAATGGGGATAATCACACGATTTGAGAATTAGATAATGTCATGTTTTTGGAAGGTTCCGGTAAGCAGCAAAGGTCGCCTGCCTGTTGTGTGAGAGGCCACACAAGCTGACTTCAGGCTCCCACTGTTTTCAGGGGCAAAGGGAGCTTTTATTCCCATGACTTCATCAGCAAAGGTCCTTCCTTTGGAGGAAAAGAGAAGAGTGGGAACAGCTTGAGTGCAGCAGGCTGATGGGAAGCCAGGGCTGAGGCCATGACATGAGGGCCCAAGAATGAGGATTAGGTTTCGGCCGGGCATGAGGGCACATGGGGGAGGCCACCTCGGGCTCCATCCGGGCCCCCTTCTGTGGCCACTCGTTCAGTACTTCCACCCTGGGATCCGTGACCTCCGCCCCAGATGCAGCCCCCGCTCTGACCCCGGGGCTGCTGCTGCAGGGGGACAAGCTGTCTGGTGCCACCAGAACCCAGTTTCTGCTGGTCCTGGACCTGTGATTCTTGCCTAAGCCCCGCCCTCCTCTGAGTGGATTTCATTTTTGAAATGGAACCCCAGAAACACGCAGGGAGCCCCACCTAAAGGCCCTGGCCTTCTGTGCTCTCTGGCCCCAGAGCCAGCCTGTGTCATCACCTCGGGACAGTGTGACGGGAGCCTGTACCAGCACCAGAACCGATTTGATTTGGGTCCTCTGGCAGGGCCCATGACATCACTAGGATTGTTCACTGTTTGGGAAAATAACTTTTTCACATGGCAACAGCTCCTGTCCTCAAAGCTGGCCTTGTGCGGGCTGGGGCCCCCCACTGTGGGATGGAAATGAAGTCACAGGAACATCTTAAGGATTACATGCCCCAAACTGCATCCCTCCATTCCCAGAAGGCCCCAGTATTGTCAAAGGTGACGGGGCCGAGCTTCGCCTTTCCGCAGCATAGGCTGGGCCGGACGGCATCGAGCCCTGAGAGCAGTATGGGTCACGTCCCTGCAGAGAGACTCCAGCCCAGCCACCCAGAGTGGGGCACCCAAGCAGCCCGGCCTCCATGCTCCGGGTAAACACCCCTGGCCACCTTCCTGCTCGTCCTGGCTTTATCTGCTCACACCTCAAGTATGAGGTGATCCCACACAAAGGCTCAGGGGTAACAGCCATTGTGCCCCCTCTTACAGTCCCAGAGGGATGAATGCCTAGAGGTGTGCCTCCTCCAAAGCCAGATATGACCTCCAGATGGCCAAGCAAGAACCAGGTTTGCTGAGCAGACCCACTGCTGGGCCCTGGGGTCCAATCACGCTTTGCCTGGAGCCTCTGTCTTCACATCAGCCTGAGGGCAGAGCCCACGTGGGGTGCTGGTGGCCTAGGCCAGGGACCTTCACCACTGGGGCAGCCTGGAAGGTGAGCCGGCCTCACCCAGGACCCCACACAGCAATCACTGTGACCTCGGCTCACCCTAGAGCAGGGCCCGGGGGCCCCTGTGTGTGCATTGATCCCGGCTCTCAGGCAAGAAAACTAGAAGAAAACTCTGAGGGTCTCTGGAACAGACTGGCCACCATCCACGGCGAGGGAGAGTCAGAGCCAGCAAGTGGCCCCCAAGAGAAGCGTCTTTCCTCCCCCCATGCAGGGCTGCCCCCCATGGCATTCCACCTACCACCCTAGGTTGGAATGCTCTGTGGGTGAGCCCTCTGGGCTCAAGAGTGGGCAGTCACATGTGTGTCCCCGGCCCTCCCCCCACCAGACCCCCACGGGAAATCCCATGCCTATGGGCGCTGGCTGGCCTGAGGGAAAGGACAGGGCCACATTTTCATCAAGAACCTTCCAGCTCGTCATGTAACTCCTACTTCCCACCACCTGGAAGAGGAAGGACCACCATGGGCAAGAGGTGTGGCCATAAAATGGGACCAAGCCCCATGGGCAAGAAGGCCTGGCCCTGGCCCTAGCCCCGGCTGGCTGTCCCTGTGCAAGCCACCCGCCTCACAGGGCTAGTCTGTGTGGTCTCAGTGTGGTTGGTGAAAAGCAGACGAGGGGCTGGGTGTGGACGTGCGTTTTCAGAAACACGAAATGACTGTTCGAGAGCTGCATCTCCCGGGGCCAGGAGCCTCTCTCTACCCGCAGATTGGTGGAGAGAACACGCCCCACACTTGGCGTCCTACGGTCCCAGATAAAGTCTTTCTGAATAAATGAAACTGAACAAAGTTGTAATAGTTAAACTGAGGCCCATGTCCCAGCACAAACACGTCGTTACAAAGTTCTACACACCCAGCTTCTTAACAGACTTTCCTTGGGGACCAGAAATGAGAACCCACCCAAGCAGTCCTTCATTCTTTGAAGGCTTTACAACAGCCTCAACCAATTTCACTCCTTATTAGTGACAAAATGGTTGAATGTTTGCAGATGAAAGAAGTTCATATATTTTGTTGAGTGCATATTACATAAGCCAGTGTTTGCCAAGTATCTTCTTAGGGATCTGCAGTTTCTATAGGAATTTCAAATTTTTCATTCTACTGATAATTAAAAAAATTTTTTTCCCCAAGATACAGACAGAAGTTTTCTGTTGCAGTCTTAATTTGTCTCTGAAAGATACCCCACAGAATGTCTGCGGGACACACAGACCCCTGGGGGGACAGACTCTTAGGGTAGGCAGGATATTTTGTTTAAACACCCTCCCCCCCAAAACCCCAACTCTATCCCCATACTCACCTCCTACAGGAAAAAAGGCAGAGTCACAGAACAATGAACACCTGATACCAGGCTTTTTCTAAAGTGTGAAATATTCCCTGTGTCCCCCACTGCCCCACACCCCTCCCCCTTCCTCGTCTGGCACGGGGAAGCCAGCCTGTGAAACAGTGCAGGAGTGGGGGGCTCCTGGCTGGGGGCTCTCCACGATCCCCCCCCCCAGGCTCGGGAGGGCCCCACCTGCCTTCAGTTCCCAGTGTCTGTGACATCCCACAGGGCGAGGCCTCCTCTCTTCTGACGAGGTGGAAATCATCTCCTGGTGCGGGCAGCAGGCCGTTGGAAGGTGCAACCCTCAGCGGCACCTTCTCGCGTTCTTGAACAAAGTACACGGTGTGCCTACCGGGTGCAGGGGCAGGTGCCACCCTCACGCCTCCCACGGACACAGGCAGTGGGCATGGAATAGAACAAAGCAGCTCAGAGGGGGTGGGGGGCTGGCTCTTTCCAGGGAGGAGCCTGGAGTTCAGACTCGCAGGATCTGGTCCCCCTACTCCAGCAGGGCCCTGGGCTGGGCATCAGAATCTAGCCCCCCAACCTGGCTAGGTCACCACAGGCCTCAGTCCTCCAAGCCTGGGCCTTGATTCAACCACACCAGTGCAGGGGGGCTGCCCCAGGGGGTGGGGAGAAGGCAGCTCTGAAACCCGGGGAGGGGTCCCCACATGGGAAAGAGGCACCGGGGAGGGTCTCTGAGTGTCTCCTGCTCTGATGTACTAAACCTGTGTTGGCAAGGCCTGGAGCTCACAGGCCGCCACCAGGGTAAGCCTCGGGGTCCCCAGAGGCCTCAGAGCGGACGAGATGGGAGAAGGGCTGCCCCCAGGCTCAGAGGAGGGAGGCGACGGGGCTCCCTGGAGAGAACAGGGTGTCAAGAGGGCAGAGGGTCCAGGGCCAGGTGAAGGTGCACCCCTGCTCTCCTGAGAAGAAGAAGATCTGGATAGCGCAAAGGGAGGGGACGGGTTCCAAACCAGCTCAACAGGACCGGGGGCTCTAGCCAGCGCGAGAGTTCTCCCCCCACCCCTTGCCTCCCGGCGCCCCAGTTCACGCCCGTAGTCCCCTTTTCGTACCCCCACACTACTCCGCACCCCTCTTTCCTACCCCGCGCCCCACCCTGCACTCCCCACTTCCTGCACGCCCCCCTCCAGTGCAGCGCCCCGTCCCTCCCCACTCTACGCCTCCCCGCTGCGCGCGCGCGCGCACACACAGACACACACGCACGCACTCACTCACACACGCGCGCGCGCGCGCGCGCCCCACCCAGGCAGACGCTGCAGTTCGCGCCGGGGCCGGCAGGGGGCGCAGGGCCGCGCAGCGCGGCGGGCGAGGCGGGGGATTCAAGCGCGTTATAAGGCGCGGAGCAGGAGCGCGATCCCGAGACGCCGCGCTCGGAGCCCAGAGGGACCCGCCGCCTGCATGGCCCCCGCCCGCCGCCCCGCCATGGCCCGCCTGCTGCTGGTCTGTGCCGGCCTGCTGGCCGCCGCCGCGGGCCTCGACTCCCCGGAGCCCGGCGAGCCCGCGGACAGCCGCGCCCGCCAGGAGCCGGGCCCTGGGAACGAGCTGCCCGCGGGCCCCGGGGAGAGCCGCGCGGGACCACCCGCCCGCCCGCCGGTAAGAAGCCGCGGCCTCCCTGCGCGCGCCCGCTCCGGACACCTCGGGCCTCAGTTTCCCCAGCCCAAGCCCGCGCCTGCCTGAGGTCCGGGTGCCCTGAGGGCGGAGGGCGCTGGTTTCGGGGCGGCGGGAGGCGCGGCGCCGCGGGCAGGGACCCGGGCTGACCCGGCTGTCGTGCTTTGAAGCGGGGACGGAAGCGCTTAGCTTGCGGGGCTGCGGGTGGGGACGCAGGACGTCTAGACGCTGCCCTCTGCGCACCGGCGGGCCTTGCGCTGGGCTTTGGGGTAGCTCTGCGGCATCAGAGCACCCTTCTGCCGGGCCAGGTGAGCGGCCTCTGGAGGTGGGGGGAGGACAGAGGAAGTTGGGAAATGGGTAAAGTGTAATTACTTACACTGATTCTTATGAAATTAGGAAGAACCTGTTTGTACAAATGGGAGCGAATTACTGGCCCGCCTGCCCCCAATCTATTAGGCGAAGTTCTGTCTAAAAAACAAACCCAAAAAAATGCCTCCCTTGGGGCCTGGGGGGCGTGGGGGCCTTGCAGAGCCCCCCCAATGACCTGTGACTTCTGCCCATGAAGGGGTGATTTTTAGTTCTGCTCTGTTCCTTCCTTTGAGGGCAGTGCAGGGTGATCAGGCTGGGGGAAGTGGGGACTGGGGGGGGGTTCAGAGGAGCCCTCAAAGTGGGTGGGGCCCGTCGCACAGGGAGGGGAAAGGGCTGTCAGGGAAGATGCTTAGGGGCAGTGCAGGGCACCACTGGGCTTCAGCTGACACTTGGAGCCACGAAGACGAGGAACCCTCCTCTGGGCGGGGGGGGGGGGGGGGTGGGGGGGGTGGCAGCCGGCCCTGTGGGCTCCCTGGGAGGAGCCTCTCCTGAGTCCTCCCCCCACCCCTGGAAGCCAGGGAAGACAAACCCCACCCAGACAATTGGCTCCACCTCCTGGAGGAGGGAGGTGTTAGGATAGTCCCCAGGAAGCAAGGGGCCTTCTGTGCTTCCAGGAGGGGGTCTGGCCTTGCACTGTCTTTGGGGGACAATGTGGTAGCAGAGGCTCCCCACCTCCTTTCTGTGAGCCCCTCAAGGCTGGAGACCTGGGTGGGGCCAGGGCCGCTGCCCAGCACCCACCCACACTGCCACAGGCCTGTCTGCTGGGGCCCCGGGCTGACATGGCTCCCCCCAAACCAAACTGGGGTCCGAGTCCAGCTGGGAGTCCGCTGGCCCAGCTAGGGGGTGTCAGCTTGGCACGCCCATCCAGCCCATGTGGAATACTCCCTGCATGCGTGCCCACCGAGGGCAGAGTGAGGCCGTGAAGTGGAATCCAGTCCTGTGTCCATGGTGAACAGTCAGCAGGACGGCACGTGGCAGGGCCCAGCACCCAGAAGTCGTGGGGAGGCCCTGGGCGCTCTGAGGCCTTTCTCCATCCAGCCCCAGGCTCCTCTGACGTGGACGGCCCTGTCTCCCCTCCATAGCACACTGGCTCCTGAAGGGAGGCCCTGCGCCCTTCAGAGCGGCCAGGAGACCACTGGCTCTGTCTCTGACGGAAGGTCCTGGCCAGCTCTACAACCCTGGGTCCTTCCATCGGCCGCCTGCATTGGTGCTTGTGACCTCATCTGAGCCCTCAAGCTGATTTCCTCCAAGGCTGGAGGCCTTGTCTGGAGCCCAGACTACCTGGGGCCCACTGACAAATGGGCCAAAGCCCTCTCTCTGGAAGGCACCTCCCGGAATTTTCCTCAGTGTCAGGACTGGTCAGAATGCAGCACGCGGGGGAATGGATGTTTCTGGAATCATCACTGTCCTTGTTTTAGAGGTCCCAAGGAAGCTGAGTGGTGTCACACCCCATGCAGGGGCCTTGAGTCATAACATAGCAGTGCTAGGCCACCAGCCCTCCAACTGTCTTGTACCGTAAGTTGCAGCTACCCCGAGGGCCGAAATGGGCATCCCTGGAACGTCAGCGGGGGCCGCACAGGGGGCCCTGACGATCACAGTCGCCTCTTCCCTAGACTTGTGAGTCTGGTGGTCCGATCCTCCTCGTGAGTCTCCCAGGGAGGTGTGTTCACTGCAGCGCCCACAGACAGAGGCCACAAGAGGCCGGGTGGCCCAGCCATGCCAGAGTTCTCACCCGCTATGGAGCTCTGCACCCCATCTTCCTCCACCCACAAATTCTTCTCGCATAGCGCCCAGGCAGTGGTGTGACCTGGTCATCTCCATGTGTCAGGAGGCTGGGAAGCACGGACGGGGGGGCTGTACTGACTTGGACGGCACCACTGTTGACAAGGACAGGGGCCCGAGGACGCTGAAGCCCATCCTACACAGTGATGTCCTGAAATTTCCGTCTGTTAGGCGGGCACCCACTGGGATAGGCGAACCAACCTGGGGGCTGACTGTGTTCCAGGAGCCCACCCCCGAGGGAGCGCGTAACTTCGACCCCAGGGATGCGTGGATGCTCTTCATCAGGCAGAGTGACAAAGGCGTCAACGGCAAGAGGGGAGGCAGAGGCAGGGCCAGGAAGCTGAAGGTGAGCACAAGAGCCCCAGCTGTGTGTGTGTGTGTGTGTGTGTGTGTGTGTGTTTCCTGGGGTGGGGTGTGGGCTAGCAAGGGTCTCCACCTGCAGGCCCTCCCTGCACCCCAGCCCACCATCACCCCCTTGCACCCCTCACCAGCCCCACTGGTGCACCCTGGCCTTGCCAACGAGGACAGACCCTCCCCCTTGGCCTGGGGTCAGAGAGCACAGAAAGTGCCAAGCTGGGGGGGCCCAGGCAACCCTGAGTTTGAGGCCTGTTCCTATCATTTTCCTATAGCCCTGGAAAGCTAGGCAGCCCCATCAGCTACCCCCTTTCTCTTTCCTCGGCATCTTAGCAAGGGAGGCCTGAGCCGGCCTGGGAGGGCAGTCAGGGACCGAGCTGGAGGGGCTGCAGTCTGCTGGACTGACACACCATCTGGTTCCCAGGAGGTGGGGAGTCTGGGGACCCTGGATGCTGTGGGGTTCCCACTGTCATTCAGCCAAGCCAGAAACCTGGCACCTGGTCCTGATGTCCACCTCTTGCCTTTGTCCCCTGGGGTGGGGAGCTCTGGGCCAGGGCTGTGTTGCTCACACTGGGGTTGGGCTTCTCCCCCCCGGCTGGGGCTGGCCCCAACGCCGGAGTGCCGGGCTCCAAGCCTGAGCAAGTAGGCGTCTGGGCTGTCACCATGGCCTCACCTCACTGCCCCCCCTTGGAGCCACCTGGCCCCACCCCAAGCTAAGCTGGGGCTCCCCCGTGCCCTTCCTTGCAGGGGGCTGACTTGCTTCTATGTTGGGGTGTCACCTCAGCCCAGGTGGGCTCCCTGAGGGCCCCAGGCCCCAGCACTGGGCCAGGCACAGTGGGAACCCGCTGACGTTGCCTGACCTGTGATGTCCCTCTTTCCCTCCTCTGGGAACCCTTCGGAGTCCCCACTTGGTGCCCTTGCCTGCTCGGAGCCCCACCCCCAGGGGCCGCACCACCCCAGCCAGCCCCGAGCCTCCAGCACAATCCAGGCCTCACACTCAGAGCTAGTGGCTTTCAAAATAGAGCCTTACTGCCTTCTCAGGGGAGTCTGAGGCCCAGAGGCTGACCTCCACCCCACAGGTCAAAGCAGGATCCCCTCTTGCCTATTAGTGGCAAGAGCTTGAAAAGCATTGCCAGCAGTCCCCCACCTCCCTGCTCAGATAGCCTCACTCCGAGGTTCCTTTTCAGCTTGGCCTGCCGGGGCCCCCAGGGCCCCCTGGCCCCCAGGGTCCCCCTGGCCCCATCATCTCACCTGAGGTACTGCTGAAGGAGTTCCAGTTGCTGCTGAAAGGTAGGGGCAGTGCACCCTCAGGGTGCGTGGGGCTGGGGGAGGGTATCCCGGAGGAGCCAGGCTGGCTAGATATTCCCACATCAGCCAGCACTCAAGGAGGCCCCTGCTCTGTGCTGGGCTCAGAAGCCCAGAGCCGGCGTGGGTGAGGCCGAGGGTCAGGGTGGGGGTTGGCGGGAGTGTGGTAAGGAGGAGGCTTCACAGAGAGGGTGGACTTGGCCACTCAGTGTGGTGCTCGGGGACCAGCGCCCATGCCTCCTCTGGGAGTCGGTGAGCCCAGCCAAGGCCAGGACACCTGTACCCCACCCCCGCCAAGTGAGGGTGGTCAGGAAGGGATCAGAGATCCTTAACCTTGCAAAGTGCTCTTCTGATCACAAAGAAACCACAGGGATTTGAGACTCACCCCTGGTAACATGGGGCCCCTGACAGACCCCAACTTCTTCCCCTGGATCACCCGTGTCCCTGCCTGTTCCTGTGGCTGGTCTCCGTGGCTGGCCAAGAGCCCGCACGGGAGGCAGAAGGATAGTGTACTGGGCAGCTGAGCTGGAGGCAGCAGAGGGAGGGGAGCACAGCTGAGCTGAGCTGTCCTGTCCAGGAGATGGCCCTGCATGTGGCTGGCTGCTGAGCTTGGCTCCCTGTATTTACCAGAGTGCACTTTATTAGGAGAACTATCAAGAGAGCCTTTTCCCCTTTCAACTCCACGCACTGTTTATTTAAATAGAGCAGCTTCAGAGGCTGAAGAATCTCCACGTTATTTCCAGCGTGGTGGCAATAATTACTTATTTACACCCAGCGTCCTTGCAAAAGTGAGCGGGGCTGCTTATACGATTGTATTCGCGGCCGCAGTAACACTGTAAGCAGAGGAAACAGCAGCGTGAGGGGGACGCATGGGTAGGGTGGCGAGGTGAGGCAGGTGAACCAGGGCTCTGGGCTGCGAGCTCCCTGGTAGCCAAAGCTTGAAGGGAAACAGGAGCAGCCGCGGGATCGGGAAAGCGCGGACTGGCGCATTGGTGTTGTGGGCAGCGGGTTCCGAGCAAGGAGCAGGGGCGAGGGCGGGCGGACGGGTGCAGCCACCGCTCGCTCGCTCTGTGCCAGACGCGGTGCGGCAGCGCGAGCGCACGGAGCCTGAGCCCTGCACGCGCGGCCCCGCCGAGGGCGCGGCCGCCATCAGGGAGGACGAGGAGGCGGCGGCGGGGGACCCAGGCGTTCTGGCGCTGCTGGCCGCGCCCCTGGTCCCGGGCCCGCGGGCGCCGCGTGTCGAGGCCGCCTTCCAGGGCCGCCTGCGCCGGGACGCGTCGGTGGAGCGGCGCGCGCTGCACGAGCTCGGCGGCTACTACCTGGTGAGTCCGGGCCGGCGGGCGGGGTGCGCGGGCGGGCGGCGGGCGGACCCCGAATGACCTCCGTGCGCCCCGCAGCCCGACGCCGAGGGCGCCTTCCGCCGCGGCCCCGGCCTGAACCTGACCAGCGGCCAGTACACGGCGCCCGTCGCCGGCTTCTACGCGCTCGCGGCCACGCTGCACGCAGGTGAGGCCCGGGGCGGTGGGGGGGTCCGCCCCAGCGCCCGCGCGCCCGCCGGCCGGCCGTGACCCCCACCTTCCCCCCGCAGCGCTCGCCGAGCAGCCCAGGCGGGGGCCGCCGCGCCCCCGGGACCGCCTGCGCCTGCTCATCTGCATCCAGTCCCGGTGCCAGCGCAACGCGTGAGTGGGCGCGGGGCGGGGGGGGGGGACCCCGGGCTGAACCCGCCCCCACACGGCCCCCACCCGCGCCCCGTCCGGCTTGGACAGACCCCGTCCTCCATCGCCTCCCACCGAGGCCCGGGTGATCCTAGGCCTCCTTCCTGGCCTCCCAGTTCGTGCCTGGGTCCCCAGCAGGCCTTTCCTTTCCGGCCGCGGGGGCTCCCTGTTCTTGACCCAACCCTCTCCCAGCCTCCTGGCTCCCCTCACCTCTGCAGGGGGCTGTCTGTCACCCAGAGGCGCCACCAGCTCCTCGGAAAGGCCTCTTCTGACCACTGCAGCCCACCACCACCGCCAGCCTCTCTCCTCGTGGACGCCCCCCCCACATGATCCCGCCCCCCCTTTCTCCGCACCTGTGGCCCCGGAGGGCAGGGGCTGCCCCTCTGAACCCCCAGGAGGCCCAGCAGAGCCCAGGCACAGAGCAGACACGCCACAACAGTTGTAGAAGGGAATGAAATCCAGAACTTCTTACGCTGCATTGGGAAACCTTCCACAGATTGGCCTGAACCCACCTTTCAGTGGTCAGGCCCTGCCCCACCTCCAGCTCAGGCAGAGCCAGGACTTTTCAGCCCCTGGCCTGGGCCCAGGATTGCCTTTCCCAGCACCCGCAGAACCCCTTTGACCCTGTGGACACTGTCCTGACTCCTTTTGGGGATCCAGTTCGGATACCACCCTCCACGAGAAGACCTGGCCAAGGCAGCTGTTACCACTGCACTTAGCTGGGCTGGTGTTGGTTGCTGGGGTGATTTGTGGATGAGGTTGGTGGGGCCTGGGGAGGCGGTGTGGGCTGATCCTCTTTCTGTTTTGGCCACAGATCCCTGGAGGCTGTCATGGGCCTGGAGAGCAGCAGTGAGCTCTTCACCATCTCGGTCAACGGCGTTCTCTACCTGCAGGTGCATGGGGCAGGCTTGGGCACGGCTGCGGGGTGACCGGGAAGGGAGGGGTGCCGGTGGGGGCTCTGGATCTCTGGGAGCAGTGTCGGCAGACGCCAGGCCTGGGAGAGGTTGTGGGCCGCACCAGGGAGTTCACCCGGGTTCAGGCAGAGCGGGGCCACCTCCAAGTCCCCTTCCCCCAAGCCCTGGCCGGTCCTCAGCAGGAGCTCCGCTGCTCAGTCTACAGTTTTCAGACCTGCCCATCTTCCCACCCTGAGGCGGGTGCTCTGTGCAGGGACCTGCCGCAGGAGGGAACCGAGGTCCGCTCCACGCCCTCAGGCTGCCGCCCTAACACCCTGGGCTTGTTGAGACTGCGGGAAGCGGGAGGCGTACTCTCTACACAGTACCCTACCTGACAGTCTTTTTCTGGCACTGGGGGGCTTTTGGAAAGTGCATAAGAAACTGCTATGAAGGTGGGATTTATTAAACAAAAACACTGAAGCGCAGACATGGAATCTCAGCTGGCGCCTCAGCAGTACTGTGCCAGGCCCGTTCTAAGCTCTTTACAGAAGTTATCTGCTTAATTATCATTGCACTTTGAGGTCGGTAGTACTACTTTTTGTCTATTCACTTTTTTAAAAAAATGTTATTGCAGTATAGTTGACGTACGGTGTTTCCACTGTTTCTAAATAAGGGAACTAAGGCACAGAAAGTTTAGGTAATTTGCACAAGGGCACGCGGACTTGGAGGCCAGGCTGTCTGAGTCCAGCCGGCTGTGGTTGCTGGAAGGCATTCGAGGGTCTGGTCCCAGGTACTGCTGGGGGCCACGTGGTCCACCTGGGGTCCTAAGATGCAGAAGGTGGGTGGGCCCCCAGACTCTGCTTTTCTGGGAGTTCTCGGGGAATGTGACACTGCTGCTATGTGGACCACACTTGGAGCAGGCTGGCCAGCGTCCCAGGCCCATGAACCGCTCGCTGGCCCCGAGCAGAGGCTCACGCAGATGCAGGTGAGCTGTAGGAGCAGCGGTGGAGCGGGGAGAAAGCACTGGAAGAGGGATCAGAGGTGCCGGGGGGCAAGGGTGGGGCCGGGCCTGGCTCTGAGGCCTCTCGGGGGCTGAGTGGGCATGGGGAGCGCTCTGCTCCTCTGTGGGCACACCTGCGGGCCGGCAGTACCCAGGCCGACTCTGCCCTTCCCTGCAGAGCGGGCAGTACGCCTCTGTCTTCCTGGACAACGCAAGTGGCTCCCCCCTCACGGTACGCAGCGGCTCGCACTTCAGCGCCGTCCTCCTTGGAGTGTGAGCTGCCACGCCGGGCCATTCCTTTCACCCAGTGAACAGAAGCGGGGTCCGAACAGTCTCTGGGCAATGTAGCGGTGACGGAGGCCACATGCAGGACGAAGCCCACCGGACCCGCCCATACCAGCCACTGCAGGTCAGCCCGGAGGGGGCCAACTGCCAGCAGCCCGGGGAGGGGACACGCTAACTGGCAGTCCCGGAACCAGGAGGGATTCCAGGATGCCGGCTTTCAAAAGGAGAAGAGCCCTGTTGGGCTGTTATTCAGCCAATGTTTCTAGTGGGGCTCAGTGCCCAGGAGGACTTGCTTTGTTCTTGGCTGCAGACAGGTTCCCCTTCTGGCCTGTAGGGCAGCTTGCCCAGACAGCCTCAGGCTCTTTGTCTTGGCCCAGCCACACCTTTTCCATCTTTTTAGTGTTCTCGTGGACTGCCGGAATGCCAGGAATGCCAGCAAGGAGGGGAAAGGCTGGTCACCTGCCTGGATGCCCCGCGGGGAGGATGGGCAGCCTGCACTGGGCCAGAGAGCCTCCCAGGGAAAGTGTGCTGGGGCTCCACCTGGGGCTTTCTGGTCCCCACCTGCCCCTCCCCAGCGGTGCCTGGGTCTGGACCTCCTGCAGGGACCACAGGACTCGAGTTTCACGGCCGCTTAGCACAGCAGTCTCAGGTGCCAGAGTGACACTGGAAAGGGGCTTATGGGGGGGGACAGTGAGAGTCTAACATACACGAGAGAACTCGTAAGTTCACCTTGCAGATGGCCTTTGCAGAGCACCCTGCGCTCCCCCCTCCGCTGTAAAGCCTGTCCTATACAGGTCCCTCTTCCCATCCCCCGTGAGGCTCTGACTCCCTGCTAGGATCCACCCACCACATGAAGGATCTAGAACATCTTTGCAGATTGGAGAGGAGCAGGCCCTGCCCATCCATCTGAACAGATAAAGCAGAGGCTTCCCATGAGCCAATGGCTCCCACTGCCCACCCGTGGCCCCATGGGGTCCAGCCGGCTCTGCGGTTCTTCCAAACATCTTCCCCACTTAGGGAGACATGCGGCCCTGAGCTCGGGTGGAGAAAAGACAGATGGAGATGATGCCCAGAAAGCTGGTCTTCGTTCCCCAAGACCTGGGTTCCGAGTCCCACCATGATGCTGTAGCCGTGGTGGGACCTGGGGGAGGGGGGTCCTGTGGGGGGACATGAGCGTCCACCTGCAGCAGGTTACTTCCAAGGTGTAGGTCCCTCCCCTCCCCCCGCCCGGTGTGGCTGCAGGGCCCTGGTACCATAGGGTGTCCTGGAGGCCAGGCTGGTCCGACAGCAGTATGTTCAGGTCTGGAGAGAAGAGGGCAGTGGCCCCAGTCACTGGGGCTGTCCAGCCGGCCTCAGGAGAAGCAGGTGATCGCGGCCAGGTCCGACGGACCCCCTGGTGCCCCACGCGTAGAACAGCCACGTGGTGTCCTTGACGGACCTAGCGATTCTCAGTAGGGCCCGGACCCACCCTACCGGGAAGCGCTGGCCCGTGTCCTGCCTCTCCTCATGCTCTGATAAGGTCTGCTGGGGCCACACCCTTCTCTGGATTTCACTTTGCACCCAGTGGGCACAGATACTTCGAAGAAGTTCTCTTTTACCCTTGAAAAAGCCACAGATCTTTCCTTTTCTCAACTTGTGTATTTACCACAATTTGTTGAAGTATTTATTGTGTAATATTGCCAGATGGAATGTATTTATATATGTAACTGGATGAGATGGCTCGTGCTACGTGACTACCCAGAGTTATAAAAACAAAGGGCAGACCTTAAAATAACAGATCTTCACTTCGGCCAGGCCCACGGAGGATGGCGAGCCGTGGACTGGGGGAAGGAAGGTACAGGGTGGCCTCTGGACCACGTGAAGTGTGAAGACGGTGGCAGGGGTGGGGGCTTGCCAGGGAAGCCTCCGTGCGAAGCCGTCCCCAGCTCTGGGACAGTGGCATTTGGGGAATTAGGGGCAGGTCACCTGTTTTGTGGTGGGGAGATGTGGGCTGGATCAGCTGCCCTGTTTCCCAGCTCTAGGATGCTGGGGTCCTTTCTTTGGGGTGCCCCCCGTACATCAGGGATGGAACCTGTGCTCCACACTGCGGGGAATGGTGTGCTCAAAACGTTCCGAAGGGACGTGCAGCAGGGACTCCGGCTCCGCCAACGGAGCTGAAGGGGCGATAAGGCGTGTGCTGGGCGGGGCCATGAGCACCGGCAAACAGCCTCTTCCCAGGCAAGGTTTTCGAAACTTACATCATCCTGCGGCAAACTCCACACAAGGCCTGAGAGCCGCTCCACGGAAACACGGCTACAGCGATCGTGGGTCCTGCTGTATATGAGCACTCGAGAAGTACCTTATTCTTGTCGACAGGCTAGGTATGCATGTTAACATCTTTACAAGGGTCCCCCTTTCAAGTGTCCCCGCAAAGACGGACCTCAGCCCAGCACAGGGCCAAGGGGACGCACATTCCTAAAACTGGACGGTGGATTTCAGAGGCCGATCTGAACGGCAACTTGACTGCTCAAAGCGGGAGGCTGCCCGCTCTCCACCCAGGGCATCCAGACGCGGGCCCCGGAAAGCCGGCTCCGTAGTCCTTGGGCCACACCACATCTGCATCACTATCAGCGGAATCAGAGAGCAGCCAGATTCCAGGCCGTTCGGGAGGGCCTGCCCGAGGCACACTGCTCCAGCCAGGAGGAACTCAGCATCCCCTCCCCTCCCCAGCCAAGGCTCGCATCCGGCGCTGCGATGTTTATGCAGCCTTCTTTCATCTGGAGAGACGCCAGACGGCTCTGGTGGCCTGTTTGGGTGGTTCCTACCTCAGTCTCCTCCCCGTAAAATGCCACTTCCCCAGCCAGGGTCATTTCAAGGGCAAGAGAGCACACATAAGTGCCGGGAACAACAACACATTGCACCTTGAGTCTTTGGGGAGGGGGGTCACTATCATGGGCCAATCCAAGAGGCCAATGATGGTTTAGTACAGAAAGAGCCAGAGCACAGCCAAAAAGACAACCCTTGAAGGGTCAAGAATTGCTCAAATTAATAAAACACTAGGGAAAAAAAAAAGAAACCTTTATTTACAACCATGGGAGTCCCACAGGAGTACACGAAACACACAGAATGTGCACACACACGATGAACCTGTGACGTCGATGCCATGCCGCGCTTCCGGCCCGCCAGCCTCACGGGGACCCTATCCGCACCACCATCACGGTGACGTTGTCGGCCGAGCCCCGCTGCACCGCCTTGCTGGCCAGCCTGTTGCAGGCGGCTTCGTAGCGGGCGTCCATGGCGGGCTTCCCTTCCCGGCTCTGGATCTTCTCGTCCTAGAAGGCAGGAGAGGGGCACCAGTGAGCGGGGGATCCCTGCCCCCCTTCGAGAAGCCATCTCCACGAGGAGGTGCTGCTCTCTAGCCGCCAGCAGGCAGGCAGTGGAGTCCCGCGGTGGAGTTCACAGTGGCCAAGTGCCCCAGGGGACACACCACAAGCGTAGCTCCCACGGCTGGTCCTCGCTGCCAAGCTCTCTTACCTCCAGGCAGGACAGGATGAAATTCACGGCTTCTTCTGGTGTGAAGACCTTGAAGAGGCCGTCGCAAGCCAGCAGAATGAACCTACAACATGGACAAGAAGGATAAATGGGCTGTGGCAGCAAACTGCACACGACAGCCTGACGACGGAGGTAAAAGAATACTTGTCCAGCTACTCAAAGGCTAAGACATTTTTTTTGAGAGTGAGAGCGCGCACACATGCGAGGGGGCCAGGAGGGGGACGGGGAGAGAATCTCAAGCAGACCACACTGAGCGCAGAGCCCGATGTGGGGCTCAATCCCACGACCCTGAGATCACGACCTCAGCCACAATCAAGCTGGTGCCCCAGCCAAGAATTTAAAAAAAAACAATTTAACTTTTATGATGCAGAGGTTGAAACTACTTAAAAATATTTACAGTTACGGGGAAAAAAAAACAAAACAGGCACCCGGGGGGCTCAGTCAGTTGAGCGTCCGACTCGATTTCAGTCAGCTCAGGTCATGATCTCAGCGTCCGGCGTTCAAGCCCCGTGTTGGGCTCCATGCTAGGCGTGGAGCCTACTTAAAAAAATTTACAGCTATGATATTATCCATCAAAATTGGGACTACTCTTCTGTTCACCAAGAATACAATTACGGATGAACCCAAGTACCAGGTGCTGCACTTTCTTAGATCAACTCGAGAAAAATCATGGGATGAAAACATCAGGTGTTACGGCAAATACACACTGAATTTCTACCACCACATGACAGCGCAGGCCTACATGGAAGGGCCTCGGGCGCTCACAGCCCTCATGAGCGCGCTGTGAGAGTCCGGGGCGCAGGCGGCACAGCCAGCTGCCTCCGCCGTCTGACACGGGATTAGCTCCCTTTCAAAGCCCCTCCTCTGGACTCCTACCAGAGCTCCCGAACGACGGAGGAATGACCCGAGCTTCCCCACAGCACTGAGGCAGAATCATCATTCTTTGCTCACCGAACACTCACTGATCACACGGTGTGGCTGGAACCCAGCAGGCACGAGGCCAGGCGGGTGCCTGCCCCCTCCAGTTTGGTGACAGACCCGAGCGACCTGTCCCACAAACGCACGACTACCACCCAGAGCAGGGGCGCTAGCACAGTGCACACAACAGGGGCCCGGGGCACAGTTCAGAGAACCAGAGGGGCTGGGGGAAGCGTCCCAGGACAAGACCCCAAGGTCGGTAAGATCACAGCAGCCGTGCAGGCAGAGGCAGGAGTGGAGACCGGGGAGAGGCTGAGCAGGCAGGGCCACGGGAGGCTCCCTCGCACAGCACAGGGAGCAGGGCTAGCAGGGGCCCCTCATGAGCCTCCTGGCCCTGCCTACCCCAACCCTTGACAACTCCTCACGGAGGGCTTCCCCTGGCTGTGGCCGGGCAGGGCGCCCTCTCAGCGAGCAGCTGGGCATGGCCACCTTCTTCCCCACTTAGCCCAGCTCCGCTTCAGTACCGCTCCTGGTTCTCTAGCAAGCATGCGCTAAACTTCAAACTCCTCAGCGCAGGACTCGGGACCCTTCATAACCCGGCCCCAGAGCACCTGCTGCCATTCCTCCATCACTGGCATCTGCGGGGCCGGGTGTCCTACTCCCCTACTGTAATGGCTGTGTGTGTCTTCCCTCTGCTGGAGAGCCCTTCTCCTTTCTCCAACAGGGATGTGGCCCAAGTCTCCCAGAGCACCCCATGCCCCCCGACACACGGTGCCGGAATCACCCACTCAACATGTACGCTCACCTAGCTGACTGGGGAGCCCACAAGAGCAGAAACCAGTCAGCCCATCCCTGCACCTCCAGGCCCGGCAGTGCCCCCGACAGGGCCACCCCCGCCCACTCCAGGTTTGGGATCAAAACTACAGGTCGGGAAGAGACACGAGCCCCTGTGTGCGCACCCCCATGCCTTTGCTATGGTGCCGTTACCTGTCGTTGGGGGTCAGCTGGCAGCGCCTGATATCCGGCACGGAGGTGACCCCGCAGCGCTTGTACTGCCCGTCCCCGATGGAGCGGGACACCTCCAGCACACCCAAGACACGGCCGTCCCTAAAATGAGGGAAACACAGAGACTCCATCTGACAGATCACGGGTTCACAGTACCGACAGTGGACCTGCCCAGCAGAGTGAAGGATGGGGCCTGTGCCATCTGCATTATTAACCAGCATGGCCGTCTCTCGGCCTCCATACAGAGACGCCTGCATACTTTGTGCGGGACCTGCACGCTCTAGATCAGGGAGATCAGGAACATCCCCGCTCTCCTCGGTGCCTGAGCCCAGCCGCACCCTGACGCGGCCCACGGCCCAACCTGCCCATCTGCCTGCGGCCGAGCTGGACCTGACAGGCCTGGGCGGGGACCCGGCTTTGTTTTTGTTTTGTTTTGATACTGATGCCCCTTCAGGTGACTGAGCAGGCGGCCAGGATTAAGAACAGCTGGAAGAGAAGGATATTTTGTATTTGCACCTAACCAGACTTGGAAAACAGCTGAAAGTGACTAGTCCCAGATTCTGAAGCAGGTTTTCTTTACGTGGCCTACAGACAAGATCTACTTTAAACTGGATTAACTGTAGCATTCTGCACATTCAACTTTCACCCGTTCTCTTTTTAAATGAGGCAGCCAGAGATGGGGAGGTGACCTCTAAACAGGACGCATGTTCTATGAGCAGGGAAAGAGCCCCGGCTTGGTGCCCCCACGGACAATTCTGGCGGGTCAACGAACTACGCAACCTCGGGCAGCTGCGAGCTCCCAGGCCCCCAGACCCTCACGTGTGCAACCAGAGAAGGCACACAACAAGGCACGTGAGTGCTCAGCAAACCCCAACGCTGTCGGAGATCTGCAGAGGTCTCCCAACGAATGAGCGCTCTGGAGAGGCTAGGCGGACGCGTGCGGCAGGAAACGCCTCATGGGCCTGGGCCACCGCGCTGGGGTCAGGATCCGGCCTGGCCGCCGGCACTTCACTACGGCCACAAAGGCACCCTCCGAGGGGGCACAGCTGAGTCACCAGCAGACCTGCCGGCCACTCTTCTCAACGTATGATCACTGCAATGAACAGCAACAGGGGTCAGAGGACACAGGCGCCGACCCGAAGCCCGAAGGGTGGGCCGCCTCTCAGGAAGCAGCACCAAGTGACCAAGTGACGAAGTACTGGGTGTGGACCCCCCCCACCCAAGTCACGAAGCTGGCTTGTTTCAACAAGACTGGGTTCATGCCGCAAGCCCACAGAGGAAGCACGGAACAACTCCCGAGCCACACCGCAGAAGCTGCTGCTTGCATTCCCGTTTCCCGGGCCGAGTCCCGCCCTGCCGGAGGCACAGGGGAGAGGGGGAGCCCACGGAACCTCGGACTCAGCAGAAGCCAATCACCTATGTACTTCAGGGCACCACGGACAAGCTGACTGCACTTGGCCTGAGTCCTTCAGGCCCGGCTTTCGGCAGAGAGGAAGGGCACACAAGCAACTTCGACAACCCACGAGAGAACAGGGATCTAGACCAGGCGGGAGGAAACCCTACCACCGGAGTCCTCCTTTCCTGAGGGGTTGTGTCTGTGACCAACCTTCACACTGGCCAGCCTCACATACGCACACAAAGCAAATAGGGCAAAATGTTAACTACTGAATCTAGGTGGTTGATGTTGAAATGTTTTACTCTTTAAAATTTTTTTCTGAAAAAACTTTCAAATGAATCTTTTAATAATGCAAGTGGGAGGGTGTGGAGGAAAAGGCCCAGCAGGCCAGCCGTGCTGCTCGGAGCCTCCTGCCCCTTTCCACCGCGAGGGGACAATCCTAAGCCACACCGTCCAATCGCGTCTCTAAGGCACCCAAACCCTGGTCTTAATTACGTGCAGACTGGGAAACAAAGTAACTGTCAGCCCTAGGACTGTCAATGTCAGAGTATCTTCACGGAGTTCAGGCGAAAGCAGCATTTTGAAGTTCTAAGAAACTTTTGAACAAACTCGAAGAGCTCTGACTGCTCCCCAGAGAGCCCCCACCACCACCGGCCAGAACCTGGCTAGAGCAGCCACAATGAACAACGGGGGAGAAACTGCCCTTCCAAGGACAAGCAACTACAGTCTTACATGGATACCTTACTGCTCTCTCGCCCCAACAGAACACAATATCCTAATGGTCAAACTGTAAAATGAACCAGAAGACGCTCTGGCCAAACTTCTAGCGCCATGTCCTTTAAGTGGAATTGTCCTGCGGTACAGAGGAGACATTAGCCTCCATCAGCTACCTTAGAGACACGGCAGATCTAAGCCAGGGCAGGCATGTGGTCATCAGAGACGTCCGGAGGTGAAACGGGGCCACAGACAGAGCCAGCCAGGCAGGGCCCTCTGTGCCAGGAAGCCTAGAGACACTGAGCACATGCTACAAAGACCCACTGTCTTTACCACTTCAGATTTTCTCTCTGGAGAATTTGCCTAAAACTGTAGCTTATTCAGTTGTGACAAATAAATAGTATTTAAGAAAGTTCAGAGGCACAGAGAAAATGTTGCAGACGGAGAACTTGAATTTTAGTCAGGCTTCCTCTTCTGCGAATGCAGGGAGCCATGTTTCCAGTACCCTCTTTCCAGTTACTCAGCACCACCTGGACATAATGTGAAATCCTACAACATCCATTCACCTGCTTCCCCAGGTTAGACCTCGGACAGTCTCGCCTCACTGCAGACCGCATCACATGGAAGGTTCTACCCTCGGAGGTCCCCCGCCCTCCTCCCCGGGAGCGCCCGCCAGTCCCTGTCACCTGACGTTCCCTCCAGCCTTCTGTATTCTCATTCGCTCTTCGTACTGTGTGGGATTATGCTCCTTGCTGAGGCTTAAGGCTGCATGCTTTTGACTCTCCTCATTAAAACGACACAGGATTGCCTGGGAACGTGGAGATTACGACAGTCAGGAAACTCAAAATTACCAGGTGAAGACAAAGCTTAACAATGGAGTTTCAGATTCCACCTCCTGCTGACAAATATGAGTTCAGAGGATCAAGCAGCAAAGGAGTGTCCCAGCAGTGAGGGGAGAAGCCCTGCTCTGCGTCTCAAGTCTGGGGCCAGCACCGCTGGCTGAGCCCCGCGCCCCTCCACCCCCTCCTCAGGTTGCTGTCTTCTCGCCTGGGACACAGAAGGGAGGCACCTGCCAAGGACCAAAGCCCTTCCAGGTGGCGTATTCCGTGAGTCTACAGGAGGCAGAGATGGGGGGGGGTGCCCCCAGGCACTCCACCGCCATGTCTGCCACACGGTAACTTCTGGGAAAACCTCAGTCTTACAGAGGAGGAAGACAGGGCCTGGAGAATGAGTATCATGCCTACAGTCACAGAGCAGAGCCAGGATGCAAATGTGGATCTGACTCCAAAGCCTTTTTTTTTCTCCCGCTGATTTTACATGTCATTTGTTATTAAGCCTAAACACATGTGCACCTGGGACCGTCTACTAGAAAATCCCCAGAATATAAGACCCACTCGCGCAGGGACTGCCTGTGATGTTCACTGCTGGACCCCCCGTGCCTGGCATCTATTTAGAAGTCCCTCTGTAAAGTGATGGGGGTGGGGCAGCAGGTCAGCAGACGCCACCTCACAGTGGGAAGGGTCGCCTCACCGCCGTGACTGCTGACAGAGTGCAAGGCTTGCTGCAAGAGGAAAGGAAAGGACCATCAGGTTCTGAGGGGGGGTGAGCGGCGGGGAGCCCGGCTGGAGGGTGCCGCCCCCCAGCTTCAAGTCACTCCCCACAACTGGGGCTGGAATATGGGCGTCACTAGTGGGAAATAACTGGGTTTTCTTCCGTTGGCCATGTGACCTGGGCTCTGGAGAATGGCATATCAACTAGCACTCCTCCAACTACTTTTGACTTTTTCTGAAATCACGATGATTTTGGGAGGCAAGGGTTAATGCTTTACATGTATTACTGTCTGAGGTCAGAGAAACGCAGCTGAGAAGTATCTAAGCGACTGCACACTGACGGCCTACAGCACCATCAAACCAGAGCGCACACACACTTCACAGGGTGTAAGTGTGCCAAAGAACAGACCGCCTCAAGCGTGGCTGCTGGTCCCCCACCCAGACCGTGGCCTCTGAGAAGGCCCCGGCTGCAGCCCCACGAGACAGACTGCAGCCGAGCCAGCACGGCTGTCCTGCTCCCCACGCGCCGGCCAAGGGGCCGCCCACGGAGCAGGATACCCGACTAGCCACATACCCGACTATCTCCGAGGTTGGCGATATAGAGAATGTTGTCTACGGCCAGAACACACGTGGCAGTGGAGCCATCTTTCCAGGCAGGCTTCCTGCAGGGAAACACGTCAGAGGTATGGTCACCACCAACGTGCTAGCAACTTCCAGAGCTGACTGCTCAGTGTCTTTTACACTTGAACATGGAAAAAACCTCTTTTTTACTGTTTCAGATTTAGTTACGAGAGCTTACTACTCAGTGGTACGTACTCTTCAGACAGCGAGCACGGATACTCGACTATCAGGAGACCTAGAACACATACACGCCGCTCACACGTCTTTATGTGGCCGCACTTACTGGCTTGAAGCTTGTTTAAGGAACTCTTCATCAGTGTGCTTAAAAGTGTCCAAAAGGCATCTCTTCACGGTTTTCTCTACACTGATGACATCTCCTATTACAGAAGAACAAGACAACAAACTCTTAGGAAAGGAAATTCTCCTTTTGCTGCCATTTTGTTTTTGTACTGTGACCAAGAACATCGCCACTTCCTCACCTGTAAGGCAGGGTCATCTGAGTTTGGTCTATAGTCTCCCAAGCGTGAAGGCAAGACACACACGCATACGCAAACATTCCACACCAGGTGCCATCACGCAGACACGACGTCCTATGCCAGCACCCTACACGGCACCACCTGCTCACCCCAAGAGCCCGCCCCCCCTCAGCCCCACTTTCAGAGCTACTAAGGGCTCTTTCCAACCCGTCACATCCTCCTGACTTACACGAACAACAAGCACCAAGATGGACACAAACTGATTTAGTTCAGTCCCACCTTTAGGAAATTTCCTGATTAAGTTCTGATGCAAATTCTGGGCAGCAAATTTTGAGGCTCGAATTCCTCCGTGTCCATCAAAAACAGCGAAATATGAAACCCGGGTACTGGAAGAATGAATTGATGGTTAGAGGGATTTTCACAAAGATTGCTCCTCTCCACTAAGACCTCTAGATCTTTTTTTTTTCTTTTACAAGAGAATGCGCATGAATGTGCATGGGGGGGGCGCCAGAGGGGGAAGCAGGCTCTCTGCTAAGCAGGGAACCCGACATTGGCTCAATCCCAGGACCCCAAGATCAAGACCTGAACTAAAGGCAAGACACTTAACCGACTGAGCCACCCAGGCACCCCAAGGCCTCTAAATCTTATCTCAAACAGTGAGCATTAACAAAACAGAGGATGTCCCCTGGTAAGATACCACGCTGTCACAAATGAGAAAAAAGGACATAGCATCAACTCAATGTTGAAATAACTCTGATGGTATTTACATTTTTATTGTTTTTTAAAGTTTACTGATTTAAGTAATCTCTACACCCAACATGGGGCTCCAACTCACAACCCTGAGATCAAGAGTCGCACGCTCCACCAACTGAGCCAGCCAAGCGCCCCACGTTTTTAACTTTTAATTTAAAAATGCCATGAAAATGGGGGTGCCTGGCTGGCTCAGTTGGAAGAGTGTGTGACTCTTTGATCTCAGGGTTGTGGGTTGAGCCCCACACTGGGTATAGAGATTACTTAAAAATAATAATTTAAAAAAAAGTTGACTCACATTTTTTTTCAAAAATCAAGATTAACTGATCTTTCACTGAAGACTAGAACTTCTATTTAAATCAGATTTAGTTTTATAAGCTAACATACCAATAAAACAGTTACTGACTTAAGACAATGAAAAACATCTAAGAGAGCAGAGGGTAATTCCAGAATCGTTCTTCAGACTGATCCAGCATCTAACTCTCAAGGCCCTTCGTACCACTCTTATCCCTATTCCCCTTCCAAATTTTGCCAGAAAATGTGCATATATGGAACAAATGCCATTAATGATCTGTTTTGAAAAGGAAGAATGCAAATGCCTATGAGAAATGACATTTACCGCACAGAGCTGCTTTTTCAAACACGTTTCCAGTTCCTTTTCAATGGAGACATCATGAGCCATGGGAAAAAAAAAACCTCATCTGGTTCCTAACCCTGAACAGTTCTCTTATGCATGGTACTTGCTCAGTACGGTTTAGTGATTCCAGTGAGACACCCCCTCCCCCCCCCCCCCGGGGCTCTCCAGAAGTCCCTTTCCTCGCTTCAGAAGTTAGTCCAAAGCACACTCCAGGTCAGCAAGGGCAGCCTAGCAACAGTGAGCGTATGTGTACATACAGTCGCTTCCGCACATGACCGGGCACCCTGCAGGGACCTCACTTCCTCGACTGGATAAAAGCCACTGGCAGCAACGGCTCCAGCACACTGTGTGTTACTGACCAGCTGGTGTCGGTTGGTGAATGTAACATACAGGTTACGTGCTTATGGAAATTTGGTGGTACACAGACTATGTAATTACGTGGCAGACACGCGATCGTATATGTAACGCAATGCGTGTTCATTTACCTTGGCAGGACATGGCCTACCTTCTCATGGTTTTCCTCCATGCCTAAGAGCTTATCCATAGGCTTCATTTTAGTTGGTGCAGTTGCAGGAAAATTTTCACTGTTTTTCTTCTCCTTGATGCCATTTCTGCTTCTTGTTCTCTCTTTGGGCCCTATAACACTAACTCTGCTTGATTCCATGTGTGGCTGTAATTGGCACCTTCCCACTCTACCTACTAGCTCAGAGTGTAGACTACTGTCTGCTGGAAGCTCTCCAGATACCGATGAAGGACACCACACCCCGAAGACCCAGCATGTGGAGCCCCCATTCCCGTGTAACGTTTCTCAGCTTTGGCAGGAATGACACTGGGGGTGGACGACTGCTGCAGGGCTGTCCTGTGTGCTGCACGGTGTTCAGCAGCATCCCGAGCCCCCCCCGCCAGATGCCGGTGGCACACCCCTGCATGTGACACCCAAAGATGTCAGGGAGGGGCAGTACTGTGCAAAATCACCCCAGCTGAGAACCACTGACCCCGAACCAAGCAGCCCCAGCGATAAGGGATTCTTTCTAGTAAATACAAACTGAACACGGTCCAACCCTCCAGTCAGAACAGAGACTTCGGTGCCAGCCAGGCTCGTCCGAGCACGGACACTCACATGAGGGACGATGGGGGCCTACACTCCTCCGTGATGTCGTTCAGGATGACGTGGGCGTCCTGCATCTCCTCCCGCTCGCCCTTCCGCTCAGCCACATAGCCCTTCAAACCGAAGATCGCTGAGGAGGCTAAGGGAAAGAGAACAAAAAGCCAATACAAAACTGTGCTCTGCCCTCCAGAAGCCCTAGGCCCAGAGCAAATGAGAGGGAACTCTGGCTGTTTTACTCAGTAATGCCCTAACTGGGCACATAAAGAAGCTGTACCCCTCAAGCCCTCTATCTCCCAGCTGCACGCCTGTAACTCAAATCAGACCCGTCTGGACAAGGACAGTCTCCCGAAGGCTGAACAGGGAAGAGGCCTCAAGCAGGCAACGGCACGTTAGTACGGACGGCTCTGGCTAAGGCACTGAGTCAAAGTACCAGAGCAAGGAATGTGCGGTCATCCCGAATCGGGGCAAGGAATCACGTACGCATCTAGTCCTGTCAGTAACTAACGAGGGCAGACAAATTCTGAGTTTAGGGAAATGCCAGTAAGTAGAACTTATCTCAGGTGCCCCGCTGGACATCTGAAAATATCGATTTCCATGCCTGAGGCTGGTGAAGACCTTGAACAAATGGGAAGACAGTTGCTTCTCCTCTACCGGAAGAAGACAAGGATGAAAGGGCCCACCGGAGGCTCAGCAGCCTATTTCTATTTAACAGCTAGCTATTTAACGGCTAGGTTAGGTCCAGCTCACTTTCGGACACTGTAGGGCTTTCGTCTGGCATCTCTGGGGCACGAAGTGGTCTGGTACAGTGCGTGAACACTCACCGCTACCTCTCTCTAGCGGATACCTCGCATTTCTTCCCTACTCTGACAAGTTACAAAGCTGACGACAAATTCCTACTGCTTTTTCCGGCCTCAGGCTCTCTCTTGGGACGCTGCCTACGAAGCTAACCACCGGATTCAAAGTGCTCATCAGCAGGCAGTGAACAAAGACGGGGAGTCAGAGAGGACGCGGGTGCTCAGTAAGCGAAGTGCTCGCTAGAGAAGGGCAGGTCAACCACCTGGGCTCTTCCCCCATGAGGAACGAATGTAGGTTTCGTGTCTGACCAAAGGTAGGGTCATACATGAACGGGGGAAGTAAACAGGCGGCAACAGTAAACTCAGAAATCTGTTTGCAAAAAGGGAACTCTTCTGGCTTCTTAAACACAGACATAAAAAGGAAGCGCCATAAATCAGAAAGCGGAGCTTGATTTTGCTCTGGGTTGTTTTAAAATACGAGGTCTACTACATTTGTTTTCAAACTGTCTGAAAACCTTTACAAACTTTCTTTTCCACAAGCTCTTCACTGCCATTCTTCTCTTCTTCAGGGGCTTTTCTCTTTGCTCCTTTCCCTTCGCTCTTTACCGTCTGGGACATCGAAGTGTCAAGGGGACCTGGACACAAGGAAAAGCCAGGGAGACACAACTGTAGACTGGCAGAAAAATCCCCTGCAGACCAGGCTCCGCCCCCGCCCCCAGAGACAACACGACGGGGCGCACGAGCAGAGAGGCAGGCGCAGGGGTCACAACTATGACCTTGAGGGGTGGGGCAGCGTGCTGGGGAATCAGCAGGGCAGGGGACCACAGGTCAAGGTCCGGGTCCTGCTCAGACCAACTGTGAAAGGACGTGCAAGGGAGGGTTCTCCGTGGGGCTCTGTTCTGGGGCTACGGCACACACACGACATCTCAGAGCCACGGGCTCTTATTTATAAACAGGGAAGTTTCCAAAATCTGCCAAGTGACACATCCTAAACCAGTCAAAAAAGGAGGAAGTGCCAAAAGGGGTTTAACATGAGGTAAACGTCAGGCTTTGGGAACTGCTGGTATCGTGAAAGGCAACACAGGACTGCTGCAGCCGTTCACACTTGCAGAGGGAGGAATCTGTCTGCACTCGAAGCCAACGCTAAGAGCGCCTGCAGTGTGAGTCCGTTCTGAGAGGAGAAAAGTCTCGTTTCAAGTCCCGGTTCTGCCACTCACGGAGACGTGCCCTCGAGACAAGCTACTTAACCTTCTGGCCTCAGTTTCTTCATCTGTGACACAGGGAGAATACGGTCATCTCGGAAGGTGGCTTTAAAACCGTTGGGGACGAGGTATGTAAAGCACTTAGCACGGTGCCTGGTTCATGACATATCCCATAAATGGCCGCTGCTGTCCTAATAAAGGGCTCTATGTATTCTCTGCAGTTCAGCATGAAAGCAGGCAACCCTTACTCAACCACTGTTTGCCAGACATCTCTGAGCACTGAGAAAAAGGGAAAAGAATGTCCCTGCCCTCAAGAAGAGTCAATTACTTGCAAAAGGATAGACGTCTGCAACAGCAGAACACAACACCACATGTCTGGCCCCACATAATCAGGCACATTAACGGAGAAAATTTCACGGATGTTTCCAATACACTTTCCCCAGAGGTCTCTCCAGTAGCCTCCTGTCACTTACTGTTTGTTCCAGCTTTCCCAGTGTGTATGTAAAACAATCTTCCTCTCTTTTAACTTGCAAAAGAGAGACATTTTTATAGTTTTGTTGTTGACTCCTGATTGAATCACAGTGTAGTCAGAGAATGTGGTCTGTATATGAAATCAGTTCTTGGGGGCGCCTGGGTGGCTCAGTTGTTAAGTGAAATCAGTTCTTTACTGGGACTTACTTTACGGCCTAGAATGTAGTCGCTTTTTGTAAATGGTGACTATGTCTTCTCAAGAAATCCAATATATTGGATGCAAGGTTAGATTCTATATCCGAAAAAATCAAGCTTGTTAATAATGGTGCTGAAATCTTCTAAGTTCTTACTAGTTGACTGTCTTTTGCGCTAAGAAGAACTAAGACATAGGTACGGTAAATTTTATTTTATTAAATCTGTTAAGAGCCCTTTTGCACACATTAACTTTCATTGTAAGAAAACTATCTTGGGACGCCTGGGTGGCTCAGTCGTTAAGCGTCTGCCTTCGGCTCAGGTCATGATCCCAGGGTCCTGGGATGGAGTCCCAAGTCGGGCTCCCTGCTCAGCTCGGAGTCTGCTTCTCCCTCTGCCCCTCCCCCTGCTCCTGCATGCTCCCTCTCCCCCAAATAAATACATAGAATCTTAAGGGAAAAAAAGAATACTGTCTTTATTGGGAAAGTTTCAGGCTTAACTGTATAGGTCAGTATAGGTCCATAGGCCTGAAAACCTGAGAATTCTGGTGTAACATGATTGTAATAACTTTCTCTAAATACAGGAACTATACTAATTTAATCCATACATTCTAGACCAATCCTGATAATTTTTATGTAATGAATTAATAACACAAAAAAACTCCTTGAAAAGCAACAAGTGTTCCACCTGATGACATAAGGAAGGTTCTTACACTAGAAGATAACCGCAAATGAAAGCAGACAGCCTGCACCCCCCACTGTCCCCTCCCTCTGTCCTGTGCCCCCTGCCCTGCCCCAACCTGGGGGAATTCCACGTGAGAAGCTCTCAGGGGCTCATGTGGACTAACACATTCATCACAGTGACAACCGACTGCAATCTGCTCTGCTTTCCCCTCCACCTAACTGGGACGTAAAGAGGAAAACACATTTACAGGAACAAGTGGAACCAACATTAATAGGCTTGACGAAAATGAAATCAAACCAATAAAGAGATTCTTGAGAACACGTAAGGATTGACCGAAAATACTCAACCAAGGTTTTTAATTTCAAGAAAATTCCTGCACGTGGTCTGTACCAGTCACTAAACCAGTGTCATTCAGATTTCATTTTCTTAAGATAAAAATTCTTTTTAATGTTAGTGCCAAAAAAGAGAAGACTATCTGTATTTACAGTTTCAGGGATACTAAAAGTTTTTTAACTTTCAAATATTCAGATACTTCTGCTGAATATACTTGAGTCTGTCAGGAACAGACAGGCAGAGGCAGACTCAGATTTTTTTTTTTAATGTTAGTAAGAGAGTTCAAAGTAAATGAATGAACTCTTAATTCTTAAAGTTATTTGCAAGAAGTTGAACCCCAAGTAAAAAATAATCACCAAAAAGTGATGTAGCATATAATCTTTTTGCTTCCACCTGATGGTGCCTATGTTATTTTATTTTAATAAATCTTATGCTATACTTAATGTCATCCTAAACCCTGTTAAAATCTATTAATAATTAAGTTTTATATAACGATAAATTTTGTATGTATCATTCCCATCAACACATTGAATTTTTTCCCTACCACTTACCTGAATCGCCACTGCTGGCTGGTGGGAGATCATCAAAAAGCAAAGGTCCCCCTGACCCTGAAACACAGCAGAACACTTAGTGAGCCCACAAAACCTGGGTGAGGCTTAAGTTTCAGAATCCATCCCACCAGGACACCTATGCAGGTCATTGAAATAAATTCAAAACCTCTCGTGTCAATCCAGTGGCAACTCATACTTCGGTAAATAATGTCTTGAACCTATTTTATTTCAAGGTCCTCTCAATTCAAAGGAAACAAATATCTGCCTGAAAGAGTTAAATCTTATTTCAGCTAGTAAAATAAACACTCAAACGAACCAGAGAAAACTGCTCAACATTTTTACGCAGTTCCTCAGGGCTAGCGACTAGTGGATTTTTTTCTGCCTTACCTGATGCCATGGATTCAAAACTTAAGACAGTCCAACACCTAAAACATCTGTGTGTTGAAAATGGGGGAAAGGGAGAAAGATTCAGACAACTACAACCCCAGGATGACACGTTGACACACACCTGGGAGAGCCTGAAGACTGTACCTGAGTCAGTACTGCTGGCCGGAGGGAGGTCATCAAAAAGCAGAGGTCCTTTCTGAGCTTCTTTGCCTAGAACACAGAGCACCTGCTTAAAGAGCATCTGGTCAGAGGCCAGGACAGGCGTGCGAAGGGGGAGGCCTTTTGAGATGTTTGCTATTAAATTCAAATTTTCTCCTCCTTGTTGGACCAAATTCTAAAAAGTTATTTTCTCAACAGCTAAATACAGACATTTGCTTCCAACAGTTATAGTCAACACAAATGCAATGAAAGATGACCCAACATGTGTCTGAAGGGCCACTGGGTATGTTGAGGAAAACAAATATTTTTCTTGATAATTTCATTCCTTATGTGAGCAGCAAACATTGAAAAACCTTTAAAAAAAAAAAAAATGAATCCTGGGAAGAAAAATACTGGTTCTAGGACAAGAAAACAATTATTTGGTCCCTCAAGATAAAATGCCAAAGACAGAGGGATCTCTGTCTGACCAAAGACCTATGGTCTTAAAAAGTCCGATTTTAATAGCATTCTGAACGGACCACCCACTAGAACTCAAACAAACGAGCACAGGGAAGGTGAGAGGCTGACGGAAGCAGATCTGTGAGAACTTGGCAAGTCCAGCACAGTGCCCACTTCAATTACTACCTACCACGAAAACGAAAATTTTCAGATACTCCAATATAACCTCAGGAGAAAGCCAAGGACGTTTTTTAAATCTAAAAACCTGAAGATTTACACACCAAGAGGACCGGTCTTAAATGTTTTTTACTCAATTATCCCTTTCCACCTAAAATTTAACCACCATTCCTTATTCTCCAGCTTTCCCAAAAATTTCTATTTAAGCTATTAAATATAGGAACTGGTACACAGGAAATGGGGGAAACCAAGGGCTGAAGATGTGGATGTGCACATTCCCATCCTATGAAGTTTGTCCCACCTCTTGTTCCTCAGAGTTCAAGTACAGAAATGTACTCACTTAAAAACCGGTTCAACTGTATGCTCCGAAAGGCTCATCTCCATCGACCCTTTCCCTTTGCCTCTATGTAGAAATGAGCTGGGTATCAATTCTACTTTTTTCTTTTTAAGACCGCATTTATTTACTTATTCATTTGAAAGAGAGAGAGAAAGCACACGCGCACAGGAGCAGTGGGAGAAACAGAGGGAGAAGGACACGCAGAGAGCGCTGAGCGGGGAGCCCCACACAGGCAAATCTCACGACCCTGAGACCACGACCTGAGAAAAATCAAGAGTCGGACACTTAACCGACTGAGCCACCCAGGCACCCCCAATTCTACTCTTTTAAAAACAGAAATTTAGGGGCGCCTGGGTGGCTCAGTGGGGTAAGTGTTCAACTCCTGATCTCAGCTCAAGTCTCGATCTAAGGGTCGTGAGTTCGAGCCCCATGCTGGGCTCCATGCTGGGTGTGGCGCCTACTTAGAAAATAAACAAATAAATAATAAAAACAAAATAAAAACAAAAATCTAATTTAAAATTTAGAAACTCCAAGGCAAGTAACTTCTTCAGGAGTTTTTAGGTCAAAAGTACCTTAAATACCTTATAAATTCCTGATTTAACAAAAAGTAACTCGTCCGCTTTATACCCTAATTCAAACGGGAAATGTCTACTCCATTGTACTGTTATCCCTCAGGATTTCCCAAACAGACTAAGTAACTATAAATACTTTCATTTTTCTCACAAGTGACACAAACACTCTATAAGAGGTATTCAAACAGCAGCATCACGAGCACATTAAATGGTATTAGAACAACCATTTACTCACTCTATAAAGCTCCTCCAAGAATCCCTAATATTCCAGCAGGGCACTTCCAAGAGGAACCCAAACCCAACTGGATCTAACCATCAAATGCCCATTCTCCTCACAGACTCAAAACTGTACGGGGCGACGCAGAGCAAGCGCACTACGTTCAGTGGGGCCAGAGAGCCGGGCATCTGGGGAGAGAGAACATTAAAGGGAGGAGGCCGACCTGAACAGCAACCAACCCTTGGGTCAGGTCAGATTTTAATTTCCGAATTAAACTACCCATCTAAATCGGGTCCTTCCACTGCCAATGTCCAACGGGGGAAGTCCTCCTTCCCAGGTAGTACATTTTCAGTTCTTGCAAGCATTCGTCTCCACAGAGCTTCCAGGTTAGCACCAGCCTGGCCTCTGTCCTTTGGCTACAACTCTGAAATAGTACCCCAATGTGCGCACCACCCCAGACAGTGGCCCATCTCCTCGCGCCGAATCGAATGAGCCTCCCCCTCCTTCTTTCTCATTCTGGAATACTGTGAGTGCTATGTCAATTAAACACAACGAGATCGTCTCCTTTTTGTTGGTCACAACTGAGAACGGCTCTTAAGAATAATGAACATTCACCGCTGCCAGGCACTATTCGGTGCTCTCTACATGTGGCCAGTGCACTCAATCCTCACACGAGTTTTATGAGGTGGGTACTATTACTGCTGTTCCTTCCTGACGAGGAGACTGAGGCAATCAGGTGAAACTGAGGGAGACCGGTGAGAGCGGCCGGTCCAGTCCAGGCTCCCTGGTTTCCCTCCGAGCTCCTGCGCGGTGCCCCACGGCCGCCACACGCCGGCTCCCTGAGCCCTCCGGCAATCCTACGAAGGTAATCCCAAGGTTCCTGATCTCTGGAATACTTTCTGCATCACTGAAAGGATCACTTAGAATAGCCTGTATTTGGATTCTTAAAAAAAATAAAAATAAAAACCTGTGGGGCGCCTGGCTGGCTCTGTCAGCAGAGCACGCAACTCTGGATCTCAGGGTGGTGAGTTCGAGCCCCAGGTTGTGTGTAGAGATTACTTAAAAATAAAATCTTAAAAAAAAAAATCTGTAAGTGACAGATGCTATAATGGAAACGTCTGATTAGCCAGAACCTTACATTCCACTTCGGATAAATAGTAATCCAAAGTATTTAGACAGAGCGTGAAGACAAAACTTGGGAAGAAGGCCCCCTGAATTCTAAATATAAGACCTGAATAAAGAATGAAACAAGACCGGAGACCATTTTTCATTACAGTTAATCTCATCTTGGTTTGTTTTGTTCTGTTCTGAGTTATCCATACTCTGAAGCTAAGTCTACCGAAGGTGCTACTATACCCTGCGCAGAAAAATACTCCCGGGTTGATTATATTCATGTTAGCTAAAGTTGCTGTGTACAATATAGATCAAATATTCTGCCTCAACTGTTCTTTATACCTGAATTTTTTCAACTACAAAAGCAGTGTACCTTTTCCAAACACCGCAGAGGCATTAGAAGAAGACCCGCTTTCCCCCCAAGAAACGGATCAGTGTGCACGTGCCACAGTCTACGCTGATGCCCTTGTGTGTGCTCGCGCTACTGTTTAAGGGGCAGAAGCGTACTGTATACAACACTCTCCATGTGCGCCGGTCGTGTAAGCCTCCGGGCATGTTCCAGGCCGGCACACCTGGGTCTAATTGCTCTCTCCCACAGCCACGTTCTGTCCTGTGTGGGAGGCACCGCCACGCGCCCGCCCAGTCCCCGTACGGATGGGCATGCGGGCTGATTCCAGTTTCTCACACGACAATAATATCACAGTAAACGACCACGGACATATATCCCTGCTTAATCTGCTGGACGGCTGGCTCAAAGCGGAGGAGTGGTTTAAATCTGACAGATGCCCAAATTTGTTTCCAAAAAGTGGTGCTAATGTCTACCCCCAACATACTTTATGAGAACTTCCGTTTCTCTCCATCCTCACCGCCAGGATACCAATTTTTAATCTGCTGGTGAAACCACAGTGCATCAGTGATTTGCTATTCCTTTCCTCAGTGACTCAGGAAGCTAAGCACTGGTTTCGGCCGACTGGCCATTTGCGTTTCTTCTTCCATCAACTGTGAGGATACAGCCTTTGGGCTACCTCTTTTTCTTACTGATGTGTTTGAGCCTTTCATTTATTAGGGATCACTGGTAGTGTGTACAAAATTATTTTTTTAAAGACTTTATTTATTTAGGGGCACCTGTGGCTCAGTCGGTGAAGCGTCCACTTCGGCTCAGATCATGATCACAGGGTCCTGGGATCGAGTCCCAGCATTGGGCTTCCTGCTCAGCGGGGAGTCTGCCTCTCCCTCTCTCTCTGCCCCTCCTCCCTGATAATTCTCTCTCTCAAATAAATAAAATCTTTTTTTTTAAAGATTCTATTTTTTTATTTGACAGAGAGAGAAACAGCCAGTGAGAGAGGGAACACAAGCAGGGGGAGTGGAAGAGGAAGAAGCAGGCTCCCGGCGGGGCTTGATCCCAGGACCCTGGGATCACGCCCTGGGCCGAAGGCAGATGCTTAGTGACTGAGCCATCCAGGCACCCCTCAAATAAATAAAATAAAATAAAATAAAATAAAATAAAATAAAATAAAATAAATAAGAAGAGGGTTCACATCCCTCAGAACTATTAAAAAATTAGAGATGATTCAAAAAAAAGATCTTACTTACTTATCTGAGAGAAAGAGAAGGATAAATAGATTCCCCGCTGAGCAGGAGCCCAACGTGGGGCTCCATCCCTGGACCTTGGGATTACAACCTGAGCTGAAGGCAGACACTTAACCTACTGAGCCACCCAGGCGCCCCTACGAAATTATTTTGTCTTTTGCCTTTGTGGTATTTCGTCCTGCAGAAATTTGTATTTTTACGTAGTTAAATCCATTTTAATTTCTTACGAGTGTCTTCTTGCTTACCCTTGAAGTTTTACAATTAGTGTCTTTTTCTAATATCTTAAACTTTATTTTATATTTAGATCTCCAGAGGTTTTTTTGGAAAGTATTTTGAAGATAGCCTACCATGCAATATTTACTTAGTTCTGACATCTGACTGCTGACCATCAGTTTTAAAGTACAGTGGTGTAGCAACCTAGTAAGTGAAAGAACCACCCTATAAAACTGATTGTCAAGTATAAGCTGTTGATCTTAAAGACATCAATGTAGCACTTTTATGAGTATGATAGAGCAGAGAAGTTTCATTCCTGTCTGATATGGGCATACTTCCTCATTTAGGTCAACTCGCTACATACAAAAACTTGATTCACTCAGCAATCAAATCTGTAAGTACTGGTGTGAAAACTACTCATTTAGCACAAAATCTGAAAATATTTAATGCGTTCCTTCTACATTTTTCTTCAGACCATAAAAATTAAGAGGCCTGGAGGCAGGAACATTAGACGGAATGTTTAAAAAAATCAAAGAACAAAATACACTTAATGTGATCTGAGCAGTTCCTTCCTTTGGACACCCACAAAACCCAGTTAAGAATGTATTTTTTTTTCCTCTTAAATAGCTGTTACGGTTAACAGCTCATATACTAACATCTAAGCACTAGCATCCACTAAGCACTGACCCTGCCGCACCTGCACTAAGCACGGAGCATGCAGTACTCTAGCACCAAGCATACAGTACTCTAACATATGCGCTAACAGGAGGTGGCAATCCTACTTTACAGGTGTGGTAACACACAAAGTAGAAGGCAGTTAGTGGATCTGAAACCAGTTTGATTGTATGTCCAAAACCACTCTTCTCTGGGACTGTGAAAATGACTAGGTCTTTACTGCTCCCGGCATTAGCACCTGCACATCACGTGTGAGGGTCAGGGTGGTGCAGTTTTGCTCATCTTTCCATTCAGTTAATGAAACCAACCTTATTTTCCTTTCATTTACTCCATTTTCAATTTTATCAACCAATATCACCGATTTTCTGAAACAAAGTATGGCATTTAAATTAATTTTTTTAAATCAGTTTTTTCACAAGATAGTGAAATCAGATTCTGTTCTTGCTCAAATGATTTTTTTTTTAACCCGTTAGATCTCATTTTGTTAGTTTTAACTAACTGCCTGTCAAGATAACTTTGGATCACGGGGCGCCTGGGTGGCTCAGTCGTGAAGCATCTGCCTTCGGCTCAGCACATGATGCAAGAGTCCTGGGATCGAGCCCCGCATCGGGCTCCCTGCTCTGCTGGGAGCCTGCTTCTTCCTCTCCCACTCCCCCTGCTTGTGTCCCCTCTCTCACTGGCTGCCTCTCTCTGTCAAATAAATAAATAAAACCTTAAAAAAAAAAATAAAAAGAACTTTGGATCCCAACTCTGTCACTCACTTTAGTACTTATCCCACCCAGCTTCCTGTCATCTACAAATTCAGAAAGCATGCCTTCTTTGTTTTTAAAGCTACTTTTTAAAAAATACACCCAGCCAAGCAGGGCCTGTGACAGCATCAGTGCCCTTCCCACAGCAGGGAGTGAGCAGGGAACAGGGCTTTAAACATTGTGCAGCCGCTCTGCTGCCCCGGCATCTCAGGCAGGGTTGGAGATGCCCTCCTCACTCACTGTGTTTGGTGGCAAGCTGCCAAGTATCAACTTGTAAGAGTGAGGAGTTGTCAAATTTTGTATCATATAAAGGGTGCCTTTTCCTGAGCAGACAAGTTAATTTCGGGTAAAAAGTTATGGAAATTTTTTCTTTAAATGACAGGCTTACAGGCACCTCTGCAAATCCAAACTCTGCCCCAAACATATTCAGAGAGAAGGTATACTACATCAACGGGTAAAAACAAAACAAAACAAAACAAAACTTCACTTACAAAGCCAAAGTTTTCATCTACAAGTAGAACAATTTTACCCACAACTAGAACAATTCAGAAAGTGAATGGCTAAGGACAGTTATTGAGATGTTTCCGAACCATCAGAATGGTAAGTAGAGAAGAATAAGGGCCATTACTAGGAATAATGGCCCCATAAAGACTGGCCGGACCCTGCACGCCCGACAAGCAGAATCCAAGCCCCGTGCAGGGCAGGACCACACCATCTCTAGGGCCCAAGTTCACCACTCCTCCACACTGGTACGGTCAGGCAAACCAGAGGATTGAACGCCCCCACACACGGGTCCCTGGCCTACAATCTCTGCAAATCCCAAGTCTACCCATCGCCAGAGGCCCAATTCCAGCTCCGCCTCCTTCCCCACTTTTTCCGGATGGACTACAAACATCACTCCTCCAAGGCACTCCGCGTTTCCCGCAGTCCTTAACTTTTGCCAGTTCTAATTATAATCATTCATATTTAAGGTCTTTGCAACCAAAGCCTGGATCTGGTTCCCCTTCCTATTCCCTCCAACGGCGGCTTCCAAAACCACGGTCCCCAGACTCCTCCTGAGCTGGCCAGTCAAAATCCCCCGGGGATTTAACAACACACATTCAGGACCCTACCTTGGAGGCTTTCCGATCTAGTGGACGGAGGGGAGCCTAGAAATCTGAACTTGTTGTTAAAGTTTTCCAGGCCGTCTGCCACCGAGATAGGCTTAGACCTGCGGCCCGCGGTGGAGCGGCCGCCGAACGCCCTGCATGCGGAAGTGCCAGGAAGTCCCGCACAGTTACACCCGCAGCGAGCCCGGCGCACTGGACACACGGCGCTAACAAAGGCCTGGTCCCAGGCTGCTCGTGCGTGGAGCTCCCGCACCGCCCAGGCCGGGCGCGCAGCAGACGAGCGCACCTGCGCCGGTGCTCCTGCCTTCGGGGTGGGGGACCGCGGACCCGAGAGAAAACTACTGCGAAAAGTAAAATCGTAGGAGCGCGGAGGACGAGCCCTCCGCTCTGGGCCTCAGACACACCATCGATGACGCCGCCGGCGGCTGCGGCGCAGGGGGTAAACACAAAGCCCCCGGCAGCCCCGAACCTGCAGCCCGGCCGCAGTCACCTCCGCGGGGCCGGCCGGAAGGGCGCGGGGCCGGGCCGAGCGCGCGGGCCTGCCGGGCCGCCCTCCGCCGCCGCACGTGCTGGCCGCACACAAAGGACGCGGCGGCCGGCGGCCCGCGCCTCGCTCGCCGCTCCCACGCCCGCCCTCCTCCGTGCGCAGCGGACATGGCGGAGGCCCGCCGCCCGGGCCCCAGGCAGGCCGCGCTCGCCCCCGCTCCGCCCCGCCACCCGCCTCAGGCGCCGCGGGCCTCCAGGCCGCCGCCGCCCGCCCTCCCCTCGCCGGCCGGGCGGCCACCCGCTTACCGACAGCCGGGCGCGGCGAACGCTCGGGCTCCGGCAGGTCCCCGAACAGGTCCATGGCCGAGGCTGGGCGGCGGCAGCGGCAGCGGCGGCGGTCGCGCAGCCCGCGGGCGGCGGCGGCGGCGGCGGCGGCGGCGGCGGCAGCAGCAGTGGCAGCAGCGGTAGCAGCGGCGGCAGCTGGGCGGTGGCGGCCCGGGCGCCGTCAATCACCCGAAGGCGGGCCCGAAGCTCCACCAATCGGCGCGCGGCGTGGCCCGGCCGCCCCAGAGTCCTGCGCGCGGGCGGGCGGGGCGGGGCGCATGCGCGCAGGTTGCGTTCGCCTGGGTGGGCGGAGGCGACGCCGCTGCCGCCACGTTCCCCGCAGGCGCGGGGGCAGACCCTTACTGCTCTCTTTTGGCCTGGTGTCCGGTTCCTAGAAGGCCGGTGTGGGCGGAAATGTCGGAGCTCAGTGGCAGCGTAGCGGGCCCTGATGTCCGCGAAGACTTCGGTCCCTTCGTGCTCACACCGCCTCGGCAGGCCCGCATTCCTGGCCCGCCGTAGAGACGGAGAAGCCGAGGCGGCCCGGCCGGGCGCTAGCACCAAGGCCCAGCAAACGCAGGGTGCAGGGCGCTTCCCTCGACTTGTCCGTCCGCGCCGGTGCAGGCTGGTGGCGGGCGGGAAAGAGGGCGCTTCCACGAGGTGCCCCAGAGCAGCAGCGGGTGACCCGCCAGCCTGGGACGCCCGGCCGTGCGCACCTCGAGGCCTCGGCGTCCTCCTGATGAATCGACACAGTTTGAACGTGGACATCAGCCTCTGACAGACGAAGAAAACGAGGCCGCGCTCATCATGTCTGAACACACAAAATGGGAGCATAGTCTAAGCCACAGAAATGACCGAAACTCCCTCTGTCCTGCCCTATACGAGTGAGCTTTGTCTGGGCCTCCTGCCTTTTAGATAAGATTGATTAAGGCATCCCGTCCTGGAGTTACCTCCTCTTCCGGACACACGGTCCACAGCAAAGCCCCACGTCCTTAGTGTTCCGCAGAACTACCTACCAAACCCCAGTCTCCTAAGGACTTTTCAGAATCTCTCTTGCTAGGTGTCCTAGGGCAGTGATCTCCCTCGATGCCCCGGTGAGTAAGAAAGCCAACTTGTTTGCACCGCAGATGTGTTTCTGGTGAGGTCTGGCTTCGGGACCTCCATGCATCTCTTCTGTGCCACCGGTCACTCACCAGTGTTTGAAACCTCACTGCTCTCTCATCCTCCAGAGAGGACCTGCCTCCTGCTCCCTCACAGTAGAAATACTCTAACAAAACTCACAGTCTCCCGTTTTCTTGCCTTTCCCCTACGGGGCAGCCGACCCCAACCCAACTTGACCTCACCACTTCTCCAGAACAGCTTTGTGAAGGCATCCAGTGACTTCCCGCTCTGTTGCTAAATGGAGCTGACCTTTCCAGTCATCTTCCATGAATCCCAGCAGTATTGACACTGGTGGCCTCTTTCCCTTTGGCTTGTGAGACACATCACTCTCCTGGTTTTATTCTTGTTCTCTGGCTGCTCCGTCTCTGCTTCCTCCACAGGCCCAACGCTTTCTGCCCCGCTCCTCGCGGATGGAATTCTTTTAAGACTAGATCCTGGGTTCTCTCCTCATTCCATACTCCCTCCTTGGACAATCTCATCCACACTTGGCTTGAACATGGTTTGCTAATTTATATTTCCTACCTGCTCCAGATCATGAGTTCAAATAAGTAGCCACGTGATACCTCTTGGACATCTCAAAAGTGCCTCAAATTCGATGTGTCCTAACTGGAACCATTCTCTCCACTCCCCGCCCCTACCCCCTTCAATCTGTTCTCCTTCCTGGGTTGACACAGCCCTGTGCTCCTACCCCAGAACTCCTCTATGGAAGATAGCCTCCAAGTGGCCCCCATGATCTCCATCTCTTAGGATTCAACCCTTGTGTGGTCCCCTTCCCTTGAGTGTGACAAAGGCCCGTGACTTGCTCTGGCCAACGGAGTCCAGCAAAGGTGCCAGGATGTATGTGATTATGTGGATATGATTCTTTCATATGGGTTTGCAACACCCATCCTGTGCACGGACCCTCCCTCCCTTGCTGGTTCTGAAGAAGCAAGTCACCATATTGTGGAGAGGACCACAGTAAGGAACTGAAGATGGCTTCCAGGTGACAGTCAGCAAATACCTGAGGCCTTCAATCCAAGAGCCCACAAGGAAAGAATGCCACCAACAGCTGTGTAAGCTTGGAAGCAGAGCCTTCCTAGTTGAGCCTCAGATGAGAGCCCAGCCCTGGCCAACACCTGACTGCAGCCTTGCACAGGACCCAGTGGTGCCCAGACTCCCACCCCATGGAAACAGTGGGATACCAGATGGACGTGGCTTTAAGCTGCTGAGCTTGTGGTAATTTGTTAGCAGCGGTAGAAGCCTAATACACCCTCCATCACCAAGTCCTATCAGTTTTATCTCCTGAATGCCTTTTAGATCCGCTCCCTGACTCCCTTCCCCACCAAGTCTGTGTCACTGAATCACAGCCTCCGGTCGGGCTTCTCTCTCAGAACTTCCCTCAGTCCCTCATCCTTGTCCTTCTCTTGTCCCAAGACATTTTCTCAGGTGGGTCCCTCGGCTTGGTATGTTCTCCTTGACCCTCTTCTCCTGGGTAAATCCCATCCATTCCTCAGGAAAAGCTTTCTCGGGTGCCCTAAGCACGGTCCCTCTTTACATCTCTCCCTTGGAGCTTTTGTCCCGGTCACAGTTTTACGGGTATTTACGTAATTGTTTCACTCATGAGCTGTATCTCCCATCAGAATGTAAGCCGGCGGAGGTCAGGAAGCACGTTTCGTTTTGCAGACGACTGTGTCCCAGCACCTGGCACGTGATGGGTGCCCACATACTTTAGTTGGATGAATGAATGAAAGAATATGTCCATTTTTGAAACTCAAAGTGCATGACACAAGCCTTCTTACCTCAGGAACGTCAAGAAGGTTGGAACCGAGCGTGGTGCCTCCTGCGTGCTTGCTCCGGACTGCCCAAACTAAGTTCATTAGTTTGCTCTTAGAAAAAAAATCCTAATTTCTGATTTTAAGAGTGTAAATTCTGATTTTAAGACAAGGAAAGTACCTGTTGTCCCCGGACATTATCAGCTGCCCGTGTGGCAGACAGTATTTTCCAAAGTTTGCTGCAACAATATCTCCCATTCCTCCTGCTCTTCTAAAATGTATCCCTGCCACCCTCCATCAAGAGGTAAGCTGTGAGTCTTCTCCCCTTGAAGCCGGGTGAACTGTGACTGCCTTGGCTGTTAAGAGAAGGAAAGATGTGCCGTTTTCTGGTCTCCACGGCTAGGAAAGGCCACGCAGCTTCTGCCTGCTTCTCTGGAGACACTTGCTGGGGAGTCGGTCACCAACTCAGGAGTCCAGCTGCTCTGAGCTGCTGCGCCGGAGAAGCCCCGTGTGGGCCCAGCGTTCAGCGGCGCGGGCTGAGCTCCCAGCCACTAGCCGGCGCTGGCTGCCAGCCTTGTCGGGTGAGTCATCGACGACATCTGTCCCAGTGGAACCCTCAGGTGACTCCAGCCCCAGCCAACGTCTGACTGCCAGCTCGTGAGAGACCTCGAGCAAGGACTGCCCAGCTGAGCCCTGCAAGAATTCCTGACCCACAGAACGACAAGAAAAAACTGTTTCTTAAACGGCTAAGTTTGGGGGTCATCTGTTACACAGTAATAACCGGAAGGGCAATTGGATGTCCAGAGAGGAGGAATGACACCTCAAAAACCCAGCACAAAAGGTCCTGTCCGTGGGCCCAGGCAGCAGGCAGCGAGACGGGCCTGGGGGGCTGCTGGAGGATGGGCCTCAAGGCCATAAATGAGCACTTCGTGAAGAGTGAGGAAAATGGCAGCGGCAGAGGTAGAAGAGAGCCGTGTCGCATGCTGGTGAGTTCAGTACAACTAGCACCTGCAAGGATGTGGGAAACAGGAAATGCACCCAGTGAACTGACGCCTCTGGCCAAGGCCGTCTCCCGGGCGGACGATGGAGGTGCCGACTGCGCCTACGGGAAGGCACTCACGCCGGAAGTGCTGCTCCGGGCCCTTCGGCGCTGCCTGAGCTGCAGGCTACGAGCAGAATGAAGTGGCCGTTTAAACCGCTAGATTGGGGGCCCTAACAAGGCAGCAGCACTAACTGAACAACGTGCTAGACAGACTGGTGTGCACTGTGAGAGCGGCCCGGAGAATGAGGAAAATGACAGCTGTGATGTCTTCCAGGCGGCGGGGAGGATTTTGTAGCAGCTCTGGTGTGGGGAAGTTTGCATAAATGTCAGAAAAGGCTTCACTCTGTGCAAGAGTAATTCATTTTGCTGTTTTTACTACGAAGAAGAGGCAGAAAACTGAGAACACCGGGTGCCTGTTTGGGGCCAGGCGCTAGTTAGGCGCTTTGCATTTGATAATTTGATACAATCTCTTAACAGCCTTTTGGGGAAAGTACCACAGCCTGTTGGATGGGTCTGCAGAGGGTTCCACCTGCGTCTTCAGGTGAGAACCGATGAGATCTAGAGTACGATAACCACATAAGGCTGGGGGAAGAACAGTCAGGAAGGAACAGGGCTAGTCATTCTCGAAGTTCATACAGAGCGAGGAATAGTTCCTGCATCCACTAGCCAGAGTGGAAAAACCTCAAAACACAAGAGACGTGTGCATGGGCCCCCAAGTGCATGTGTGGAGTGCACGGCAGTGGTGCCAGGGCTGTGAGGGGGCCTGGACTGGACACCTCTCTGGGGCTTTTAAAGTCAGGTGTGAATTTTAGAGTCATCTTGGGTAGAGGGCAGCGCACAATGGCATGGGTGTGGGGCAACCACACCTCTGTAATGGATGGAAAGGAGTTGGGTAGGTGGGTAGGACTTGAGGTCCCAAGTTAACTTGGGGTCATTTCACAAGGGGTCCTAAATGCCAAAAGGGTGAATTAAACTCAGCGGGGGAGCCCTAGACCTATTCATAATGAGAAAAATTTCAGCATCCTTAAAAGGCAATGGATGGGAGCACGTTCTCCTGCTTGCGCCCTCTGTCTGCAATCTGTTGCCATTTCACAGAATGATAAACCCAGCTATCGTCATGGCAGAAAGAAACCCTCTGGGGGTTGTAATCCCTAGGCCCTGTGGTCCCACCCACTTCACGTTAGAAGGGAAATGTGGCCCACTCCGAGCCCCTTTTCAGATTTGATATTGGCTTCCCTCTATCTAAACGTTGACATGTCCCAGGGCATTGTCCTAGACCATCTTTTGTCTTTAATTTACTTGCTTCCAAAATCATCTTTATAATTCTTTGGCTTTAAATACAACTGTATTCTGATGACATGCCTGTACAGATCTCTGGACTTGACCTCCACTTGGAACTGTGCATGTACCTATCCCCACCTTCCTGCTCGGCATCCCCACCTGGATGTCTAGTAGGCATCTCAAATTACGCCATTTACGATATATGCCAAGTACAACTCCCGCCCTCTCCCCAAAACCTGTTCACCCTCGTCTCTCTCAAATCACCATTTACCCAGTGGCTCCTGCCAAGACCTAGGCATCAGCCTTGATTCCTACCTCATCCCATACATACAATTTGGTAGTAGATCTTGCCTGTTCAACTTCCAAAACTCTTCCATGTCCCATTTCTGCCACTGTGGTCCCGGACCAAGCCCCATTATAGGCGTACCTCATTTTATTGCACTCTGCTTTGTTGTGATTCACAGATACGGCAGTTTTTACAGATGGAAGGTTTGTGGCAATCCCGTGTCAAGCAAGTCTACTGGCGCCATTTTTCCAACAGCATTTGCTCATTTGTGTCTCTATGTACCGTTTTGGTAATTCTCATATTTCATACTTGTTCATTATATTCGTTACGGTGATCTGTGATCAGTGATCTCTGATGTTACTACTGTAATTGTTCGGGGCACCACGAACCGTGCCCACATAAGACAACAAACTTAACCAATGAATGCCGTGTGTGTCCTGACTGTTCCACCCACTGGCCATTCCCGTCTCTCTCCCCCTCCTCGGGCCTCCCTGTTCCCTGAGACGCACCAATATTGAAATTGGGTCAGTTAATGACCCTACAATGGCCTCTAAGTGCTCGAGTGAAAGGAAGAGTCACAGGTCTCTCAGTCAAAAGCTAGAAATGATGACGTTTAGTGGGGGAAGGCACGTCGAAGCTGAGTCAGGCCAAAAGCTAGGCCTTTGCACCAAAGAGTCATCCCGGTTGTGAATGCAAAAGACGAGTTCTTGGCGAGATTAAAAGGGCCACTCCAGTGAACACACGGATGATAAGAAAGCAACGCAGCCTTATTGCCGTTGTGGAGAAAGTTTTCGTGGTCTGGATAGAAGGTCAACATTCCCTTAAGCCAAAGCCCAGTCCAGAGCAAGGCCCTGACTCTCTGCAAGTCTGTGAAGGCTGAGAGAGGGGAAGGAGACGCAGGAGAGAAGGCGGAAGCTGGCAGAGGTCGGCTCAGGAGGTTTGAGGAAAGAAGTCCGTCGTCTCCGTGACGTACAAGGGCAAGGCGAAGCAGCAGGTGCTGACGGAGAAGCCGCAGCAAGCTGTCCAGACCTCGTAAGATAACGAATGAACGTGGCTATGCCAGATAACAGATTTTCCCCGGAGACGAAGCAGCCTTACGCTGGGAGAAGAGGTTATCTAGGACTTGGCGAGCTAGGGCGAGCTCAGTGCCTGGCTTTGCAGGACAGGCTGCCTCTCTCGTTAGGGGCTCCTGCAGCTGCTGACGTCAGCGAAAGCCAGCGCTCAGCGACCCTTCTGGGAATGCTGGGGCCCTTCACGCTTACGGAAATCTGCTCTGCTCGTGCTCTACAAATACGACAGCACGTGTGTGTGCAGCACGGTTTGCCGAGTCATTTCAGCTCACTGTCGAGACGCCTTTCAAGATACGACTGTCGCTGACACCGTGCTGGGTCGCCCAGGGGCTCTGATGGAGAGGGGCGAGATGAAGGTTGTTCTCACGGCTGCCAACACAACATCTGTCCTGCAGCCCACGGATCACGGGGTCGTTTTACCTTCCTGTCTTATTATTTAAGAAATACGATTCAGGAGGCTCTAGCTGTCAAGGTGATTCCTCCAATGGATCTGGACAAAGTAAACTGAAAACTGTCTGGAAAGCATCCACCATCCTAGATGCCATTAAGAACATGCGTGATGCATGAGGAGAGGTCGAAATATAACTTTTATATGCACTGGGAAACCAGTAAGTTCACTTGACTCACTTTAGTGCAATATTGGTTTTATTGTGGTGTTCTGGAACTGAACCCCCAATATCTCTGAGGCATGTCGACATTTCTTTCTGAGATGAATGAGACTACCTCCTTCCTGTTAGACTCTTGCCCTCCTACAGCTGATTTTCCAGAAGAGGAGAGAGATCATTTTTAAAACATAACTTGGTCTATTGCTCTTCCCTGCTTTAAGTCTCTCAGTTGCTTCCCATTTGCTTAGAATCAAATCCAAACTCCTGCCATGCTTATGAGGCCCTCCATTAGCTCCCCACGCTCCCCTCCAACCTCATGAGTCCCATCCCTGGACTGTGGCGCTGCCCCTGGGCTCCTTTCTTTCTCCAGGACACAGCAGGCTCTTTGGACCTCATGCCTGGGTCCTTGCTGTTCCCTTTGGTTAGAACAACTTCCTCCCGCTCCTGGAGTGGCTGCTCAGCCCCCAAACTCAGTTCAAAGGTCACTTCCTCAAAAGGCTTTTCTGGACCCCGTCTCAGGCGCTGAGGTGAGCAATACACATCTTGTTTATGAATATATTTGACTTTTCACAAATGAGATTTGATCTGAGATTTTCTGAGACCTTTTAACCAGGACAATAAATTTACTAGGAAACTTTTATACTTTATTCACATAAGACAGTGATAAATAATAGGTCACCATTTTCACTTTTTATATAAGAAATACTTTTACTACTTTATTTCTTCCACCAGGTACATAATTTTCTGCTATTTGTAATGATGCATTTCTTTAATTTTTTTTAAGGAAGCTTTTTTTTGTTTTGTTTTTGCTGGGTCGTATCCAGTCTGAGGCTCTGACAAATACCACTGCTGGGAGCCCTCCCGTGCCTGTCTTCTGGTCCACACTGGCACTCGTCTTCACTGGGAGGGGCCCAGGGATGCGATCATGGGGTCTTGGGTATGTCTCTGTTCTGTGCAGTTGATACTTTCCTTAGCTGACTTGTTTTTATTGTGGTAAAATACCCATAACAGAAAATGTATCATTTTAGCCATTTTTAAGCGTACTCTTCAGCGGCATTAGGTGCATTCACAATGCCGTGCCGCCACTGCTGTTTCCAGAACTTTCTCACTATACCAGACATTAAGTAATATCTCCCGACCCCTTTCTTCCCCCGCCCCTAGTACACTCGATTCTGCTTTCTCTCTGAATTTGCCTGTTCTAGGTGCCTCGTGTAAGTGGAATCACACACTGTTTGTTTTGTGTTTGGCTTACTTCACCTAGCAAAATGTTTTCAAGATTCATCCATGTTGTAGCATGTATCAGAACTTTTTTTTTTTTCTCAATAATATTCTGAAGATTTTTCTGAAAGGTTTTTTTTTTAATATTCTAAAGGTGAGTGAATTCACTGTGACTGGCTCATTTATTCCAAAGAACTGTCTTTATTTTTCATGCATACTTTTCTGCAGTAATATAACAATCAAATTTTTGCAATGCAAAAAAAGGTTTCAAAGATTAGAAAAAAGATTAAAAAAATGTAAACAGAATCCGTGACCTTGAAAATTTGATGTTTCATTGTGATGGTCTCTAAAACGCAAGTTTTTAAAAAAATATTCTATTCTAGTTGGTGGTTTAATAGATGATGATGAAATCAGAGAAACAAAATATGGCAGAATATTCTGAATGATTTTAGATATGACACTTTGAGCAAAAAATAACGTGCATCTTAGCGAATCCCAAGAAACTACTAGAAGTCCATATGTCTTGTCTAATAAAACACAGAACAAATGTGTAACGCTGTAAGCAAATCCCACTAGATCTACTTTCAAGAATAAAGGAAGCAAATACCTTTCCTTGCTCTCTGATTGTGCCCACTGTGAACAACTGTCAGACTATGAGGGCTGCTCGCGTGAAGAGTAGTGTCACGACGATAAAATAACGTGCGCTAACTCTATCGAAATAAAAGAAAAAGCTTCCTAGGTGTAGGTTAGGAGAGTACAGGTGGGAAAGAGAGTTGATATAGAAAACGCTCACGGCCAGGGATGTAACAAGGGAGCCAGGATGGCAAATTAAACAGGAGTGCACACACCATTCTTTCCCCGGAACACGGCTGTGTCAGATTTGTGCCTTCCTCAGCTCCTAATCTTCATGTGCAAAATGCCCCTTGTGCGAAATCAAATTTGATCAGCTTCTTTAGCAATGTATAGAGGATTTAGACACATATATTTTCTTGTGATTTCAAAAAAAATGAACAAGGAGATGGGATATTCTGATGTCTGTTTTAAAACCAACATTAAAAACACATCCAGATACCCCATGGGGACCAAGATTAAATGCCATCAAGGCAGTTCACCCACAAAGATACTTATAAATATCGAAATATATATCAAATGAGAGCTACAGTACGCGGACATCGAAAGCGTCTCCGTGCAAACAGACCGCGCGCCTCTCGCATCTGTGTGGGATGAAATTCCCAACAGCGGCCCAGGGCTAAGCTAGGCGGCGAAGCACCACGATGAATACAGCTGCGTGCCCAACACTGCCCTCTGCTTACGACCCAAAAGTCGCTTTTGAACGTCTGCTGATGAATGTAAGATTTCAGCAGAAGGTACGACTATACGGCCTGAGTTTCAAAATAAAAATATGGAAACCGAAGAGGCGCCGCGGGCCGGCAGGGCCGATCACGAGACGGCCGCGCGTGTGATGGACACGAAGGCGCTCGCACGCGCTCTCCCGCCACGCTGGAAACCAAGACGTGAGCAAGGAACACGTTTTCAGACTCTGATGCTGTGCCGGGAACTACCTCTGAAGGCAGCACATTCCAAGGTCAGGACGGCACTCCTGCAAACTGGAAAAAAAAAAAAAGCTGTCTTCAGATTCTGAATTTTTAACTGGAGAAAACTTATTTTGTGTGTATACACCGGATTTCCGCAAAGCAGCCACTGACTGGACTCGGAAATACCCTGACGGAAACGCTCTGGATGCAGACGTTTCATCAGAAACCGTTGTAAGCAGCGCGCACTATCAGGTCCTGGGGATGCACGGCGATCCCCCTGTCCGGTGTCTGCATCTTCTAGAACGGGTCCACCGTGCGCAGTGCACGCCTCTCCGCTGTGGAAGCGGCCGCGAGAAGGCGGCTCACCCTGTCGGTCCCAGGGGCGCCCTGTGAGACATCTCAGGAAGCTGCAGTTCACCGCGGGGGAACACCGAAGGTCATCACATGGTCAAAAGCAATCAACCTGGCCATTCTTTCCACTGAAAATAAGTAACAGACTTTGGAAATATGAGTGTGTTTCCACTAACACTGGCTAAGTAAAATCATCACTTGGTTTTGTATGAATAAAATATTTCAGCTTAAAAATATTTTGAATTTTAATATACCTACTTTTTAAATTTTCAGTAGCTTTTCACTTCCTTTAAAGCTCTAGAAATCCCTTTGCTTTGTGCTGCAGGATTGCCAGGCAGGGACTGAGTGGTTGCCTTCGAGAGGGAGTGGGGACTGGTTGAGGAGCATGAGGGGACTTTCTGGGGGGACGGGCATGCTCAGGATATTGGGAAGGGTCTGAGTCACAAGGGCGTCACAACTCAGCAAGTGTTCGCTGACAGCAGGGCACTTCGCTGGAAGTTTGGGACCAAAAGGAAAAGACTGTGAACAACGATTTCTAGTTAATGTGTGTGTGCAGAGGCGTGTAGGGGAGAGCGCCCTAAGGTCTCTAATTCACTCTGAATGCATCAAGAATACAACAAATTGGTGGATGGTTGCCTAGATGCGAGAAAGTCCAGGAAAATGTGGGCAGTCCAACTGCAGATTTCCATAATGAAGTATTGGGGAAGCGAGAAGGCGAGAAGTGTTGCTGGCCCATCTCAGCGTCCCTCCAGCCCGAGTGTCTCCAGGGGCGGGTCTGAGCCAGTACCTGAGGGAGAAGCGGGCAAACCTCCAGGGGGCTGGATCAAGCCTCGGAGGAAAGGGGGAGAAAACAGAATTTGGCACCAGGCAAGAGGAGATATGGAGTATGCACCCCAAATCCAGTGGGGCCGGGCCGGGAATCCGTCTCCTCCCTCCATTTTCCTTCCATTCCATCAAGGCTGACAGCTTTGCTGGTAAAGAAACCTTGAGCCCTTTCTAGATCCGGTTTATTACTTACACAGACGACGAAAGGAAGAGTAGCCAAAGGTGCCAGCTTCCAGGGCCCTCGCACAGGGTGAAGAAGTGGACAGATGACCACGACGTGGAAGACGGGGCCCCTCCAGCTAAGGGCCGCTGCCCGCCCTGGCTAAGGCCTCATCAGAGCCTGCAGGTGACACGCCTGTGGCAGGACAGCCCCGGGGACAGGGAGCCAGCTCCTCCCACGCCGTCGTGCTCTGGGAACATCACAAGGCGTTTGGTCAAGATGTGGATCCATCTGTGGTTCAAGCCTTGTCTGTGTGGCTAGGGGTGCCAGGGCCCCTACACTTCCTTCTCAGATTTTCCTTCCTGTTCCTTCACTCAAAGACTGGACCACGAGGGGCTCTGGAAGTATAAAGAGATTGGGGGCCCACTGTGGCTCCGAGGAACACACAAATTACGCGTAAGCTTTTTTTTTTTTTTTTTTTAAGATTGTATTTATTTGAGAACGAGAGAGCACAAATGGGGGGAGGGACAGAGGGAGAAGCAGACTCCCCACTGAGCAGGGAGCTGGATGTGGGGCTCGATCCCAGGACCCGGGGATCATGACCTGAGCTGAAGGCAGACGCTTCAAGGACTGAGCCACCCAGGTGTCCCTACATAACTCGTAAACTTGAGAAAAGATGCTCCTTGTCACTGAGGAAATGGGAACAGACAATAATCAGATGCCTCGGAAAGGCTTACACAGGGAATGACGTAGACAACACACTTTTTAAAGGACGGCACCTCTTGCCGCCGTACTGGGTACAACTCTCTGGGTACATTTCTCTCGTGATGGAACAATTTAGACTACAGTTTGAAAAATACCAGGAAAATACCAGAATAACAATACACAGACTGCAGTATTACGTCTGGAGGCCCGGAGGCCATTGGAGGAGCAGAGACAGGGTGATGGGTGGAGGGTTGTGGCCGGCAGCCCCACTGTGGCCCTCGATGACCCCACTCTCCAGTCCCTACGCCCCATGTGATCCCCTCCCGTGGAGTACAGGCCGCATCTGACAGACAGAAGCCACTCCTGAAATGAGGCTACAAAAAAGGCTGCCTTCCCCCTCGTCTGCCCGCTCTGGCTCCCTCTGCAGAGGCCAGGTAGCAAAGAGCTGAGGGAGGCCTCCAGCCAGAGAGCAGGACAGGACGAGGCCCCCAGTCGGACACCCCCGGAGGAACTGAATCCTGCCACCCACCACTGGGGGAGCTTGTGCGTGGATCCTGTCCGCGTGGAGCCTTGGTGATGACAGGCCGAGGGCAGCCTCGAACATACCCCCAGGCGGAAGCCGCCGATGAGGCCGCGCCTGGTTCCTGACCCCCGGACGCTGTGACGTAACACATGCTGGTGTTAGGCTCTAACTTGTGGGGTGACTTGTTACACAGCAACAGACAACTCTGCCGGTCCACTTCTGTGGTTTTCCTTCTACGGGGTACGAGTCCGTGGCCAGCTCCCGCTAGCCCCGGCTTCACCTTCCCTCCCTGCTGGGGCTCTGGCCCCCGGGGTCCAGGGAGGGCGAGCGGCATGGCTGGACTGCAGGGCCACTGACAATCCCAACTCCCACCAACCCAGGAAGCTGCTGCCCGTGGAGCTGCTGGAGAGGGAGCTCACGGGGGCTCGAGGCCAGCAGGAGAGAAGAGGGGAGAGGCCGAATGAAGCCCCAGAGGGAGCGCTCTCTCTCCAGGGCAGATCCCCTCCCAGCGGAGGCCCGTGTGCTTCACCCTCCTGGTTCCTGCCCTCCACCCCCCCTTCACCCCTGTGTCATTTCAGGGACCAGAGACGGCCACAAGAATTTCTCAAGTCAAATTCAGGAGCATGGTGACCTCTGGGGTCTAAAGGTTAAGTCCTCCTCCTCTGCATAACCTCCTACCTCCCTGTCAAGAACCTGCCTGTCCTGCAGGGCTCACATGCCACCTCCTCCAGGAAGCCTTCCTTCAGGAGCCTGCCTGTGGAAGGTTATGTCACCTTTTCCTCCACCCTCCAGCCCGATTAATTGTTCTCCTCTCATGGCCTTTGTTTCTTATACATTAATGATCAGGAAATGTCTGTCTCCCCTGAAATCACATTGTCCTTAAGGCAGAGGCCTTGCTGCTCGGGTGGTGGGAGTTCCTGCGGGAAGGCTGCCCCCGGGATGTGTTCTCAGCTTCTCTAGAGTGGCGTGTGCATGCTCCCTGCCCGCCCCCATCCCGCCCAAGCCAGGGAGGTGAGTTCAGGGCCCAGCGGAGGGTCTCACACCCGACTGAGCTGTTAGAACGCGCAGAGACAGCCAAGCCTTGCGAGAAGTCCAGGGATGCGAGGCCTTGCGACAGAGCACGTCTTGAGGCAGAGTCCGAGGACAAAAAGCAAGAGCTCAGGGCCTGAAAGACCTGCAGGAGCTTCTAGACGAGGGCCCAGCTGGCAGCCAGGCTCCACTGAGAGTTTCGGGGTTCATGAGGAGCTCTCGAGAAAAGCTGGGGTCTGGCCTCACGGCCTGACCCTGTAGCTCGGACAGTCCCACAGTATATATGCGGGAATATTTGGTTCTCCCTCCTGACTTTGTCCCAGCATCCCCAGCTGAGCCTGGCTCCTTCACGGAAGTCCGAAGCCCCCACAAAAGACTCCTCCCTGCACTTAACTGGGTAGCCCTCTTTTTTAACTGCCAGAGTCAAGCCCAGCAGGGGCTGTCCGTGGGCAGTGGAGGAAGAAACAGAAGAAGGGGAGCGTCCTGCCCCCCAGTTCCAGCCCACCTCTCCACGTGGGCAGCCGGGCTCCCCGAGGACTCGTCTGGGCAAACACTGGGCACGCGTCCTTGGTGGCCCGCAGCTCTCCGCAGCATGGGGACATATAGCCAGGTGCTGCCCCAGGGAGAGAGGGGCAGATGGCCAGGAGGAAGCGTCACCTGCCCTGCAGAGGCTGGACAGCATCGCTCTGCCCCGCGGCCAGAGAGAGGGGCAGGCGGCAGCCACAGGGCAGCGCACTGCCCCGTGGAGGGAGGCTGAGGCAGAGGAAGGCTGGAGAAAGACAGGGAAGGAGAGGCAGGGACAGAGGTGGAGGCAGCAGTGGGGAGAGCCCCCGGAGGCTGGGCGTGGAGGACAGGTATGATGGGGAAGGGCAGAGATGAGGGGCGGCAGAGCATGAGGAAGGAAAGAGAACAAGGTAGAGACAGAAGGAGAGGGAATTCTAACCAAGACCCGTGCTGTGACAGGGGCTTTGCTCACGCTGCTTCGTGAATCTTCAAGATGAGGTCGGTTCTATCATAACGGAGAGACAGGTGTGCGAAATAAAGGAGAGAGGGAGAGGAGAGATCGGGACAGGCGAAAGGGGAGGAAAAGAGCAGAGCGGGAATAGAGAGAGAGAGAAACTGCCTCTCCAGAGACAGAGGGAAAAACCAGAACCCGCCCACCCCCACGGGCCCGTGAAGACACCGGGAAACACGACAGAATAGGGCAGGAGCGCTATGGCCTGTCGACTTCAAGGTGGACACTTTCAGAACCTAAGGACTGTATTGTCCCAATGCTACTTAAACTGTTCCAGAACACACAGGGACAGAAGCAAGACTCCCGATCTTTTCAGGGAGGCAGCTTAACACAGACACCCAAACCAGGCAGACGGCACGCACAAGAAAACTACAGAACAATACCCCTTAGGAATTTTGATGCAAACCCCTACACATCACCCTGGAAAAGGCGACACTACGGAGACTGTGAAGAGATCGTGCCTGTCAGGCGCTGGGGGGACGGAGAGATGAATAGGAGGAGCACGGAGGGGCTTTAGGGCAGTGACGCGACTCTATCCTACTCCAGTGGCGGACGCATGCCATGCGTTTGTCCAAAGCCATAGACTGCACAGTGAGCCCTGGTGTCAGCTGTGGACTCTGGGAGACGGCGCTGGGTGGGTTCATCCACCGCAACACACGTCCCACTCTGGTGGGGGATGCTGATGATGGGGGGTGTGCATGTGTGGGAATAGGGGTACACGGGGAATCTCTGCACCTTCTGCTCAGTTTGGCTACGAACCTAAAACTGCTCTAAAAATAAAGCCTATTAAAAAATATCCTACACAAAATTATATACAAACCAAATGCAGCAAGACCTTGACCCCATCATGACCCTTTGGGGTTCATTACAAAACTACAAGCATGGCTTATTATTGGTGAATCCAATCACAAAATGCCCCGTATTGACAGGTCAAAGGACGAACATCAGAAAACATGTGATTATCTCAAAAGATGCCACATGGCTCCCACAAAATTCAATATTCTTCCTTTAAAAAACTTTTTTCATAGTTGTAAATCATTGAAATAGAGATGTCTACTGTTAACCAGAGTGCAGAAAACTGCTCCCTCCTCCAAAGAAGGAGGGAGTATAATGTGAGGGGCGCCTGGGCGGCTCAGTGGGTTAAGCGTCTGCCTTCGGCTCAGGTCATGATCTTGGGGTCCTGGGACCGAGCCCTGCATCAGGCTCCCTGCTCAGCAGAGGGTCTGTTTTTTTCCCTCTGCTCCTCACCGTCCCCATGCTCTCTCTCTCGAATAAATAAAATCTTATTAAAAAAGAAAAAAGGAAGTGTAATTCAAGACAGGCTTTCAGGGCAGTAATCTGACATTTACGTGTTTTCAAAGACATGCCATTTTAATTTTAGAAACATATGATATATGTTGCAAAGTACACAGCCTGTTCACGGAGTATCGGTCTTGGAAAAACCCTGGAACCCTCTCTACACCCTGGGTGAGGCTATCAGGCAGAAGAGCGTCTGAGCACAGCAACATGGCGGGTCGGGTGGGTCCCAAGAGCCAGGGGCTTTTCCTCCTCACCACTGTGTCCCTGGGGCCGAGGACAGAGCGTGACATGTCGCAGGTGCACGGACTACACCACTGAATCGATGGTTCTACTGTTGGGTTAAAAAAGTTGCGGAATGGTACGTACAGAATGGTCCCATTTGCAGAAAAAGACATTTATCCTACATATATATGCTTGCAGATGCATGGAAAGCATCAAAAGGGTCACCCAAGAAATTGTTAATTGTGGAGACTCCTGGAGAGGGGGCAAAGGGATGGGGTGAGAAGACAGAAGGAAGACCCAGGCTTTCCATGGCCGGCCTTCTGTAATGCTTGACTTTTCCTGGGAGTGTGTATGGCTTTTTAAATAAAAATCTAGTTTCAGAAAAATTACTTAACCTATCTGAGCCTCAGTTCCTCAGCCGTAGAATGGAGAACAGTAATACCTCCCTCAGAGGGTCCCTGTGATATTTAAGGAATGGATAAGACCACGCACCCCGAGGGTCCTGGTACCTGGTGTTAATGAGTGGATGGCACTGCTGTTGTTACGGAGAGAAATCCAGACACACAAGGAACGTTTGTGAGGAGCCTAGGGGGACCCAGCTGCCCAGGCCCCAGAACCGGCCCCGCTTGCTAGTTTCTTCTCCCTGGAACATCCCTTCCCAGGAGAGCTGCTTGCTTGTTCCTCCACATCATCATTTCTCCGCTCGAATAAAACCTACCAGACAGGCTGTCTAACCAACCTACCCACACCTGCACCTGCTTCCACCTACCCTACCTGCACCTGCTTCCGTACCGTTGCTCCCTGTCCGCTTGACCTACTTTATTTTCCTGCCGCGCAGGAACACTGCCCGCCGCATCATCTAGTTTTTGTCTGTTTCCCTGCTAACGGCGTGCGCGTGAGAAGAAACTGCCTCCAGCAAGTGGAATCATTCCTGGCAAAGGGTAGGCATTCGGTAAATATTGTGAGAGAATAAATAAACATCGTCTGACATGTACCATCAGCGAAACGAAAGAGAGAAACTTGGAAACTGGCTAAAACCAGGTGACCAGGAAAACCTTCCCAGCCTTGAAGGCAACTGCAGAGAGCAGCGGGGGTGGGGTGTGTGTGTGTGTGTGTGTGTGTGTGTGTGTGTGTGTGTGTGTGCGCGCGCAGTAGCCACCTGGCAAGGAGCCGGAGACAGGCAGGGGGACGGGGGAGGGGGGCTTGGAGGCGGAGCTCTGAAGGTCTGGGCAGACCGACGGGAGTAGGGGGCCTCCTGCACTCTGCGCATGTGCAGTGTGGGGCTTTTGAAGGACCGCCGTTCAGAAGGTAATGTCGGTGTAGTTTTCCTAAGGACCACTGCCATCCTCCAGCTGGAAGAACCCGACCTAAGAACGTGCCAGCAGGGACAGAGGGAGAGGGACAAGGAAGGAGATGTCACAACTCATACATTCGTTCCAGCGACTAAAGAGGGAGCACGGACAGTTCCCGCACGTTGCTCGCGCGGTGCGGCTAAAGGACGAGGTGTCTGCCCCGGGGGGTTTGAGGATGGCCATGTTGCTCTCAGGGATCCAGAACACCGAGATGCAGGCTTTGCAGAAGAGCTGGGTTCACGCTGAATTTGTTGAGTTTGAAGAACCTGTGGGAGACGTGAGAGCCAACAACCAGGGACAGTTGGATAAATGCCACGAGGGCTCCAGAGAGCCCTGCTGGGCTGGAAATCATTTTTGGAGTTGGTGACACAGGGGGGAAAGCCATGGATGGACAGACTGTCATCTAGACATAAGAGGACTAAGGAAGGAAACATGGGACAGAGCACTAAAGCATGGGCTCGAAGAGCCCTGTCTAGAATCTGAGAAGGAATGGTTGAAGAGGAAGCAAGAAAACTAGACCGACAATAGGGTTTTAAGAAGCATGAGGTTATTGAGAGTGCCAAATACTGGCAATAAGGATGTCATCAGAGACTTCCAGAAGTTTTCAGTAGAGTGATCAGAAATGTGGGCCAGGGTAAAATTTTATGATGAGCAAACATCTCACCTGACTGTGAAGGAAATGCCAAAACAAGACTAGGAGATCTCAATGAGGTCTAACAAGTTTTTGGGAGAGAGTGGGTCAGGCAGAAGGTAGAAGCCTCAGGTTTGGGAGCTAGCTAACTATGAGGGGTGACAAGGTCTGCCCTATGGTTGTTGACTGAGATGTCTAAGAGCACGGACAGGATTTTCCGAGGTTAAGGGAGGGCAGGATCCGGAGGGGGAAAGAGGATAGCACCCCAAGTGTCATCCGCTGGTGGTCCAGGCAACGACGAGGCAGAACAGTTCTAGCGGGAGTAAGATGCCTGGGCGCTCCCACGAGAAGCTGGTAGGCCTCTGGGTCCCCAGGTTAAAACCTTATCCCTTCTCCTTCCAGATCCACCTAAACCCAAGGGCCTACGTGAATAATCTGATAAGCTCGGGGCTTCCCTAGCTGCTCTCAGAAGTGATGCCTCTGCTTACCTCTGGGCAGTTTGCGGTGGCCTGTGTCTCTCTGTGAGCTCTCGGCCATCTTAAGAGAATGCAAGTTCCACGACAGCAGGGGTCTGTCTGGTCAGTCTGTCTCCGAAGCAGCCCACAGCAGGTGCTCAGCGCAGGGGGGCAGTGAACGCCACGCAGAGCCGGGTTTGGTCTCGGGCAGTCAGCAAGGCTCGTGTTCCGTCCTCAACAAACCTGTTTCCGTTCCACAGCCTAAAACGACCTCTCCTTCCTTGGCTCCCGCCGCTGGTGGCTTTAGCTGCACTTTCAATACTCCCGACCTCCCGAGACCCTGGGCGGCAGTCCGCGCAGAGACCGGCCCGGGTGCCCTCTGCCTTCGCGTCCTCACGCGGAGGCGCGGCTGAGCTGCGGGGCGCCGGCGCCTTCCTCTCTTCCTCTCCCGGTCGCAGGGCTGCTGGACAGACCGCAGCCCAGCCTCGGCCGGCCACACGGCCCCTCTGCCAACTGAGCGAGGTTTCTGGCGGCGGCTAGACTCAGTCGGGCAGAGGACCAGGCTAGGGGAGCTTCCGGCAGGGGGCGTGGCCTCCGGGCCGGGAGGCCTCTGGGAGTCGCGGTCCCGGCTCCTCCTGAAGCGGCGTCGCGGGAAGGGAAGTGGAAGAACTACATCTCCCAGGAGGCTCCGCGGTTCGCCCCCAAGGGGGCGTGCCATGGGCGTGGCCAATGCCTCCGCCCCGCGGAGCGCCAGCCGACTGTCACCACAGCCTGCCCCCCAGCGTTTCCGAGCGCCTCCGCGAGCTCGGCGCCGCGGAAGTCCAGCCCCAGGACCCCTGGAGCTCCCTTATTCCCAAATCCCTCCGGTTTCCCCAGCGCCTGACTCCGGGCCCTCCAGGAACGGCGCTGAGCGAGACTGGCCGGATCCCCGCTCTCAGGTCTCTCGCCAAGTCCGGAGCCTAGAGCAGAGCTACGGGAGGGAGGGACCCCAGAGGCGGCCCCGCCGGCTCTGGTAGAGCCTTGAAGGCCGCTGCGGGGAGCCCCACGTGGAAGTGCGGAGGAGACTTAGCCCAGCTGCCGAAGTCCAGGTTAAAGGTGAGATGAGGATGCCAGCACTCTGTCGTGGAAAGATGACAACTGGAGACTGGATTTAGAAGTAGAGCTCATGGGGCGCCTGGGTGGCGCAGTGGGCTGGGTGCCCGACTCTTGGTTTGGGCTCAGGTCCTGATCTCAGGTTGTGATCTCCGGTGGTGGGAACAATCCCTTTATGGGACTCTGCGCTCAGCGGGGGTCTGCTTGGGACTTTCCCTCTCCCTCTGCCCCTCCCACTCGTGCTCTCTCTCTCAAATAAGTACATAAATCTTGAAGAAGAAGAAGAAGAAGAAGAAGAAGAAGAAGAAGAAGAAGAAGAAGAAGAAGAAGAAGAAGGAAGAGGAGGAGGAGGGGGGGAAGGAGGAGGAGGAGGAGGGGGAGGGGGAGGAGGAGGAGGAGAAGGGGAGAAATAGCTCATGCACTTGATTAACTGAAGGTGAGATGAGAGGCAAAGAGCGAGCGTGGCTTCTATAGATTTTTTTGCCTAATCAATGGGGTGCCATGAACGGGCAGCGAGTGGGGCAGTGACAGTGCACCGGGAGTGAGAGTCAGTGGCACTTGGGCTGTGGTTTGTGATGCCCATCAGACAGAGTGGAGATACTAAGCGAACAGGAGGATATAGGGGCCCACAAGGATGAAGATGGGCTTTGGATCAAGGGCACACAATGGAACAAACCAAATGGACCAGGTGGGTCCGGGCAGGGGTGGTAGGGAAGGACACAGAGCCTCAAGTGCGCATCTAGGAGAGGAGCATCTAGCAAAGGAGACTGGGGATGGTCAGTGACAACCCAGGACACCGGATGTTTTTGAGTTCGAGCAGAGAGAGAGTGTCAGGAGGGAGGGAGTGATAACCCGTGACGAGTGCTTCATTGGAAGAAGGTTGAGCAAGAATCTTAGGACCACTGGACTTGGAAGCATGGCGGTCGCTGGAGATCTTGACCAGGGCAGGTTCAGTGGAGGGGAGGGAACAATGGCCTGACTGGAGGGGTTAGAAGGGAGGTAAGAGGTGCACAAGTGGAGACAGCTAGTGTAAACACTGCTTTTAAGCAAAGTTGCTTTAGAGCAGAGCAATGAGGCAGAGGCTAAGGGGATATGGCAAGTCCAGGGCGGTTTTATCTCCTCTTTCTCCAGATGGAGCTATTTCAGCTTCTTTGTAGAAGGATGCAGAGGGTGGAGAGATGAGTGATGCAGCAGAGTCACTGCGAGGTGGGAGGGGACCGAATCCAGTGCCTGCGGGGAAGGCTGGCACCGTCCTGCATCATGATGGTAGGCAGGATGCCTGGGCAGAGGCCCAGGTGGGTATGGTTGGCAGAATAATGGCCCCCCAAGATGTCCACATCGTCATTCCCAGAACTTGTGAGTGTGTTACCTCACGCGGCAAAAGAGGTTTTGCAAATCTGATTGACGATTAAGGACCTGGAGACATGGAAATTATCCTGGATTATCCAGATGGGCCCAGTATCATCCTGAGGGTCCTTAAAAGTAGAAGGAAGAGAGAGTCACAAGGGTTAGAAGGAAATGTGACTATGGAAGGAGGGTGCAACAGATGCATTGTTGCTGGCTTTGAAGGTGTAGGGAGGGGACACCAGCCGAAGAATGTGGGTGTCCTCTGAAGCAGGAAAAGGAAAGGAAATGGATTCACTTCAAGCCTCCAGGAGGAAATGTAGCTGTTCTGAAAGCTCTAGGCTCTTCTTTAGCCTGGTGAATCCTGTGTCAGACTTCTAACCTACAGAAATGCAAAATAATAAATTAATGTTATTTTAAGCCACCAAGTTTGTGGCAATTTATGGCAGCCATAGAAGACTAATACGTGGGGGGCGCCTGGGTGGCACAGCGGTTCAGTGTCTGCCTTTGGCTCAGGGCATGATCCCGGCGTTGTGGGATCGAGCCCCACATCAGGCTCTTCTGCTATGAGCCTGCTTCTTCCTCTCCCACTCCCCCTGCTTGTGTTCCCTCTCTCACTGGCTGTCTCTCTCTCTGTCGAATAAATAAATAAAATCTTAAAAAAAAAAAAAAAAAAAAGAAAGGCTCTTCTCCACTTTCTTTAAAAAAAAAAAAAGATTAATACGTGGGCCAGGGGCTCGAGGGGGAGGGAGGCATATCTCAGGAAATGAAGAAGCAAGGCTACCAAAGTCAAGAGCAAGGCCTGTGAGGGAGCCTAGGGGGTTTCAGAGAGAGGAGGTTGTATGAAATAGTTGTCTGGCAGAGTGGGAAATTTGCAAAGAGCTTCCAAAGCAATGCAGGCAGGAAGCTGGTGGTCCAGACTGCAAAGAGGCGAGAGCAGCTCTCACCCCGTAAAGGCTGATCGTGGTCGCTGCTCCGGGAACCACTTACGTATCTGAGAAGAGGCTGCTCTTGAGGCACGCGGTAGAAGCTGACTCGATCGTAGGTGGGAGGAGCGCAGGACCAGAGCTCTGGGTTAGTGGCTTCTGACCTGAGGAGGGTCCTGATCCCAGCGACACCTTTCTCCCCAGGTCAGCCTCCTGCACCTTGCATCCCAAGTCTTGGGTCCCCTTGGCCCTTTTCCAGGGCCTCTGGGAGAATGTGACAAGTGTGGGTATGAGAGGAAGGAGTTCATGTCCCTTCAAAACAGTCTCTGGCAGGTGCCCCCCCCTCAATGGCATCAGAACTCATCACAGTGGCCTTTAAGTGCTATTGGAAGCCACAGGCAACAGAGGTCTTGCATGGGGACCTGTGTTCCATCCATGTCCCTGTGGACACATCCTACATCAGTCTGTCTGGGACAGCTAAAATAATCCCAGGAATGACGTTTCCGTCCCTCCTGAGCCCTCCCTTATGGAGCTGCCTTCCTCACCCCATTCCCATCCCCATCCCACCAACCTCTCCCCAGTCACTAAAAAATAGGTTGCGTCTGGTTAGAGCCTAGTGACTGAGGTCTGAGACTGAACCACAGGGGAGCCGATGTGAAACGCCCCTGGTAGCCAGGACCCGAGGGGGGTGGGTGGGATGGTTTTGTCAAAGGGCTGCTGGGAAAGATGTTCTTGAAGCAAAGGTGCCCAACCAGAGAGGAGACCCAGGTTTCGATCCTGAGTTGTCACACCGCAGCCCCAGTCTGGGCATTGGCAACCCAAGCTGCTTTGGGGTCCTGGAGCAAGAGTGACTGGGCTGGGCTCCCTGCAGCAATGACCGCTATCAACTGACCATATGCTGTCTGTGGGCCCTGGCCCAGCCCAGGAGGGAACCTCCCTCCACCCCTGCTGCTCATCCCATCCCCCTCCTTCCAATGTTTCTGACCTCTTGGGCCCACTTTGACCGCTAGTCCAAGCTGAGTAGAGCCATGGCGCTTTCACTTCAAGCCATGAATGGGGAGGGTCCCCGTGTCCCTGAACTCATGGTACTGGGGGAAGATCCCTCTTCTGTCAGGAAGAGACCACCTCACACAAGTAGACCAACGTCTGCATCACGCTCATGGATCCTAAAACAGGTCTTTGAAAGGATCTTCCAAACCACATGGCTAGGAAGCACGCATTAGTTTTGTCCCTAGAAGCTCATGAACCAGCGAATGATGGGGGACAGGCTGATCCCCTGTTGCTTCGTTACTCTGGAGACAAACCCCATGGCAATGGCATCCATCTAAGGATGCACACAGCTCCCGGGGACGTGGAAGCACTGTCCGCTGTGAGACATGCCACAGGGTGTCTCTCTCCACCACCATTATGCTCCTCACAGTGCTGACAAAGGGTGAGAGGCTTTAGAAACATTTGCCAGCATCAGATACAAGAAAAATGCCCCTCGTTTAGTATTTACACATTAGACACATCAATGACACCACATCATTCAGTCCTACTCCAGAAGGGTAACTAACTCTCCAAAATCCTTTATTTAATAAAACTGGAACATTTGATGGTTATCTAATACACAGACTCAAGATGTCCAGGGAGCTTTGCTTCTCTCTGGCAGGTGGAGGAAGCCCCTGCCTCCCCTGTGTCCTGACTCAAGTGGCAAGTTCAAGCTTCTGCTCAGGCCAGGGCTGTCAGGGTCTGAGGTCTCCCTCTGTCCCGTCACTAGTGCCCAGCTCCGAGAAGGGCTTCAGCACCATTCTGCTCATCTCTGCCCCCACAGTACCTGAGAAGGCTGGGACACTGGAACCCTGGAGAACCCTGTTAGTTCTGTAAGATTCCTCCTCCTGCCTGTAGCTCCCGCCCTCCACCCACCCACAGGTCTGTGGGGTCCATAAGATATACTTCCTTAAGAAACAGGGCTAGGGGCCTGACTGGCTGGTCATCCCAGACTGCCCTGCAACCCAGCCACTGGAGGAAGAGAGCCAAGCCCCTGCCCCACCACATCTGGACCTCAGGGAGGAGGGAACGGAGCAAGTAAAGGCCACACCCACCCTTGCAAACCTCGGGCTGGGGTTAGTCACCAAGGCCTCCAGACACTCTGGGCTATGCGGGCAGCAGTCAGGCTGCCCAGGGCTGCTGGCACCAAGTCTGGCCCTTCAGCAGGAGCTCGGGTCAGTTCAGCCTCTGGGGCCTCCTCCAGGTCGGAACACAGGTCGTCCCCGGGGGCTGGGGGGCTAGGCAGAGGGGACCCCAGGACCCCTCCGGTGGGCCAGCCGCTTCGCCCGGGGGCTCCCGGAGGCCCGGCCAGGGCGTCCCCCAGCAGATCCCTGAAGCTGCTGCCCTCGCGCAGAGGCATGGACTCGAGCAGGTGGTTCAGGAGTTCTGCGGCGACGGTGGCATCGATGGCCTGGCACGTGGACACGAACGTGTGCACCTCGTGCATGCACTGGATGTAGCCAGCCGCGAAGCGCTCGCTTGCTTCCGCCTGCAGCTGCTCGCGCTCTGCGCCCAGGAATGGGAGGGAGAGAGCGGCGCCCCGTCGGGTAAGCGGCGACTGCTGTGGCCAGGCCCAACCACCCCGCGGGGACAGGGCTCACCCAAGAGACCCGGAGGTCGCCCTCGCTGCCGACAGTGCAGGGGCGCCGGGCGGGGAAGTCCCCAGTCCGCGGCGGGGGCGGGCTGGGCAAACGCGTCCCGCGCCCCGCCAGCGCGCCCCATCGCCACTCACCGCGCGCCCGGCCCCGCAGCGTGCCCTGAACACGCCGCACCGTCAGCTCCAGCACCTCGGCGTTCTCCAGCTTGGCCTGCACCTGCGCCGACGGGAGCGCCGGGGGCGTGTGGGGGGTCGGTGAGGCCGGGCCGCGTCGCGACCCCCGCTCCCTGGCCCAGCGGCCCCTGGGCGCCCGCCAGCCCGCCTGCCCGCCTGCCCGTCTTACCTCGGCGCCCGCCAGCAGCAGCCGCAGCTCCTGAAGACTCTCGTTGATCCGCGCGCGCCGCTTCTTCTCCACCAGAGGCTTCCGGGCCTGCGGGAAGCGGGCGACTGAGCCCGGGTCCCGGGCCTCCCGCCCGCCTGCCCCCGTGAGGCCCCCGCCCTCACCTTGCGGTCCCCCCGAGTCTCCCAGCCGTCCTCATTCTCCCGGCTCGTACGGTCCCGGCCGGGTGCCAGGGGCGGAGCCATGACCCGCACCGCCCAGAGCGCGCTGAGCGCGGCGAGGGCGGCAAGCACTACGAGAGCCCACGCCCCTCGCACCGCTCCGCGGGGCCCGCCGCAGCCCTCGCGCCTTCGTGTCTTCCGCCCGCAGCGGCCCCGCCCCTTTTATAGCATCTTATTTGCATCTGAATGCACGGATTGGCCGCGCGGGCCCCGAGCCGCCGGCTTCGAGGCGCGCCGCAGCCAGTGGGAGCGAGGCGCATTGTCCGGCCCCACCGCCCGGGTCGGCAGGCAGCTGGTGGGGCGTGGTCGGAGGGCGGGGCCCCCAGCCCCGCCTCCTCGCAACCCCAGCGGCTTGGGGCACCGGAGGGGGCGGTGACCCTGAGAGCTGCGGCCAGGGGTGCGCCTGTTGCCCTCCCTACCTGAGCAAGGCCCCTAGGTCTGCTGTGCGTGGGGGCAGCATTCATTCGATCACACTTATCTTAGCTCGTGCAAGGTGCCTCCTGAGAGGAGCGCTCGTATCGCGTGCCGATATGCTGGATTCTGTAAGGCAGAGCCACAGTCAAGGCCGCGGTCTCTGGACCTGGAAAGGTCTATGGGTCCGACTTGGGATAGCTAAGGAGCCCCGGGGAGGTGGGGGCCCATGGGGTAGCCTTGGTGGGAGCGGCCCCATGGCTCCCTGGAGTTTCTTGAGCATTTGTGGGTCCCGACACCGGACTCGACCCTCGACACGGCCCTCCACCCTCGCCGGGATCCTCGTGGGGCGGGGTCCGCCGGCCCGCCGGCCCGCCGGCGCCGCCCCTCCAGGCGCTCCTTCTCAGGTCACCCTTCCTCCGCCCGCCCCTTCTTCCCTGGAACCACTCCCCCACCACCAGCTGCCCATTCTCTTCTAATCATCATCTCTGTCCCTCCTGAGCTCCCATGTCCCCCTAATCCCCTTTGCTCCCCTGTCCCCCTTTGACCTCTCTTTCCCTCCCAGACATCCCCCTCCCCCTCTGTACATCGCTGACCCATCCCCACACTTCCCTGGTCCTCCTCCCCGCCCACTCTTCCCTGTCCTCCCCGCCCGTCCTTCTGTGGTCTCCACCCCTGTTTATTCTACCCGGCCAGTCTCCTTGGTCCCCCTCCTCCCCGCCCCCTCCCTGTCCCCCCCGGCTCCCTTTCCCTCCCAGCCCTCCCCTCACCAGACTCGCGTAGGCCGCCGTCTGGTTCCCGTAACTTGATGCCCATGACAGTTGGCAGCTGCCGCCGCTTCAGTGGAGAAAAGCGGGGGCCGCGCCAAGAGCGACAGGTGTTGGCCGCGCCTTTGTCTAGGCCCGCTTTGTCCGGCGGCGGATGGCGGGTGAGGATGTGTCCGCCAGACGACCGCCACCCCCACCGTGGGCAGCCCATCTGCCAGACTGGCCTCCCTGCGGGTGGGGTGCGTGGGCGGTGGGGCCCCGCCCTTGGGCAGCACCCTGGGGACCGCCGCCTGTTCCCTGCTCCCTGGCCTAGGTACACTTCACAGCACAGTAAAACTGGAATGGCAAGATGGGCTCTGGCCACCAGGCCTTTGTACAGACTGAGTCTTCCACCTGGAACACTTCAACACTGCTCCAAATATCTATTTCCTCACTGTTTAGGTCTCAGCTTCCCTATTCCTCTTCCTCTTCCTGGTGGGAGTGCACCTGCCCTGCAGTAGCACTGCACCCCTCGCCAGTCCCACACTACTCACCAGGGACTGGGATTGTCAGGGTCTGGTCCACACCCCTCCAGACTATAAACATCCCTCGTCGAGAGTACCTAGGACCTCCTATCTACCTCCAGCACGGAGCTTGGCCTCAGCAGAAGCCTGGGTAGATAGGGAAGGTAAGGGGATGTCCCAAGCCTGGCTGGAAAGCAGTAGGGGAAGGAAACATCCAGAGACTGCAGTGCAGTGGGTGGTAGGACTAGGCCATAGATATGCCCCACTCCAGGCACCTGAAGATGGATCTTACAGCCCTTCCTCTAAGATTTCACTTTGGGCTTCCCATCGGAAAGACCTTTACAGACAATGAGTTTGGTTAAGAGGTTTGACATTTCCCAAAGTCACCTCATGACCTCTATCTATAACTACCTGAGAGTTTCTTCTGTTGATTTTCACCTCTCTTCACTCAGCCTCTTATTTGCTTCTCTGTGAGCAGGCTTCTAAGACCTTTCCAGCCTATATCGCTCACCCAGGTGGAAACCTACTCCCTTACTTCAGTCATCCCCTGCTGTTTCCCCAGCATGCCAGAAAGCTCAGGTCTCTTCCTTCCCCCTCACCCGACAGCTGAGAGACCCAACTGCCCTTCTCCCCTTACTCCTAGTGGTGGGGCTGACAGTGGAGGGGGCTCAGTGTGGACCCCACGAGAGCCCATACCTGGTCTGTGGCTTTGCTCTTCTTCACCACTTAGACATCAGTCCAGGGAAGAAGATCTTTAAGTAAGTATAATTAGGTTTCCACTACTTTGAGAATCAGAAATATGAAAAAAGAAACTCTGATATTTCTTGTAGTCTGATGCATATACCTCCCATTACCCATTATATTATTTGAACAAAGCCGAACAGGTATTTTACAATGCTCTTCATGAAAGGCAGTTCCTATTGGAACAGCATGGTCAGCGCCCTGGGAGAGGCCTCTGGGAAAAGATCAACAGAACACTTGATTGGATGGGGCATGGGAATGGGGAGGAAGGCATGATAAAGGCGAATAATGCAAGCAAAAAATGAGAGGCAACTAGGAACTCCAGGAAAAACAAAAAGCTCTCCCCAAAGAGAAACGTAATCTGAGCACATTGAGTGATCTAGAAGCTAATAGTTCTTTCACAGTCACAACAATATAACACTGTTCATGAGGTTTCAACATTTAGAATTAACCTATAGAGAAGGCAAGAAAGACTTATTATGGTTATGGAACATGATATAAAGTTGACTTTGTAAAAACAAAAGGATAGATGACAGTTGTCAGGAGAAGGGAGGAGGCTGAAGGGAGGGATAGGGACCTCAAGAGGCTTGTCTTACATGGGAAGGTGGGGTTTGAAGAATGCTGTCTGTAGAGTTGAAGGAAGGAGAAATTAAGTGCTGGGATATGCCTCATTGTACCTGAAGAAGTACCTGCAGAAGTACCCCGAGGAAAAAAAGCACAAGGATAGAGCAGAGTATTAGGAGTCAATAAAATCTTTGGTTGGACAAGAAGTTGCCCAAGGCCCTATCTTTGAAGTTCACCTCAATTTCCCTTAGTGGGTCTGCTGGCTGGCTGGCTTGGCCTTTTCCTCCCAGAAGGCTGGCTGTTCCATCTCAGGGCCACCAAGCCCTCTCTCCCTCCTTTGCACGACCTCCCCTAGTGGACCCATTTCCTGCCATTTGTCCCTTGGACTGATCCTACCTTCAAAGGTTGCTTGAGCACAGACTTCCTGAGCATTTGGGCCCTTTGATCCCCCCAGATCCAGGGACAGAGGCCAGCAGAGGTTGGGTAGGGCTGTGGTGGCCACAGGGGGACCAGTTAGTGGCAGGGGTGGCAGGCCATAAATCCCCAGGGAACAAAGGCAGCAGCCAGCCTATGGATGTCCAGGCCCCTTGTAGGCAATCAGCCCAGAAAGCTTGGAGAAGCTCCTTTTGGTCTGGAAATAAAGCGGGGGGGGGGGTGACTTTGGGGTTATATGGTAAATAAAAATGCAATTCAGAGTCCGAATGGCACTCAGTTCGGTGAAACAGCCATATCTGGCCATGTAAAGCCAGTTTGGAGAGGCTTCCATACTCACTGGGAGGACTTTGCCTTTGTTCCCCCACCCCCACACGTCATTCCATCACCACCAGGCTAGAAGGCAGGGAGTCAAGTCCTCCCTCCTGCTCAGGGAGCTTCTGGGAGCCTGGGCACTCTTTTCCCCATGGTACTGGCATGAAAAGTGGGAGGAAGCTGGACACCTGTTTTGACCAGGCCCTGCAAGGCCTCATCACCGTGGCAAGGACTGGGTTTGTGGGGTGAGGGGACTGTGCAGTGCTGCCTCTACGGTCTCTGATGGAGACAGGAGGCCTTTCTGGCTGGAATCCTTCTGCCCTCTGCCTTCAGCCCCATGGCCAACACACTGCCAGCTAGCCCAGGAGGAATAGACAACCTCGGGCAGGGCACAAAGGGAACAGAGTAGGTCTCTGGGGCCATCTCAGAGTGGAAAGGAGCTGGGGGCTGAGTCAGGCAGTCCCACCCCTGCATCTGCAAGCAAAAAGCCCATGAGAACACTGGATGGCAGGATTAGATTTACATCTTGTGACGGTCACATCCTAAGAATTCGCCGTGCAGCTCTGGCAGCGAGCGGTGAGGGCGCGCGGAAGAGAGACGTCGACGCGCACGCGCAGGATGGGGCCGGCTGTGCAATGGAAGACAGGAGGGAGCCCTTTGTGACGGAAGTGTCCCTCACACGGCATTTCTGGAGTTCTTTTTTTTTTTTTTAATCTTTTGGTAATCTCTGATCTCTACTGTTCTTGCTCTGTGCTATGTTAAAAATACACACAATTAACAACAAAAATATACTTGCTTTATTTACCAATTTTCTAAAAAGCAAAACAGTCATAAAAAGACACAAGCAGTAAACAGACATATTGCACGGGGTGAAGACAGTTTCGTTTGGGCGTGAACAAACCACTTGTCCGGCAAGGCTTACCAAGTCGTTACACAGACTCTGAGAGCTTATTTACAGGTCTTTGTAGGAATAGATTAAAAAGAAGGCTCAGTTTAAAATTGAGAGAAAGGTCTTATAACCCTTGTGTAAGCACACGTACTAAAGGAAACATGTCTCGATGCATGGCACCGTGTAAACAATTTCACAAAATCCTCCTAGTGTCGACTTCCCAGCACGTGTCAAAGCTACGCACTTAACAATCAATGAGCACAGATCAAGTAATACAATAATGCTGATGGTAAACATTCATGACAGGTGTGTGTTCAGGTAACGTACATGTGACCTTGACTAGCATCTAACCCCTTAGCGATCGGACCTCAGAGGCAGGAGGCACGTTTGGAGGCATCTAGTCCCCACACAAATGCACAGCCTATCACCTCATTTGGGGCATCTGAAGGCGCTGTTACTTTATAAATAACTTTAGAAAAACACCAGTATTCTTACACTTGAGTTTATGAAAAATAGGACTAATATCCAAATGTAAGACTGAAAAGCAAGCAGATTACAAGGAGGCTTCATTTTCTCTAGTAACCGCTTCTCCGTCAGGGGACAGGGGGAGCCTGCTTTCTTTTCCGTTTCTGCAAACTCAGCCCGATTTTAAGTTAATTGTTTCACCTGTGGTAACCTTCCATTCACTCCAGGGACCAATACAGCTTTTCCCTAATCTTTGGGATACGTGATTTAACGTGAGGTTTTGTAACGAGATTGGCGGACTGGCCTCACTCTTCCACAGGTGTCCCAGTGACCAGACAGTGATGGTGATGCTAGGACCGTCACTGCAGGGACCAGAAGCTGCCCGAGTGAGGTCAGGCTCATGAAAAGAACAAGAGCCGGCGTCCCAGCCCAGGGTGTGGGGAGAGGCAAGCTCACGGCACCCAGGAAAACACAGACGAGGTCACCAGCTCACAGTGTCGGCGGTGACTGTCTGCCAGAGCTCACGTCTGGGGGGGCTCCAGCTGAAGGACAAACACCGACGGTCCCAGATGTGGCGATCAGAGCCTGGTCTGCAAAGGGAAGTCACCACAGAAATAGTCAACACCATATTTTATCTACATATGGGTCATGGTCTGAAAAGGATGTGTGCTAGTCTGATGGAGTTGGCCACACAAACCACCGGCCACTTCTGGTCAGAGTGAGCACCTCTCCTTTGTTTGCCCCAAACGCAAGCTACATCAGATGGAAACATTGGCCACTGCAGTAGCCAAAGCAGAAGCTGCTGGTTTGCTGAATACGGGTCACGCCGTTTCACGCGAAACACTTTGACAGAAAATCAGGAGAGGCTGTGATCTCCATTTGGTGCGTTTCAGAAACATCTAGTTTGACTAAATGATGATTTAGATACAGACCAGCCCCCAGAGGACAGGGTCTGATGTGATCCGAACACACCCTGGGCGGCTCCGGAAGGACCGGGACATCCCGGCTGTTGGCCACAGCCTGGAAGATGCGTGCGGACGCCCCCCTGAGAAGGCTCCTCAAGTGCGTGGACCTCCGACAGCCCCGGGGAAGCCTCCCCGCTGCGTGCAGAGAGGGGATTCGCTCTTTCTCAAGTTAAATACTAACGAAATCTGTCCCAAACTCTGTATTTACGTTTTTAAATATAAAAATGTATTTCCTCCCAAACCCTTCCCACCCTCCAGTTTTAAATCATTCCTTCAGAAAACTGTGGTTTTCTAAAACAAAAAAAGCGACATAAGTATATCTGCCCATTTCATTACAAACAGATGCAAAAATCTTTTCATCGTTTCCGAGCACCATCCAATGTAGGTCACGGGCTGTCGGGCGCAGGGAGGAGCGTTAGGTCCGCTCTTCACTTTTGTGACTCGAGGGGGCTCCACTTTCCTCCTCTTTGTCGTCTGCGGCTTCGCTGAGACCCAGAGCAGGCGTCTCTTCCTCATACGGTGCACAGATGTTGTCTTGTCCCTTGTTCTCACAGTAAACACATTCCTTAAAGGGAAAAATGTAAAGTCAGTAACAAATGACGTCTTCATTACCAAAAAGTGGTTCGACCTGAGGGAGGTGCGGGTGACCTGGGGTCAGCAGCGAGGCTGCTAGAGGAGAGCGCGGCGGGTGGGAAGCCTCTGAGGGGCTGCCAGGACCCCACCTGCTCCTGAGAAGGCCAGAGCTGCTCCCCAGGAGCCCCACTCTCCACTCCCCAAGGCGGGGGGCGTCAGGGCCCTTATCTGAGAGGCAGCTGTACATGGTGAGGGGGTGGCGGAGCTGGTAGGCTCGGGCCTACTGTCCCAGCTCCTCCCCTTCCTGCCTGTTGGACAGCAGTCAAGGTCCAGTTTAACGGCCTTCTTCAACCTCAGTGTTCTAATCCGGAAAATGGGTCATCAACAATCTGTCGTCCCCAACTATCTGTTAAGCACCTGTAATGCGCCAGGCAGGGCCTAAGCGCTGGGATTCACCAGGGAACAAAGACGAACATCCCTGCCCCAGCCGGGGGTGGGGACATCCTGGTAGGGGAACACGGCACACGGACGAGCCCCGCAATCGTACTCTGGACCTTTAGAGCCGCCAGAGAAGGTGCCTGATGGAGAGGGGTTCTGTGACGCCCTGCCCCCACAGGTGGAGCCTCCCTGCCCTTCCCTGAGGTGTGGGCTACACTCAGTGATCACCTCCACAAGCAGGAGGTGAAGATGTGCTGGACGGTGGTGTGGGACCCCCGAGGCTGGGTCCTAAGAGGCACTGTGGCTCCCTCCTGTCCTCTCTGGGGAGCCAGCTGCCATGCCTTGAGGACACCGGGGCAGCTCTGAGGAGAGAGGCCCATGTGGGGCGCTTGAGGGAGCGTCCTGGGAAGTGTGTCTTCCAGCCTTCAGATGGCGACAGACGCCCCAGCCAGCATCTTGCCTTCACCGTAGGGAGAGACCCTGAGCCAGAACTGCCCGGCCAAGCTGCCCTTAAATTCCCAGCCCAGGGGCGCCTGGGCGGCTCAGTGGGTTAGGCGTCTGCCTTCAGCTCAGGTCATGATCCCGGGGTCCTGGGATGAGTCCCACATTGGGCTCCCTGCTCAGCGGGGAGTCTGCTTCTCCCTCTTCCTGCTGCTCCCTGCCTCTCTCTATCTCTCTCTAATAAATAAAAATCTTCAAAAAAAAAAAATTCCCAGCCCAAAGAAACACTGGGAGACCATAAGTGTTTACTGCTTTAAGCTACTAAGGTTTGGGGTTTTTTGCTATGAGGAAATAGACCCAGTCCTGTGGCGTGTGACAAAACCCCCCCGAGGGAAGCCAGGGGGAGCCCTGTGACTGAGAGAAGGGCTTCCAGGTGCAAAGGCCGGAGGCAGGAGCCAGCCTGTGAGTTCAGAGACAGGCGAGAGGCCCATGAGAGGGAAGAGATACAGCAGATGGGGGGGGGGGGGCGTGTCACATTTTTATGGCTTCACGGCACTTTCCTCTGTGCTGGGGCACTGCTGGCAGGGACGTGACCATGGGGACAAGGAGGCAGGACATGCAGGGGGCAGGCCACCATGAAGATCCAGCTGAAGGAGCACCGAGGCTTGGAGCAGCGGGCAGTGCTGGAGGGGATGGGGGAGGCCGGGTCTGTCCTGAAGGTGGAGGACAGAGATGGCAGCACGTTCGGTGGCTGACAGACACGGAGACCCTGAAGCCAGTGGCTTCCAGGGTGTGGGGCTCAGGGGGAGGCAGGGAGTGGGGATGGGCACAGACCCGTCCCAGCAAGTCCTGCACAGGCACCCAAGGCTGGTGGGGTTGCTGTTCCCACCGTTACCTAACGGTCTCCGTGGACGTTGAGGGTCCAGGATAGGAGAGCTGACCCTTGTTTTGCTTGTTTGTTTTTTAAATTGAAAACAGACTTGAAAGAAAGAAACAACATTCAGATTTCAGGATGCAACTGAAATGGAATATTCAGAAGATCTTTTTGGGAACAAGGTTGCCAAGTTCTTTAAAGTAGACTCCACCGTGCCATGGTATCGTTTGTCTCCATGAGCAAACTCTTTCTAGTTTTAGAAGTCGGAAGTGCACAGCACAGCGGCAAGGACAGGAGGGACGGTGCCCTCGCGGCGCAAAGCAGCGTGCGGAGCTTACCGCGAGGTCCAGGGCGGCGGGCAGGCGGCCGGCCCGCAGCCACGGGTGCACGGCCTGTAGCTCCTGCCTCTGGCCCTCCGTGAAGCGGGGCTGGGACTTCTGCATCACTCTCAGCTTCTCCCGGTCTTCCTTCAACACTGTTTCCAGATTCCTTCACAAGACAGAAATAAGTAAGCTTGACAGGGTCTTAAGGGGTTTTTTCAGTTTTTTAAAAAAATACACTCTTTTTCTAGCAACTCTTTCAGGATTAATTAATTTTAGGTGATTTGTTTGATGCAAATTTCCTTTCTCTTTAAAATAAATTACCCTACTTAAGGTAACTTAATCTCCCTAGTCAATAATCTGTAGTTTTTCTATTAAAATGATAACCCAAGTCACGATCTTGGTTTTATTTTAAATCAGGGGCACCCGGTACCCGCAGACACTTGGTTCTGCGCACGCTGGTTAACCGGAGACCTTTACCATCATGCAGTTGATGGAATAACCGTCCCTGGTCTCCTGCAAACACTGGGCTGGCTTGAAGCTGCCTTGGAGACGGAGCCCCAGTATCTCCTCCCCCCAGAGCCCTGGCTGTCCTGAGCCTCAGCATTAATCCCTCTTTCTTTCCCCAGCTCCCCCCACTCGGGGGCTCCGAGGTGCAGGGACCATGGCGGTCACTAGAACAGCCTGACACGGAGTCACGGCGGCAGCGGCACAGACCCGCTGGTGGCCCGGCCGCCCACCTCCCTTGCCCTTGGCTCCTGCATCTCTCGGACAGACACGCCCCATTTAGCCCACAGGGTGAACGGGCAACAGAGCAAAAGGGAGACGTGGGCACAAACGCTTCCTGCGCGTGGAGCGCGATGCCCGGGTGGTGGCGGGGAGCCTGAACTCCTCACAGCCCGCAGCAGGTCAATCTGCAGGGCTCCGGGACACACCGTCCACACGGCAGGGCTCCGCGGGACCACGGAGCCGTCCAGAGTGACCCTGCTTCTCCGTCTGCTGCGCTCCACTCAACCTGAGATGAGGCTTTCAGACGGAAGTCCCCCCGACTGGCTGGCCTTGCTACTGGGGGAGCCCCATGTCCTTAGGAGAAGTCGGGGCTCACCGGGAAGGCATCTGGTAGGTCATCATGACGCTGTCATCCGTGTCGGCCATCAGCAGCCAGACGGGGTCCTGGAGGACGTACTTGACGAACTGCTTACTTTCCCCCATGGCCGCCTTCGCTTTTGCTTTGTGATTATTCTCTGAAGACTCAACACTTCCAAAGTATTTGCTGGTATGACCTGTGTCACTGCTGCCTTTAAAAAACACAACACGTGGCAAGTGAAAACCTTTCACATGAAGCTAAACCTCATATGACGGAGCTGAAGAGTTTTACTTGGTAGCGAGTGCCTGGGTTGGCGGATTTTCCCTTCTCATTCCAGTTCCCAAGTCATCTGGATAATACCAGCTAGAGCCACGGAGATGATTCTCCCCCGGGTCGGCCCTGAGAAGTCCAGATGGGGCTGCGTCTTAGAAATCGTGCTACCTTGGGACTCGTGGGTGGCTCTGTCGGATGAGCGTCTCGCTCTTGATTTCGGCTCAGTGGTGACCTCAGGGTCGTGGGATAGAGCCCCACATTGGGCTCTGCGTGCTGGGCGTGGAGCCTGCTTCAGATTCTCTCTCTCCCTCTGCCTCCGCCTGGAAATTGTGTTCCCTGCCGCTTGACTAGGCCAGGCCACAGAGAAGCTGGTGTAAGTGGGAGGCAGCTGGCCTGGCACACCCTGCCGTAAGCCTCCGTGGGGAGCGAGGCCAGAGAACAGGTGGAGGCGGGGCTCCCAGTTTGTGGAGAGCATGTGTGGTCGCTCCACATCACAGCTGAGTGACCCTCTCTGGTAAAGCATGCTGCCCACACCCTAGGCTCACGCGAGGGGAGCTAACTCAACAAGGGGAACACTACCGGCCCTCCTGGCAGGCCCAGAGAGCCCGAGGGATGGTCCAAGATGGTCTGAAAGGGCCGGCGGGGTGGAGGCCTGCAATGACAGCAATGTCCATAGCAAACGGGTGGAGGGAATGCTGACCAGCAGGGTGGGGGTAGGAGGAAGGAGCCCGAGCCTGCCGGTCACCACTGCTGTGGGCTCTGGGGAGCCACTTGGAACGCCAGCTGGATGCCTGTGGGGTCCTGGTCTGCACCGAATCCTGGGCCCTAAGTACACATAGGCCTGTGGCCTGGGGTGCGGGAAAAGCTGGGATGCCCAGGGACCACTGTCCAAACAAACCTGAAACCCAACGACGAAAACACGCCCACGCCATGGGATTTAGGTGCTGCCGGCACCACCACCATACCTGTCCCACTTCTGGACGTATCGCAGCCCAGCGAAACGGAGCCCAGGGAATCGGAGGCGGCAGAGGCCCCGCTCCCAGACAGGGCCGACCCTGTGGCCGAGCACAGGTCCTCGTGCAGCAAGAGGTCAAGCAGGCCGCTGGACGTGGAGAGGGCATCGCTGATCCGGGCGTCTGCGGGTTCCTCACGCTTCGGGAACAGGGAGAAGATAGCACAGTCAGGGCTTGGCGCTCAGAGCGGGGCTCGGGGGAGCAGCACCGTGCTGTCCACTCAGGGCCGCTCAGGGACAGAGCCAAGTGCGGTCCTCCTTAGGTCGCTGGCCCTCCCTTCACGTGCCAACGAGGAAGGCCCCATGAACACATCCCGCAGTTACTGGGACTACGGCCACACCCTTGCCAGCGGTCTGTGAGGATCATCTAACTGTAATTTTGGGACGGTCACACCAAAGACAGCGGTTCTTGCATCCCTGAGAGAAAGGCCTTCGGCTTGTTCCTGCACCCCAGCGGACAGGGAAGTGGGGAAGTGCGTCAGCAGCACCCCAGTGGCTGCTCCCCCCAAACCCCCGTGGGGGGGTGCTCTGCCTTCCCAGCGGGGATGGCCTTGGCCTGGCAGCATCCTGACCCTCTGATCCTCAGAACTGTAGGCCCAGGAGCCCAGACACAGCAGTGGGGCCCCGGGGCCTCCGTAGGCCGATCATCTGCGACCCCGAGGTCACGCTTCCCCTCCTGGGAGCAAGGGCAGGGAGCGCCCGTGGTCCACACACCTCAGGCCCTCACAACACACAAGTGGTTCATCGCAAGCACAACCACAATTTCATCAGCCGAACAAGAACAGCACAGCAGCATCCCCTGGGACTTGGGAGGAAGGGCACAGATCGCCTGGTTTCAGAGCCCCCTCCTCTGCCTCCCCTCCCCCCAGGGTGCCTCTGAAGCCAGCTTCCCCCCCACTGCCCTCCAAAGGGCCTGAGTTCTGGCATGTGAGCTGACTGCGCTTTACCCTCGGAGTTTCATTTAAAGTTTTGCGGCTCGCCACGAGTCACGAAGCCGCGTGTGGTTATTTGGACCCCGTATTCACCATCGGACAAGCCAGCCGGCTCCCTGCATTTGGGTCCCCAAACCATTACAAGCTCCCCCGGGGCCCCTCTGACGGGGCCGCTGAACTGGAGTCATTCATTTCCAGCGCGTGTATTTACGTCACGACTGGCACAGTCCGGCAGAGGCGTGTAAGCACCCGCGCAGGAGAGGAGGGCGCGGGTTTGCCCGCCCTGCGTGCCGCCTCTGCCGCCTGCTTTACAGGAGGAAGGGCAGGAAATGCTTACGATTGGCGACGCCTTCGGCTGCCGGTCCCAGGATGCGGCAGGTTTGCAGTCCGGCCCTGCACCCGCGGTCCCCGAGGACCCTGCTGTCCCTGTGGCCGTGGCGCTGCCCTCGGGGGCCTCCTCCAGCTGCAGCAGGTTGAGCTGCAGAGGTGAGCTGCCCCGGGACTGGAAGAGCGGAGGGGAGGCTCTGCCCGGGGGCCCAGAGGCGGGCGGCGGAGAGGCCGGGGTGGCTGCGCGAGATGCTGCTGGCCCACGCTCCTCCTGAGGACACGTGCATGGCGGTTTGGGGGGTGAAGTCCTACCAGGGAGCTCGGGCTTCGAGGCAGGGATCATCTCAGACAGAAAGTTAGGCTGGCCTGGGAAGAAGGCCTGGGGCAGGCTGGGGGTCACCGAAGGGAAGGAATAGTTGGGTAACACCAACGCCATGACTGGGGCCAAGGGGACAGTGAACGGCGGGGGCTGGATGGCAAACTCGTGCTGGGTGTCCATGGGCACGGCGGGCACTGCGAAGCTGGCCTGGGGAGCCAGGGGTGCCCCCGCCACCGTCCCTGGTGAGGGCATGATTCCTGGGGCTGGAAACACAGGCAGGGAGTAAGCAGGCACCGAGGCAGGAAAGGGCGTTGTGGGGCAGCTGGACTGGGACGTGTCCGATGGTGACCAGGCTGTGGCGTTCAGTCCCATCAATGGGGGCCGGTGGGGCGCAGGCCCCCCAGACCCAGTGCTCTCGGAGGAGTCTCGAGGCTTGGCCCGTTTGGACTTTAGTTTTCTGTTCTTCCCAGTTTTTTTCCAAGATGAATCTATTCCAGAAGTATTTCTTAGTCCTGGTGCAGCTAAAATAATGGGAAAACACCAGAGTTAAGATGTAAACATTTATGTGACACCTGCTGTATCACTTTTCAGACTCGTAGGCTCCGGGGAATGCAAGGGCACCTCCTGGTTCCGCAGTCCTGTGTTTCCAAACGTCAGCCTGCGTGTGGCCTCTCCGGCCACCATCAGGTGCTCCCTGGCCCTCAGTCAAGTGAGAACACTCAGGACAAAATGTTCATAAAACCAGAGTCAACCAATTTTAAGGACTGCCATTAATTGCAAGATCACATGCCCCGTTTTCTTCTGGTGTTAAAATGTCCTTTCTGTTACGAAATAAGAATGATGAAAAGTAGTATCTAAAAGATTTCGTTTAAAAGGCTGGTAAGTCTCTGCTGTTCCCCAACACTGGTCTGTGAAATCTGAAGGGTAGGACCCCTGATCTCATCCAACCTTATTTTTGAATTTTACGGGCTTCGTCACTACTGTTCCTTAAGACGAGATGTTTCCTGCTTTGCCTGTCAGACGAAGCCTGGACTCCAGCCCGAGTGGAGGTCGGAGGGTGGAAGGGAGCATGCGCTCTTGGAGCCGCCTTCCTTCTCTTTGGTGACCAGTGCCTCTTGAAAAGGCTGGAGGTCTCCACGGGTAGCAGAAGGGACTCTGGACTTGTCCCCACGCCCCCCCGGGGCCTGGGCTAGTGCAAGCAGCACTTTGGCTGGGGGGTCATGCCACGCCTGGGATGGGTCCCAGGAACCTCAGTTTCTCCTCTCAGGTCACACAGGGTAACTCAGGGCTTTTGCAGCAGGTTGTGGTGACACTTCCTGTCAGCTGTGCCAAGGGGTGCTGCTTACCTTCGCTCTGCGCTGAAGACAAATGGGCCAGTCCAAGGCCAAGTGCTAAGTGGGCAGAGGCTTTGTGATTTGGACTCTGTCCGGTGTTCTTTCTAAAGGAAATCTGTCCCCTGGTGGGACTAGTGGCTGAAGCACTGGGCTCCTGGGACAGCTGCACAGTCTGTGCACTGCAGAAACTGCTGGCCAAGGGGGCAGGAGGGAGCTGGAACTCTTTATTAAGCCAGGCCCACAGGCTGGGGAGAAGAGGGCCACTCCCTCCTATGGTGTCCTCAGGAGTCTGATGCCACATGCCCCGTCAGTCCTGTGGGCAGGTAGGGATCCCTGCCCCTCACAGTCACCCAGGGAGAAACGTCTGACGTGGTGTCACTGCATTCCGCGGGGGCCAGCCTGGGACTGTCACTGCTCTTGATAGCACTGTTCCCCCAGGGACACCAGAGGACACCTGTTTCTGCAGAAACAGCCTGCACCACCGCTACGTTTCAGCCTGCATCTAACTGGGGACGCTGCACACGTCGACAGGAGCACTGGACTCCGTTCCGCCAAGAGGAACGTTTTTAAAATCGGGTTTCGGCACTTACTTCTCTCACTCAACTGCCCCTTGGACTTTTCCTGCAAGTAATGATGGCAGCGAGACTGGAAGACGTTGAGTTTCCGCATCTCCCTGAACTTGAGCAGGAAGGTGTGCTCCTCCTTCTGGGTGTGGGCGGCCAGCACTTCCTTGGTGAGGCCCAGCGTCCTGAGGGGCTCCTTCTCCGGGCCTGGGACACACGGCCGGCCGGCCGGAGACTCGGGCCCGCTCACCGCATCTTCCACCAGCTCTGGAACAGAAGACAGGCCCCGGGGCTTAAAACTACGGGGAAACCCACACCGCGTCTCTGAAGAAGGGAGCCCCTCGCACACACGTGAGATGCTTCGCGCTGCCACAGCCCGGGGCTGAGATCCGTGATGCGTTCAGGCGTCTCTGAGAAGTTAACAATCAAAGGCACAAGGCAAGGACAGAAGCGCCACTGCCTGGGCAGCTCCAGGATCGGTCTTCGAAGCAAACTGAAATGTGGGGTATCTGGGGTTTCAGCCCAACATTGAAGATGCTGCCTCTGGGCTGCCCTTAGGTCTGAGAGCATGACACACCAAGCTGGTACCAGGCCCCTGCCCTGGTTCCGGTGCGACCGCCGTGACCCGTGGAACTGTGGGTGCAGACAGGACCCACTAACTCTCTTCCGTGCTTTTTCCCTCACCGTCCCTCCCTTCTCAGCAAAGAGCAAATCTGGGTTTCAATTCACTCCTGGGTGTCGTGAACAAGATAACTCAGGAATGGTGCCCTTGGCTGCCCTGCAGGTATGACCTGTCCTGGCTCCTTCCTCAAACAGGGGAGGGGGTAGGGACCCTCAGCCCCAACTGAAGGGGGATGCCCAGGACTCCCGCTGCTTCCCCAGGAGGCCCCTGCCCTATTTACGCCTGAGCAGACACCTGCCACTAGGTGGCGCCAGAGCGCGGCGGGGATCCAGACAGGTGTGGCCGCACCCGCTGCTCCTGCGCTGGGATTTCTCATTTTCATTGTTAAAACCAGACGGCCCCAGACATCACCCAAGAACCAGCGACCTACCGAGCTCAGGCTGTGGCTTCTTGTCGCCCACGTGGACGATGGTGCTGCTGTAGCTGCACTGGCTGGTTAGGGATACCACGCTCTCTGCCTTGTTGGGCAGGGCCAGTGAGGGCAGGTGCGCGCTGACCTCCGCGTGGCTGTTCACCCTGGAGGGCGACGCCGCCTCTTTATAAGAGAAAAGGGCCACAGACACAGAAATGCAATAAAAGCAAAGCTCTCGGGTAAGAAACACCACTGTCCACATGGTGCGCCAATACCCAGGTGACCCACGCAGACTGCATAGACCGGGGCATGTGACGGGCTGTCCCCAGGTGTTTCTTCACAGGGTAAAGATGGAGAAGAGGAAAGTCTGAAATGGGCACAATTATAGTCTCCCAGCCTGAGTCCTCTAGGAGGAGGCGGGCGGCTGGGCAGCTGCAGGAACTCTGGGTACACGGCCTCTGAGCAGGGCTGGCCCTTCCGCAGGCCCGTGGACAGAAGCCACGCAGGCAGCCAGGAGCCCACCCTCCGCTGGGTGCTGGCCAGTGGCTGGCTCTCTCTCCCCGAGGACTGGGGCAGGGACTATCCGTCACAGTGTGACTGCCCAACACCAGTGCTCCGTCAACAATGGGATACCGGATTCTGATCCTGGTAATGACCACCAGCAACACTCACAACGTTTGAGGGCCCCGGGATGTAATCTAACTCGTGGGGTGTTCTAACATTCAGAGGCCTGTGCCCCTCCAAGAGATGATGGAAACAAGACCTGCCCAAGAATGACAATGTGAGATGCCCCCAGGCCTCCAGCAGCCCCAACAGGACCCTAGCCTCCAAGTCCCAAATCGCCTTTATCTCTAGCTTGTAAGAAGGTTGCTAAGTTTTGAGCTACTTTGGTCATTTAAGAAACAGCCTACACCCACATACTGTGTCCTTGAAGCCGCTCAGACTTCCTATGGGAAGGGGCAGGGGGCTCCGGGCCTTCAATGACACCTGATCCCACAGCGGAGGACCCGAGTTATCGCATGCCGCACAGCTCAAAGCAACAAGACACCTGCGGAATGCAGCCCGGGGCTGGCCACTGCCTGTCGCTTATCGCTGGCCTTCTGCGTTGCCACGTTCACCGGGAACTCACACTTCCTCTTGAGGGTGGCCGCCTCACTGCAGCTCTCCAGGTACCTGTGCGGAGGGTCAGAAAGGGCTTCATGGAACACGGGAGCCCCGAGAGTGCGTGAACGAGAGGGGCGGGGGCCGGAAGTGCCCGCACCTGATGACGCTGTCCAGGCAGCTGATCTGTTGGTAGGACCCAGCGGGCGGGTTCCTGCAGCCCAGCTCCTCAGGAAAGCCGCCTGTGGGCAGGCTGGTGCCCGAGCTGTCCCGTTCCACGGGGACAGCTTTCATCTGCGCAGAGGAACTATTTGGCTTTTCTGAAAGAAGGACAAAATAATTCTTTCCATTAAAACTTGTTTCCCCTAAAGAGGATTTTCTATTCAGAAAGCATTTAAATTTTCCCTAAAAGTCAGGCTGTGATTCTCAGACACAGAAACCCAGTGACAGCGGACTCTTCAGGCGGCCCCGCTGGGGCGAGCACCACTGTGCATCCCTGAGGGAAGCTGGAGGGCGCCGTCACCAGGGTGGGGACCCGCTTCCCCCTGGGGCTTGTGGCACTTGGTCCGCGCTGGCCCCACGGTCAGGGACTCAGCAGTGGAAAAGGCCAGTTCTTCCTTGAGCTCCTGAAAAGTTCGAGGACAACAAGATTGCAGATGCTTTATGGTTGATGGATATGGCCTGTCCTGGGGAGGAGAGCACCCCAGACACGTGAGCCGGCAGTACTAACGACAACGTGTCTCCGGGGCAGCCTGCTGTGGACGCTCCTCTTCCTGCCATCTCCACGTGCACCGCATGCTATTGCCTGAGGGGCCCCAGGGGCAGAGCCGTGTCCTGCTCCCCGATGCGTCCCCCAAACCCACACAGACTGCAGCAGGTGCACCCCCACATGTCCTGAAGGCCAAAAATCCTGGAGAAGAGGAGGCGTGGGCAGCCGCTGGAGGCTTCCCGGAGGAGGTGAACCCTGAGCGCAGAGGATCAGCCAGCGCCACCAGGGGAGAGGGCCGTGGTGAGCTCAGGCACAAAGGTGCCAAGTCACAGCGTGCTGAGGCGGGCTCAGGTGCTGGGGGGTGGCGCACAGCCCCCTGTGCCTTTGGCTCCCCGGGAGAGGGGGCCCACGAGCAAAGCTGGTGCTGGCCACCTGGGACACTTCATTCACGCGTATGAATGCTTGTGGGTGGCCGGGCGGCCCCCTGAGGTGAGCGTGTGTTCACATGACTGTCAGCACCAGCCCTCCGGCCACTGCGCAGAGCAAGGAGAACAGGGGCCGGGGGACAGAAATGCACGCCTTGGCCACCCCTTAACAGGGGTAGAGGGTGCCAGGTGCCCACCCGGTGACGAGGGTCAGCAAGACTGGCGGAGTGAAGGGCCACGCTGCCCCGCACCAACACAGAGCGGGGTTGCCGGACAAGGGGGGATGCAGCGGGCCTCAGAGGTTGATTCCCTGCCATCCAGAGTTAAAGTCAAAGCGGGTCCCTCTGGTCACACGAACGTTTTATTAAGGAGATGGACAGAAAGCTCTTACCTGCCGCGGAGTCTCCCTTTTGTTCTCCAGATTCCCCAGGATGACTTTTATCTTTGACGCTGCCACCATTTTTACAAATTTCCTTGAGGGGAAACAAAGGAGCACGTTACTCCCTCTAGGAGGCCCCGTAGCGGTTCGGCCAGAGCCCGCAGTGCGGACGGCGGAGAGCCGCAGACATCCTGCGACACCTAAGTGAGTTCTCAGGGAGAAATTGGGGCGAGGCAGGGCTGGAGATGGCCTTCGGTCATCTAAAGACCACAGTGCAACAAGGCAGGTGACATTTTTGTGACGTCTTCACTCTTGCTTGATTGCCTGCTTTAAGTCATTTTCACCCAAACTGTAGCCACAGTTTTGGGCTGCTTCCCCCCTTTGAGAGTAAGACCCCCGAGTGAGCAGGGTTCCGAGAGCAGGCGGCCAGGGCTCTCTGGGCTCCGTGGCTCCTGGGCGTCCCCGTCTCCCCGGGACAGGGACAGACAGGGGCAGAAGAGACTTACGGTCCTCCTCCGGTGGGAGTCCTCATGACCGTTGCTATCGCTCGAGGACGTCTGGCTCATGAGGTGCTCATGGGACCCATTGCTGCCCAGGCTCCCATAGCCGCTGGAGCCGCTGTGGGGGATGGGCTGGGGAGACAGCAGACGGGGGCCTTGGACGCGGTTGGGGGGCACAGCTGGCACTGTGGGGTTAGCGCCCCCCCCAACACGCCCATCTCGCAGAGAGGCCACCACCTGCCCGGGGCACTGGGTGAGGACAAAGTGGGGCTGGGCTGGCACCCAGGGTCAGGCTGCAGGGTGCACCCCAGTCCCAGTCATGGGAGACTCCCCGAGAAAGGATTCATTTAACCCTCTCCCTCAGTTCATACAGTGTGGGCCAGTCCGGGGTCTACCCAGGGGTTTTAGAAATAAACCGTGGTTTCGCTGCAGACTAAGGAGGCAGGGAAGCAGAGCTGCCCAGCCGGGGGACTGGTGCTCACGCTAAGTCTTCTTGAGTGCTGTGTCCCCAGAAACAGGGAGAAGGTATCCTCATGCCCCCCAGGTCCCGGCATGGTGACCCCCTCCCACCCCGTGTGCCTGTGGGGGGCCATGTGTGGGCTGGCAGCAGGGCCTGGGGGTGGACTCGGGTTCTGGCTGTATCTTTCAGTCACTTTCTCAGGGCTACAATTCAGACACAGTCACCCCGAATATGCAATGGGGTGCTGCCCCCAGCTATGCAGCTGCAGGTGTGCCGACTGGGCCTAGACCGCGGGCATCAGGGGTGCAGGGCAGAGTGGGACGGAGTGAGATGGCCACCCCGGGTCTCTGGGCAGCTGCCGGCCACTTACGCCGGGGGACAGGAGGGCGTGCGCCCTGTACGCACCTGCAGCAGCAGCCGGTGGATCTGCTCCGCGAGCCCCTGAACGCTGGGGGGCGTGTCCTTCTCCTCCATGGGCGACTGAGCTGAGAACACGTCCTCATTCAAAGGGCCCCTGCGCGGTGTTAGTGGCCCTGTTAGTTGGGCCCCGGGGCTGCACACCCCGGCCAGGCTTGCCTCCTCCTGCAGACCCCCGGGCTGCTACCCGCCACGCAACGCCTCCTCCCTTCTGCTCACTGCTCTGCTGCGTGAGGTCCCTCCCACCTGGGGGCACAGGTACGTGGCGGGGAGGTGGTTGGGTCCTGGTCGCCCAGTCCTGCCCCGTGCCACCTGCTGGTGGGGAAGCGAGGGTCCCCGAGCCGCGCTGCGCACTGGGCGCACTCACACCCTGACTCTGTGTCTGCCGATGATGAAGGAGATCTTTCTGCTCCACGGATTGATGAAGCTGGACCAGCTGGTGTCCAGAGTGACGTACTCGCCATTCCGGGCACGGAACCGAATGGGAGAATAGTCGAAGGGCTGCCCGCCGGACTGCACAACTGCGAGAGTGGGAGCCACGTGGGTGTGAGGACCAGTGGCTGGTGCTCTCGGCAAGAGGAGAGCCGAGGTGCGCTCCACTCTGGAATCAGCTCAGAACTTTCAGAGATGCCAACCTCCTCAACCCTATGGCTTTCAATCCCCCGCTTTGCTTTAAATTGCAACGGCAGGCTGTTCAGAAGTTTCCAGAAGTGCCACCACATATTTCAGGACACACACATCTCTGCTAGCCTTGACTGGTCTTCTCCAGGGGATGCTCAGTGTCCCCTGTGTCTGTGGGGCCTCGCTTGGTGGGGACACGGGTCATCCACCCCCTGGCCCGGTCAGCACCTCTCCCGCCACAGCGGAACCTCCCCCACCCCGGGAAGCCGATAGTAAAAGCAGGCTGCCAAAGCTTCACGTCCCACAAAGGGACCCACAAGAGACGACTACCCTTGACTGACGGAGCTAGGGCTCAGGCACAGAGCCAGGGCATCCACCCCCACTCGCTGGTAACCAATTTGACCCGTCTACACTGGCTGATCTCAGGATTTATCATGAAAGGGGACCTACTCCTTTTGTGGATGGTGAGCATCAAAGGCCTGTCACTGGGGTGAAGCTGCACGAGCACAGGGGTCTCGATCAGGTCCTGAGGTAGGTAGCCCAGGAGGGGGACGGCCCTGCAAGGCAAGCACACACAGGCGCTCAGCGGCAGCTCCCACCGAGCCTCAGCCCCAGGCGCTTCTGGACCGCTCCAGAATACCGCCTGCAGGCAGGGCGGCAGACCATCTCCAAGAACCCTCCTGCTCTTCGGGAAAAAGAGACAGACTGCAAATTCCCCAAAGATCAAGGTTTGAGAATTAGGCTAACAGAGAACCGTCTTTTCAATTAATTAGCCAACAAAAGCCTCCCCACCGGTCTGCAGTAGAAAACTTGGGCCTAGAAGGCCCGACCCAGCGCAGGCTCAGGGCTTTAGTGTCTTAGCTCTGAAGGAACACGTCATGATCACGTTTTTGCTGTTCCTTAGGAAAGATCCTAAGATCTTTTCTTTCTTCATGTCATTTATAAGTTCGGCCAGATGTGGCTGGCATGGCCTTTTTTAAACAAGTGTTGCCTGGACTCTGGAAAACTCTTTGTGCCTCCTTTCCAGCTCCAGAGGGTTCCCTTCTCCTATTACTTAGGCTACTGGCAGGCTGGGTGCCTTCGCTCTTCTCCTGCAGCTGCTTCTCTATCTCTGGGAGAAGGTTTTGGGGTGAACTTCCCAGTGCCCTTCTGCCTTGGTGTCCGGCGCCCTCTGCCCACACAGCCACTGTTCCCTCTTCCGAGCTGCGTCTCAGCCTCCCCCTGGAGGCCAGTCTTCTTGCATCTGAGCTGATGTTTCCTCAAACTCTTCTGCTCAAATGGAAGGACATTCTCCAAGTTTTCAGAGCAAAGCTTGCTCGTTCCCAGTAGAATGGAACTTTCTTGTGGGCCCAGTGTTATTATTTGATTTTCTCCTCCTGGTCCAAAACACACTCTCTCCAGGCCTGTGTTTTCCTTTGACAGGATGTACAAAATGTTCCCGGCGCCCTTCCAGGTCAAGGCTTGGTGGGGGTGAGTGGAAGGAGGGGGAAAGAGAAGGAGAGGAGGAGGAAGGGGAGGAGGAGGAGAAAGAGGCGGAAAAGGAGGACAAGGAGAAGGGGGAAGGAGGAGGGGAAAGGAGGAGGAGGAGAGGAGGGGGAGGAAGGGGAAGAGAGGAAGGGGAAGCAGTAGAAGGGAAGGGAGAAGGAAGGCAGGGGGGGAGGAGTCCTGGCCACCTGCCCAGCTGTCCTGCACTCCATGGGCTGGGCCACCTACAGGGCTTCACTAGGAAAGGCCCTGCAGACCGCCCACCATACACCACGTGCACCTGGAGTGCTCACTAACTCCTGCACGAGTGACACCTGTGGCGGCTTGCAGGCAGGCCTTCTCAGATTTTGGAGGAAAAAGAAATTATCCTGGGTTTGCTTTATGACTGCAGCTCCCCGGGCCCACCCTCTAAGACCCTGTTGGAAAGGGCTGGGTGGGGCCCAGGAACCTACACCTTGAAACCTTGTCTCTCCGGTGGCTCTGCCACAGGTGGTCAGCAGAACACCCATGAGCGGCCGGAGCAGGAGGCTGAAGGTTCCCTGGCTGCCTGGGAGCAGCTCCTTCCCAGGACAATCCGTGGCCTGTGACCAGGGTGGGTACCCAGTGGCCCCTGGCCAGGTGTAGGCAATGGGATGGGATAGACTGGATCCTTGACAGTATCTCAGGAGGCCACCCTGGCCCATTTGAGAAAGGCCAGAGTGCTGGTACATCTAGGTCCATTTCCCGTGGGTCTTCTGAGGAAAGCTCTTCCCCACCCCTGTCGGCATCCAGCAGCCAGCAGCATTTTCTGTTTCATGCAGGGGGAGCTGGGGGAAGGCGCTCCATAGGCCTTGGGCCAAAGCCCGCCAACCCAGAACCTTCCCAGGATGGTAGTGCTTCCGACTCCAACAAGCACCATTTGCACCAGCCAGAGCGCCTTGGGTGGGAGACCGAGCGACGGTCCGGGAAGGAACGGAGGGGATCCCCCTGGAGTGGTCTGTGGCACACAGGCCGGCAGACGCATCTCTGCTGGGATCCTGCCAATGGCGTCTCCAGCTTCAACCCTAACTCTGTCCCAAGCACACCATCCCTGGCGGTTCCATCCTTCACTCATGTGCGATTTTGAAATGGGTTTCAACGGGATAATAAAGACAGACTCAATGAGAATGATGACCAGCTCCCCAGAATGCCCCACTTACACAGTATTCATACCGCAATTCCAGAATGCCTTCACTGCCTACAGACAGTTCAACATTTCTGTGGAGTATCAACTAAGCAAAACCAACGTGCAGCCTTCGCTTTAGCGACATAGCTTCTGTGTCAAAACCGGGAACATTCACTGAGCTTCACTTAATTGCCATGAAGTAACCACCAAGACCATGAAGAAACGCTAACCAGCATGTGATTGAGTCTGCTGACACGGAGGGTGCAGCACTGACTCCAAGACAGGCTAAGCGCAAGAGGCGGGTGCCGGCAGACGGGCCAGCGTCACCGCGTGCTTACCTTTCGTCCACATCCTGGAACAGACAATTTGGTGTATGTGTGGTCGTAAAAATTCTCTTTTCAGGAGGAATTCTAGGGGCTGAAAGAATAGAATTTTATACACGTTTCTGATTCTAAGAAATACACACTTAGCACAGTTGTATTACAGCTACTAGAAAATACCACGTAGGTTCAGACAGATGGGCAGCGAAGGAAGAAAATTAACACGTGAGTCCTGAACAACAGAGCCCACCGCATGGGGCGCAGCGCGGAGCCCATGCCCGATGACCGCCAGCCCGCTTCTCAACTTCCTTGTGGGTGGGTTTAGTTTAGAAAGCTGAGAACTGGCACAGTCACAGAACCGTGCGGTGGTGCGTAGGCTTCTCCCAGCAAATTCATGACTTCCAAGATCCCACAAGAGTGAGCTGAACAAATTGTTTTTTTAAAAATGAGTTAAGTTCTTAGATTCAAAATTCTCAGCAAACGTCATTGTACTGAGGACTTTACAGTTTCTAGGGTGGACAAAGGTGGTAGAGTTATTTGCATAAAGGAAATCATCTATCCAGAATTTCCCTCAACCACCAAATTCACGGACAAAACATTCAAAATTCCAAAGCTTCATTCTTGGAGGAGACTCAGATCATTTTGGGGAGTAACTTGTTGAAATCTAAGTAACCCCTTTAAATCTTTATTGAATATTTGGAAGAGGCTATTCTGTATGGAGGAGCTCGCCAAACATTTCCCTTGGTTTTAAGAAATGCTCTTTTAAAAGATGACCTCATTAACCACTGAAAAAAGGTTATGAATACAATGAAACATGGACCAAACTGAATCCCCGAGGTTCAGCAGTTAAAGATGGCACCTGCCCTCTGGGAATTCTGAAGTCACGTGGCCGACTGAGTTGTCAGGGTGACAAAGGTTCCAGGCCAGGTACTGTGGCCGGTACCACAGGAGGACCATGTCACAAGGCCGTTCAGTGGGAGGGGGTCGCCAGCAGGACAGAATCAGTGTGGCTGAGTGCCTTGGGGCCCTTTGGGCTTCAAGGGAAAGCCCGGATTTGGGGTGTTTTTTTGGGAGCAGGTGGCTTGGGAAGCTAGCAGGACAGGTGGGACTGGCTTTCTACACATAGAGGGAGGGAGGAGAGAGCTGGAGCAAAGACTGGGAGTCTGGTGGCCAGCGTGCCAGCAGAAGCCAGTGTGTGTGAGGGTGGGGAATGCAGTGGCAGGTAGGACGGGCTGAGGTGGGAAGGGAGGGGCAGGGTTTGGGTTCTGAGCAGGCAGTGGTGCCCCTGCGTTCTTCCAGGTGTGGGGCTGCATGAGGGTGGGAGGGGCTTGGGGAACCGGTGCTGAGGGCCATTCTCACCACACAGATGGGAGGCAGTGGCTGGGGAAGGGGGAAGGGCACCCCGGTCACGGCACTGGCCTGGTCACAGGTGGGAGATGCCGGCACCCAGACCCTGTAACAGACGTGGGGAGGTGGTTTGGCAGCGGCTATGGGGGGGCCCGGTGACAAAGGTGGGTGTGCATCTCGAGGGAGATGGAGACTCTGCCCAAGGCTGGGGGGAGAGGCCAGAGCTGGCGGTCAGCCTCACTGACATGAGGCGTCAACCAGGGGGTGTCACCAAGGGACCACACGGAGCCTGTGCCCCACCTGGGCCGGGGGGTTACCTTCGTAGCCCGAGTGCACTCTCTCTGCCAGCAGCACGCAGCACAGCTGACCCCCCGTGCCCTGCGGGTCCCGCACCTTGACCAGGTAAGGCGTCATGCGGAAAGGGTGGTAGCGAATCTCGTTCTCGTGGTTTTTCCCAACACTGCGGAGGAGGGCCTGGTCAGAGGTTTGCGGTTATGACAGAGGGAGTCGTCGTTTATCGTTTATTGGCAGTCACCTCTCCCCCAGTAGTGGCTCTTCCCAGAGCAGACCTTTCATTTGCTGTACAGAAGCCTGCGACACAGAGCCAGGCTCCTCACTTGGGGACCCGGGCCAAGCTGGGCATGCTGGCCTGGGCCTGCAGGCTGTGCTTCCACCCCACTCGCTCAGATCTCCATGACAGTAAGGGCAGACCAAAGAGCAAACAGCCCTGGGCAGTGGGAGGTCTTCCAGGAGCCCTTCCCTAGAGCATGTCGCTGGGGCAAGAGCCATTGCTTCAACGGTGAGTCCCAGCCCTAGCTTCTGAGCACGCAGGACCCAGTCGGGGGTCACTTCTGACACTGCAGCTGATGTGCAACCAGTCACCGTGTTTCTGTTTCCGGCCAAAAGCCTGCTGGGGAGGCCGTGGGCTCCCCCTAGGGAAATGCACACTTGAACTAAAGGCTGCATGTGCATTGTGGGGCCTCCCTGGGGGACACGCCTTCCCAGGGAGGGGCCCTCGGGCAGTTTCGCAGGTGACGGACACCAAGTCCAGGCTCCCCAGGCTCTCCGTGTGGAGCAGTGAAATCACCCCACTGCTGACCAGGCTGTCTTAACGCCTTGTGCACATTTTAAATCCAGCCGGTGTTTTCACACAGACTTTTTAGGAAAATGCGCACTGCGCGGCAGGGGTGCCCCCGCAGAGCCTCTACCCTGAAGAACAGGGGTGGAGAGGGGCACAGGGGGTCACAGCACGCAGGAACTGGGGGACACTCCTACATCTCCTCGACCTCACAAGAGGGGCTCAGGAGAAAACGTCTGTGCCACTGCCCGTTTGGGAGCTCCTGCCACGGGCTTACCTGACGCGGCAGAAGAAAGATTTCTCCTCCATGCATTCTCGAGTAAATGAGTCTACGAGAGAGAGCCCAAAGTCAGCCACCCGAGTGCACAACACAGTACAGACTGCTCGATCTCCCCCAAGCCACAGAGAAGCAGCAGAACCTGGGGTCAGGGCGTGAACCCATATTTACACAACCAGAAAGTGGAGCTCTTAGAGACTATTTATTACAGTTTCAACAAAAATCAAACATATCTCATGAGTGTAGCACGTACCAAATTATGAAATGCTAAAAGCTTACCACCAGAAGTTTACCAGTTTTGAAATGGTTCATAGGCCACCACAAACACACCAACTAATTAACAATTTAACTTCGCGAGACATACCGACTGATGGGCAGAATTTTTGCACGTAAAGCCCTAAATATTTCAACTTACATATTTTGGGGAATATTCAGATCTAATAGAAGCAACTCAGGTCATTTCAAAGCTTACATCAATCTTTTTGCTAAAATATTAACCTACTTCGAACTCTGTAACGCCTAGCAAAAACACGATGTCACTCGGGCCGCGTCATCAGAGATGAAGAAATGTTGTTTTCACAACATAGGATTCTTTTAAAAAGAAATCTTAGATGTTGATCTTTCACATACAGTTTCCTCTATTCAAAAGAAAGAGGAGAAGTAGGAAATCACTAAGAGGGGAAAACGGTGTAAAATTACCAGCCTGGAAAAGCCTCGGAGAAGTCACCTGGTCCTTCTTTTTCATTCAGACAAAAATTCAGTGGCAACCATCCTAGGGAGACAGTGCCAGCCTGTTTGTGCCATAAACCCACATGCAGATTGCTGTCTTTTCCACGCAGTGACCTACAGGTTCTCGTGACACACACTGCAAGCTTTAGTGACCTGCCTGGACAGTCTTCAGGTGGGAATTCTGGGAGAAGGCAGGCAGCTCTATAACCAAACCCAAAAGCAAGCATCTCCTCTTTTCGTGAGTCAGCCCTAAAGCAACGCTCAGGTTGTTTGCTGTCAGAAGGATATAGCCGGGGAACAGCGGAGGCGGCGGAGTGGAGGCCGGATGGCCGGCTGACTGCGAGCAGGAGGAGGTGGGGAGCACGTGGCGGAGAGGGACCCACGATCCAGGAGGCGGTGGGAGTGGGGCTGAGGTGCATCTGATGTGAGCAGAGATGCGGACCTCCAAGCCAAGGGCGAAACAGGGACCAGGTCTGAGGGATGCGGCCCGGGCAGCCTTCTGCCAAGATCACAACTGAGGTCAGGCCTGTCTGGGGTGACTCCCAGTCCCACTGTTTCCTGTCACCTCTCCCGGCGGCTTAGTGCTTCTGCACCTGTTCACCTTCGACTCCTAGTGACCAGAGCCCAATGAGGGGCAAGCAGACAGTCGCTGCTGGACTCACACGTCAAAAGCAGGCTGCTGGCCGCCCTGCCCACTGAAAGCGTGGGGGTGGCTGCAGGGAAGGCCTGAGTGGGTCGGGCCCCTCCCATCTGGCACCTTCTGCCAGGATCCCATGCCACGTTTCTGCTGAGACTTGTCTAGTCAACCATCCTGTCCTGCACCTACTAATGGGCAAGGCCCGCACTGGCCACGGTAAGAGCTTCCAGCCTTCCAGACCCCAAGTCCTCCCAGTCACGTGGGAGGAACGCGACAAGGACACCCTGCGGAGAACTGCCAGAGCCCAGCTGCTGCAGCAGAGCGGGCCGGCCAGGCCCAGAAGCCTGACACCAGGCAGATCAGGCAGCGGATGCACCACACCGCCTGCGGCCCGGAAGCAGTGGCCACTGTGCAGCCTGGAGCCCAATGAGCACGGGAAGCTTGCGGCTTCAGTGCAGGAACACGTCGCCGTCCGCCTGCACGAAACTGCCATGTCACTCTGACATCACTGAGGTTGCCCACGGGATGCAGGGCCTGGCCTATGCCCGCCAGCCTTGCCCGCACAGCTCCGTGCCCTCGCCCACACTCCGTGCCCTCGCACCCAGACCCCAGCGTCTCACAGCAACTTCGTTTCTAAAACACCTCACACTTCTTAAAGTCTTCTGAAACGGTGTTCCCTCTCTGAAATTTGTGAAAAGACTACTTTTCTCAGTTTATCTGAACAAGTAGCTTTCCATCTTTGGCCTGGACAGCTGTCAGGCAGGTGCACTGGGCCAGTCTCCGGCAGAGGAGAGCTGGGGCGCGCCCCGCACCAGGTGGACCAGCCCGGCCCCGGCCCTGGGAAGGCAGCAGCCCCCACATTCCCCGTGCCGCGGGTGCGCAAGCCCAGGCAGCCACTGCCCGGCCGCCGCCCCAGGCCCTCACCTGGTCCGCTGCACACGCTCCAGGGCGGGAGCTTGTAAGGCGTGGTGAAGGTGTGGAACACGCTGACGTCGTGGGGCGCCAGGAACTCCACGAACCTGGCGCCGTAGAAGGCGTCCCTTCTACAGTGAAAGATGGAGGCAACTTGGTCAGAGATGTACAGGATTTTCCCGGTGACCAGGGACACGGCTGCAGCAAACATACCCTGGAAGGAAGAAGCAGCTGCATGAGGACACAGATTTAGGGGGTCAGGGGAGGCCTCAGGGCCCCCTCCTCCAGCCCGCTCCTTCTAACCTGGGCCATCAGCCTCAAACCTCTGCCAGCCTACCTCTCTCCCAGGGCGGGGGTGGGGGTGCCACCTGGGCAGCTGGAGGCTCCCGCCCAGGCTCCCTCCCTGCTGGCTAGCAGCCTGAAGCCTGGCCCAGAGCTCCCTGCGGGTTCAGCTGCAGTGGGGGTGCTGGTGCTGGAGGAAGGACATGGGAGGGATCAGGGAGCCTCACTCTCCAGACCAGTTTTGCCATGATTCCAGTAGGTCTGGGTCCCCACTTGCCCTTATGTCTGCTCTCTGGCTGAGAAGTAGGGGCACAGGGGAAGGGACAACTCGCTTCCCATCCCCCAGACCTCCAAGGGTGCCCCACCCTTATGGGGTGCTTAAAAATGCACAAGCTTTGGAGTCTCATGAGCTGAGTTCAAATCCCAGCGCCCTCACCTCCCCCCAAAGTGAGCCTAAGGTCACCTGGTCACTGCTCGGTCAAGGTGGGGCTCGCTGTCATACACGCAACGTTTGGGGGTGGATTGGCCACGAGAGAAGGACCGTCTCACAGAAAACAGCAGAATACTTCAACACAACTGCTGTGTCTGAATCACGGACTTGACACTGTTTTTAGGGTAGGAGCTTACTCCCTGAAGTTCCAAACTCTGCTGCTAGAAAGCCACTGGCTGTGGCGGCCCGGCTAGGTCACCTGATGAAGGTCTCCGCTCTCCAGGGGAAGGCGGCACTGGTGTCAGGCACTTACCACATTCTTCACAATGAACTCGGAAGTGACGCTCTCGATTTCTTCTATGCTGTACGAGGGCGCGCTGGCGCTGCAGGGGTGGTTCTCACTGGACATGAGCAGCTGGTAATACTCCTCGTTGGCTGCAGGAGAGACCAAGGGGAGGCCTGAAAACGGCCCCACCTGCCTGTGCTGGGGGCTCTACTCTTCTGACGAGAAAGGGGGCTACGCACACGATCTTCCTGGGGCGTCAAGAGAACGGAACAGACAAAAGTGAAGGCAAAGCAAACAAGCCAGTTTTATTTTTCCTGAACGTTTTCAATGGTAAGTACACACTATTTCAAATAACATGGGCCTAACCCTCACTTTGCCCGCAAGGTCTTTAATCACGACACACGCTGACGTTTCCTCTTGGGGCGGCTGTGGCAGCCCCTGCACCTGCTCCTTGGGGGCCACGGCAGACACTCCCATCCACACAGAATCCACTGCCCGAAGCACCAGGCGGGAGGAAGCTCACTGCAGCAGACTGCTCCCAGCAGAGCCTGCCCGGGGCCACTAATCCCAGGACGTACAGCTTCCAAGAGCAGACTCTCCCGGGGCTGCCCACCCAGCACGTGAGGCGGCCGAAGTCCCGGGGTGGGGGCAGTCCCCTGGGAGGGGTGTTGGCAGACTCGCCCTTCGGAGAACCTCCTCCCCGTGGTTTGTGAGCATCCCTGGGTGGGCTGGCCAGGCACGGTGTCTGTTTTTACCGTATTAACCCTCAGCAAGCAGGTGCAGCCTTAGATAGGAGCCTGCAGAAGGCACGCAGAGGGCCAGCACCAGCCAGCACACCGCAGAGCCCGGGCCTCCCTGCCTGGAGCAAGCTCTCCCCGGCCGACCACACGGGGCAGGCCACGACGCCCTTCTGACAAAAGTCGTGCAAATGTTAGAAGATGCGAAGACTATTTGAAATATGGCTCCGTGTCCATCGTTACTAGTGAGAAGCCTCGCCTTGCCCGCTGTGCCTGAGAGTAACTGATGATCACAGGATAAAGCCCACTGTCTGACCTTTAGCTCAGCCTTCACAACTTCTCTGCTTCTACTCACGTTTGCAACGTGCAGAGTCCACGGGGGTCTCCGCGTGCACTAACGCATACACGACGGTAAAGCAGGTAGAGCAGGGGTGGGGCTCCCACACCTGCGGGGAGAGGGCACCTCCCTCGTCTGCCCTAACGAGATGCTGGCCTGGCTTCTGGCTCCGCTTGCTGGTCATAAGAAACCGAAACAGCTCAGATATTCCTCAAAGTGCAGGAGGGGTGGTTTCCCGTGTAACGGGAAAGGGTTCACCTGAGTGTTCACCGCTATGAAGTCAGGAAGGCACAGGTGTCTACTTCCTCCAAGCTTCCTGCTGCGTTCTCCGACACGCTGGAGGAAACGTAGAAACTCTCCAAGCTCACAACCCCGTTCCCAGCAACAGACCAAAAGCAAGCCTGCGTGGACCTTTCTGACCGCCAGAGCTAAAGCATCCTGAGCTGACCCTGAGTGCAGGGGTCACGGCCCAAGCCCCCAGGGATGGGTGTCTGCAGAACAGTTCACCCAGCAGTCAAGTTCTTGGTTCCCCAGCGATGCTGGCGCCTTCTCGACGGCAGTGTGCTCTCTCTGTCCTGGAGACAGAGGCACCTGCAGGCACCTGAGAGCCGGGGGGCGGGGTGCAGAGTAGCTGCTCAGAGGGAGTCCAGCTGCAGCAGCGAGCGAAGGAAGACCCAGCGCTGCTGGAAGTTATTTAAGGGGCCTGGAGTTTACTGAGATGTCGAGCGTCTGAGCTCGATGAGGCAAATAGCGGAAACTGCAGGGTTTGTTCACAGATCCCCGCACCGCATCTGCGAACCCGCACGTGTGTTCTCAGGTGAAAGCCTGAGTCTAGACCACGGACCGGTCCTAAAAGCGCTCACATATTCTGCCATCTAATAATAAGGTCCAAGCATGCCCACAGATGGGAACGGATGTGGACCGTGGAGGTCCTGCTACTGCGTGCCGGTGATGGAAGGAGGCGCTCTGCCTGGCTTCCTGGTTGAAAGACAGCCTCGACGGAAATTCACGCCTTTCTAGACAAACAAGAAACGGACTGCCCAACGTCTTAAATGCAGGAGCTATAAAGTATTGTTCTGTAAGGATGAGATCTGGCAATACCATCCCTGTATCTCCTGTTATTTTTCAAAGGAGCGACCAGCCCTCAGCTCAACACCGTGGGATATTTCGCTTAAATTCCGCTCTGAGCTGCTCACACATGTCCACGAACCCTAGCTCAACTCCGGCCTGAGCCTGGAGGATGCTGGGCTCTCCTGAACATGACCTGACCCCAGCCCCCAGAGCACGAAACCTTTACCCCATAATTACATTCCTTTTTATCAGCTGGTTTTCTACCTGTTTTTTTCCCTCTAAAAGTCAAGTACAGTAGAAAAGTTGTAAAAAATTAACACTTCTAGAATTTCCTTCTGCAATTTCAGGGCTGGGTTTTGGAAAGTCGACACAATCCAAGTTATTTCTACAAGTTCGGAACAAATACGTGAGCCGGACGTACCTTTCACCTGCTTCACGCTCCTTAGCGCGTACTTCAAGGTGGCCAGCGTGCTGGCTTTCCCTTTGGCCTTCTTGTCTACCGGCAGGTGGACCTTCAGCTCCTTCAGCGTTTTTATCAGTTCCTTGTGTGCATCTGCTTTGGCGGACTGCTCGCTGTGATGGAATTAAAGAAAGAGGCGGTCACACGTTAGCTTCCTGCCACCTCCTTCCTGCGCCTCTCGTCCCGTCTCTCGACCAGGCCGTCAGGACACCTCGGTCCGTGTCGTTCTCTGTGGAGCACTGCGGGGTGTGTAGCATCCTTGGCCTCCTCCCCACCAGAGGCCGACGCACCCTCGCCAACTGTGACGACCAACCCTGTCTCCTGACGCCGCTACACGTCTCCTGTGGGGAGACGGAGCACCCCGGCTGAGAGCCACTGCGCTCACCCGAGGGAGGGCTGCAGAAGTCCCGCCACCTGGGCTCTTGGCCCCCGGGCTGGAGCTGGGCTTTGCCCCTCAGGGCTGCGCCTTCTTGCCCTGCGTCAAACAGAAGAGAATGGAGTGACGGAGAAGACAGAGGACAGCGAACTGGTTTCCTGTGGCGGGAACGTGAATGAGGAACACGGGAAGGCCTCAGAGAGGAAAGACTTGTATGAAGTGGCTCGAAACTTAAGGGTACAGAGATGGGAAGAAGACAAAACAGGTGGGCCGTTCTTGTTGAGAGCAGAGGGTGCAGAAAGAGTGCAGGAAATCAGGTTTCAGGGCGAGATGGCCAGGTGCCCACACAGCCAGGCCTGAGAGCTGCAGTTTGCTCTGGTGATGACAAGAAAATGTCTGTGGGGGGCCCCTGGGTGGCTCAGTCGGTTATGCGTCTGCCTTTGGCTCAGGTCACGATCCCAGGGTCCTGGGACCAAACCCTGCATTGAGCTCCCTGCTCAGCGGGGAGCCTGCTACTCCCTCTCCCTCTGCCCCTTGCCCTGCTCGTGCACACTCTCTCTCAAATAAATAAAATCTTTGAAACAAAAAAAAAAAAAAGAAAAAATGTCTGTGGATGTAAAATTAAGGATACCTTTGTTTCAAACACCTAAAAAGGAGGAGGAATGTTCCAGATGAGCATGTCTAGGACGCAGACAAGGCCTGAGCAGGCGGAGCTGGAGGGGCTGCAGGTCTGGAGCATTGTAAGGGGCCCGAGCAGCTGGGGTGTGAGAGGGCACGGCCGGCTCACAACCGAGACGGCTGCGCACACCGACAGGTGCTAGCAGAGACTGGCAAAATGTCACATTACCCCAAAACTAACCTCTAGTAACAAATCTCCATTTCTCAGAGACCGTAAATTGGGACTGGCCTTACCTGCAGCCGCTTGCAGACGTGCTGTGTTCAGACTTCGCCATCATGAGGCCAAAGGCATCAGGACTGTAAGCACGAGAAAAAAGGCCACTCAGAGGACCGCGTGCTCCATCCGTCCCCTCATCCAACCAGTGACAACAGTCCAGGTTATCCCACACATAGTAAGACAATTACAAAAAATACAAGGTTAAGATAAACCCGGAGCATAAAACTTTCTAGTTTTATGTACTGGAAGAAGGACTAACAGATCAAGTTCATTTTCTGTAGACACCGGGGGCTAGAAGGGCCACCGGCTCCTCTGCTCCCGAGATCTTGCTACACTCACTCGGTATCTATCTACCGGCAATCAGAGAGTCAACATCAACAGTGGCCACATTATAGTAAATTTTAGTTATTCTGAGTTAATGAGATTTTTTTTAAGTGTTGAAAAACGTGCTAATCATGATTTAAAGACCTCAAAAGCAATCAAACCATGGGTTGAGACAAGTGGCCTCTGAGGGTCCCACCTACCCCGGGGGGACGATGGGCGGCCCCACCAGCATCCCCAGCTCCTCGCTGCCCTGCGAGTCCTGCCCCGGGGAGCGGTTCTCGTTGGTTTCATTTCCGCTAGAGCCACTGCTCATGGGCACATCTTCCTGGACCAGGGCTCCGTGGGGCTTGGGCTCCTCGGGCTCCTGGGCGGGGTGACCAGGGCTGGCGGGGTACTCGGCATATCTGTTCATGTTGGCTCCACAACGAAGCTGGGAAAAGAGAGAAAGGTCGTCAGGCCTTGAAGGTGCAGGGAGTCGCTGTAGCCATCTCGTGCAGTGTGCCGCTGAATCCGTTGCCACATTTCGCTACAGATGCTGCTAGTAGTCAGGGTCAGGCACGGGTATTCCTTGTTCTTACTCACCGAGCTCCGAGCTCCTGTCTCCTACCTGCCATGGTTAGGGAGGCAGATGAATCCTGCGGCCGCAGACTGCTGTGGCCTGGTGAGGAGGCGACAAGTGCGTCAATGACCATGGCCCAGCACGTGGGGAGCCTTGGGAAAAGTCTCCCCAGGTGATGGTGGGGAGCAGCAGGGTTCAGAAGTCTTGGCCATCACAAGCTACAGGAGACCCCAAGCCCAGGCTGTATGCAGAGGGAACCCCAAGACCAGGCTGCGGGCCGGGGAGACTTCAGGGGGACAGGAGGCTATGAAGCAGACGTCGCCCTGTGAAGAGGGCCGAGTGGGTGGGAGAGGTGTGTGCCCACCACAGAGGGTGTGTGCCAGCGGGTGTGGAGGGCAGGGGGACCAGCACCAGCCACTGAAGGGTTCGAAGTACCGGATGAATGAAGTTTGCTGCATTTGGGACAGGTCCTCACCACTGTGCTACGTAGATACTTTAACTTTGGCGTTTAGGGGCAAGAGGTGGAGAGGGCCTGAAGTTAGAGCCAGACCAGCCCTAAGGCTTCTGCAATAATTCTGGGAGACAACCATGGGGATGAGCAGACAGGGAGTATGCAAGGGGGAGGGGTTCAACCAGAAGCCCAAGGATGGGGAGAGAGATGTCCCTGGGAGAGGAGGACCCAGGATGGTGTCTCCTCAGGGTCCTGGCAGGAAGCAAAAGATGTCTGGCCCTGGCAGCTAGGCAGGCATGGGGAGGGGGAAGCTGTTATTACCCTGGGCCTGGAGGGCAGGAAGAAGGGTTACTGAGACCAGAGGAACCCAGACAACTTGCCATTTGGGGGAACAGAGCTGGGGGCGTAAACCCTCGGCTTCCCTTTCCTCCCGACCTCGATGGTCAGGAAGCCAGAAAGCAAGGGGATCCACCAGCACGGTCCTGGAAGGCCAGCCTTGGCCACGGAGCGGGGGAGGGAAGATCCGGAGGGCCCAGCAGCCATGCCCTGACTGAGCAGAGTCTCCAGGGGCAGAATGTGCCCCACAGCCTCCATGTGCTCCAAGAAACAGACCAGACACCTGGCTGATGGCAACAGCTACACACACACACTGTTCCACGTCAGTAACCCTCACGAGCACTGACCATCGGCTACCACCCAGAGTACCATTCTCGGTTCTAGTCTACAGATGAGAGAACAGGTCAGTGGCTTGCAGGTGACAGCGCTGGATCCCATGCCCACCTGCTCCTGAAGACGGGGACCCACGGAGAATCCAACCACAGTACTCTCTGGAAAACAGCAGGTCTCACTAGACCTTGTCTTGTTCACGAACCAACAAATGGTAAAAAGCCAACGTGAGTCTTCTGAAAAGACGTGCAGTAAAGACCAGATGAACACAACCTGCACGGCATGGGGAGCCCAGCGGACTTAGGATGGCACCCACTCCACAGCACACACAAAAATCGAGGAAGGGTGTCCTCAAGGAACCACGTAATGAAGGAGGAGCTGAAGCCACAGAGTGAGATGAAAATGCCACCTAGAACAGAAAATGAGAGACAGGTCCAGAGTCAAGAACGAAGCAGATGGCCTCAGAAATGCTGAGGATGAGCGCGGGGAACTCTGAAAAGCACCGAGGGAAAGGGCAACGACACCAGAGCCCTGTTTTTATCCGCGGGTAACAGCTCTTTCTCAAAGAGCCACTGCAACAGTGAACCAGAGACTCCCGTGAAAGATACACGCCAAGAAAACCATCCGGGCCGAAGACAGATTTGCAACTGCTGGTCAAAGGACTCCTTGAATACCAGGAAAAGTTACGTGAAGAGTCCAAGCCCAGTGATGTCCCGATGTAAAGTGATGTTTTCAAATTTCAAAAAAAAAATTCCATGCATACAGGAAAAACAAACAGGTTACCTACAAAGGATGGAAAGTCACTGAGTCTTGAGCAGAAGATACAGTCCACAGGGTTGATGCACGGAAGATACAGTCTCCAAGGTTGTGGTTAAAGGGAGGAAATCTCAGTGGAACACACCTGCTCGTCATGGCTTGAGACAGAAGCCGGTTACCAGGGTCCTGACTCACAGAGAACCCAAAGCCCCAGAACAGCAAAACACCTGACCAACGTCAGGAACAAAACAAGCAAACCTACTCCCCAGTCTTCATTTTGTCTAATTGCTTGTTTTTTAACATTTCAGAGATGTTCTAGCTGACTCAGTGAGAACACGGAAGGTGCTCACTTTTGGGAAGAGAGAGACCAAAGACTACTAATGGGCTAGTCCCACAAAGGAAAACACCAAAGATCCATAAACCTGGAGAGATGCTCGACCTCATTAGGCGTGAGGAAAACACAAAGGATGAAGTCACCAGAAATGAGCAGGGCTGTCGGCATCCAGTGTCCACAAGGTGGGGGACTTTGTGCGTTGTGGTCACTAATGGTTTCTGGACGGGACTCTGGACATGTCCAGGACCATGTATAATCCTCGCCCTTCCCCCTGCTAGGAGGCCCCTCCACTGCCCGGGAATGCCTGTACGAGCGCACAAAGACCCATGAGCGTGGTGTATGGACTGATAATACTACCAAAGGAACATCCGCAGGGAGGCTGCTGGCATCCCAGCTCTGGCACCTTGTCTGCCGTGGGCACCCTGGCCAGTGCCAGCCCCGACTTCCAGACAGGGCCTGTGCCTCACCTGGCCCCGCCCCAGTCCTCTGCTCCCCCTGGCTCAGAGCACAGCCCCAGTCTGCACGAGGGTCTACAGCTCTGCGAGGCCTCCCCGGCTGCCTCCTGAGCATCTCCTGCTGAGTCCCGCCTCCTCGGCCCTGACAATGAGCTCCGACCCCAGGGACTTGCTGCTCCCTGGTGCCCACAGCACTCACCCTGCACAAACAGCATTGACTTCTCCCCCCCCGGCCCACATCCCTTGCCTGGTGTCCCATCCCCCATGGTGCTGACACCGCTGGGCTCCACCCTGATGTGCTGGAGCTTAGCTGTCCTCTGCTGTAGCCCCAGAGCCCGGCACGGCACGTATGCTTAACGACAAACAGCCTGGGACATCTGTGCTGGGCGAGACGATGTACCTACGAAAGACAGGGGCACAAGACACACCGATAGAGGAAGATTCTAGGACACAAAGGAACAAGTTATGGAACAATAAAGAACAACAACAAACAGAGTGACAGATGGCATTTAGGCAGGGCTGGACATCACGTCTTCCACTGATTAACTCCCTCCGAGGGCACACGGCGCTTCGGGCTGGAGGATGTCAGAGAACGGGACGGACGTCCTTCCTGCCCTTACAGAGCTTACATTCCAGTGGGGAACACAGATCACCCACAAGGGAATGGCATAGGCGGGAGAAGAATGCTAAACGCTAAGGAGAAGGCAACAGAGTGGGAGGTGGGGGGGTCTTGCGTGGGAGAGGCTGGGAGTGCCGCCAGAGAGGCGAGTGTGCAGGCAACATTTGACCTTGCACCTGAGTCCCCATGTGTGGTGCTGATTCACAGCCCCTTGACCTCACTCTCCCGCAGGCCTGCAGCCACTCGGTCCTCCCCAGCCCGGGCTGGGTATTCACTCACCTGGTCCTCATGGCCTCACACCTGAGGCGGCCTGGAGTCCCTGGCTGTGCTGGCCACCCACGGCCTTAGATGAAGCACCGCATGTGGGGGTGGGCCCTTGCCTTCCCAGCTGCTGCCAGAGGGCCCAGTGAAGCCAGTGGCCCGGAGGGAGAGCACACTGCCCGGGGTGAACTTTGGCCATGGGGGATGGAAGAGAGGACAGGTCAGCAGGTAAATACACCCCTTCCATCCCTCCCTTGAATGAAGTCCGGAAGCTCTTCTTTCTATCCTTTCTTCTTCGTCATTGTCTTTTCTGATGAGGCCCCCAAGGGCTAAGAGATCAGCCTGCATCCCAACCTTCTCTCTTCCCTGTTCCCTCACTCTTGCTGCCTGGGATTGCACCTCCCAGTGAAATGCTAGCATTAAGTGTCAGCCCACACTCTGCTTTTAAGAGAACCCAAACGAAGACAGACTGAAGAGAGTGAGAGAGTGGGCCAGGAAGGTGCTGGAGGAAGAATATTTGAGGCTGGGGGGGCAAGTGCAAAGGTCCTGAGGCAGGGGCATTTGAGGAAGATGGACCAGCCTGGAGCAGAGTGGGCAAGGCAGAGGACAGGAGGGTGATACGGGGTTGGAACTAGATCACATGGCACCTCACAGGGGCAGAGCCAGGACTCTGGCTTTATTCTGAGTGAGATGGGAAACTGAGTTCTGTGCAACAAGATCTGACTTAAACTCTAACAGGCTTACGGGCTAGAGGCAAGGTGGAGGCAAGGAGACGTCTTAGGGGGCTCCTGCTACATGTCAGTAGAGCTGCCAAGGGGCTGCCCCAGGGGCGGCGGGTGGGGTGGGTGAGGGCATTCTCTCCCTCCTGCCTGCCCCCTCCCTGATACCCTGCACACCATCCATCTCATCCCACAGCCCTCCCTGGACAAGCAGCCCTCTCTCTGTGAGTGAGCTGTGAAGGCTGAGGGGTTAAGAGAGCCGCCCTGGATGGTAAGGGCGTTAGTGGGTTCCTCTACTTCCTGACCCTGTGATCCTGGGCAAGATCCTGAGCCTCCCGTGCCTTGCTTCCTCGTCTGTAAGAGGGATGACAGCAGCTCCTGCCTCTAATGGGTCACTGGGAGGGCTCAATGACAGCCTGTGCCAAGTATCTGGAATGCCGTGTAGCCAACAAAGGCTTAGCTTTTATCGTCACTGGCAATCACTACAGGAAAACAGATGGGGTAACAAATAATTTTTTAAAGGAGATATTTCACTGCCACTGGAGCTGTCTCTGGCTTGTATTTAAAGGACAAGGAGCTCAGAGGGCCACCCCCAACTCAGGCAATAAAGACATACCCTGGAAGGAGGCATCCCATACTTTGCTTCCATGTACCCCCAAGGGCTTGTCTCTCAGCTCCTCAGAGAACTCCTGGCTTTGCCACCCTACCAGACCTTGGGAGCAAGTCTGAGTAGGATCCATTGTCACAAGATTACCTTAGGTAGAAGATAAATCTTTGCAAAAAGGGTCAGATAAGCATGGCAGAAATGTGAAACAACAAACCAACCAAACCACCTGAAACTTCATCATTCCACAAAATGCATCGCTCAGCACCAACGGCTCTAATGGACAGACCTCATTTTGCCAAGTTGACAAAACTAACTTGCTCATCAAAGCAGACTTTGCCTCCTGCCTTCCACAAACGTTCACAGAGCACAGGCTCGTGCCAGCACTGCCAGGACCCTGGGGATCCCTGGGCAAACCTATTTCCACCCCTGGGGAGAGGTGCTCATAGTCTGGGGCACCAAAGGCCCCAGAAAGGAAAGGACATCCAGGCTGAAAAGGGGCTGCTGGGGACGCTGGGGTGCACCTGTCCCTGGAGTCCCCTTGCTGCCCCCTTTGCAGACATCCGTCTGCTGGCTCTGCCCCAGAGAATGGGCAGACTGAAGGGAAGGAGCTAAGCTTGGACCCTGACGCTGGTCACGTGACCACGCCTTACTAACGAGGGTTGCCTTGACTGGACAGAGGAACATTTAGAAAGTACAGTCCACAATGAGATCATAGTCTGGGACAGGCCTCACAATAACAGAGGAGGGGGAGGAAGTGAGTGGGGGCACGGAAGGAGAGGGGCCAAGAGCCAGCTCGTTAAAGCCGGCTGATGAGTTCATGAGGGTTCATTACACCATCCTCTCTACTTTCACATGTATTCATAGTTTCCATGATCAATAGTGAAAAAAACTGGGAACCAAAGCACAGCCTGGTCCTCAGTTCCACCCTCCACCACCACCAGCAGGACTCCGGGACAGGTAAAGGCTTCTCACACTCAGTACCCTTGAGCCGAAGGGGGATGTACTGCATTTCTTTGTGGAAATCAGAAGTCAGTGTATGTGTGGTTCAATCGCTTGAGCTGATCGATTTTTTGAAACAGAAGTATAAGATACAGAAAAGTCTTCAATCAAAGTCTGTCCACAAACTGAGTACACCCATGTACCTAGCACCCGGCTCTGGAGGCAGAAGCCCACCAGTTCCCCTGAGGCTGCTGATGGCCCTCCAGCCATCGTGCACCCCCGGGGTCACCACCAGCCTGACTTCTGACAGGCTGGTGAATTCCGTCGGTTTTCACACTTTATAGAACAGGGATCTCTCAGTCTGGACTGTGTGTCTCAGAGCCCGTGGTAGTTCGTAGCCCCAAATACTGTAGCATGTTTGCTCCTTCCTGCTAGGAGCCAATTCCCTGAGGCCAGCCTGCTGTAATCTGGAGAAAATGTTTGTCCTGCTACATAAACACCCGCGCTCTCCATGGCAACAGCTGGGTAACCGAGGAAAACGCCGTCCAAATATGGAAGGGAAGAAGGCAGGAGAGACGCATGTCTCGGCCTTACTAAGACTCCTTTGGATTCTCACAACTCTGTTTCCAAAGCCTCAAATACGCAGAAGCGTGAGATTTAAGACAGCGATAAGGCAAAAACGTCAGCTTCCTGGTTTCAGTGTCCAGGGAAGGAGCCACTCTGGGTGCCCGTGAACACCTGAGCTGTTCCCACTGCTCCCTGTCACCCGGCAGGAGCACCGGGAGCCCACAGGGCTGCTCAGGGCTGGCACCCCCTCCACCGCTGCCCGCCTGTGATAATGCCCGTGACCCGTCCCCCCACCTGCTCACCTACTGCTTCTGATTTGCTCTTGACTAGGAAAAGTAACAAACTTGTTACAGACACAGGGCTTAGAGAGTAGAAGCCACAGCCTAACAGAGGAGCTCAGAGGGAAAGCCCATCAGAGGCTCTTGTCGAGACCCCCATGGCTCTCTGCTGGGTCTGTAGGTGGGCCAGCTTCCCAGGGGGCGGGGGCACAGAGCAGATGCACAGTGGAGGGGTTATGTGTCTCATCTTAGTTTTGCCCAAGAAGGCAGTTCACAGCGTCCCTCTCTTCTTTGGACTAAATGCTGAGAGGTCCTGCCAGCCACTCAGTGACCTGACCGAGCCTGTGGTTGCTGAGGCCGGGTGAAGTTACATCACCGTTTAAAAACAGAGCCGTGCCCACCAGTATTTTTCTGAAAGTTGAGTGTGTGCATGAGAAACAGCACAAATGAGGGGAACCTTTCCTACTTCCTTCAAAGCACGGAACGTCCCTCACAGGGGAACGTTATGTGATCTGAAGGCAGGAGCGCGCGCATCAGACATCTCTGTCTCCTACACAGGGGCCTGAGGAAATCATCCATAGAGTAACCAGAATCCAGAAACCCAGAGTGCAGACAGGCCCGGGAGACTGCCTAATCGGAGCCCCTCCGTGCAGACAAGGAAACCGAGGCCCAGAGCAGTGGCTGAGTCACCCCTCTCTGCCCAGCACCCCAGCCTCCACAGAAAGCCAGGCTGCGTTAGTTCTGTACCAGTGAATCACACCAAGATGCCAGTGACAGATAAGTGCGGGTACCCACAGTGCCATCCCTGCGCTGGCATATCATGTAGCTTCTGCTTAAAAGGGGAGCCCCTTTCCTCATTTTACTCATACACCTTACAAAAAGTGATACATCTTGTATGTAAGAACTCAATTTCCAATTAAAGCCTTCAGATAGAGCCCTGTTCATTCTCAGCCAAACCCAGGCTGGGGCAAGAAACCCCAGATGGGGCTAGAGGGTGGGGTGTCTCCCCTTCGCAGCCAGGGAGAAGGCAGTGCCCCCCAGTATCAGACACGGGAGGTGAGCAGTATTCATCGAGGAGCTTCTGCCATGGTGCTGGGGTTCTTGACATTTAGGGGACCTGGGACTCCTCCCCCCAAATTCCAGCCCACTCAGCATTCAGCACACAATTGCAGGCTTTCATAAAACCTCAGAAGCTCATCCTGACCCAGACCAAGACCCTCAGGATGATGGAAATACCCTGGAGACAACCTGGGCCTGGGCCTGGCCCTGCCACAGTGTGGTGCCCAGCAGGTATCAGGGCCTCAGTGGACTAATCTGTCAAGCCAAGGTGTTGCCCTGGATGATTCCCAGGGACAGTTGCACTGAACCTCAATTGCCTTAGCCTTCCCAGGCCCTCTCCCCATGGGGCAAAGGGAAGAGCGGGAGGGTCCATAAAAGAAAATCATTTAGAGAAAGACAGTCCCGTGTGGTAGTTCATTGACCTTATGGAGTTGCCTAACCTCTCTGGACCTCAGTTTCTCCATCTGTAAAATGGGGAGAACAGTACTCACCCCACCGCCCCCCCCCAGGCCGGTTTTAAGCGGAGAAGGAGTCAAATAGCCCAGAAAACCCTGGGGTCACACTTCCATGGGCTGCAGGATCCGCCGCCCGCCCGCCTGGAGCCGGTACGCCGGGCTCCAGACCACCGGCCCGAGGCCCAGCCCGGCGGTTACGTAACCAGCCAGCCGGGCTGCCGGACCGCGGCCGGCGGCTCAGCCTGGCGCCCGCCGGCCCATCCGCCCTCCCCGCCCGCCGCGCCGCGCCGCGCCGCGCCCTCACCAAGCCGCGTCCCCGCCGGTCCGCGCGTCCGTCCGCTCGTCGGTCCGTCCACCCCGCCGCCGCCACAGCCAGCAGCCCCGAGCCCGCAGCGCCACTGCCGCTGTCACATAGTGGAAAACGTGACTACGCGCGTCGCGCCCGCCCCCGGATCCCGCCATTGGCCGAAGCGCAGCCTCATCTGCATACCGGGGGGGTCGGGCCTGCGAGCACCGCGTGTCCATTGGCTGCAGCGCCCGTCGCTCTCTTTACATAAGACGCACATGGAACTCCATGTTCACCGCGTCCGTTCCTCAATGAAGACGCGACGCGCTTGTCCCCCCTCCTCGTCCTCCCGAGTGGTCCCTTCCACTTCCGGCCTCGGCACCTTCCATTCAAAACAGCAGGCGTCCGCCGGCTAGAGGAGCGCCGAGTGGCGCGTACCACCGCGGCCCGGGGGAGCTGGGCGCGGGACGGGACCGGCTCCAGGGCACCTCGGTCCGGCTGGCGGGGCGCCGAACGCTCGCTGAAGCGCAAGCCCTGGAAGGCTGCCGCCTTCGGCCGGGGGCCAGGGCGCGCTCCCTCGAGAAACTCCCTGCGGACGTCTTCCATTCACTCATTCCCATTCATTCATTGACTCACTCCCATTCATTCTCCGCCGGGCGCTGAAGCTGCGGGGGGACCGAGCGCAGGCCGCGGGGCAGTAGCGCCGGGCGCACGCCCACCGGACCGCCGAGCTCCACGCTCGTTCCACATCTACCAGGACGGTCAGCTTCCAAGTGGCCTTTCTTCTTTTTGAGATCACGTATCGCAACTTTTGATTCTGCGTGTCATTTTTACTGGGAGGAGGTACAAGAAAAATAAATGACGTGCTCCCAACCACGTCGTTAGGGAAAAGGACCGTCTCAGTCCCGAAGAGGGAACGTTCTTAGCCATTTGGGCGGCGAGGATCACGAATTAGCCAAGGCCGGAGTTTTCCGCAGAGGGCCCGCGGAGGCAGCGGCACTTGGAGACCAGCAAGGACGGGCATCTGGGAACTGGTTTTCAGAAGGCGCAGGCCCCAGACCACAGGGGCGTAGGGCTTGGAGACGGTGCTGGATCTGCAACACCCTGGCCGTGGCCCTTTTTCTTTCAGTAAGCATTGTGTGGGGCCCATGAAGCCTGAGGTTTCTGTTTAAGGTACCTGGAGAGAGTGGAACTTCCTCTCAGACCGGCTTGTAGAACATGACACAGCGCACAGGCTCCAAGGCCGCTCAGGCAGCACGTTCTGGAAATGCGGGGTCCCAGCAGGGAGGGTGGGCTGGCTGGGCTCTGAAGGGCTGAAGGGGCCTCTGGCCTCTCCCGCCACGGGTCCTGTCCTTTCTGCAGGCAAACCCGCACTCAGGAATTCCTGTGATGGAGCCACTTCTTTCCTTCTCCTGGACAAGACATGTATGCAACTTTGTCAGACCCAGATGCAAACCCGGGCAAATAAAGTTCTCCAGGACAGCCCTTCCCACAGAAGCCCTGGGAGGCCTGCTGTGCGGCTCACACTTGAAGGTGATAGTGGCCCACCTCCCGTTCCTCTGACACTGACATCTAGACACCCTCCCCGTCTGCTCCCTAAGACACACACACACACACACATACACACGCCAAGCAAATCCAGGCCCAGCTGCACCCTGCACACACCCAAAGGCCTTTTGTTTCTTCATGTACATTGACGTCAATGGTAAGCTCCATTGTTCTGGAAACAAGAGTAAACAGCTCATCCACATCATACAGAGATTCTTCTCCTGCTCAGCTTTTCCTTGCTCCTGCTCCATATTCAGCCTGTAGCCTAATGTCACATTTCCTCCCTAAATTTAGCCTTTTCTATTTCTGCCCATAAATCTGGTTGAAAGATGTTGAAACCCATTATTTAAAAAATTATAAAACATCATGGAACCTCTAGAACCCTTCAGAACCTAACCTATTTTCAGGGTCTTACGGCTAGGTTTGTTTGTTTGTTTGTTTGTTTGTTTTTTAATTCTCGTTACTGGAAACTTCCATTCACTCCACAAATATTTGTGAAGACCTATGTGTTGGGGGGTCTGCAAACTGTATCTCATTGGGTCCTCCGATTGCAGTGTAGAAGAGGTAATCCCCTAGGATCAGGCTAAGCCACAGGGGCCATTCTCACTGAATGAGAATCCTGAGTGTGTGTGTGTGGGTGTGCACGCATGTTGGAGCACTAAAGTGGTGGTGGGGAATGAATCCTTTCCTGGTCAGCCTACACTGACCTAGAAATGTGTTGCGTTAGCTGTCACCTCTAACACAGAACCCTTGCCAGCACTAAGGGAGGTAGCCTGGGGGAGGGGGTGGTAAGCCAGTTTCCCCAGCTGCCTGGGGAATGCTGTCCGTGGAAGGAGCTGGCCTCTGGTGTCAGCCTTCACCCTGCCTCCCAGCCAAAGGCTGCTCTACCCCTGCCCCCAGTCCGGTTCTACCAACCTGTTTCCTCCAATGGGCCGGGTTCAAGTCAGCCCTGCCCCTCCATGCCCAGGCCCTGCCTGGAGGGCCCCTCTGCACCTGGGGTTCATGCCCTTGTAGAGCCACTCGCTGGCCCTCTTCTCCGCTCATGCTCTCGGTCAACCAGCCATGTCCTGGGCAACTAGTATGTGACAGACACTGTGTCAGCCAGACACACCTGCTGTGGTCAGAGTGGACATTCCCGCCCCAGTCCCCATCTGAGCGAGAAAGCGCTCAATGTTTCACCATGAAGCATGATGTTAGCCTTAGGTGTTTATCTGTTTTATAGATGGCCTTGGCCAGGGGTTCCTTCTCTTATAGTTTGCTGAGAGGTTTGTGGTGGTTGTTTTAAATCGTACGTCGGTATAATCGGGCTTTAATCTGTGGTAATGATGATTATTTTACAGTAACTCCTCCAGGTTAACATATTTTTGTGGATCTGCAAATAATTTAAATCACCGCAGCTTTGTCTCTATTATATAACAACCTGTATAGACCTGCTTACTTCATTATTATAATTAAAAACAAAAGATAGAAATGAATGAAAATGTTAAGTGTCCAAGATTCTGCTTTTTTTATGTTGTAAGCTTCTCCTTTATTTCTGTAGGACTCCAGTGATTAAATGTGTACCCAGCTGACTTCTCTTATCATCAGCTTTCTTTTTTTTTTTTTTTAAAGATTTTATTTATTTATTTGACAGAGATAGAGACAGCTAGTGAGAGAGGGAACACAAGCAGGGGGAGTGGGAGAGGAAGAAGCAGGCTCCCAGCGGAAGAGCCTGATGTGGGGCTCGATCCCAGAACGCCGGGATCACGCCCTGAGCCGAAGGCAGACGCTTAACGACTGAGCCACCCAGGCGCCCCTATCATCAGCTTTCTAAATAAAAGACACGGTTTTAACTGAAACCAAAACACTCTTTGCTAGCCTGTCACTTGAGAAAGGACTAAAACTTCAAACTTCCTGGTCATGAGGCCATTAAAAGAAAACCTAAGGATTGAAGTGAGAAGAAAAGTGTCCCCTTTGGGGTGGGAGGTGGGGGCGGCAGTGGGCAGGTTGACCTGAGGCAAGATTTTGCCTTGGGACCTTGAGGGCTGACTTACGGGTCAGCTAGTCTCTGGCAGCTGGTGCACTCTCCCCACCCCCCCAAAGATTCTGGGCCACCAATATCCCTTGGTCTCCTGGTGGTGCCCAAGGAAAGACAGCATGCCAGCAAGGCCACCTGTGTACAAGGTGACCCCATGTTTGAGGGGCCTCTGTCTTCAGAGGGCGACCTCGGTTGGCATGCCATTCAACTGGACGGTGCAGGCCCGCTGTATGCCCCGAGGCTGTCATCTCAGTTTGGTTCTTCCTGTAGCGCTGGGGTTGGCTCTCAGGGGGTGCCTGGCAGGTGTCCCCCAACCACGGAGATCCTGGGGCAGTGTCAAGAATTAGGGGACAAATGAGGCCCCTCTCCAGCAGGGCATTGGGTCCTTCAGGAGGCTGAGGTCTGGGCTGCACGCTCGTGGGTGGGCACAGGCCTCGGGGTACCCCCACCCTGTGACAAGCTGTGGTTCAGCACAAGCTCACCACGTTAGGCACCATGCTGGGCACTTCACGCATGTGCTCTTATTTAACCCTCAACTCCATAGAGCTTGTGTCCAGGTCCCCACTGTCCCTTTGCAAAAGATACCTTTGATGTCACCATGCACCAAGGAACCATGTGGGGCCGTGTCTTACGTCACCAAGGAGAGACAACCTTTGTCTACAGAATGGTCGCATGGCCACCCTCACTGCCCCGCCCCTGTGGAGTCTGGGAACTAGGTGACCAAAGTCCAAACTCCAATGTCCCTCTGGTCCCCTGAACATCCTCCCCACCCAAAATCTCCCTCTATGACATGGCCAGCCAGGTGCTGCCTGAACCTTCCTAACTCCCTTTCAAATAGCTAAAGGACTCACAGGTGTGGACAGCTGGGATGTGGGTCTTCACATGTTCCTAACACCCACCACGTGTCTGTGCAGCCATGCTGGCCCACAGCGCCTGTCCTGGGATGACAGGGCACCGTGAATTCCTCCTCAGTCTCTGCCTGTAGGTTTTTCCTCCAGTAAATCCTGCCCTGTGCCTCACGGTGTGTTACCTGCCATGTTTGCCCTTACTCACTGGCTTCTCCTTGCTGCCCAATGTGGAAAAGATACCCCTGTCCCCAGACCAGAGCTTTTGGGAAGAAACAAAGGAGTTTGACTGGATCACTCCCAAGGTGGGAGCCACCCCCTCTAGGGGTGGTGGTGGGTCACCTGACTGAGGTGCAAAGTCCGGAGCCCTGGAGACTATGGACGGCAGCAGCCTTGGGACACACAGCAGTCCAGCCGTGAAAGAGAGCCTGGGGAGAGGGCTGCTGCGTGCCCATCTCCCTGCTCCTCAACAAGCCAGGCCCTATGAGGGAGGAGGAGGGGAGAACAGGAGACCCCCACCCCCTTGCCACTATTGAAGCTGCCGTGGCCCCAGGAGCCCGTAGGGGCGGGAGTGCACCGCTGCTGCTCGGGGAGATTGCCACCACCAGCGCCGGGGAGCTCTCCGAAAGCCCGTGAGGTGTGTCTGCAGCATGAGAACCCTCGGTGCTACTGAGCAGAGCCAATGGCAGGTGGTGGACACAACCCTGGGCCCCTGCTGCAGCGTCAGCGGTCTGGACCCGCTGGCATTCCTGCCTGTGTCTCGGAACAAGTGCTCGAGGGAACTGGGCATACCTGTCCTGGGGGAGTTCCCTCAGACTGCCGGCAGAAACTAGGACACCCCACAGAGGCCATGAGACCCTGAGAGACCTGGTGGGGGTCCAGAGACCCCTGACAACGTGTTCTGCCCTCAGAAAGCGATGGACGACTTCACACTGGGCTCCGCTCCTTAGGAGGCGGGCTAGGGACAGCACGGTCCTCCCAGATCTCTGCCTCAGGAAGGAAAGGGGGGTGGCTCAGGGAGGACCTGCCCCCTCCCAAGCCGGGTGGCTGTGGCTTGGGAACAGAGGGAGCTGAGAAGGGAAGGATGGTCTGCCAAGCCCTGGACCCCGGGGGCTGGCTGACCCAGGGGGTGGGTCTACCGCAGTAGATTAGGAGCTGTGGAGGGAGGGGGCTGGTGAGGACTGGGGGGAGGGGACACGCGGAAGACTGGGGTCCCTAGGAGATCAGAGCTGGTCCTTCTCACCTGTGAGGCCCACCCTGCAAAGCTTTTAGCCCCTCTGAAGGACCCAGCAGCTGAAGCAGACAAGCTAGCACCCCACGGTCTGACAGGGTCAAACTGGGATTCCGGCAGGGAGTGCTTGTGGCTCTGGGCCCACCCTGTGAGACCAGTCCTCGCCCAGCCTCTCTGCACCCTGCATGAGTCCTTCAAACTGAACTGAGAATGAGGAATGAGGCCCTGTCCCCCGCTCTGCTCCCTTCTGGGAGATTGCGGACTGTGTGCTCCACTCAACACGTGCCAGAAAGGGGAAGGGTCCCAGATCGTCTGCGGCTCGCTAGACCTCAGAGCTGTCACTGTCACCCAGAAAAGTCACTGTCGTAAATGCTATTGGGTTCTTCCCACCTCTCCTCCATGGGCACTGCGGGGCACGCCTTACACTGAGCCAGTGAGAGGCAGGAGTCGCCAGCCGAGCCGTTCCTCGCCCTTTGCCCTCTGGTGGATAAAGATCCCAGGCCTGGTTTTTCGCTCAGCCAGGCCAGAGAAGTCCCATAGGCCGAGCTCGTGAACCTGTTGAGTGTCGGCTTTGTCCCACGTGGCCCTCGTGGCCCTCGGTAAGCAGGGGCCGCATGAAAATGCCTGCTCTTGCATTTTCCTCCTTTGTCCCTCACTCTTGCTGCCCTGGGATTCTACCTCCAGCTTAAAGCATTCGTTCTGAAGCCTACCTGGAGCCTCTGCTCTCTAGGGAATCTGCACCAACACACCAGATACCGAAAAGGGTTCTAGGAAGCAGACCCTCAGGGCTTCATTTTGGGCTTGAACTGTCTACTCATCTCCGAGCCATAGGGGCCCCATTCCTAGTGCTAAGTGGGACAGCAGTAACCAGGGTTCAGCCTTGGCCTGTTTTTGCATGGCCCTTGAGCTAAGAATGGTTTTTACATTATTTAAAGGTAAAGGGGAGGAAAAAAAAGCCAAAGAATATGCTGCAGAGATCATACAAGGCCCACAAAACTTAAACTATTTACTATCTAGCCCTTTACAGAAAAAAATTTGCTGACCGCAGTTAATAACCCACCGTGCAGTGGCATAGTTGCATTGCAGTTATGTAAGTTTTCACCAGTGGTCAGTTATGATGGGGGCACAGCAGAGAGCCAGGCACCGAGGGACCAAGAAGATGCGGGACTTGAGGGGGCCACGACAGTAATAATGCCCATTACGGAGAAGGGCGGCTCCCTGTGTACGTTCTGGAGACCTTGAAAAACAAATGATAGGCTTACGACAGTTCACTGCCAAACTCAGACAAAGTCTGCAAGCTGGAGGCCTCTATGGCAGCTCAGCAAATTCCCATCTTCTGCAGCCACTGGGTGGACTGTTGGAGCTCAGGCCAGTCTCTGATTGCGAGGTTCACAGAGCTACAAAGGAGACCCAAGCCACAGCCTTGACAGGTCCCCCGTACAAGGTCAGCAGTCAGACGGGGAATGATCCTGGGCCACGGATGTGGCCCACGGGAGAGATGAGCTAGGGTTTCAAAGCCCCAAGTTCCCAGGAGCCTCCTAGACGTCAGAGCAGTGCCTCGTACTGTGCCGGAGAATAGATCGTCCTTGCTAGATGCCTCACCCGGAGCAGGCGCCTTGACAAGGATGCTTGTCCTCAAGACCTGCCCTCTGCCCACCCGCCCCCACCCGCCTTTGATTTCCAGGCCTGTAAAGAAGGTCACGTGTCAGCAGAGCTCCGGGAGGATTCACTGGCCTACGGGCACTCGTCTGTGATTGAGAACTCACAGGCCAGGACACCAGGAACTGGTTCTAATCATTTCTCGGGATGACTCCAGCAAGTGTGCTAGTAGAAGTTTAACAGCTGACTCTCTGAAGGGAAAAATTTTGTAACATTTGCCAATTTTTATGGTGTAAATACCCGCACTGTGGCCAATCTCAGGCTACCAACGTGACTCTGTTATGAAAGAGGCAGTGCCTACAAGGGCCAAGCGCATGACGAGAGGAGGCCCACCTCGTCTCACCCCGGGCCCAGTCTGACGTGGCCCACACAGCCTTGCTTTAGAAAACAGTTTGGGTTTGCTCAGTTACAAGGACAGGTAGGTCTCCCGAAGTTCGACACCTACAAGACTGTTTTTCCAGACTATTTAGGAGATTTGAAAAGGGGCTGTTATTACAAAATAATCCCACTAAAGTTTCCATTGTAAGAGTATTTCTGAGTCATTGAGACCTCTGGCTTCCTGTGTGAGGAGTCTGCCCTAAGTCAGTCTGTGGTGGATTTCTAATAGTGGCTCTCGAGACGTTGTTTGTGGCAGAGAGAGACCGGTCCTCAGACAAGGTGCTGCTGCTCTTTTTGGCCTTAAAATCTGCTGTCAGCAGAACGGAGGCTACTCAAGTTTCTCTCCCCTGAGTGAGGGCCCCGCTTATCCAAGTGTTCGTACAAGTCATTAGGGTTCCGGTGAGGGACAGATGGCTGCCAGGCATCCTTGTTTCATCCTTCCAGAATGATCTGGCCCTCCAGATGTTTCCTGTCAGCCTGCCTTTCGCTGTCTGAGCCTGGAGAGCCAGGAGCTGGGCAGACCTTGGCTTTCCAGCCCCAAACCAGGGTCAAAAGCCAGGAAGAGGTCACGGAAAGTCTCAGTTCCTGGCAGCTTGTTCCACAGTGGCTGGGAGGGTAAGCTTGGCCAGCAGCTGGGCCCAAGTGCCCTGGCCCTCAGTGTGGAGTATTGACCTCAGAGATCCAGGCTTGCAATTAACAAGAAGGAAATGGAGCTCCGTGGTAGACGAGGTGCGTAACCTGACGGTCTCTGTTTTTAGGGGAGCATGTTTGTGCAAATGTGGATGATAACAGAAAAACAAAAGGAACGGCAAAACTCTCAGTGATTTTTCTCTGGGTTGTGGAACATGAATGACATGAGTTTTGTTTTTTCTATTTTTCAGTGCCCTTCATATAGTCCATAATGAGGACTTAGTGAGTTACATAGATTTGAACATGTAAGTTATGAGTTCTGTCTGACCTGCATGCATATATTATAATAAGCATCTCGCAATTAGAAAACAATAGTTGTTTTTTTTTTAAGATTTTATTTATTTATTTGACAGAGAGAGAGCGAGACAGCCAGCGAGAGAGGGAACACAAGCAGGGGGAGTGGAAGAGGAAGAAGCAGACTCCCAGCAGAGCAGGGAGCCCGATGCGGGGCTCGATTCCAGGACCCTGGGATCACGTCCTGAGCTAAAGGCAGACGCTTGATGGCTGAGCCACCCAGGTGCCCCGAAAACAATAGTTTTAAATTCTATAAACTACTAAATATAAAATAAAAAATTAACTTTGTCTAGGATGTTTAGTAGCCGATGAGACTGGCTTGCTGTGTTCGGGGCCGTATTAATAGAGACGGAGAACAAGGAAGGACCCGAGTGGTGAAAAAGCAAAAGTACCGATTGTTCTCATTGCAAAGTTCTTATTTTTGCCTGACTTCTATTCATTTCCCAGCTTTTGTCTTCAGTAATCAGGTGAATATGTCTGCGTGCTATTTTGAACCACCACCGCTGGGGATTTACCAAGCTTATAGTTATTGTGCAGATCTTTGCAAAAATATGAACTGAAATAATCTGCAGAGCAAATGTCAGACGGTGACTCAATGAACGAACTGCAGCAAGCAATGGTGGGAGACAGCGGACGTAGCCGTGAGCTCCTGGGGTGGAGACGTACCGTGGGATTGAACACGCTGGGTATTTGGAGGCTTTTAGGAGTCACGGCAAGACACCGGCGCTACAGGGGTAGAAAGATAACATGGTGGGCACGGATGTGCCTGTGAAGCCAAAATAAAGTCGACACAGCAATATTGCGAAAGACGGAGCAGAATTCGTGTGCTTTGGGGTACGTATCTGACGTGTGCAAGCACGTAGAACACACACGCCGATGGAGGACACTGGGAGGGAACAGATCAACGTGATTTATTTCCGTTGGGGTGGATGCAGCGCGAGTGTTTTCCAAGCTCTGTTTCGCTGGTGCAAATAATCCAGGGTACGGGGTTGTTATTCCTGCGCTCTCTCTCACGTGGATTTAGACACAAACGGCCCTCTAAGGGTGTTTGCTTGAAGGCCCTGCATGGGTCCTGAGTGGGATTTCAGGCCTCTGAGGCAGGGATTTGCTGTGGGAGGTGTGGCGGAGACCCTGGCTGGGCTCACTCTGCCCCGCTCGGACCTGGTCCCTTTGTGGCCACTTCCTCCTCTGACGGCCCGCAGGCCCCGGGGCTTGAATGTTCCATCAGTGAAGATTAGGCGGGACCCTGCCTGTCATGGGTGAGGACATGGGGCGAAACAGCGGCCAGTCAGCACTGGGTCGGGGCTGCTCAGTGTGGAGGCGGTCACCTGATAAGAAGTCCCCACCTTTCCCAGTGCCTGGGACGGGGACGCTGTGGACCCTTGCCTCCCACTCTGGACCCCAGCTTCCGTCCTTGCCCTCTTCTCTGTCCCCGCTCAGGACTCTGGACTTCCAAAACTCAGAACTCATCATCCAGTGGCTCCTTTGAGGCAACTTTTGATGGCATCCATATGCCAAGACGATAGAACCTAGGTTTAGAAGTGTGCTCCAAATCTGCTTGAAACTCACTCAAAATAAAATTATTCCCCCTTTGCGAAGATGAGCTTCACCCCATCCTATCCAAGGGTGTTTTTTTTTTCCTTAACCCTTTGATCCCCAGGGCTCCCTCCCCTCAATATTCAGGTCATCAAGATTTCAGGCCACATGGACGTAACTCAGAGACGAGGTGCCCTCGAAGATGCCCTTTGCGGGCAATGAAGGACCTGTCCCTGGTGGCTCTGGGCCTCAGCTGCTCGGCCCAGTGTGAGTGTGTAGTGTGTGTGTATGTGTGCTGTGGGCGTGTGTATGTGTGCTGTGGGTGCCTATCATCGGGGACCAACATCTTTCATCACCATCAAAAGATTGACCCATTTTCAGTAACCTCCTTCCTGCGGCCCGTGAGGCCTTTGTTCGGTTTGTGCGGGAGACCTGAAATGCATCTCCAGTCGAGCCTGGTTGTGGCTAAGAGACGTGGTGTGGGCTTAGCAGGTGGGAGAGGAAGCTCAGCCCTGGCTCTCCTGTCAAATTTCACCTCCTTTCTTTCTGGAAAATTTTTAAGACTCTGGTTTCCTTTTTCTCAGTTACAGCTGAAGCCTGTCTTCAGACCCAGAGTCAAGAGTGGACAGTGGGAATACCCTGACAGCATAGCCCCTGGTTGCTAACTGGGATTCAGAGTCAAGAGTGGACAGTGGGAATACCCTGACAGCATAGCCCCTGGTTGCTAACTGGGATTCAGAGTCAAGAATGGACAGTGGGAATACCCTGACAGCATAGCCCCTGGTTGCTAACTGGGATTCAGAGCCAGCTGTCGGGGCCCATGCAGGCTCCGAGTCAGCTCTTGCTCACAGCCAAGCCCCGTGTTCCCCAGGAGAGCTTCAGGCAAAGACAAGCCTGGCTCACCTACTAAGCCCCAGCAAGTTGAATTGTTTTTGGTTTGTTTGTAAAATGTCATTGCACTTACAATAAAAACAATTGCTTTAATCTCGAATGTTCCATGCTCCTCTTGCAGGCAGACGCCTGAGTCTCAGGGGTGGGCCTGCCTCATTTAATGACCCCATTCCACGATGTAGCCCTCCTTTCTTTCAGACACTGGCATTATGCCTAGTGTTACCTGTCTTGCTTTTATCATAATCGTTGGGCACATATAAGATTTATCTGTTTGGATTGAACATAGTGACAGTTAAGAGACCTAATGTTGAAATAGTTAGCTAAATATTGTCTTTCTGAAGAAGCACATCATGCCGGGACCTCTGTCTCAGTAAGAACCCCGAAATGGGGACGTTCTCCTTCTTGCAGAGTCATCCAAGGGGAAATGTTCTAATCGGTTGGGAGCCAGTACCTTGGAGGTAGTCCCATACGGTTGCTGAGAGCCAACCCTGGAGCAAGCCCCATCCCAGTCCACCGTTGACTGGGTGCACCATGCTGGATAAATTCTGGAACCCCAGTGTTCTCTTCTGTAAAATAGGGCGAACAGTGGGACCTAGCCTGAGGACTGTTATTAACTTATTTATTTATTATTGTTATTTAAAGACTTTACTTATTTGAGAGGGAGGGAGAGAGAGAGAGAGAGAGAATGCATGAGCGGGGGAGGGGTAGAGGAAGAAGCAGACTCCCCGCTGAGCAGGGAGCCCAACATGGAGCTGGATCCCAGGACCCCGAGATTATGATTGAGCCAAAGGCAGACGCTTGACCAACTGAGCCACCAAGGTGCTCCTTATTATTATTATTTTAAAGACTTAATTTGTTTATTCCAAGGAGAGAGAGAGAGAGCAAGAGCATGGGTGGAGGTGGTGGGGGGCAGGGAGCAGAGGGAGAAAGACAAGCAGATTCCACACTGAGCACAGAGCCCGATGCAGGGCTGGGTCTCACAACCCTGACATCATGACCTGAGCCAAAGCCAAGAGTCAGATGCTTAAACAACTGAGCCTCCCAGGCAACTCCCTGAGGGTTTTTCATTAAATTAAATTAAATTAAATTAAATTAAATTTAATTTAAATTAAATTAATTAACATATAGTGTATTATTAGTTTCAGAAGTAGAGGTCAGTGATTCGTCAGTTGCATAGAACACCCAGTGCTTGTTCCATCACAGTCCTTCCTTAATGCCCATCCCCCAGTGACCCCATCCCCCACCCTCTCTCCTCCAGCAACCTGAGGGCTGTTTTTTAAAAACTTAAATTTAAATTGTGGTAAAATAACGTACCGAAGTTACCGTCACACTTGTTTTGAGCGTACAGCTCTGTAACGCTAAGTGCATTCTCCTTGTTGCGCAAGCCATCCCCAGGACCCTTTCCATCGTGCAAGACCCAAGTCCTGCCCCCTGAACACTAAGTCCCCGTCACCCCAGCCCCTGCAGACTCTTCAGCCGCTCTGGGGGCCTCATACCCGTGGAATCCTTCAGTATTTGCCTGTGTGTGGCCGGCGTGTCTCACTCGGCACAACGTCCCCAAGACCCATCCATGTTGTAACACGGGGTGTAGCCCTCACCCCTTCTGCACGCCACCCATCAAGGCTGCACCCCTGGCCCACACTCCCTCCTCTCCCTTTCTCTTTGCCCATAGGTCGGTCTCTGATCCCCCCAAATTTCCCCGAGTTGAGCGTTGGAGCCCCATTGCCCCCGTACTTGATTTTGGGTCTGGTCCTCAGCTATTGCTGACCTTCGGCTGCAGGGGACAAGAGTTTCTCCGCAGCCTTCCAGGGAGGCCCCGGCTCTCGCCCTCAGCCTCCCTGCCACCGGCGCGCTGCCCCTGGAAACCCTGCAATAGCCATCTGAGCCCTGGGCCTCTTGCGGGCCTGCGGTGGCGCCCCCTGCTGGACGGCTGTGTGACCGCAGCACCAGCACCCTGGGGGCTTCAGGTCAGCTGTGAGGGTGGGGGCGGGGGATCCAGTGTGGAAGCCTCAGGTTAGGGGCTGCCTCCGCAGGGGCTTCTGAGAGCAGCTCCCTTAGCTGGAGGTCCCCAGGCATGTGGGTTTGCACCCCCAGCTCAGTCAGCCCTTGAACGTGGGCTGCGTCTGTGGAACAGGAGGTGAGGCAGGACCCCTTGGTGGCGCCCCAGAGAGGAGCTCGGCCGTGCGCTGACAAGGACCCACACTCTCATGGAGCGGGGCTCTGTCCCGCGGGCATCTGGAGGCCGCACAGCCACGTCGGTGGTGTGAGACTCCCTCCTTCGGGTTCATGTGGCCGCCGTACATCGTGTCGCCTGAGGCCGCGGGACGGGCTCCCTCTTCCTGGAGCCAGCGTCCAGCGGGGAGGAGACATCGCACAGCAGTCACACCATTGTCGTCCCACCTCGGCCCAGAGGAAGGCGGACCCAGGCCCCGTGAGGCGCAGGTCCGGAGGCCCCTGGGGAGGGGAGTCGGAAGGAATCAACTACGGGGTGGGGTGGCGGGTGGGGATAGTTCGGGTGGGACTCTCAGTTTTTATGTCATGCAGAAGGATGCCGTGGGCTTGGACTCCTCCCTGAGCCTGGTCGGCCTGGGAAGGGGCGCGCAGGAGGGGCGCACAGGAGGGGCGCACAGGAGGGGCCGAGGCCTGGTCGGCCTGGGAAGGGGCGCTCGCGGGAGGGGCTGGGCACCCGGAGGTGGCCCGAGCTGCTCTGGGCCACGCAGAGTGTCCTCGGGACTTGGCACCTGCCCGGGTGGGATGCCTCCATTCCCTGCTCTTGCCGTCGCCTCCGCTGGCGGAAAGCCCCCAGTCCACACGTGGGTGTTGTCCTCACTGGCTTTTGGGAAGAGCAGATAGTGACTGACTTTGGACACTAGTTAACCAGAGTTCGGTGGAAGGACTTGCCTGGGACTCTAACAGCAGAGGATTCTTGCCTTTGTTTGAGATCCAGCCCCCTGTGCAAATAGGATGAAATCCGTGCCCACTCCAGAAACCTACCCTCAAGCAATGGTTCTGCTGTGTGTTCAGGGATCCAAGGGCCTTCCCGTCAGACCCCAGGCCCTGGCAGACCCGGCTTAAGTGAACCTGTAGAACGGGGCCCAGCCCTCACGCTCTGGGCAGGGGGTGGGGGTGGTGGTTGTTGCTCTGAGAACTCGCTACTGTGGATAGATTCTGGAAGAGATGTTCAAGCTTATTGAGTCCACGTCCTTCACTTTCTGGGTGAAGTAACTGAGGACTGAAGAGGTCGGAACCCACCCAGTTTGCACAGCTGGTGACAGGTAAAGGCCGCTCCAGGTGCCAGCTAGTCCAGGAAGGGCCTCACCCCGGCATCTTCACAGGTACACCTCAGGCTTGTAAATGACCCTGTCAGAAGCAGCTACACACAAACGGGCCATAAATGGGCCCCCGAGACACAGTTTACCAGCACGGTTTATCAATAACACCATGGTTTTCCCTAGGGTTGGGGGGGTCTCCTCTGATAACTTTTTTTTTTTTTTAAAGATATTATTTATTTATTTATGTGACAGAGAGACAGCCAGCGAGAGAGGGAACACAGCAGGGGGAGTGGGAGAGGAAGAAGCAGGCTCACAGCGGAGGAGCCCGATGTGGGACTCGATCCCGGTACGCCGGGATCACTCCCTGAGCCGAAGGCAGACGCTTTAATGACTGCGCTACCCAGGTGCCCCCTCCTCTGATAACTTTTAACTTTTGTTTTTGATTTAAAAGTTCTTATTGGGGCACCTGGGTGGCTCAGATGATTAAGCGTCTACCTTCGGCCCAGGTCATGATCTCCAGGTCCTGGGATCGAGCCCCGCATCAGATCAGGCTCCCTGCTCAGGCTCTCCCCCTCCGCCCTGTGCTCTCTCTCAAATGAATAAATAAAATCTTTTTAAAAAATAAATAAAAGCTCTTATTTATTGGGAAATAAATCTAAATTACGAGGAGGTACAAAGAAGCAGAAGAAATGTCCCATTATCCCAATTCCTGGATAGTCTCTGAAACCTTGCTAATGCTGGACCTATTTACATACACAAGCACATACGCTCGCGCACATAGACATTTAACATTGCTGAGCTCCCATTGCTTACATAGCATTCGAGTTTGGCTTTTTCATTTAAAATTATGGTATAAACAAACCATATTATTAAGAGCCCTTTGGAAAGAGCAGTTTTTTTTTTTTTTTTTTTTTTTTTTTTTTTTTTAAAGATTTTTTATTTATTTATTTGACAGAGATAGAGACAGCCAGCGAGAGAGGGAACACAAGCAGGGGGAGTTGGAGAGGAAGAAGCAGGCTCATAGCGGAGGAGCCTGATGTGGGGCTCGATCCCAGAACGCCGGGATCACGCCCTGAGCCGAAGGCAGACGCTTAACCGCTGTGCCACCCAGGCGCCCCGGAAAGAGCAGTTTTAATAAGAATATAGTCTATTCAACATCCAGGAGAGAGTGATTGAGTGCCTGGGTGTGTCTGACGGTGCTGACGGTATAGGGGTTCAGGGGAGAGCAAATCAACCAGGCCCCTCTACTCATGGAACTCACTTTCTGGGGTGGGGGAAGAGACAAAAACAAAAGGAAGATATGAATAAAAAATTGCTTTCACAGAGTGGTAAGTACTTTAAAGGAAATAAGGTAAGATGACAGGCTGGGGAATTCAGATGTGGTCTATTTTTGATATTTCTGAGAGGTCACACGTGAGCTGAGACCCAAATAATGGCAAGGATCCAGCCATATGAAGATCTGGGCGATGAGTGTTACTCTTATTCAGTTAAAGGGACCAGTAAGTGCAAAGGTCTTAGCAAGCTTAGGAAGAAGTTTGTGTCTTCTTTTACTCTAGGCTCAGCTGGAGAGGAGGGAAAAAGGTCTTCCACGGCGGTCCCTCGGGCTTCACACTACGGTGCCAGCCACCTTCCAGCTTAGCCAGGCCAGCACACAGCAAGGCACTTGACTGGCCAAGCAAACTGATGCCTTCCTTTCTGAGCCTGCCAGGGACTTCAGTCTGGGATCCAGGGCGGGTGGGGCTGTGTCCAGACTCTGGGCCACTTCTCCTTTCGCCCAGTCCTTCCTGCAGGCTGACCCACATCCTGGGCTCTTCGCCCCCACCTCCTACCCCCGGGCCTTTGTCTCTGGGAATGTTTGCCTTACAAGGGAGAAGCAGGGTCTGGAAGCCCCTTGCTTTGTGGAGCTCTCTTTCCTGGGGTGAGTCATGGCCACTGTCATCTCTCTCATTCATTTGGAAATTGCTTATTTCAAGTACATGTCCTCCAGCTCTTTATGTCTCAAACGCTCTCTCTACTGTGATTTTCTATAGTTATGTAATTGCTTGTCTGTTTTCAGGAATGACTCTTTTTTATGCTCTCTTTTCCTCTAATCCTTACATGACCCTGAGGTGCTCTGGGTAATTCAGCGACTGGCCCCCATGCTGCCAGCCCCCGGAACTGGAGGCTCCCCACCTGCCTCTGGGCCTCACCTGCTCCTCACTCTCCTGAGGTGGTTCCATGTCTCCTTCTTGGAGTCTGGAATCCTTAGCTGGGTCTTGTCGGCCCTGCTTCCCCAGGGCCTTGCAGCCCTGTCCCGGTCTCCGTGTGGGGGGCATGGACCTGCATGGGGCTGCGTGGAGGCCTCAGGAGGATGCTCTATGTGACTGGGAGCGTGTCCCCTCCCAGAGGCTGCCACACGCACCCCATGGCCTGCTTCCCTCAGACAGGCTCTCAGTGGGGTCTGGTGACTCTGTTTCCTTGTCCCAGATCCTCTCAGAGACCCTCTCTCATGGCCCTCGGTCCCAAAGACAGCAGCAAGGCCTGTGCCTGCAGGCCTGCAGGGGGCCTCCTCCACCTAGATGGCTTCCCTGCTTCCCACAAACTGGGAGAAACCACGCTCAGGCTTCTCCCTCACGTGGCACTGGCTGGGGTCCTCAGTGGATCCTCAGGGGCCAGAGGGCTCTCTGCGGCCCCACCCCCTGTCCTCACTGCTCTGGGTGACTGACCACTCATAGACAAGCCGTTGCTGGGCACAGCTGTCCCGTGGCCCCAGGCCCAGAGGAGGATTCTGTCTGCATGAAGTTTGGAGGAATGGGGCTAGGCAGTGTCTGCTGGGAAGGCAGGGCACTTGAGGTCAGAGGCCAGGGTCAGTGACCTCCCTGAGGTCCCCCTCCACTCTTACTCAGGTGACCCAGCCAGTGTTCAGAGTTCAGAGTTCAGAGGTGGGGACTCCTCGTAGGAGCCTCTGGGCTCCCAGGTCAGCCACAGTGAGCAGATCAGGGAAGATGTCTGGGTCAGGACGCTTCAGCTCTCAGACACCACAGCATTCTCTGTATCTCGTGCAGCCCCCCAAGGGCTCTACCTGGCCATCCCATGAGGATGACATCCCACCCCCTCTCCCCCTAACACCCGGAGGGCACCAAGCTGGTGCGTCTTTGTCTGAAGGCTTAATCACTTTGGCGCTGTGGGCCAGCCTTCATGAACTAAGGGCCCAGCCCTGAAGAAGGACACAGTCTCACTATGGCCCACCCCCCTATTTAGAAGACTTCTGGGAAGCCAGAGCGGGGACAGGCAGTGGCAGGGAAGGGGAAGAAAGGAGGCTAACACTGTTCTCCATGTGAATACGAAGTATTAGTTTCAGTGTGGACAAGGGTGTTCAGAAATGATCAAACAGTTGGGAAGCTATTTTATTCTTCTTCATAGAGTTGATGAATTGTTTGAGAACCTTTGTTCTCGGGAAACATGAACACACAAAGGTGTGTGTGATAAAGATAGACACACGGACAATCAGGAGAACGATGGAGATCTTTGAGCCCTGGAAGGAGCCTGAGTCACAGTGTCCACATTACCCTGGATCGTTCCAAGCGATTGAACTGTCTTGCCCCTGCCTTGGGATGAGTCTGGAATGGAGTACCCCGCGCTGAAAGAGAGGGGGTAGTTGGGAAGATACATATGTAGCTGGTGGGGTTGCTAGAAAGTCAGGAAGATTTGACAAGGCAGGGGTCAGAGGATGGAGGTGCTCTGGCCAACGGGGTAGACCTGGAAGCTGGGGAGTAGGGCCAGTAACTCAGGGCCACCCCGGAGGGAACACGTCTGAGGGTGCAATTTGCTGGGTGCTTTATCCCCATAAAGCAAGAGATAGCTCTATCCAGTGAGTGTTGCCAAATTCCTTCCCTCCTGGGTTGTCATTCTCTTAGGTGGCTCCTAACTTCTCAGTAAAGTCTCAGACATACAGCCTGCCCACGTGGTGAAGTACGGACAGCGCTGCTGGAGGGAGATGAGCTCTGGTGGCTCGCCTGGCCTCTGTCCGGGTGACCAAAGCTCAAGCGGTCCTGGAAGCAGCTAGCTGCAGGGACAGTGATGCTCTCAGGAGCAGTGGACAGCAGAGGACGGCATGGATGTGGCTTACTAGAAGGTACGTAGTTCTCCGTGAAGTCTCCAGCATCTAGACAGTACTCAGCACTGTTGACCTTAAAAATTAAGCTGTCAGTTATTTCACTGGCAAAAATGGATTTATTCTGGAATAGCAGAGAATTCAGGGACAAGCACACTACAGCAAAACCACGGGCAAGTCCCCAGAACAAAGGCGAGATTCTCTTTTACAGAGAAAAGAGGGAGTTGGGAGGGCCGTTACAAACAAAAAGTCCATGGAAGGAAACTGGGAGCTGGGAGTGGCTTCTCATGGGCTGAGCTGTGACTGTCTCTCATTGACTGGGCTGTTGCCTGATGAGGACGAAACCTTTCTTCCTGTGGCTGGGATGGTAAAATAATATCCATGTGCAAGGTCCTTCTGTTCCTGTCGGATCTGCAATGGATAACCAGTGCTGGGAACGAGAGCGCCTCCTGCTGGCCTCCTGCCTCTATGTCGTGAAGGATGTTTCCTATTCATTTTCACAGCACATAGTGATTCATTGGGCGCCCGGAAACTTCATGAACTATCTTCACTGAATACATACGAATATCCGACTAGTACATGAAAAGAGTTCAAAATCACAAATCACTAGAGAAATGCAAATTAAAACCATAATAAGATATTATATCATGACTAGAATGACTAGTTAAAAAGACTGAACTAAAGCAAAACAAAAAAAGACTGACCTATCGTCTTGGCAGGAATATGAAGCCATTAGAAATCACATACATTGCTGGTGGGAATGAAAGATGATGCCACCAGATTGAAAACTTGGTAGCATCTTGTAAAGTTAAACATATTCTTAACATACAACCCAGAAATTCCACTCCTGGGTATTTATTCAAGAGAAAGTGAGTAAAGGATAGGCAGGGCTAGGTAGGGAGAGATAGGTAGGGGGCTACATGACCAGGCTTACAGAAATCCCAGATGTGGAAAAATGCTGAGGTGTAAGAAACCAGAGAGAGGGAACATAACCGAACCATCTCCTTTGTCTTAAACGTCAGAGACAATGTATTTTTATGACAGTTACAGATTGACCATTAAAAGCCACCAGCCTTCAAAGGAGAGGTAAACATGGTGCTATCGGTGGTAGAGACGTCAAGAAGATCTCAGGTTCCCTGGTCAGTTTTCAATAAGAGACTGACCATAAAAGCCCTCAGTGGCAACCCCCTGGGGACCCCTCTCACTCTAGAGAGCTTTTCCTTTCTGTTCTTACCTTCACTTAATAAACCTTCACTTCACTTCACCTTTCTGTGTCCGAGAGATTCATTCTTCGACTCTATGAGAAAAGAACCCTGCAAATCTGCAACAAAAGTAAATTAATGTATGTTCGCGCAAAGACTTGTATGTAAATGCTCTTAGCAGCATTATTCAGAAATAATCAAACCCCAAAAGCAACCCAAGTATCGATAAACTGGTGAATGGATAAACAAATTATATTATGAAACACCACTCAGCTACAAAAAGAATGACCTATTAAAGTATGAAGCAACATGGATGAATTTCGAAATCATTATATGAGAAAGAATTAAACACAAAAGACAAAGTAGCATATGATTCCATTTATATGAAACTCTGGAAAAGGTAACATTATAATGATAGAAAGTGGATCAGTGGTTGCCTGGGGTTGGGGTGGAGGAGGAGATAGATTGCGAACGAGCAGGAGGAAATATTTGAGGGAGCACCGAGTGTTCTATATCTCCGCTGTGGTGGTAGTAACATTTACGCATCAACCAGTATACTTAAAATCGGTGAAGTTTATCACATATAAATAATTTAAGTTGCATATAAATTTAAAGTTGAAAAACTCCCACCCCTCGATACATCAGGGGCAAATTTATAAAAGCCAATGATAAAAAGAAAATCTGGAAGGCAGCCAGATACATAGAAACAAAGGACTAGAGCAGACTTCTCTTCAGAAACTATGTAATCCAGAAGCTAGTAGAGTAAAATCTGTAAAGTACTGAAAGAAAAAGTTGTTAACCCAGGCTTGTATACTCTGTGAAAGAACGTTCCAAATGTGAAGGTGCCACAAGTCCTCCCAAAGGAAAGGTGACAGCACTCATTGCCAGCTGACCTTTGCTAAAAGAAACAGTAAAGGAAGATCCTCAGAGGAACACGATACCACATGGAAATTCGAGTCTATGCAAAGAGTGAAGAGCGCTGAAAGCAGTAAAAATATATGTAAATAAAAGTTATAAAGATACCATTACAAGAACGAAACGGATGAAGGGGGTCAAAAAGCGCACCTTTCCAGTTATAAAGTAAGCCGGTCATGGGGCTAGAGTCAGCACGGTGACTATAGTTAACAATATTCTGCTACATACTTGGAAGTTGCTGAGAGTACATCTTAAAAGTTCTCATTGCAGTAAAAACATTTTGGAACTATGGTGGAGGATGTTAACTAGACTTACTGTGGTCATCATTTTGCAATATACACAAATATCAAATAATCGTACACTTGAAGCTGATGTTCTGTATGTCGATTATTTGTCAATAAAAAAAGATTTAAAAATGCAGCTGCAATCAGCATCTTTTTATTTCAAGAAAGAACCAAAAACAGGTCACAAAGCTTCCAAATTGCTGGAAGGATTTCTGCAGTGAGCCTGTGCCGGTGGGTGGAAGACAGGTGGACGGAGTCACTGACACCCGGCAGAACAATAAGGACGCGGCTTGGTCCTGGTTGCCAGGCGCAGGCGGGACATTGGTCCAGACCTCTCGCAGCGAGCGCGGCGCGCAGGGGCGGGGCGCGGCACGGCACCGCGGCGCGTCCGTTGCTAAGGCCGCGCCGCCCTGGCGACGGGCGCCTGTCGCCCCGCGCACGCGCCGTGGCCGGCTCCGGTGCACTGTGGGATGGGAGCCCGAGCGGCGCGTCGAGGCCGGAGCGGGCGGCGGCGGCGGCGGGGCCGACGGCGGCCGGAGAGCGCGGCTTAGTCTTGGCCGGCCTGCGGGGGCGCGGGCCCGGGCGGCGCCGCCATGAACGCCGCGGTGGTGAAGCGGACGCAGGAGGCCCTGGGGAAGGTGATCCGGAGGCCGCCACTGACGGAGAAGCTGCTGAGCAAGCCCCCGTTCCGCTACCTGCACGACATCATCACGGAGGTTGGCGCCTGGCCGGGGGCCGGGGGCGGGCCGAGGGTCAGCGACCCGGGTGGGGGTCGGGACCCAGGTGCGGGCCGGGGTGCATGCCGAGGGTTGGGGCTCTGGTGCTGGTCGGGAGCCGGGTGCGGGTCAGGCCCAGGTGCGGGCCAAGCGTCGGGGCCCCGGGCGGGGGTCAGGGCCGGGAGTCGGGGCCCAAGTGCGGGCCGGAGTCGGGGCCCCAGGTGTGGGTCAGGGCCCAGGTGTGGGCGGGGCGGGGGCCGGGCAGGGCCCGGGTGGGCGTCAGGGGCGGGAGTCAGGGCCCACGTGCGGGGTGCGGGCTGCGGTCCGAGCCGGAGGTCTGGGCCCCAGGTGCCGGCCGGGAGTCAGGGCCCAGGTAGTGGTCAGGGCCCAGGTACGGGGTGCAGGCCGGGCCGGGATCAGGGCTGGTGTCAGAGTCGGACCTCCCATAGCCTAGCGCAGCCCCTGCCCGCGGAGCCCGGCTTGCGGCCCTGTCAGAGCAGCGCCCCACTGGGCCCAGTTCTGCGGTGCCTCTGTACGGAGTTCCTTGCCCTCACCCCTGCTCTTCCCTTCTCACCCCTCCTCCTGGGCCGCCTCTTCCGGCCCCTCAGGGAGCATTCTTTCTTTCCAGACTACCCTTAAGTCTGTTAGCACTCCTCTTCCACCCTGCCTGGTGGAGTCGTTTCTGTGATTTTTTTACCCCTTCAGTGCCTAGCTCGTGAAAGGTGATCAGAAATTGTTGGAGAATTAAATTATGTTTGGTTGTTTTTTTATCCTCATGCCCCCCAAGTTTTTCTCCACACTACTTTGCATGGTGATCACGTTTTGGATGCTTAATAAATACCCGTGGATAAATTTATTGAAGGTGGTTGTAGTGGGACCCACAAGGGAAAACTATAAAGGAGCAGGTTGGCATTGGCTGATGAAGGGCACAGCCTCACCTCCGTTGAGATTGGTTGTCTGTAACTTTTCCCCAGTGGATGGTGAATTACCGAATGATGGCAACTGTACTTGTTTGTTGCCATATCCTGGGTGAGCTGAACTGGATAAGGTATACAGAAGGAGCACGGCGCACGTTCGTCGTTGAAGGAGGCTGTTTAGGCTCCTGGTAACTCGTCTCCATGGCGCACCTAAGAAGGGTATTGAACTCAGGCACTTGGGCGTGGTCTTTGGGAGTTAGAAATCAGGTTGAACTTGCAGACTTCCGAGGGCTCTGCATATCGGTCCTCAAACTTCATTTCTTACTCTTTCCAACAGGTTGGGTGTATTATTCTCCCCAAGCTTTGCTTTATCATTTGCTGTCTCAACTTAGTTTATAATGTGTGCGTCTGTGTTGAAAACCCTAACTGTGCTTAGAACTCTCTGGAATTCCACCCACATCCCAGCGCTATCTTGTGTAGCCTCCACCTCCTCCTGTAGCTAGGGCAAGGCTTCCACCTGTCTTGGACAGTGTTTGGGGAAGGGACACGGCTGTGAGGAGAGCCCAGTGGAAGCGAGGCTGTGTGCTGCTTTACCCGTAAGGTACGCAGGTAGTGTCCCCAAACGCAGAAGGGAAGAAGTGAGTTAGACAGGAGTGAGCCTGCTTGCCTGACCACAGCAGTTGCCACCATACCCTCACACTTTTATCTTCTGCGTGAGTCCTGTCTCTCCACTGATGCAGAGAGGCAGCGGGGCTAGGCCTCATCCTGTGGGTCTTGGTGTGGCGCTGGCTCCTGGAAGGTCGGAGTAGCCTTGGAATGGGGAAGGAGGAGGGACATTCAAGCAGGAATTGACTTGGGGGACCAGTAGCCAGGCTGTGTGGAAGCAGTTACACGTTCCCAATCAGGAACCAGTGGTCTGCTTTTCTTTCATGGTTTTTGTCTAATCTAATGCTGAAATTAATTTCTCTGCCTATGTAAAGGTAAATACATTAATTGTCACCTGCTTGTTAAGGATTTTAGAATGGCGTATTGGAAAGCATTTTCAGGTAAGAGGTGAAGAGCCTCTTAATTCTTAATTCTTTCTGAGTGTTGTTTTCACAAGTTACCATATTAGTAATTTAGCTACAGCTAAACTAACTCTGTCTCTTTCATAAATCAAAGCATTGATCTTGTAAGGTTGATGTTTCATGTTCCTTTTTTTTTTTTTTTAAAGATTTTATTTATTTATTTGACAGAGATAGAGACAGCCAGCGAGAGAGGGAACACAAGCAGGGGGAGTGGGAGAGGAAGAAGCAGGCTCCCAGCAGAGGAGCCTGACGTGGGGCTCGATCCCAGGTCTCCAAGATCACTCCCTGAGCTGAAGGCAGACGCCCAACGACTGAGCCACCCAGGCGCCTCTGATGTTTCTTGTTCCTTAAAAGTATTGTTCACAATTTTAACTACCAGCAAAGTAGGAAAGCCTCAGAAGAGACAAAATGAAAAGGCTCTAGGAATATTAAGTATAGGATACTCTTAATATCCCGTCTGTCTTCTTAGGGAAAATAATAGCACAGCTCTTAGGTAGTTGATGAGGAATGAGAGCCAACTTAATAGTGAGGTGTGCTGGTCTCAGAGAAATAGCTTGATGTTAGCACAGGACTGTCTGTTTTCCAGCAAACATGCCTTGCACTGATACAGATGTTTTATATCCACGCAGGACATACACATGTGGGTATATTCATGCTTTCTACGTACAGTGCAGCTGACAATTTCTTTTCCATTTTATTTTATGAACAAAAATGCTTATTGCTACTCATGTTGATTTTATAGTATCCTCTTGCATTTTGGAAAACTCTGGTCCGAGAGAACGAGGAGCCTGGCTGTGTATGGGTACAGGGAGGAACAGAGAAAATCACCATCCCTGAAGCTGGTTCAGGGTAATGGGGAGCTACAGGTTGACTGAGGGGAGGACAGGCAGGGAGAGAACAAAAGTGACAGTTGCACAGAGCACCCCCCTGTCATAGCAAGTGAGTGAGGAGAAGGACCTTTCCATCCAGGTTCAGAAACCCAGGCTGAGAAATTCCTGTTCTTTCCAAAATTTATTCTCTCCACTGGGCCTGAGTGACCCTTGTAAGATACTGTCCTCCTGCCTTTGAACCTTTCAGGGCCCACTTGTGGTTCTTAAGCCAAAATCTGTATTCCTGAGTGGCTTCGAAGGCCATCTGGGTCAGACTGTGGCCCCGCCTGACTCTGGCCTCAGGCTCCTCCTGCCCTGAACTTCTTTTGCTCTGTTGAATAGGACCCTCTGGGCCCCGGACCTTTTGCAGGGGTTGTTTCGCCTGGCACATGTGTCCTAAACACCCCTACCCCCAACTCAGCCTGTGGTCTCAGTGTAGATACCATGTCTTCCGGGAAACTTCCTCTGACACCCTTTCCCCTCCTGTGTTTGGATTAGGGACTGATCCTGTGCTCCCTTAGTACCCTGCAAGTCTTTGCAATGTTTACCCATCCACACTTCCAGGCTGGGTTCTGCCTGGTCAAAGGCCTCCCGTATAGTAGACACCCAAAAGCTTGTTGAGTAGGTGAAGGAATTAAATCTGGATATGGACAGACTATGACAGCTCTTGACAGTGTGGGGTTCAGGGGGTAAGGCCGACAAAGAGGCTGCCCTGTGAGGTGCTGACCACTGCCTTGATTTTTTGAAGGTGATTAAGGTGACTGGTTTCATGAAGGGCCTCTACACAGACGCTGAGATGAAGTCCGATAACGTTAAGGTAGGCTGGGGAGGGGGGCGCCCCTCAGCCTCACAAGTGGGTTTTCTGTAAGCTGTGAACTGGATGTATGTCATTTATATGCTGATGCGTGTTGAAATACAGGGTTGATTAAATCGAGAATTGTAGTATACCCTCTCTTGTTTCATTTTCTTACTTTTGCCAAGTGCATATCATGCTAATTTTATCCACTGAGGAATGGAACTAGTGTATTAAAGGTTCCTGCTAGCCTACCAGCTCAAATTAAAAGCTTTCATTATTTGTTTTTCTTTTGTTATGAAGAGTTAGTATTTCCAAATCTGACGTGGTGTTAATAGGAACTGTGCCTGTTGAGCATACCAAAGATGATGGAAACTTTTTTGGAAGTACTTTTTATTTGTATTTTAAATGGAAATCTTTCAGGATAAAGATGCAAAAATTAGCTTCCTTCAGAAGGCCATAGACGTGGTGGTGATGGTTTCAGGAGAGCCACTGTCGGCAAAACCAGCGCGGATCGTGGCCGGCCTCGAGCCTGAAAGAACAAACGAGCTGCTCCAGAGAATTGGAAAATGCTGTCTCAGCAAGGTAATGCAGAGGCGCCAGAGTTTAGACCCAGCAGTCCTGAAAGGCAAGACGGGATGGTAGGCGACCGCAGGGTAGTGGGCAGTGTCTCAGGAAGGAGTGTTTGGTGGAGTCTGTCAAGCGCTTTGCTTTGGAGCCTTAGAGTTCCAGGAGGAGTGATTTGAAACTATACAGTGAAACAAAGGTGCGCCACACACAAGACTTCAAGCTACGTATGAACGAGGGAACTTCACAGACACTGGCTCTTGGGGCAGGGGGCAGTGTGCCCAGGCAGCCAAGCCCTGCCTACCTTCTCCCTTTGGGCCTCCTTCCAGGCCAGGGTCTGGGAGGCCGGAGGACCTGCTGTGCTGCTTCGGGGCTTATGGGACACTCCTGTTCTCTGCCTGCCTTTCCAGCCTCCGGTGTCTGCTTCTCTCCTTGCATTCCTTCCTTCCTCTCTCCTCCCTCCTCCCCCCTGCACTCTGTTCTTCCGGTCCTCTCTCCTTCCTGGCTGTTGACAGCAGAGCTGTGCTGCCTTCAGAGAAATCCTGTGTCACTTGTACAGGGACTGATTTGCTGCTTCCAGAGATCCTCACTGTGGGTTGGAAACTTGGCCTCTCTGCTTAGATCCAGCCCAGGCCATCCTTCCTAGGGACGCTGGAGGACATCTCCGCTCGGCGATGCCAGCAGGGCTTGTCCAGGGGCCTTTCTTCTTTGTGGGAGCCAAGGCACCTCCGAGGGCAGAGGGTATAGCTAATACGCCCTTCATTTACCTAATGGGTTGTGGGCTGGGGCTAATCTTCCACGTTTCCAAAATGGGAAAGAGGATGGGTTTCAGGCCACACAGTAGGGGTGAGGGTGGGAGGTGGTGCTCCAAGGAAGCCATGAGAGAGTCTCGCCCTGGTCTGCATCCAGATCTCAGGCTCGGAGGCACACAGCTGATTTTGCCAGTGCCCTGGCTTCCGTCCCCAGTCCCCACTCCTACATCCTTTCTGTTACTTCTCTTTCAAAACACGTTTGACTCCTGTCTTCCCTGATGAGTCCTTTGCCAGCTTCCTGTTGCCTCTGGGCACAGCCAGCTCCGTGGCAAGACTCACAAGGGTCCTCACGACCTGCTGCTGCTCCCCCCCGCCCCCTGTTCTCTCTCAGCTCCCGCACCGCGCCTGCACCCTGAGGTCCCTTGCACTGGCCAGGCCCCCTCGTTTCTTCGTCTGGCAGCAGTGGGGGATCAGTCGCTGTTCCTGGAGCCCAGGCCTTTCCTCTCTCCCAGGCTGGCTTAGGCACACTGATGTTTAACTGCTGCGTTGGCCTCTTCCCTGATACATAGCGTGTCCTCAACCTGGCGTCTAGTGCCTGGTGTGCGATGGTCAGTCAGTGCATCCTTGTGGAATGAATGAGCGTGTGAGTGAGTGTCTGGAGGTGTTTGATGCTTCTGCATGGCGTCGGGGATGCTGCAGAAGGGTTTCGGCATTTGATCGAGCTTGAGTTAGATCATTCTGTAAGGCCCTTTCAGTGCTGGGCCTCTGTGATCCTGTGAGAGGTGTAAGGCATTTGTGGAGTCGTGCGAGGCAGCTGTGCTGTCCTCGCATGACACGCATGTCCACACTTGACAGCTCGGTGGGATTGAAGTGGGATTCCCTTAGCTTGGGTCAACTCAGCTGTTCACGTCTGAAGTGTCGGAGGTGATGCCGTACTTGGCGATGACAGCGTTTCCTTCTAATGTTTTATCCTTTGACTTTCATGACCGTGTGTTTAACGTGTTTAGTGAGCTGTCTTTGTGGACACTTGCATTTGTCACTTGTGCTGATCTCATTCTCACCTTGTGTTTCGTTTCTTCCGATTCGGACCACAAGCTCTCCAGCGACGAGGCAGTGAACAGAGTGTTAGCTGGAGAGAAGGGGGATCTGAAGGGGAGGACCTCACTGACGTCAAAATCTCAGGAATTGGACAATAAGAATGCACGAGAAGAAGAGCCCAGAGGTCATAAAGATAAAGAGGTGAATTGCAAATTGCACATATTCGAAAATGAAATAATGAGTCTTTCTATAGTTCAGGTAAAGACATTTATAAGTCTTACTGTTGTTTAATCTTCTTTCCAGGAAAAAAGGAACTCTGAAATAAATGAGAGAAGTATAAGCAGAGATCGAAAACAGAAAGAAGAAATGAAGGAAGAAAGCAGAGCAAGAGAGAAGGACAAGGAGAAGGAGAAGGAGAAGACAAAGGAGAATGACCGCGATAGACATAAAGATCCCGAGCGAGACAAGCATCGAGAGGGGGAGAGAGAACGAGCCAGAAACCGGGCTAAGCAGGACAAAGACCGGGGCAACAGAGACCGAGACAAAGATCTGGACCGCGAGAGAGAGAGAAGGAATGAGGGAGGAAAGGAGAAAGAGAGGTGGAAAGACCAGGAGAGAGAGCGCGAGCGAGACAAGGCCCGGGACAGGGACAGGGACAGGCGGAAGGTGAAGGACGGGGAGCACTCCAGGGACCCCGAAAAAGAGAAGAGCAGAGAGCACGACAAACCTGAGAAAAAGGTAAAGTCCTGCTTGAAAACCTCTGTCTTTTAGAAGAGTTTGTGTTGTTCTCAGAGGTGTTTCCCGTCTGTGTCGCAGCGTGATCGGGACGTTGCTTCTCTCCGACACCGCGGTAAAATGATGCCACTCGGGCATTCCCAGGAGAGACCCAGACTGACACCAGTTTTTGCTGGGGTTCCAAGATATACCGCTCTCGCCTCTGGCTGTGTGTGCATTTCGGTGTTTTTTGAAGACGGGGGGCCCAGCCCGTAGCTGCGTGAGCAGCCCTCCCGAGCCGCCTTGGTTGCGTGCGTGCTCCTGGGCTCGGCTGAATTTACGAAGGCTCAGGGCTACTCTCTAGGTCTTGTGGGCATTAGCGGATACGTACAAGACTTTGGATTACTGTAATTTTTGTTTAAAGTTTCAGGTAAATTTATGATTGGCTAGAAAATTCGTTTGGTTTCAGTGTTTTCCAAATGTGCAAGTTACTCTTGGGTTCACTGTAGATAGTTCTGGTCTCTGTCAGGGCTGGCATTGTACGTACCTGTTCTTGTGGGGACAGCATATTGTCAAGTGTCCCCGGAAGGCTGTGGAAATCTCCTGGTCTCCAGCTGCTAGGAAAGAGGGAGCGGAGGTCTGGAAAGGTTCAAGGTCAGCAGCAGCGTGCCGAGGGGCGAGGCCTGGGCTGGCGCTCGTGGCTCGTGCTCCTGGCTCTGTGGCACCGCATCTCAGGGTGTGACAGTACTGGGTGATGAGCGGCCATGGGACTGACCCTTAGAGAGCCTCGAGGTCTCCCCTGAATGCCTTGGAGTAATGGACCCTGTGAGATATGTCATGAAAACCAGGCTTCCCGAAGGAGTTCTAGAAATAACAAAGGCATTCCCCATCTTTTGGCTGTTTGTGGAGCTCTAAGAAAAAGTGTTTCTCACTGACCTGAGTTTTCGGAAGCACTAGCGTGCTCTCACGTATGTTCCTGGCGTGAGGCAGCCTCCGAGTGGGATAGCCTCAGCCCTCCGGGTTTTCAGGTGAAGTTTCCCACGTATTACGTTCGCTGAAATTGCTGATGCTGTGAGGAGTGTTTTAAATAGAAAGCTAATTCCAAAGAGACGTTTTTATGGAGGCGTCTGTGGGATCCTGGAGCCCAGCGGCAGCGACGGCTTGGCTTCGCGTGTGGGAGGCCAGGGTGCAGGGACTCGCCTCTGCTCCGAGCTGGTCCGCATTCCCCTGGTTGGCTTTGCATAGATCTTTCGTGGTGGTTTTGCTGGTCCAGCTCCCCTGTGGGGCGGCATCTGGGGGGCAGTGCTTGCCGGCGGCAAGGACACCCCCTGTGGGACCCTCCCAGGGAGGCTCTGGGCAGGCGGAGACTCCCTTTTAACCCGGCTGTGTGTTGGTCCCTTGATTCTCCTCCGTTCGATTTCCGTCTGGAGGAGACGATGCTGGGACCTTCGCAGCCCCTCTCAGGCTTTGTGTGCTGAGAAGGCGAAGTCGTAGGCGTGTGTGCGGAGTGTCGGGTGTGGCGGCGAAGGACCGGGTGTCCGGCCGGCGGGTGCGGAGCCCCGCACCCTACGGGGACGGCGGGGTGCGCTGCGCAGAGCCTGGCGCCTCCAGCAGGAAGTCACGGACGCGCATCCTGGTTGACCTCGACAGTCATCCCTTGCTTTTCAGTCTTCACGGGGCGCGGGGTCCGAGGCCTCGTCTCTTCTAGTCCTTCCGTCAGGACGTGTCGGTCAGAGATGTGCCTGGAGCTGTGAGCGGGGGTTCGCAGGTTTCCTCCGGGAGTGTTTCCTGATGGAGAGTCTGAAGCTTTTGCTTGACAAGAACCCTCCGTTGGAAAGTGCCCCCCCCCCCCGACCCCGGAAGGAATGAGCAGCGGCTGTGTTTCCGTGGTGGCTGGCGGTTTCTCTTGTTCACTCCCTTCCCCGTTCCCAGATTCCCCGTGTTTCACTGGCATGTTTCCGAGAGGTTCGGCCTGGGGTGGGCATCCCCCGTGTCCGGGAGACGCTGTTGCATAGCTTCCTGGGAGGCGCCGCCCCGACCCCCTGCCCCACCGGGACGATCCCGACGGCCCCTGGGGCTGCAGGCAGCATAGGAGCCGCAGAGGCTCAGCCTGGAGTGGGACGGATGCTCCTGAGGGAATGGTGATCTTGCTGCTGCTTGGCAAGAAACACCTTGCACCTTGATGTGGTTTTAGATATAACAGGTTTAAATAATTCTAGAATATGATGAGTTTTTTCTTAACAGTCCTCAAGCTCAGGGGAGGTGTCTAAAAAGCTGCCAGATGGATCTTTGAAAGACTCCAGAGCTGAAACAGAGGTAAACTTTTAAAAAATAACTTCAGGAGACATAAACCGTGGCTGTGTTGAGGAGGTGACTGCCATGCTGTGGTCTCTTCTAGTCTGTGGAGACCTGGGGGGTGGGGACGTGGCACAGGCTGCCACGTGAGCCCCAGCTTCCGTGCTGGGCTCCAGGCTTTCCTTATAAGCTTATTTGACAGGTATGACGTTTGGGGTACAAAGGGATGGGGGAGTCATTTGGGAGAGGGTCCGGGTGGCACTTTAGATGAGACTGGGAGAGGATCCAGTCTCCAGGCAGACTGGCAGCGAGGGTGCTGGAGGGATCCCTCCGAGCTCTGCTGGGCCTGCGGGGTAGAGGCCCCGTGGCGCGTGTCCTGTGGCTGGGCCACATCATCTCCCTGCCTCCAGGCCGTGGAGGTTAGACTCAGCCCAATTTTCATAAAGCACTTTGCATTTCAGAGAACACGTGCAGGCAGCTGCAGGGAAGGTGGACCAGGTGTGGCGTGGAAGCTGGGAGGCCAGTTAGGAGGGCATAGTTATGGCAGGCTGAGCAAAACCTCATGGCTGGTGTGTCCTGTGTATAAACGCGTATGTTTGCACTCAGAGTTGGCACAGATGCGAGGAATTAGCATACAGCAAGGGAGATGGAGTTCCCATAAACACACCTGATAAGACCGTGCTCTCAGTGTGGTTGGCGGATTGCTGGCCTTCAGAGAGCTTCACAGAGAGGTGAATTTCTGAATTTAGAGTGAAGGAGGCCTGAGTGTCCTCTCTTCACCCTCAGGTCTGGGGTGCTGACCTGTGCTGAGCTGGTGTCCCTTCCTCGTTAACGCATCTGGATAGTGGTGTTCTGTTCCCTCTCTGTTCTTCCTGGAGCAGAGCTTGATTAGTAACTCTCACTGGTGGTCGTGCATCAACTAATTCTTTTCCGTTCTCTTTTCTTTAAGACCGAGATTTCCATTAGAGCATCCAGGTCAGTGACAACAAAAGCATCAAAACGGCGATCCAAAAATTCAATGGAAGGTACTGCAAATTTATCATATAAGTAGCTGAAAATATGGGTAGTAATCACAGTATCTGTTAGAAAAAATTTCCTGTGGCTAGAAGGCAGATCTGCCAGTGGGGGCAAGAAACAAAGACTGTGTGAAAAGGATGAAGATTAGTCTCTCTCTCTTTCTCCCCCCCCCCCCCCACGTGCACGTGTGTGAGCCTGTGACACAGCGGCAGAGCAGCACCTCTTTGCTGGAGATCTGTTGTAATCTGAAAGATGTGATCGAATTTTAATTTTCCAGAAATGGTTATCAGTCAGCCGTGTGTCACTGACTCTTGTCGCTTGAAGTGGTAGGCTAAATGTAATCCTGACACGGTGGCCAGCAAGGGCATCCTGCGCGTGGGTGATGTTCGTGCCTTTAGAAAGCAGCAGAACCGATCCCTGGGGGTCATGCCACTAAGAGCTGAGGTTGAAGCGAACGGGCCTGGCCGGGAATTTGCCCGAGGGTAGCCCCGGTTCTGCCCGATGAGCAAGCGGGACAAGAGGGTCCGTCCTGGGCAGGCAGGTACTGCCGGGCGCCGGTGGTGTTGCAGGTTTTCAGGGAAGTGTGAGGTTACTTTGAGCAGTGGTAGTGTCTGAAACCTCGTCCTTTTCCTAAATTGTAAGTTAAAGCAGGGTGGCAGGAGTGCCACAGTTGGAATTCCTCATTTAGACATTACACTGTGACGGAAAGCCCCACTCTCAGAGTATAGTATGTGAAGCTTTCACGAGCTTTTCCCTCTGCGGGCGATCTCCTGGGACAGGTTCCCGAAGGGGCACTGGCACAGAGGGCAGGGACGTTGGCGGTGTTGGCTGCAGGGTATGCCGACCGTGCCCTCTGCCCTACACTTTTTCCACAGTTTCCAAGGCCTGCTGAGTCAGGGAGGTGAAAAACGAACAGTGCTATGTCTTTTGAATTGCTAGTGAAATTGTCCATTTTTTTTTTTAAAGATTTTATTTATTTATTTGACAGAGAGGCAGCCAGCGAGAGAGGAAACACAAGCAGGGGGGTGGGAGAGGAAGAAGCAGGTTCATAGCAGAGGAGCCTGATGTGGGGCTCGATCCCAGGACCCTGGGATCACGCCCTGAGCCGAAGGCAGACGCTTAACGACTGAGCCACCCAGGCGCCCCCGAAATTGTGCATTTTTATGTGTGTTAGTAATTTTTATTGACTTCTCGGGCTTGTCCTTTGCGGGGTTCCTTGCTGCTGTGATGGCCGTTTCAGTGTTGTTCTTAATTTGCACAAGCTCGCTATACATTAAGGTCACCTGCCAGTTTTTAAATAAGTGTTTCTTTCTTTCTTTTTTCCCCCCAGCTCATTTCTACTCATTATGTTTAGTTTCTGACTTGCCTGAGTGTTTAATTTGTATGCACTGAAGTGGCCAGTCTTTTTTTTTTTTTTTTTTTCGTAGTTTGTCCAGATATTTGAGAGATGAAGATTTGTGTTTTGTCATGCATTTTTATATTTAATCTTTTTAGTTATTTCTTATTTTAATTCATGGTGTAAGGTGAGGCTCTCCATTTCTTTTTTCAGAGTAACTCACCAGGTTTTCCAGAATCATTAATTTTTTTTTTTTTTTTTAAAGATTTTATTTATTTATTTGACAGAGATAGAGACAGCCAGCGAGAGAGGGAACACAGCAGGGGGAGTGGGAGAGGAAGAAGCAGGCTCATAGCAGAGGAGCCTGATGTGGGGCTCGATCCCGTAACGCCGGGATCACGCCCTGAGCCGAAGGCAGGCGCTTAACCGCTGTGCCACCCAGGCGCCCCTCCAGAATCATTAATTTTAAGCCGTTTTATGTGCTTATTCTTCTAGATTATTTTAAAACCATGAGTCAATCTCACCTCCCACAAACAGAACTAATAAATTTATCGGGATTGAGTTGGACTCGTGTTAAACTTGTGATTTCATTATTTGGGGAAGATTGGATACTCCTGATTCCACGTTACTGTGGTGTCTCCCTGTGCACGTGCTGAGCTGTGTCAGTCACGGATTATGGCAGTTTGTTTTTAGTTTGCTTAGAAATGGCATCTTTTTTCCCTTCCCTGTTTCTTTGTGATTATTGCTGGAGTGTAGAAGCGTCATGGACTGTGGTCGCTGCACCGCAAACCTCGCCTTGTATTAAGTCTTAGCCCGCAGTTCTTCTGTTGAATCGTGTTTTTTGTAAGCGGACAGCTATTATTGTCTGCTTTTCTAGTAACTCAGGGCATGTGCATCTGAGTTTGCTGGTGAGCTTGTACCATTGGGCTCCTTTTCTATGGCCTCTGAGATGATTACAGAGGTTTGCAGGCTTTATGATACTAGCTTTCCCGAGCTGTCAACAAGCTGATGGACTCTTTCCTTCCCTGCCTGCGAGCTGGGCGTGGACCTCACTGCGCGTCCTCACCCAGCACAGCTGGCACCCCACCCTGACCTTCTGCCTTACTTAAATGGGTTGCATTTGGGCGAATGTCCAGCATCCAGAAGGTGTAGGAGGCATAGGACCTCTATATTCTGCTTGAGGGGATAAGCTTTGCATTTGCTAGAGTGTGGGTTATCATGTTTGTTAAACATATTTAGAATCTTAAAGCTAGCCTAGGATCTATATAGAACCCAAAAAACATTCTTCATAAGAATATGATACTTTTGGCTTATTATTAAGTAGCATATTATAGCAGATTAATATACTATGAATGAGTATACTATGTAGCATTATAAATTAAGCTTAATACATACTTTCATTATATGATTTCATATCAGGAAGAAGGGACTGTAGAACCAGTGAAAATAGTCTTTCCCTTGAAAAAGAACATAACTCCTCCTACAGTAAAGCTAAGAAGGAGCATGCCGTGAAACAGCTCGGTAAGACGACACAGGCCCCAGTGGAAGCTGCGAATGTTGGGGAGTCGGAGCCTTTGCTTCCCTTTGACCACCGAGCAGGTGGAGCCCTGTGGGTGGAGCCCTGCTGGACACGGGGCCTGGGCCCCAGAGTGGAGCAGTGGCAGAAGGGCGCATAAGCCCTGCCTGCCGAGCTGCGGGGCTGCCCCAGCCACCTGCCCATTTCCTACCACAAGTCAGTCACGGGGTGGGATTGTCCGCTTGAGTCTTCCTTTCTTTGTTCTGCGGATATTTATGGAGTGCCTGCCCTTCTGGGGCGCATAACGTGGAGGGACAAGACAGATAATCAAGAGACCACAGGGTGTACACTTTCTTATTAGTGATGAGTCTTCTGATGGAAAATGTAGCCGAGGGAGATGGGCATGTAGGGGCGGGTGCACAGGCAGAGAGGCTCTGAGGACGGGACGTCCGGACAGAGAGTTGAGTAGGTTGGAGGAGGACATGTGGGTGTCCAGGAATGGGCAGAGGCCCTGAGCTGGGGACAGGCTTGCCTGTTTGAGTGATGGGAGGCCCAGCAGGGAGGCTGGGTGGGGAGGCGAAGGAATAGAAGAGGCTGCACGAATAGGCAGGCCCGAGGTGTTGGGCCACGTAGGGTGAGAGTTTTGTAGTGAGTGGGAGCATAAGTTCTTAGAGGACAGTAAGCAGCACAGAGGCATGATCTGACGTAGGTTTTAGAAGCTTCCCCTTTTTGAAGTGGAGAGAGGCAAGTGTAGAGGCCAGATAGCAGTGTCCAGCTGAGACGGCCGGCTGGGACCCGAGTGTCACTGGTGAGAACGTGTTTGATGGAAGGGGTGACAGAGTCGCTGGGTGACTGGCTGGCCCTGGTCAGGAGAGGGCACAGCGAGAAGAACGTAGGGGGGTCTGCGCAGCCACGAGGGGTCAGGAGAGGGCACAGCGAGAAGAACGTGGGGGGTCTGCGCAGCCACGAGTAGCTGCTGCCGGAGGGCGGAGGCTTTGGGAGAAGCCATGGCGGGATGGGGGCAGCGCCAGGAATTCCATCCCACACGTGAAGTCTGAGGCGCCTGCCACGCAGCCCAGTAGCGTGTCCAGGACAAGAGCAGAGCGGGAGGCCTGCCGTTCAGGGAGGGAGTTGGGGCGACTGAAGGTAAAATCGAAGAAGTTGGGGTTTTTACATGGTGGTCTTTCCTGCCGTCACATGAAGATCCATGTGAAATTAGTGCTGGGGAGCGTGGGGCTTAAGAGGGTGAGCCCCAGAGCCCGCCAGGACCGCAGGGAGGGGCGGTCCAGCACGTGGTCCCGGTCGGAGAGCCCCGGGAGGGAGGAGCAGCGGGGACCGGGGGTGGGGATGAGTTTCTGTGAGCGTGGTGTCAACCCCTGAGTCCCGACCAGAGCACCCGCACGCTAAAACCTTTGCCATGTTTTAATCTGTCGTTAACTATTTTACGTCAGGAAGGAAGGAAGATAATATTTCAGCTAAAAAGTTAGATCCCATAGTGTCTGGATTAAATCACGAAGCAGATCAGGAAACTACGACTTCAGGAATCGGTAAGAAAAAGATATTCTTTAGTTTACATTCCTCACTACCTTGGTATGAAGTATTTACCTCTCAGCATAGTTACATTTTTTTATTCTTCTGACCATGGGTAGTGAAGATCAGAAATGACTTGATATGCCACTCGCTTTAATTTGCTATACTATATGATAAAGAATATTAACTGAGTTTTAGTTAACCTTTACGTGCCTTTCTATGTGTAGCTCTTTTGCATTTAGACCAAGATGCTTTCTTTATCTTGCTGTTGGAATTTTGCAAAATGACGTGGATGGTCGGATAGAGAAATGGTTGTTCAGCTCTCCCATCCTGCTCTGCTGTGTTGTATTAAGAAAATGCCCCATAAGAAAGAGTTTAAGGTGCTTGCCGTGGCGGATCGGGGAAGCGGCTCCCCATGGCTTGCCCTCTTCTGTGGAGGAGGGCGGTGTGAGGCGTGTGCATGCGTCCTCGCCTGTGGTGGAGCAGTGAGACGTGTGGATCAGGGATTTCTAATGGGGTAGTCCTTGACAGATCACTATTTGCTGCCTGTGATGTTAAACTAAATTCTTCAGAAATATCAGAAATCGTGAGTGACATTTAGGGGAAAATGTAGTGTAAATCTTGACTCCAGGAAAAGATAAAAATTTGTCTAGGCTGAACTTGTATCTCTTTGATTTTCAAAAATTCTGCACATGTCGGTAGAATAACAGTAAACACCTCTTTCTGTGTGTGTGCTTTCCCTTTAAGAAGTTGAGCTCCTGAGAGCAGCTGTGTTTGCAGGCAGCTGCCGCATCCGTGGCCCAGTGTGTAAGGTGGTCCTCCTAGAAGGTGGTCCTGGCTGATCTTATTCCAAGTCGGTCAGCCTTATGTGGTGTGTATCTAGTTCCTCAGCGGTGTGTGGTGACCGGCTGGGAGGTGCTGGACGGGAGCAGGACGAGTTCTCACCGACAAACAGTTCACCGCAGGCTCGCAGGTGCAGTTCCCTGCATCTGGTGAAAGTTATGTGTTAACTCCCTGCGGGCGCTTCTCTCAGCTACAGACCGGTCGGAGCAGGAAAGCAGCAGGCAGTCCCCGTGCAGCAGGAGAGGGGCTGGGTGGTGCTGCCCGTGTAGGCAGATCGGCTTGCATCCCAGACCAGTGGGAAGATGCCGTTCCTCCCGTTTGCCCACCTCTTGGCCTTGACCTAGCTTCATGGGTACGTTCTCTGAGCCACAGTGACCTGGTGGTAAGTGGGTCTAAAAATACCTGCCTTGAGACTCGGAGACATCTGTCCATAAAGTGGCCGGCATGTCACATGTGTACTTTCCGGATCTGCTTTGTGGATCCGACTTCAGTGACTGCGAGCCCCATGTCAGGGTGAGATGGTACCGTGGACTTAAAGTGCAGTAGTTATTCAGACACGTATCCTCACTCTGTAGACACTACGCACAGCTCAGTGTTCAGGAACAGGAACCCTGCAACATACACGTGGTTCTCAGTTGCGAGCTTGCCAGAGATTTGAACGGAGCCTGGTGGCACCTGGTGGCACGTGTGGAGTCCTGCACTCTGTCCCCAAGTTTTATATTCTTACCTCAAGAAGCTGGAACAGCAACAGAGGGACAGGCCTAATCCACGCACAAGGAAGCAGTTGACCAAGATTAGAGCAGAAATCAAAGAATTAGAAACCAGGAGTACAGTAGAGCAGATCAACGGAACTAGAAGCTGGTTCTTTGAGAGAATCAATAAAATTGACAGACCACTGGCAAGACTTATCCAAAAGAATAGAGAAAGGACCCAAATTAATAAAATTATGAATGAAAAAAGAGAGGTCGCAACCAACACCAATGAAATTGAAAGGATTATTAGAAGCTTTTATCAACAGCTTTATGCCAATAAATTAAGCAATCCGGAGGAGATGGAGGCCTTCCTGGAAACCTATAAACTACCAAGACTGAAACAGGAAGAAACTGATTTTTTAAACAGGCCAGTTAATTATGAAGAGATTGAGTCAGTGATAAACAACCTTCCAAAAAACAAAACTCCAGGCCTGGCCGGTTTTCCTGGGGAATTCTATGAAACATTCAAAGAAGAAATAATACCTATTCTCCTAAAGCTATTTCAAAAAATAGAAACGGAAGGAGAGCTACCAAACTCATACTATGAGGCCAATATTACCTTGATCCCCAAACCAGGCAAAGACCCCATCAAAAAGGAGAATTACCGATTTCCCTAATGAATATGGACGCCAAAATCCTCAACAAGATCCTGGCTAATAGAATCCAACAGTACATTAAAAGGATTATCCATCATGACCAAGTGGGATTCATCCCTGGGATGCAAGGGTGGTTCAACATTTGCAAATCGATCGGGGTCTTAGATTTTATCCAGAAAGAAAAATTCAGAAATCATATGATTCTCTCAATAGATGCAGAAAAAGCATTTGACAAAATACCGCATCCTTTCCTGATTAAAACCCTTCAGAGTGTAGGGATAGAGGGTGCATTCCTCAATCTCATAAAAACCATCTATGAAAAGCCTACAGCAAATATCATTCTCAATGGGGAAAAGCTGGAGCCTTTCCCTTAAGATCAGGAACACGACAAGGATGCCCACTCTCGCCACTGTTATTCAACGTAGTACTAGAAGTCCTTGCAACAGCAATCAGACAACAAAAAGGGATCAAAGGTATCCAAATTGGCAAAGAAGAAGTCAAAATGTCTCTCTTCGCAGATGACATGATACTGTATATGGAAAACCCAAAAGACTCCACTCCCAAACTATTAGAAGTTATAGAGCAATTCAGTAATGTGGCGAGATACAAAATCAATGCTCAGAAATCAGTTGCATTTCTATACACGAATAATGAGACTGAAGAAAGAGAAATTAGGGAATCCATCCCATTTACAATAGCACCAAAAACCATGCGTTACCTTGGAATCAACTTAACCAGAGACGTAAGGGACCTATATTCTAGAAACTGTAAATCACTCTTGAAAGACATTGAGGAAGACACAAAAAGATGGAAAAATATTCCATGCTCATGGATTGGAAGAATTAACATAGTTAAAATGTCCATGCTACCCAGAGCAATCTACACTTTCAGTGCTATCCCGATCAAAATACCGATGATATTTTTCAAAGAACTGGAACAAATAGTCCTTAAATTTGTATGGAACCAGAAAAGGCCCCGAATCGCCAAGGAACTGTTGAAAAGGAAAAACAAAGCTGGGGGCATCACAATGCCGGATTTTGAGCTGTGATCACAAAGACAGCATGGTACTGGCACAAAAACAGACACATGGATTAATGGAACAGAATAGAGAACCCAGAAATGGACCCTCGGCTCTTTGGGCAACTAATCTTTGATAAAGCAGGAAAAAACATCCGGTGGAAAAAAAGACAGTCTCTTCAATAAATGGTGCTGGGAAAATTGGACAGCTACATGCAAAAGAATGAAACTTGACCACTCTCTCACACCATACACAAAGATAAACTCCAAATGGACGAAAGACCTCGATGTGAGACAGGAATCCATCAAAATCCTAGAGGAGAACATAGGCAGCAACCTCTACGACATCGGCCAAAGCAACCTTTTTCATGACACATCTCCAAAGGCAAGAGAAACAAAAGATAAAATGAACTTGTGGGACTTCATCAAGATAAAAAGCTTCTGCATAGCCAAGGAAACAGTCAAAAAAACTAACAGGCAGCCCACGGAATGGGAGAAGATATTTGCAAATGATGCTACAGATAAAAGACTGGTATCCAAGATCTACAAAGAACTTTTCAAACTCAATACGCGAGAAACAAATAAACAAATCATAAAATGGGCAGAAGATATGAACAGACACTTTTCCAATGATGACATACAAATGGCTAACAGACACATGAAAAAATGTTCAAAATCATTAGCCATCAGGGAAATTCAAATCAAAACCACACTAAGATACCACCCTACGCCAGTTAGAATGGCAAAAATTGACAAGGCAAGAAACAACAATTGCTGGAGAGGATGTGAAGAAAGGGGATCCCTCCTACATTGTTGGTGGGAATGCAAGTTGGTACAGCCACTCTGGAAAACAGTGTGGAGGTCCCTTAAAAAGTTAAAAATTGAGCTACCCTATGACCCAGCCATTGCACTACTGGGTATTTACCCCAAAGATACAGACGTAGTGAAGAGAAGGGCCATATGCACCCCAATGTTCATAGCAGCATTGTCCACAATAGCTAAATTGTGGAAGGAGCCGAGATGCCCTTCAACAGATGACTGGATTAAGAAGATGTGGTCCATATATACAATGGAATATTACTCAGCTATCAGAAAGAACGAATTCTCAACATTTGCTGCAACATGGATGGCACTGGAGGAGATAATGCTAAGTGAAATAAGTCAAGCAGAGAAAGACAATTATATGATTTCTCTCATCTATGGAACATAAGAACTAGGAAGATCGGTAGGGGAAGAAAGGGATAAAGAAAGGGGGGTAATCAGAAGGGGGAATGAAGCATGAGAGACTATGGACTCTGGGAAACAAACTGACGGCTTCAGAGGGGAGGGGGGCGGGGGAACGGGATAGGCTGGTGATGGGTAGTAAGGAGGGCACGTATTGCATGGTGCACTGGGTGTTATACGCCAACTAATGAATCATCGAACTTTACATCAGAAACCGGGGATGTACTGTATGGTGACTAACATAATATAATAAAAAAAAAATTAAAAAAATAAAATACAAAATTGAAAAAAAAAAGACTGATCACTGGGTCAGCGGAGCCCCTCACTTTAAGCCCTGGTTATTCATTCACACTTACACTTGAAGTAGTTGGCAACTCTGTGCTGCTAAAATTTGCACCAGCACGTGGGCCTAGTGGGAAGCTGCTTGCGGCTGTGTTGGGGGCTGTACCTGGTGTTTCAGGGATGGTAACTGGCGGATGGGCACTGGGCCGGGCCCAGTGATAAGGCCTGCCTTATCAAGCACAGGGTCTCATTGAGATAACGCCACGAGCTGGGGCAAACTGTGGCTCCGAAGAGGCAAGCAGCCCCCTCAAGCTGCGGTGCTTGGGGGCGTTGGAACATAGGTAATCAGGACACCACGGCCCACATCCTTACCTGCCAGGTTCATTTGTTACCGGTAATTCAGACAACAGACTTTTTGCCAGTTCGCAATAATTTTTATTTTTTACAGGTGCATTATTTTTCTTTAAAGCTGTTATTTGGCAGACTGGTCAATCTGTCCTCTGTGATTAAGAATTGATTGTGGTATTAGTATGTATAGTCTGTTTTTCTGTTCTGTTTGTGCGTATCGGAGTTTTAGTAAAGCTAACTTAAGAACGTTAGGAAAGATGTTAAAACAACCATCATAGGCCTCTCAAAAAAAAAAAAAAAAAAAGAATGCCACTAGACTTTTGAAGAGATGAAATGGTGCAGAGTGTCATCGGTCCCCTTGAGCTTTGGACCGAAGGTGTTGCATTTGGAACTTACTTATTGTGCTGGTGGGTTTTGAACAATGTAGGAAATTTTCGACACTTTCAAATAAAATGTAACAATCTAAAATTCTTGCATGGTTTCTTTTAAACTAGATAATCTACAGTTGTCAAGCTTATGTTTATTTTTACATTTGTTTTAGAATTTTAGTATTTCATGTTGTTTCTTTGGCTACCTTAGATTTCATAAATAATTATTTGAATCAGACTGTTTAAATTATCATTTTTATAGATTGAAAAAATTTCCTTAGAAAATTATGTCATCTATTGTATGAAGTTCTATTACATAAATTCAGTTCTTTGATAGTTAATGATAGGTTGATTCTGATATAAACTATTTAAATACTTTTAAGAAGTTATAAAATTGGGGCGCCTGGGTGGCTCAGTCGTTACGCGTCTGCCTTTGGCTCAGGGCGTGATCCTGGGGTCCTGGGTTGAGCCCCTCATTGGGCTCCCTGCTCCGCTGGGAGCCTGCTTCTTCCTCTCCCACTCCCCCTGCTTGTGTTCCCTCTCTCACTGGCTGTCTCCCTCTCTGTCAAATAAATAAATAAAATCTTAAAAAAAAGAAAAAGGAGAAATTATAAGATTGTATTTCAGGAATGGGAACATTTTTCTAATTTTATTTTTGTCTCCTGGTTTTATTTTAGAGTGGGGGTCTTTTACTGATGTATAAGTTTTCTACCCTGGGTCCTGCCACATTAAAGATCTTTTCCTCCAGCACCTCCCTGCCCCCCTTTTATTTTTAATATAAAAAAAGTTTGTTTCTCAGATATTTGACATTTTTTCTGTTTTTAGAGACATTGGCATACTAGTCAGTGTTCCACGAGGGTTTGGGAGCTTTCAGTATGTCTAGGACTGTGAACTATGCCAGAGATAGTTTTCTTTTCCTCCTGCTTTACTGAGATCGCCGCCTGTCTGCAGCTTCTCGGCTGGGCCTGGCTGCGGTGGGGAGGCAGGTGGAGCAGGTCGTGTCAGGAAGGCTCCGGAAACCGGGGTGGAGGGGTCACCTTGCTTTGGCTGTGGGGACCCCAACCTCCTCCTGGGCTGAGTGGGCCTGGGGCGCTCTCATATTCCGGGCACCCCTTCCCTCTCCCGATCCCACAGGCACAGCCGGGAGGAACATCGTTGGTGCGAGTTCTCAGAAGCTGCCCTCGGTCAGTCTTCTGTTCGCTCGCGGAGTGGGGGAACTGGGACGAGTCAGCGTGCCCTCTGTTAGTGGCGCCCCAGAGGACCAGCCTGCCGTGTGCCTCGTAATGACTCATTTTAAACTGTTTTATGTCAGGAACAAGAGAAGCTAATACTAACTCAGCTAGTGTTTCAGATGATAACTCAGCTGGTCTGTGGCGTGAGAACGTTGAGCCAGAACCAGCAGTGAAGCAGAAAGGTAAGAAGGATGCCGTCTCTTCACCCCTTCTGGTGCGGGAGACCGAGCAGCTCCGCACGTACACGGGTGGGCACCCCTCCCCCAGAGGGCGGCGGCCAGAGCCGCAGGGTCCCCTCGGCTCTTTGACCCGCACGGGGTCCGGTCCCTGGTTCTTGACACCAGCAGGACCGGACGTGGCGAGTGACCCGCTTTTGCCTCTCCGTCAGCGAGGCAGGGCCCGCTAGGCGGCGCGGCGGCACCGGCCTCTCTGGGTCCCCAGCGCTGTCTCGGAGGAGACGGGGCGGAGCCCGGGTGGGAGTCCCGCGGGCCCAGCCGCGCGCCACCTCATGCTCAGAGAGGACCTCAGAGCAGCGTGGAACACCGCCCCGACCGGTGTTTCTGTCTGTAACGTTCCCTGTGTGCATCAGGTTGTACTCGGTGACGTTCTGCTTCGGGCGTAGTAGTTCCCAGCCCCCAAACTGTGGTGAAAGACCCGCTCCGCTTGTGTTTTTCGGGCCCTGGAGCTCCTCGCAGGCTTGGTGGGGTGCTGGCGCCTCGTGGCGGAGCGTGTGGCACCCCAGAGCCCGCGCTTGTGGGGAGGGCTGGTGCTTGTCAGTGTGTGTGCGCCGAAACTGTTTGCCGACGGCCTGCCCTGTGCAGCGAGTGCCCCGGTGAGCCGAGCCAGCCTGGAGGACGCCCTGTGCCGTGGTGTGGGCGGGGGGAGCCTTCGGGCGGGGAGTGGAGCCTGGCGGCCAGCCGCTGCAGGAAGCCCGAGCTGCTGTTGGCTCAATCACGTGCGGGTCACGTTAGTGTGGTAGGCTTAGTGAGTGGTCCAGGACAGAGTGGCCTGGGCTGGAGTGGGCGGTGGGGGGCTGGGCAGGTTCCGGGGGACTTTGGGCACGGTTTGCACCAGAGATGGCATGTGAGTGCTGGGCGTGATCGCCAGGGCATGGGAAGGAGGGCCTGCGTGCCTTGTTGAGAAAGGCTGAGCTGGTGAAGGATCCAGAGATGACCTGAGTGTCTGTGAGGCTGGAACCCTCGCCGAGGGGTGGGAGACCCCATCTGTGAAGGGGGAGTCACTGTGTGCACTCTCCATCTGGGTATCAGCCCTGAGATCCAGCAGCTGCATGTGAACCCACAGTCTGTCCCCAACACCGATGGTGTGAGATTGGAGGAGAGCCCAGGGGTCTGGAGTCCAGGGTCCCAGGCTGCATAGCCGCTGCTACGCGCTGGGCTCTGCCAAGTGCACTCCAGGTGGCATGGCGTCGAGAAGAGACTCTGCTGCTACCTGCTGTGGCCCCCGGGAAGCCCTGTCTCGGGGTCAAGCCCAAGTCCCCCATTGCTGTCACCCCATCCTTCCAGGGGTACTGTCTGGAAACGTGATTTCGAGCCCCTCCTAACCCACAGTTCATCAGGCTCTAAGTGCTGGGCCTGTCCTCTGCTCTGTGCAGGGTGACCTCTGGGAGGTTCCTGTGTTCCATACATACAGGTCCTGTAGGGCCTCCTGGTTCCCCTTGCCCCATAGGCCTGGCCCCTCTTACACGCCTTCTTTGGGGCACCACATATGTCGGTCTTTGATTAGCGGACAGAGTTCTGAAGTCCGCTCAGCAGACAGACTGAGGAGTCCGAGGAGGGCTGTGTGTCCTCAGGGTGACCCTGGGCCCAGTCCTTGTGCGTGTGAAAGGTCCCTGTGTGGAGGTGGGGCTGTCGTTAATGGGGGGCTGCATGGCAGCTCCCGGGGGGGTCCTTAGCCCTGACATGGCCCCGTGCCATTTGGGTGCTTTTGCAGATGTAGTCCCGCATCTTGAGTGTGTCAGGCAGAGGGTGTCGTCTTGTGACTTTGAGTCCCCCCCTCCCTGCAGTGCTCCTGCTCATTTCCGTGTGGCCACGTATGTCCCCCTTGTCCCCAAAAGCAGCACTTGAAGAAGGAGGTAGGTCGATGGGGAGGTGGAGAAAGGTCCTCCCGTTCAGGAGCTAATGGAAGAGCCTTTGCTGATGCGCTGGTGAGGGAGGGCCTGGCCGCTGTCACCCCGTCGTGAAAGGGGCGTCACACCCCGTGCCTCACGCTCCCTGGCTTACCAGCTGCTGCCTTGTCTCTAAACTCTTATTTGTGTCTCTGACCCGCTCTCTTCATAATCCTGTTGCCTCTTTTCATTAATAGCATTTTAGAATTCATGGTTTGTTTTGTTCTTTGTCTTTTGATCTTTGAAAGTAAAGTGATGGCTGCGGACACGAGGGAAGGCTCTGTGTTCCCTGACAGGTGTCCACTGTTACTAAGTCCGTTTTTCCCTAGTCCTGCTGTTTCATGACTGAGCTTTGCCAGCACACAGTCGGTTTTCTGATGTGCCCTTTTTTTTTTTTTTTTGTAGGCGACTCCCCTAGTGATGCAGGTGAGGAACAGCCTGAACTGAGTGTATTTGGTATAAAGTGTGCGTGTGTGTGTGTAGATACTAATATGTTCTCTCAGATTTGTTTTACACAGTGAGTTAGTGAAAGTAATTTAAGGAAACATAACTGTACCACTTTCAGGTTTAATTTCTATGTCTTATGTTCCAGAAGAATGTATTTCACGATTCTTTCCAGAGTAAAAATTATTTCTAAATTCAAATCTGATTTATCCTATTTTCTAAAATACAAAGCCCTTTTACTTAAAATGGAGGAGTAAATTTAATTGCCTTAATAGTTAGGGGTTGTTACTTACTGATTAAATCTTTTTGTTAAAACGAAGAAAGCTTTATTCAGATTATAAAAACAATTTGGTACATACCCAAAGTAGAAAGTTTTTTAAATACAGAAAAATATGGAGAAGGAAATGAAAAACACTGTTTCTAACCTAAACGGATGTCTTTCTAGAACCCCCATCGTGTGTGTGTGTGTGTGTGTGTGTTATCAGAGACATTACTGTCCTCAGTTCTGTGTTAGAACGATGACACCGTTTTATGCGAAGGGTCTGGTGAGTGACTGCTGGCGTCTGCTGGCGTGACCCACCGTCGTCACTAACACCAGTGGTGGTTGGTGAACATCTTGACACGCGTCCGTCCTTCGTGGGTTGTATTTCCTGTCCATTCAGTGGCTCGACTGGATCAACCTGCCTTTTGAATTCTGTTTCTTAAGAAATTGAACCAGTTTGTGTTTCCAGTTGGCGTGCACACCTCCCCAGATCTTCACCAAGTCTAGATATGAAACGTCTGCGTGAAAATGATAGATGAATAAAGCTCATTTATATTTGTGATTATTTGATTGCTGTCTTTTCAAACACTTATTACTGTTTGTGTTTCTTCCTCTGTGAATCGCTAACCGGATTGTCATGGTTCAGAAGGAGAAGCTGGACCTTCTGGCCCTGAGAAGCCCGAGGTGTCCGAGAGTTCCGAGCTGCCGAGCGAGCTTCCAGCCGACATCAGGTCCGTGGGCCCCGGTCTGACGTCCAGGCCGCCGCCGCCTCCTGCTTCTCTCGGCACCTTCCGCAGTTTGTTTAGTGCTTGAGCTCAGTGACAGGGAAATACTGTACGAAGACAGCAGAAACCGTTTATTTAATTTTCCTGTACTGGGTATAAGTTACTACACGTAGGACATTTTAAAGATTTAGGGAAATTCATAATTATGGTAAATTATATTTTGATTACTGAGAGTTACATGATTCCTTTTTGAGCCTTAAAATTAATGAAAACATAAGATTAAGAGACGGATACTTTCAAACCTGTCAAATTAATGGAATGTTCTTAACATTCTGCAGACTGTGTCCGACTAGCATGTTGATGACGGGAAATGAGCGGTAACATTGACCTGGGTTTTCTGTTGTCCACTTTGAAATGTGCAAGTGTGTCATATCCTCTTTCTGGTTTTCCCGTGTTTGGGTTTAGAAGAATACCTCGGCCTGGGAGTGCGAGACCAGCACCTCCCCGGGTGAAGCGCCAGGACAGCGTGGAGGCACTGACGCCAGACAGGTGAGGCCTCCTTTGGGGGCTGTGCTGGGGGGGGTGGGGGTGGGGCAGGGGCAGCGCTGCCAGCAGCTGAGAGGGGGAGGAAAGCGGGGTCAGACCCTGACCTCAGGCCACACGCTGACCACACACTTCAGTTAGCTGAAGAGAAAATGTGCTTTACAGCACGTGGGGAAGTTATTCTTTGAGAGAAGGGGGGATTTTCTAAGCAAAAAGCAACAAGGCGAAAAATAGGAAAAAAAGATTTCAAGCTTAATTGCACAAAAATGTAAAACAAAAGGTCAGAAAGTCATAAACAATATGAAAACCAGCCGCAGACAGGGTTCTCCAAGTGTTAGGGATATCCCTGTGGACGTAGTGTGATCTTTAGAGGAAAGTACAAAAAAACAAAACAAAATAATAGAAAAATGAAGCAGGCTGGACCAGAGTGGTTTGAGATAGAGCAGGAGGCAGGAATTGGAGACAGATGTGGCCGTGTTGCCGAGGGACCTGAAGGAATGACGCAGGATATGGCGGGAGGGGTGGTGTCGGGAACGTTACTCGTTACTGTTTGTGAGATGAGAAGACTGGTGCATGTTTCTGGTGATGGGACCGATCCAGTGGAGATGGGGAATTGGTGATGTAGGAGCCACAGGGGCGGGATGATTGTTGGACAGCGTCCCCGAGTGGTGAGGGGACGCAGAGGGACTGGCTTTGGAGAAGATGGTGGAGACTTAGTGTGTGGGTGAGTTCTGGAAGCTGCATGCCCTCTGGCGCTCCACTTGTCTTGTGAGCTCAGAGCGAGTGTGGGAGGGGAGGCCCGGAGCTGCGCTCCCAGAGAGCGGGCATCTGACTGGGCTGGAGCAGAGGGTCCTCATCTGGGGTCATGTCCCCCCACCCCCGGCCTCCTATGGGGCCATGTCTGGAGACCCCATGTAGCGTCAGGACTGGGAGGGTCTAGAGGGAATGTTGCTGGCATCTAGCTGGGGAGTGGGGCAGGGATACTGTCAAACATTCCCAGTGGACAGGCAGCCCCACCACAGAGGACAGTAGGCCCAGAGGTCCATGGTGCGGCGTGTGGAAGCAGGATGCTTGGCCGCCTCCGGGTGCACATGGTGTGAAGTGACAGGAGTCAGTGTTGCTGGGGACTTTGTTCTCCAGCTGTGGGCAGCCGCCTGGTCCAGGCACTGGGTGGACACAGAGATGGAAGTGTGGGCAGTGGTGGTCCAAGAGTGGGGTGCTGAGATTTGAGATGGGGGGCTTGAGTGCCCAAGGGTGACCCTGGGTTTGTGGCTGGGTGATGGAAGTAGATGGTGGCAGGAGGGCTTGGGGACCCTAGAGCCAGGCTTTGGGAAGGATCATTTCTCAGTTAAGATGGGCAGTGTTGGCAGGGAGCCAGGAGTGCAGGGGGATGCCTGGTGGCTGGCAGGGGTGGCAGTAACAATGGGGTTGAGGGCCAGAGAGGCTGGTGATATGGATTCAGAGTCGGCAGACTTTAGAGAGAATAATCTGGAAGACCTAGTAAACACAAGGAGAACGCTGGCCCTCCCTCTTGGCCTGGCCACGAAGGCTGCTGCTTGAGGCAGGGGAGAATGGAGAGGGCTTGCTGATGAGGGAGGGTGTGTGGGAGGGGCTCGAGGGGTGTAGGGCGTGGGAGAGGTGTGGGGTGCGGTGAGGCTGCCCCTGGTGGAGGCGAGACGTTGCTTGTGAGGATTGAGGGGCCTGGTGAAGGAGCAGAGGGTGTTTGGGAGAAATGTGTACTGTCTTGAGAGCTCATACCCAAGTGCACAGGTTCCTTCCTGACCTTGTGTGTTGCCCCAAAGCAAGGAAGAGGGTGTGCACGCGTGGGTGTGCACATGTGGCACGTGTGCGAGAGTGATCGTAGGGCAGGGGAGTTAGTGGCCACTCGGGAAAGCATGGTTATGCTAGGCTGGTAGGGAGGAAGTGAAGGCAGGTAGGGCTGATGGGGAGCTGGTGAGTGTTCGGGTCTGGAGGCTTGTGATCCGGGCACAGTGTGGTAGGCGTGAGGGCCCAAGCAGAGGGCAGCTGACGGCCTGCAGTGGGATGACGGTAGTCACCTGGGAGGACAGGGCCAGGCCGGGGGGGCCAGGCAGTTGGGTGTTGGACTGGCGCAGAGCGATTGGAGGACTTGGTGGAGAGGAGGGGCTGGGCAGGAAGTAGATGCTGGGAGAAGGCCACTGTGTTGGAGCAAGGTTCTGGGGCCACATCGCCACCCCTGCCCTGATGTTTACGCCTTGGAAGAATAGGGCCCTCCAGGTGAGAGGCTACGGGTGGGAGTACAGAGGGCAGGAGTCACAGGGGCCCAGGCCTGGGTCTTCCCTCAGCTTCTGCCTGTATTTCGTGACGTTCTAGCGGTAGGTGGTGCCTAAACTCCTCTTGGAGCCCGGGACTCGGGGATTGAGGCAGACGTGCCACCAGCAGCCCTGCTAATGTAGCCTAATTCCTTTCTCTCTTTAGGGCGGGAAGTGGTAGAATCGTGGCCAGTGTGATTGTAGCTGCACAGGACTCCGACAGTGAGGAGGACGATCAGTTTGTGGTGGACGCTGCCCCCCAGCTCCCTGAGGTGTCAGAACTGGAAATGGTGAGTGAACGGGCTCGTCTGTTCCTGTCATTGCCGCGGGCGGTCCTGGAATGCCCCCTCCAGCATTTAGGTTACGTAGACAAAACGTTCCTCCGATTTTTCAGTCAGATTTCTGCCTTCTTTAATTTTGTCATTGCTTTGAGGAGATCCATGGAAGCAGCGTTTCGAGAATCAGCTTTTTCCTCCTTGCTTTCCTGCCCAGGTGCCCACAGTCGACGTGGAGGACGAGGAGAAGCACGGTGAGTGCCGGGCGTGCCGGGCGTGCCAGGCTGACTGTGGGAGGCTCTCGCGCACAGGAGCTCTGTGCGCCCCATGTTGATCAGGGGTCTGAAGGGCATGGGCGGGGTACCGGGGCATGGATGGGCTTCTCCTTGGTTGGTGGGGTTTAGGCTGGGAGATGACGGGTGCTGGCCCCTGGGGCTTGCTGTCAGCAGCTTCCAGCGTGGCGCACAGTTAGATTAGAGGGTTGTAATAGTACTTGTCCTCTTCCCAAGTATCTTCTTTGATTTCAAACGTTTGCAGAAGCAGAGAGCGTAGTCTAACGAACCCCCTCGTACCCATCACACGGCGTCAACGGTGATCGGCTCGCATGTTCCCTAAGCCTCTGTCTGCTGCAGACCCTGCTCCCCTAGACTGTTGTCAGGTCCTAGCGAAGACTGTTTCTTCGGTTAACATGTTATGTGCAGCTCTTTCAAAACACATAACCATAATTCTGTTGTTGTGTATTAAAAAACAAAGCAAGAACAAAACACTTTCTTAATACACAACTTTTCCAGTTATTGTGTATATTTTTTTCTAGTTTGAGTCAGAATCCAAATAAGGACCTGCACTGGAGTTGATTAATCTAGCTCTGAGCTCTCCCCTAACCTGTAGGTCTCCCCCCTTCCCTGAAGAAACTAGTTGGTTGTCCTTTAGAGTTTCCCACAGTTGAGTGTTGCTTACTATATGCCCGTGGTATGGTTTTTTACGTATTCTTCCATTCTTGTAACTTGGTTCCAGAGATTTGATCAGTTGCGGGTTTCGGGCAGGAATACTAGTAGGTGGTGTTGGTTCTTCCTGACGTCTGCTTGTGATGTCAGCCTGGATCATTGAGGGTTGCAGGATGGTGACGTTCTCGTCCCACCCGTCCTCCCTTCCTCGAGGTTTGGCTAGAGAACACCGGAGCGCAGAGCCCCCCATCCCCCAGCCTCAGTGCCGTGGCGCAACCCCTAGAAGGAGGGTTTTCCTCAGAGGGCGTCTCTGTCCCTGGCACCATCCACGCCAACTGAAGAGGGCGTGTGGGCTGGCGGTCGCTGCTCTCTCTACAATATCTGTATGAAATCCTGGGTTTTCCTCTAACGCATTTGATGGGCCTCTTTTCAGGCCAGATGAGTTCTTCTCACCGATGTTCAGATTGTCTGGGACGTAATCAGTGGGGGCTCTCTGAGGCTTTCTGACACATCCTGGGAGACTTTGCAGAGTCCTTGTTTTCTGAGAGGACCAGATGTTTCAGGCTCATTTTGTGTGTTTCCTGCCCCAAGGCTGGAACCCTCCCTTTCTCCAAGGAGCCTGGCTGCCTGTTGCCTCTGGGTTGGTCGTTGTTTCTAGGGATTTTCTTACCTTTTTTAAAAAAATGAGAACATGTATCCAAGCTCGTACTGGTATTTCCAGTGCAGCTTTACTATTCCAGAGTCTTTCCTACATTTCTGAGTTTATACATGCATGTCTATCTCATGCCAGAGATCCTGGCTCCCAGCGTCCGCCGTGTGTCTGCTTCACCCTGCGGCTGGCACACACCGCAGCACCTTAGAGCCCCCCCCCCCGTTATTAGCAGCAGCAGATTCCCGGAGACACTGTAGAGTGTTTCTCGGGGTCAGTGTGTTCTCAGTATGTCCTCAGGGATGGACAACCAATGACTCTTGTAAAGTTATGAAACAGTTCTTTTTTAGGCCGTGCTTGCCAGTTTGATGTTGTTAGGTTTGGTTTCAATTTTTAGGCATTGAGAAATCTGATTTAATTTTGTTTTATTTATGTAAAATAGTCACATTTCCAAGGTCCAATGTACCAAACAAGGTATATTCTGAGATTAGGGGCCTCCACCCTGTCCTCTCCCTCCCCCTGTAGGTAACAGTAAGAAAAACGGCTTATACTTTGATTTAAAAGATTTCAAGTTAATACACATGCGTGGTGTGCGTGTGTACGTGTACGTGTGCGTGTGTGTGTGTGTATTTACTGGTATCTCCGTGCCTCCCTCTTGCTTTTGTGACTTGGCGTGGGGGCTGGCATGCGTCCCATAGCAGTGTGGACGAGTCCTCACTGCTGCTCACGGCCGCTCCCCCTCGCCGTCCGGGTGCGGCGGAGTCTACCAGCGGGTTTCATACGGATGCGCGTTTGGATGAGACGGTGTTCTAAAGAAAACGTTCTATGTGATATTTACCCCACAGGCAATGTTTTTTTTTAAGGCAGTTGAAGACCCCTGACCTGATATGAAAGGAGTATTTGTGCTTAGAAACAGCACAGAGTTGTCACACCTGTTTGTGACAGGTGGTTATCTTTTGGAATATTAATCTACATTTCCTCATAATCGTTTTCTGTTTCCACAGCTTTTCTCTTTTTTCTTTTTTTTACCTTTGAGGAGCTGATTTCTTTGAATCACTGTAAAGTTTTACAGTTAATTTCCACCACCAGCTGTATCAGTCTATTGTAGACCCTTTTATCAATTGTTCAGTATAGAAAGAGGAAGAACGCCCCTCTACCCATTTACAATGGAATAGCTCCTTAGAGAATAAGATAAAACCACTGATTCTTTACAGGAGGACTTGTGAAAAAAATTCTGGAGACCAAGAAAGATTATGAGAAGTTGCAGCAGTCACCCAGACCTGGAGAGAAGGTAAGGAGTGATTTCTGCACATGCGCTGATCAGCAAAGTCTGCTGCTGGACTTCAGAGTTCCCTCCCACCTCCTTGTTTGGTAGGATAGAAAATTTGGGGCTCCTCTAGTGTGTCCTGGAGTCAAGACCAAAGGCCTGTTCTGCTCTGACCCCATGGCTGTCCCCTTCCTGCCTTGTCCAATCCCTTCTCCCTCCTTGCAGAGTCGGGAGGCTGGCCGCCTGGCCCTGGCTGATTGCAAAATAAGAGACTGGGGAGTTTTCAGGTCTGGCTTTTCAATCCTGGTGCTGTTGGTACCTGGCCTCCCAGCAGTCTGCCTTACAGCTGTGGGATGCGGTTTTGTTGGGACCCACCGCTTCCTGCCAACCACTGCCCCTGCGCGTGTGACCCTGGGGTGGATACCTGCCGGCTACGTAGCATGCCTCAAATGTCACGGCTAGGTTTGTTACAGCCACTTTCAAAAAGAATAAATCTTCACTTGCTGGTTTTGTAACCAAAGGATGTTTCTTGAATAGTTTTACCGGAAGCCAACAATTCCAGTATGTTTTACACACACATGCATAGATAATTCTGCCTAAAATGTCCTGGTTTTTCATGAAGATGTGGCCTGAAACAGCCGGGGGTGGGGGGCGGACTGTGCAGTTGAGAGCAACATCGGAGGGGCCCAGGAGCCGTCCCAGGAGAGGAACGCTGCCCAGGGCTTTGCTTGACGGCACCCCCGTTGGTGCCTCCGGAGGGAGAGCTGCCTTTCTGTGGGCCATTGTCTCTTGCTATGGAATTTTAACATGTCCTAGTCCTTTTTGTAGGCTGAGGGCTGTCCTGTGTCCCTGGCAGTGTTTCTGGGACCCACTCGGAAACCTTGAGTGTGTCGCTCCAGGCTGCTGATGTAGGCGACCTTCGAGGCTTCAGTTGCTTAAAATTGTGTAGCCGCGCTTCCCGTGCAGAGCACACGGGCTCTGTGCTTCAGACCCTCCTCTGAAGAGTAAAGCTGAGAGTGGAGGCTTCGACTTTAGAAGATAAAAGGAACAATGTCCTTGTTTGGTGAACATTTGCTGCTTTACAAAAGCACAGTAAGGGTTTCGAAGTCGGGGCGATGTGTATTACAGACGGAGAACAGGCCAGCTGCTCTGTTTTCTCTAGTGCGCGCATCAAATTTCACTGATTGGTCTTCTGACATCTTAGAGTTTTTAAAATAAAAGAAGTAAAAATGTGCAGGAAAAGTTGATGTCCTTTCTGCCTCGGCCCCCACCCCGCTGTCCTTAGGGCAGTCAGTCCCTGGGACCAAGCTGGTGTGAGCCTTACTTTCAGCACAGCCGCTGCTCTGCGAGTGTTCGGTCCTGCCCTGTTGCTGATACGTTCGGCCAGGTGCTTTTCTTCAGGCAGCATCCTGTTCTGAGACCCTCCCTGGATGCCTGGGCACCTCGTTCATCCGTCTTAACTGATGACTGGTTTCCAGTATGTGTTCATTGATTCCTGTACTGGTAGGTGGAGGTGTCGTGGCCTTCCACTGTCCCAGACTCTCATGGGCTCCTCCATGTGTCAGCTGGCGAGCAGGTGCCGTGCATCTCGGGCGCTGGTCAGCAGACACGTTCCGCCCGGGCCCAGACAGCGAATGTTTCAGGCCGACGAGCCGTACAAGCTGTTGCAGCTTCTAGCTCTGCCGCTGTGGCCTGAAAGCAGCCGTAAACCAGTGTGTGTGGCTGTGTCCCATCCTGCTTTACGGTCCGTGCCTGGACTCAGAATTGAGGCGTCACAGCTTCTGTTTCACCAGCTACAGCCAGGTTCCCCCCTCATGGCTGTGCCAAGGCATCTCCCATGCATGAGTGTCTGTTTCCACGTGTCTGTGTCGGGACAATGGACGTGTGCGTCACCCCCCACGGTGGCCTGTGCCCTGCGGGATCCCTTCTGGCCACCACTCACCATGACCCCTCCCACCAGGGCCCGGCAGCTGCTCCTCTGCTCTTGGTCCCTCTGGTTTGTGTCTCCCAGAGTTGTAGTTGAGTGGCGTCAGGGGGCATGTGCTCCTGTTTGGTTTGGCTTCTCTCTGTCATCATGATTATTCTGACAACAGTTCGTTCCTTTTCGTGGCTGGGGAGAGCACTGTATGGATGTACCACAGGGTGTGTGTCCACTCGTCAGGGAAGGAGCATTTGGGTTGTTTGTTGTTCGAGTCTATTGCAAGAAAAGCTATGGAGAACATTCACATATGAGTCCCGTGTGGACAGAGATTTTCATTCTTTTGAGTCAATACCGAGGAGCAAGATGGCTGGCTCACACAGTCAATGTATGTTGGTCTTTCTAAGAAACCGCCCAACGTTTTCCAAAGTGGTTGCACCGTTTACATTCCCACCACAGCATCTGTGAGTCCCAGTTCCTGCACGTCCTCATCAGCACTTGGAATGGTCAGTCTTTCTGAGTTTTGGGGTTTTAATTTGCATCTGCTTAATGGCTGATGATGATTCTGTCCTGACTGCTGGTTCTTCCTCTTGCACTTTTCTCCGTGTTGATGCCTTAATGTTGCTAGCTTTTCTCTTCTTTAGAACTAATCCTTTTTTCGTTTTACCAAGTCAGTTTCTTGAGTGGCTATATTCCGTTTTTCTATTTCTTTTTGAGTTTCTTTCGGTAATTGACATTTGAATCAGTTAAGATTGGGTTGATCTGTGGGTGGAGAGATCCAAAGCGTTAGTGGCTTAAGTGAGGTGGTAAGTGCTTTAGCTCCTGAGTCAGGGTCTGGAGGTGGCTGTGGCCCAGATGCCTTCTGCCTCGTCCCCCCACGTGTGTGACCCCTGTGCCTCAGGGTCCCTCATGGCCCAAGGAGGCCGTCCAGGTCCAGCCAGCAGGAAGGGAGGGGAGGGGAAGAGAAGAGGAGGAGTGGAGCACACCCCTTTCCTTTGAGACCGCGTCTTGGCAGTTGTACGTCCCGCTCCACTTCCGTGATACCTGCCAGATCTTTGCCGCTAAGGGACCTTGAAGTGAAACCCTTATTCCAGGCATCGGTTCTCTTAGCTAACAATCAGGGCTTCCACACAGGCTAGAATTTGCCAAGTTTTCTCACTGCCTGGCACGCTCAGAAAATGATAATATTTGCAAAGCACACGGATGAGTGGAGGAGGCCGGGGGCCGAGAGTTTCTAGAAGTGGCACATCCCCCATGTGTGGGCTATACACGGGGCAGGAAGCTTTGCTGTGGGAGGGAGAGCAGAATCCAGTGTCGCTTGGCCGTGCCCTCCCCGGCCTTCCTCCAGGGAACTGTTTCCTTCACGTTTTACAAAGTTGTGGCATCAAGATGTCTCAACTGTGCTTTGTGAATTTAAAATATATCTATAGTTAACAGTTTTCCTTTTCTTCCAAAAATGTTGTGTCTTTTTTTCCTTCATGAGACTTTAAAGAAACTATTGAAATAGGCACCGTCTAGCAAGACTCTGCTTCTGGTTTTGGACATTTTCCCTTTTGTTTTCATTTCACTGATTTATTTTTCCTTTTAATTTCTTTGGTTATTTACATTTTTAGTCTCTTGTGTAAAATACTTAGCTCGTTCATTTTTAGTCTTTGTCATTTTAAACAAATATGTTTAAGGCTATACATTTCATTTTTTTATTTTAAAATTTATTTTAGAGTGCATACATGCGTGCCTTTGAATGGGGGGAGGGGCAGGGGCAGAGAGAGGGAGAGAAGCGCAAGCCGACTCTGTGTTGAGCACGGAGCCTGACGTGGGCTCAGTCTCAGGACCCTGAGATCAAGACCTGAGCTGACATCAAGAGTCGGGTGCTCAACCGACGGAGCCGCCCTGCTGCCCCAAGGCCGTACGTTTCTCTTTAATCGTGCTTTATTTAAATTTATTAAATATTAATGTTAAAAGCTTCTTGAATTCTAATTTGAAATACTTCATTTCTTTTTATCATGTGGGCATTTAGCCCGTTCTTTAGTTTTGAAACATGAGGGTTTTTAGAAAGTCCTATGGACAGTTTCTAATACAATTTCATGTTCAAAGCATGTGGTCTGTATGATATCGATTATTTGGAATTAAGCCTTTCTTTGTGGCCTGGTCTTTGGGCAGTTTTCACAGGTGTTTCCGAGTGCTTGCAAAGTGTGTCTGCTTTCTGTGCTTTGGGCCCGACTTCCGTGCCCCTGGTGGATTTTGCACAGAGGTGATGGTAAGACTGCTGAAAATGAGCCCTGGCTGCCTGTCGTCATAATCGTCATAATCGCTTGTCTTCTCTCTGTCTCCCTTAAAAATTCAGATGGTAGGTGTTTTCTCTGCTTCTCATGTAAATTGTAGTGTGCCTCTCTTCTCAGGCTTCCCATTGTTTGGGGGGAGCGTTGTTCTTTCAGCGCTGAGGAGATAGGAGCTTGCAGGCCGGCCTTTGCTGTTGCATTGGAGGGAAAGCTATTTCTCACTGTGCTGACGGACTTGAATAATACATTACAGAAGAAATATGTGCATCAGACTGAGCGCTTTTTTCATTATTCTGGCCGACTTGCTGTCTTTTCAAGAGGAAATATAAACTTTGTTAATAGTAAGATACTTGCTCATGCCAGCAATTTTTTTCCTTCAGATTTATGAAGCAGTTTTTGAAAAACAACCAGAAAAGCAGTTTTATTAGTGTTTCTTCTGCTTTAAAAGTACTTGCTTTTTGAACTTTGTAAATGAAGATGCTTTAGATGATAGCAGCCGTTTCTGAGATGGTGCCCTCTCTTCTCATTCCTGATCTGCTGTCCCCCGTTTGTTTTCTCTCCTGTCCAGCTTTTCCATGTTGGGTCAGTTCTAATCGAATGTCAGTTTTAGACGCTTTTTCTTTTCGTTGAAATTCTTTATTTTGAAATAGAGTTTTTCTTTTAGTGTATTTCTTTCTTCATTTAAAGTTTTTGTGATTTTACTCTCCCCCTTCTTTGTCGCATAAACTGCACCCTCTGGAGATCACACACCTCTTCAGGTGAGACCTTGGCACGTTTAGTTTGGTGTGAATGTATGCACTTCACTGCCCTTCTCGGGGAAGGTGGTGACACAGGCCTCAGGTAGCAGCCAGCTAGTGGTAGAGATCACGGACGGTCAGTCACCTGAAAGAACCATATATTCGGGAATGTGCATCTTGAAATGACTCTTGGTGGATAAAACGACCTTATCCTGGACATGTTCTGTTTCAGTTACAATAAGTCGTGTGTAGTGAACAGCCGTCAGCTCAATTCTTTCGTGAAAGTCGGATTTTGATGTTACTCTCTAACTTTGGTGATCCGCATAGATCGTTAGTTATTTCTTAGTTTGGTCACTGGGTGGCGCAATTTCATCACAAATACTCGAGCCCCGTTGGAAAAAGGCTCCTCACAATCCCTCCTCAACTGAAAGTCTGCGCCTGATGAAAGTATCTTTAGCTTGGATATTTGTGGTCCTGGTATTAGTGGGTGGACGTTCTTTTGCTAGAAATACTGTTTCCGTTTAAATTGCTGTGAAAGAAAGAAAAGGGACACATGCCACGATATTCTTCACTGATGAGCTGGGGAGCTGCTGACCCTGACTTGAGCCGTGAAGAGTGAGTTATTTATTTTAGGAAACAAGGTGATAGGTTCAGGTGCCCCAGCAGCGCAGTGTCTTCCATATGCGGGCGGGGGATTTTAGGTTTTGGGTATGAAATTGTTGCCAGCAAATAATCAACAATATCACTTAAAAATATTTGCAGATCTAGGCCACAGATACGTTGTAGACTGAAAATGGTTTGGAAACCATCAAAACGTCATCTGTGGGTGAACTTTGTGGCGATAATTACGAGTAAGTAGGCCTTCTTTGTGTGTACAAAGGTCGTGATATGGATGAAATACCAGAATACTTTACCTGAAGAAAAACGTATGCGTGACTTAAGAAAATTGGGTTATAAAAATGTGCTTAGCTCTGGTGGCAGACAGCTCCAGACGGCATGGTCGGCACCTTCTGGTTAATATGTCTACTCGGTGAATGATAATATGATGAGCACAAGATTGTATTCTTCGTGTTGGGCGCCCGCGTGGGATTCTCTCTCCCTCTCGCTCTGCTTGTGCATGTTCTCTCTCTCTCGCAAAAAGAAAAAGAGATTTTACGTAAAATGTCAGCTTAACATTCATATCATTTTATATTTATCATTTTTCTAGATTTAGTCAGTTTGGCCTGACAAGTCATTTTGGCCTTATTTCCATCAGTATCCCATTTGCTTTGCATAGACAACACTGAGTCTGTGGCTGTAAATTCCGGTCCTCAGCCGTGCAGGTGCAGGTGTGATCACAGTCCCTGCGGGGCGTGGACGAGGTAGGGGATCGATGCTCTAGTGGCCTCGGGATGAAAGGCAGCTGATAAGGATTAGAATTCAGGTCCAGGTCAGTTGGGGACTCCACGGAAACAAACGTGGGTTGTGCGGAGAGCGTAAGGGAACAGAGGGGACTGTGCCACATGTTCTGGAAGCTGCAGCCGCCTGGCGAGTGTGGGCCCTCGGCAGGGAGAGACTGCGGATGCCCCGGCCCTGCTGAACCTGTCTCGCTGGTTTGCAGTGAGACATGATGAGGGTCTGTAAGGAAAAAGGACCTTGGGAAGGAGCGGCGTCCCCGTGATCTGGCTGAGCCTGGGCGAGCTGTTGGTGTGGTCTGGCTTCCTTTTCCTCCGCTGGGAGTGGCACCACTGGGCCTGGCCTCTGGTGTCCCTGCTCGCCCAGGTGGTTCACAGATGACAGTGGCGAGGGGAGCCACGGCGGCTTTCCTCCCTCCGGCCGCATACCCACGCGTGACCTCGTGCTCCAGGCCTGTCCCACTGCTCATCCGGCTCCCGGGCACAGGGCTCCTTGGGGACGGCAGGTGTGTGTTGGGACACAGGCCCTGTTGCGTGTGGAGCAGGCCCACAGGGATTCTCTCGGCAACAGGTGGAGCAGCTGCTTCCAGAATTATTTCAGTCCTGAAATTCCATGTGTCTTTGGCTTCTCTTTAAACGAAGAAATTTATTTCCTGGTAACTTTTTTTCGTATTTCTTAGTTATTTTTGTGCTTTCTAAAACATTCCCGCTTGTGCTCATTGTTCAAAGTGAGCAATGCGAGTAGTTTATTCTCCTAGTGCCCGTCTCTAGGTCGCTCCTGTCGGTTTACTTCCGGCTCAAGAGCAGCGTCCAGCGAAGCGTGGCTGCTGGAGGGACGCGCTCGGCTGCGGAGTCGGCCTTTCCTGGCTGAGTCGAACCTGGGGAAACAGGCTCAGAAGGGGCTGACGGGGGCAAACCAGGGACGCAGCTTTGTCCTTTTCCTCCAGGAGATGGGTTTCAAGGGACTTTTTATGGTTAAGAAAACTGAAACGCTTGACGTTCAAATATTTTGATTTCCTGCTTATAGCAGTGACGCACGTATGATTTTCGTGTGGCAGCATTATCAAGGTTTCCTGATGGAATTCTCCAAACCTTTCTTTCTGGCCGAAGACCCGTCCCCACCATCTGGGACCCCTTTAATAATTAACAGAGCCCTCTGGAAGAGCCGCGTCATAGAGGCCAGGACTGAGAGCCACTTAGCACAGAGTTTGCGTTACGTCAGGGCTTGGCTAGGCGTAAGCTTTACATTTCACAGAATATCCTTAAATCCCTTACAGGGAAAAAAGATACTACAATAAAATGGGAATGTGTTTATTTTAGACATTAAGTTATTTAGAAATTGTAAATAAAGCACACTGTGCGTGAACACAGACTGAAGTACGCATTAATGTGCACACTCCGTGTGACCAACGCGATCTTCTGAAAGTTTGGTTAGCTCTTGAAACTCAGGAGTGATTTACAATTATTAGTATTTTTGGTACTGATTAAGTTTCCAGGGAGCTTATGAAAGCTTTGTTGTACTACAGAGAGTTCGTTTGCTGCGAAAAATGATAGAAAATGGTAGTTGTTGTAAAACTAACAACTAAACAGACCGAATAAAGTGAATCGTTTCATACGACATTAAAGGCAACTTTTGGAGACAGGCGGATTTAGAAGCAGGTCAGACATTTAAAGTTGTGAAGGGCACTTTTGAGAACCCTCCGATACTTCAGAGATGACTGATGACGACGTTCCGGGTCCCGAGGGAGCGCGTTGCGCTGTCCTGGCGGGGTCAGTGCTGCTGGGCTCCTGCCGGCTGCAGTCGGGGGTGGCGCAGGCTCAGGGGAGGGCGGCCTTCCCCGGCCGTCCTACGGTGCTGGCGGAATCCTCCTGTCCTGGCGCTGGATCAGCTTCTGCCACGTGGGGCTGTGCGGGGACGTGCTGGCCGCGAGTTCTTAGAGCAGTGCCACAGGGAATTGTGAGTCTGGTGCAGAGAAGTCAGCCCCCAGACCCCCCAGACGACTTGAGCACAGAGTGCTGACCTCACTGCTGAGTCCTCGCGTGAGGAATTCCTGCAAGCTGGGACATTCCATGTCAGACTGGGAAGTGAACGTGATCGGTCACTGCCGTCCAGGCTTGCGGCTCGGAAGCACAGCGTCCAGCGGCCGCGCCTCCGTAGGCTCTTCCAGGCTGCGTCAGTCCGTCTGTCCTTCCCTTTCGTGACCTTGCCAGCTTCGGAGATTATAGGCTGTTTTGTAGAGGGTCCCTCCGAGTGAGGGATGTGTGCTCACGCCGCTTGGGCAGGAATCTCCCGCAAGTGAGGCCAGCTCTTCCGCCCGCAGCCCGTCCCAGGGCGCGTGCCTTCGTTTGTCCCGCGACTGGGGGTGCGCTCTCGGGTCTCTCGATGAAGGCGGATTCTCCCAGGCTTCTCCACCGTATCGTGCCCCCGTTCTCTTTGTAATTGCTGGTATTTCGGGGGGTACTGGGAAGTGTAAGCCCCCTGCTCTTCACTCGCTGTCCATTTCATCACTTATTTCTACCATCATGGGCTCAGTTTCCAGTTTTATTCAGGAGGTTACGCTCTCTTACTCATGTTGGGGCTCAGATTGCCCCAGATTTGTCCAGTGGGGGCTCCTTCAAATTGGCATCTGTGTCCTGTTGTTCTTCGAGTTCTTCCTTTGGGTCCCCAAGGTGCTCCAGGCTCATCTTTACTTTCCCTGCCCCAGGCCCAGAACCAGCCACTCCCTCTGGTTCCTCTTAGTGGAGAGTGGTGTTTGGGAACCAAGAGCTGTTTTGGGCACGCTCATCCCTCTGGAGTGTTTGGCTCTCAGCCCCTCGGTGGTCAGAGCTACAGGAAGAGTGTGTGCATGTGCGTGTGAGCACGCGTGTGCATGCTTGCACACACCACAGGGGTCATGCTGGTTTTCTGTATTTGTAATTCTGTCTCCAGTCATGAGGAGCATGGCTGTCATTGTCCTCGTAGATTGACATAGTGAGTGATCTCTGTCTCCTGTTGCTGCTGTTACCCCTGTCCCATGGGTGGGCTTCCGATCGCTCCTGGGCTAGCCGTTTTCCCCACATAGGACTCTTTCCGCCCTGTGCTGGCTGCTGCTCCCCCCCCCCCCCCCCCCCGGTGCAGGTACTTCCTTGCTTGGCCTGCATGAAGGCTTTAGGACTGAATGGTTCAGAAGGAAAAGACCAGCCAGACTTTCCCCTGGAATGGAATCTCGTAAGGTGGAGACCCGTGTCTCTCCCATGGCTGGCACGGTACTTAGACGTAAGTTATCTTTAACTTGTTGATTGGATGAATTTCAGCTCATGGAACAAAAGTTAGAAGAGACAGAGGGAGATGGAAAGGAACAAATGGCCAATATGAGGCAGCTCTTGGCAGCATGAAATAAACAGAACTGCATTTGGAAGGTTAGTGGATGTTCTCACAATGCTTCTGGAGGAGAAGAGGATGTGGGGGGGTGCTGTAGCCTCAGTGAACCCCTTGCTGCCCAGCGGGTGCTGCTTTCAGCCCCTCACACTGTGGCTCCTGACCGCAGGCCCGGGGAGCAGGCGCAGCCCTCTTGCCGCGTGGCTTTCTGCCCCAGTGTGCAGACTGGTCCGGACAGTAAGACAGATTTCAGAGTAAAGTGTGATAAGAATGATAAGCCTGCTGATCTAGATTAATGGTTAAACAAAGTCTGGTTTTTTTAGAGGCACTTTGGTCCTTTTACAGAGAGCAAGAGCTTAACCTGCTGTGGATCTGCCTGTAAAGGGGCTTTCATGTTCCAGGAAGGAACATACTGTAAGAAACAGTAGGTTCTTTTCAAAAGAACCAAAGCCGGATTTGATTTTAGATTTGCTGTGCAGCCCTAAATGCCCGAAGAGGAGGGGACAATAGCCACAGCCTTTGTGGGGAAACAGGTTGACTCAGGGTTCCTATGATTTTGTCAGGTTGGCGTTACATATGTAGAAATAAGGAAAGATGTATCCGGATAATGCAAGGGCTCGGAAAGAATCTGCTCTTGGATTCTTGGAGAGAAGAATGGCCTCCGACGTAGTCTACGTACATAACTGGGAAAAGTAAGCATGAAAAGAAGCCCCAAGCCCACAGCTCTGGAGGCAGAGTGCAGACAGCACTTGTCCCCTCACATGTGAGCACGTGGAAAGCGGCCAGGCCAGACTGAACACAGGGTGAGGACAAAATACATGTGGATTTCGAAGACTTAAGGAGAAAAACATATAAAATATTAGTCATTTGTATGTTGAGTGCATGTTGAAACAGTATTTTAGATATATTGAGTTAAATGGGGCGCCTGGGTGGCTCAGTCGTTCAGCGTCTGCCTTTGGCTCAGGGCGTGATCCCAGAGTCCTGGGATCAAGCCCAGCATTGGGCTCCCTGCTCCACTGGGAGCCTGCTTCTCCCTCTCCCACTCCCCCTGCTTGTGTTCCCTCTCTCGCTGGCTCTCTCTCTGTTGAATAAATAAATAAAAAATCTTAAAAAAAAAAGATATATGAGTTAAATAAAATATATCGAAGTTAATTTCACCTCTTAGTTTTTAAGGAAGCTAGTAGAAACTAGTAGGAAATAAAACTGGTTCAGCAAATAGAATTGAGCATAACCATCACTATGGAACTGAGTGCAGAAGCCCTAAACCAGTTTCTGAAAAATCAGTTTTATGGAAAAAAATAGCATAATAAGACTGGGTGGTGGGGCAGAGGGTCAATGGAGGTAAAATCACATTAAAGTTGTTGTCTAAAACTTTTCCCTTCACTTTCTTTAAAGTGTCTTTTGATGTCTGAGTTCTTAATTTCAATGTAACTAAAATTTTTCAGTCTTAACGCTTAGGATTAGTGCTTTTTTATGCCTTAGTTAAGAAATCTTTCTCTCTTCTGAGGCCACAAAGGTATTTATTCTTTTAAACATTTAAAGCTTTGTTTGGACATTTCTGTTCTTAATCCACCTGGAGTTGATTTTCCCGTGTCCTGTAAGATCGAGGTGCAGGTTTTCTCTGCTATGAATAATCAGTTTTTCTTCCTTTCCACATTGCTCTGCTGTGTGTGAAAGTTATGTGTGCCTGGGTGCTTTCTGGATTCTGTATGCCAGAGTCTAGCAGACTCTTTCTAGAAAGGGTCAGAAAGCATGTATTTTCAGCTTGGTCACCAGTATTCAGCTTTGCAGAAGCAGCCCTAGACGACCCCCGGATGAATGAGTGTGACTGAGTTCCAATAAAGTATTTTTTTTGTGGATACCAAAATGCAAATTTTATAGAATTTTCACATATCACAAAATATGGCCCTTTAAATATTGTTTTCAACTATTTATTTAGTAAAAACCATTCTTAGCTCATGGGCTATACAAACAACTAGGTGGCCGGCCAGCCTCTAGGCTGTGGTCTGTCTCACTAGCCCTGCCTGATTCCACACTGCTCTGATTCGCTACAAAGAGGCCTCGTATCTGGTGATTTGGCTCTTCTGGGTCCTTTCCACTTCCGTAGAAGTCCTGTAAGCTGCTGATTGAGCGCCATGGAAAGCCCTCTCGGGAACTAAGGAGGAGTGATGAGCAGTGATCTCTCTGCGTATTGATCTCTCTGCGTATTCCGTCTTTAATGCCTCTCAGGAAACGTTTGTGATTTGCATCTGTAGTAATCGTGCCCATTGTTCGTTAGATTTGTATGTGGGCACTCTGGAGGTTATTCTGGTATTGGAAACACTCTGTTTTAAATTTCTTTTCTAATTGTTGGTGGGTAGGGATGCTGTTGACTTACAACCACTTCCTTGATACACTGTTGTTTTAAAAATACATGTTGATTCTTTTGTGTTTTCTGTGCCATGGTAGCTGCTGGATACTAATGCAGAGAATATAGTGAGATACAGGGACTGTTGTCACCCCCTTTTTGGGGATCAGGACCTGAAGGGACTTGTCTGGGGCCATGGGACTGGTGAGCGCCTGAGCTGATGCGAACGCAGGTGCCTGGCCCGAGTCTGTGCTCTTTCCCCGGAGCTGTACCCTCGTTCCTGTGGCCCCAAGTCCCTGTGGCCTTGTTCCTCCTCTCCAGGCCTCATGCTTTCCGTGCTGTTGTCTAATCACTCCCATGGGGCCTCCAGGACCCCCTCCCAGAGGGGTAGTAACAGTGATAGTGGGCCACCTTCTTCCTTTCTGATTTTTAATGACTTCTTCTAGAATTTACCCTTGATACTTATTGTAGCGCTTAATAAAACAGATGAAGAAAGTTTGATTTTTTTTTTCCACTATGGGGCTTTATCATGAATGGGTGTTGAATTTTATTAAATGCTTTTTCTGCATTGAGATGATTCCATTCTACTTTTCTAATTCACTAAATGACATTTATGGCTTTTAAGTGATCGTTTCTGAGATGAAATCAGCATTGTTACACTATATTATCTTTTTCATCCACTGGTAGATTCTGTTTTCTAATTAGAATTTTTCCATTTATATTCATGGATGAAATGGACCCACGATTTTCTTTTCCTCATATGATCCTTGTCTTGTATTAGTCCCAAGGTTAAGAGTGAACTGGGAGAGTTCTTTTTCTCTTTTCTAGAAGAGACGGTAGATGATGGAATGGTGTGTTTCTGAGAGTTTGGTGGGACTTGCGTGTGGAACCATGGGGTTTCCTCGATGGGGACCTTCTAGGGCACTGCTGTTACTTGTATCTTATGGGAGCACTCAGGCTTTCTCTTTCTTCTTGAGTCAGTTTTGGTGGTATCTTTTAAATTTTCATGTTTCCTGGCAAAAGCTCTTGATAGACTTCTTTAAATATGTGCTTTATTTATAATTTAGTTTTGTTCTGTTTTATTAATAATCTACTAATTTGCACTTTTTCTTCCTTCTTTGAAGCAATGTTTTCAGAAGTTTGTTAGTGTTTTTAAACCACCAGTTTTTGGCTTCATTGGCGTTCTCTTTTGTATCTTTGTTCTTTTCACTGATTTCTCCTGTTTTCTTCATTTCCTTCCTCTACTTTCTTTGTGTTTATTCTGTTGTCCTTTTAATTTCTTAGTCGGACTCTCACATTACTGCTGTTTATTTAGCCTTTTTTTAAAAAAACTTAATATAAACTCGTTTTGTGATTACAGGTTATCATGTTTTTTAAGTCAGGATTTATTCATCACCTACCACGCACCGGGCAGTGTTCCAGGACTCGGATCAGAAATGGATGTGCGACGTTATCAAACGTTATCTTCTCAGCAGATGTTGAGGTTAAATTAATAGAATCCAATTGTTGAGCAGTTCTTATGTTCCTAAAATAACATTTGCTTGGTCATGGTCTATTATTTATCTGATGCAAAACCACAATCAATTTACTAATATTTTATTTTATTTTATTTTATATATTTTATATGTTTATTATATATTTATATATTTATATATATTTTATTATATATATTTTATTTATATATATATTTTTATATATATAGAGAGAGAGAGAGAGAGAGAAAGAGAGAGAGTGTGTTTTATTTATTTTCTAGTAACCTCTACACCCAGTGTGGGGCTCAGACTCACAAACCTGAGATCACGAGTTACGTGCTCTTCCGACTGAGCCAGCCAGGCACCCAGCTTACTAATCTTTGAAGATAGAAGTCTGTAGTCAACTGATACCAGTCTGTTGTGTGTGTGCCGTTGTTGTTAGGTGTTAGAATCAAGATTATGTTAGTTTTATATAGTTAATTCTTATAAAATTATCTCCTGTGCCCTAGAACTGTTGAAGTTAGAGGAGTGATCTGATTCATGGAAGTTGTGGAGCCTTGGGGCTGGATGCCCTTCCCTCCCTCTTGGAAGAAGTTGGTCCTCTCTGGGGGCTGGTCTGCCCAGGCCGCTGGTCAGAAGCAGGAGCTCACTTCCTATTCGATGGTGACTTGAGACCCCGGTAGCTCGGAGCCCGCATGGTTCCTTGGTCAGCTGTTGCTGACTCGTCCCAGGTGCCTTCGCTCGTGCCTGCAGGGCACATGGGTCTGAGGTCTGGCGCCCTGCGAGGGCCCTTCTCCAGCATGCTGTCATGTGATTCCTTGGGCTATCCCCATCCCATCTTCACTGCAGAAGCCCTGGGATGAACACTGAGTTCAACTGCCCTGTGGCAGGGGCCCAGCAGGATCCCAGACTTGTGCAGTTTGTTTCTTCCCCGATTACTCTTTGATTGTCTGAGGGAAGTAGGGAGGGGCAGGTGTTTGTACAGAATTACGGGCCTGTTGTCCTGCAGGCCAGGTCTCTTCCTGCCCTTGTTTGTGCTGGCGGTCCAGAGTTACCAGGAGGCGAGCTGCTCCAGTGGTGTGCTGGCCCTCCTCTGGGCGCCGGGGCCTGCGCATGGGCTCTCTCAGTCATGGTCTCCGACGGTTCTCCAGGACCTCCTGGAGGCTGGCCCGCCCTGTCTGCAGGTTCCAGCTGTCAGCTACCTCACGGAGGGGTCTCCGCCTCCTCACGCTCTGAGCGGAGCCAGGAGGTCCAGGCTGGGCTGGTCGCTGTCCCTTCTCAGGCCCTCAGATGCGGCCTGGAGACAGCTGCCCCTGATGGTTTGTTCCATCTTGTGGTTTTTTCCTGGTTGGGCTCCAGTTTTCCTTTTCTGGCTATAATCTACTTGGTATATTTTAAAAGAATTATAGAACCTTAAAAATCTATAGCTCGAATGGGTTTTAGAGGTTTAAAGAAATAGAAAAACTAAAAGTTCATGGTTAGGAACTACTACTATTTTTTTTCCTAAAGCACGTATTTTATTATAGAATTAATAGCAAACTAGAATGTATCATAGGAGCAAAGATCTACCTCTGTTAGATAAATATGGTTCTGTTTCCGCGAGTAGTCCGTGCTTCTGTTCATCTCTGCTGCCGCATCCGGCGAGAGGCACCTTCTCAGCTACAGACAGACTGAGCTCAGCAGTTGCAGCGCCCTTTAAACATGGCTTGCTTCTCTTACGTCTAACCAAGAAACTGTTCTTGAACCAGATAAAGTCACCAGTAGGTGTGTTTTCTCTTAAGAATCAATGGCGCACGTGGAATTCATCCGGTGTGACTAGAAACGTGCAGCAAAGGAGGACGGAGGGAGTGTGTGTCTGCGGCCAGCGGTCAAGCTCCTAGGCAGCTCCGAGTGGCTACGTGCATCCCCCCGAACTCAGGAACGAGGCTGGGAAACAGTCCCGTCGGGCTCTGCTGGGGCTCCAGCCGGCGCAGAGAGAAGTGAGGTGCGAGTTCTTCACGGAGGAGGCACGATCACGTCATTCAAAGATGACAGTCCACCAAGGGAGCTGATCCCCAAAAGGTTGACTGTTCAAAAACAAATGTACCTGATGCCCGGTGTCAGGCAGGCGTACGGAAGTCGGTGTTTCCCACGTTTCGGCAGGAGCCCATTGAAAATAACGTGCCTGACGTTCCCCTTCAGAACTGGAAACAACGTAACTTACAGACGCATATGCATTTAACAAGAAATTTATAGCAACTATTTCGAGAAGCCACAGAATTTTACCAAGAAATATAAAAAGCCTGGAAAAAGTCGAGAGAGGGTTTCTGGTTGGGAAACTCAATATGATAGAGATGTTATTTCCCTCAACTTAGTTTATAAATTTAATGGAATTCCAATAAATATTCAGTGGCTGTTTTGGAGTTTGGCAAAGAATATTCTAAAGTTCCTCTGAGAGAATAAATATGTAAGAAGAGCCTTTCATAAAAATGTTTGAAAGGACCAGTTTTAAGCCAGTATTATCACATTCTTAGCTTACTTCCATGACTTTAAGTAGAGAAGGGGCCGCTGTGGCTGAGAATTTGAGTTCTGCATGTCCCTGTTGCCTGCCAGCTTTGTTAGTGTCCATCTGACCCACTCTCTGTGTGATCAAAAGTGGTTTTTAAACTATTTCCAATTTTCAGGGCAGTCAGAAAGGCTAATCTGAAGAGATGTCTGTCCTGCGCTGCACTGACCTTTGGCTGCAGCTCGTGACCCCAGTGGGCCAAGCCTCCTCACTCGCACTTCCCACCTGCTTCCTGTCCAGAGACACTCCTGTCCGTGGAGGGAGCTAACATGGGGTGATCTTCTGCTCTGCGCCACGTGCTGGGAGGTGCCTGACGTTTGTCTTTCCCCCTGTGGAAGCTTGTCAATCAGTTGTTAGTTGTGTAGACGGTTGTCACAGCAGCAGCCATCTCCTGCAGGACTCCTTATGACGAAGGAGTCGTAAACATCACTTCACTGCATGGTAATTAATTAGATGAGTACCGTCCCCGGCTCCTAGGTTCAGAAACGGAGGCACGGAGTTATTTCGTCTGATGTAGGCCATCCGTGGCAGAGGTATGACGTCTGCCCAGGTCCGTGGGGCCCCGTCCGGGCACGTGGCACTCACACTGCGTCCCTTTGTAGGCGTGCGCTCCAGCCGTGTCCTGCTCGCACCTGCGCTCTGGTCTGTAGGCGCTGCAGGGGCCGCGTCTCTCACCTGGAAGGTCTTGTGTCACAGCAGCTCCCCTCTGCTGCCCGTGCACTGGCTCCGCGGTCATTACCTGCAGCCGTTGGGTCGTGACGATGCCAGATGGGCTGCTGTTCTTGTATTTTATGCAGTGAAATAAAGTAGTGGTTCATGAAGACTATTTGATGTCACTTGGCACAGCCGTTTTGGAAAACCGTTTGACACTATGTCCCAGAGCTGGACACTTACACAGCCTCTGGCCCACAACGCCACTTCTCGCCGTGTATCCCGAGACTCCTGTGCCCGCGTACTGGGACAGCTGTGCTGTGAACAGTGGCAGGAGCTGTTTCTGGCTGTTGTTACCTACAACTCAGCTGTTCAGAATACTCACTTTTTCTGAGCAGTTGTAATAGACCCAGACCAAAAATAACCCGAACATCCAGCGGCAGTGGGTAAATAAATCACGGTGTATTCCGTAATGAAATACCTCCCGTTTAGCAGCGCAGACGAGTGGTGTGTGTGTGCTTGTAGCTGCAGGGGGAGCAGAAGAGGCAGACACACGTGGACACGCGCCGTACGAGCGAGTCAGGCACGCAGGCGAGCACAGCCGACCCGTACTCGAGCACGCACACGGAGGGCGGCGTGACGGTGGCCTTGGGCTTTCGGGACCCTGGCCGAGTTGGCTTTCGTGGCCCCGGCGAAGGCGCCGGAGGCACTTCATCATTTCGTTGCACCGCACATTGACACTGTATGTGCTTTGTTGTGTGCGCGCAAAAAGGCTGAAGTACTCGATGACAGACTTTTATTTTACTCTGCGTTTAAGGGATCTAGTTGGACCCAGTGAGAGATGCACGTTTGGTTTGCAGAGTTGTGCGATCGAATATTTCTAGATGAGCGAGACACTCAGAATAGTCACTGTGCCAGTCGCTGCGTTTCTCTTGTAACTTGGATGCAGGCATTCCTCGGTTTATGAAGAAAATGAACTCTTGGCAGGTTGTATATAACTCACTTCCTGAGGTCACGGGAGGGCATGTTACTTAAAGCAAATACTCACGCTCTTTGATTTATTATTCCCTCTCCCCACCCTGCATTAATCAGGCTTTTGTTTATTGGCTTTGCTCAGCGTAGGGTAGCGCGCTGCTCGGGAGTGTCGGCGACCCTCGGATCCAGCGACCCGGGGGAGGCCAGCGCGTAGAGGCCGCGGCCGTCCGCTTGCACCCTGCGGGCTGCTTCTGAGCGGCCAGGTCCGAGGGCCAGGCTCTCCAGGCGTTGTCTTGAAAATGGTACTGGCTTCTCATGAAGACCTGAGATTGAAATTTAAAGAAACACATATTTTAGTTCATAGTTTTTATTTAAATGACTTAGAATAAATCACTGTAAACTTAAAAAATCACCATAAACACAAGTGCTTGCATTTCTGGGGACAAGTGCGTGTGTGGTAAATGCAAATCGTATGAAGTCCCAGAAGTAAGTGTTCACCTGAAAAGTCTTGGAAGATCATGTAGCTAAAGTGCGTGTGACGCGGCCGGCCAAGCGCTGACACACTTGGTCGGAGGCCTTCCCGCCAGAAAGCAGCTGAGTAAATAGTCTGCAGCCTGCACGAGACGCCAGGCCAGGCGGGCAGGAGGCAGAGGGCCCCAGGAGGGTGGTGGTGTGTCCCTGCGAGACGCACTTGGCCACCGCCCCTGCTGCGTCCCCCGTGGGAAGGGGGGCCGTGGCCGGGGCGCCACAGAGCAGCGCGGCAGCCGGTCCTGGCCGACTCAGAGCCGGATCCCAGGTCTGCCAGGAAAGGGATTTGAGATCTAATTTCATGGTAGTGGGTTGTGTACGTTTATAAAGTGGAGATGGGGAAGGGGCTGTGTCAGTGAGGAAGGGGTATTTGTGATGGCAGAACCCGTCTGTCTGAAGCTGGACGTAACCACGTGTGACTTGGTGTTGACACTGTGTGGACGTACTTCCCGAACGCACCGAAGTTCTCCGAACGTGCCTGGCCCGGAGCATTTTGTCACTGACGAGTTCGCTCGCGGTAAAGGAGCTGCATCCCGGCATCGGAGTAAGAGTACGCCTGCTTCCTCCTGCAGGGCTCACGGTTTGGTTCTTTCTTTCGGATAAATTTATGATAATGATTAACGTTTATTGAGGGTTTACTATGTGCGAGGCACTGGCTGCTTATTTTATATTATCCCATTCAATCTCACCTGCAGGATAAATATTATGATTTCCATTTTATTATGATGAAACCGGGGTACAGAGAGGTCAGGTCAGGCTCCCAGGGCCATAAAGTTAGGAGGTGGTGAAGCCAGACTGGCAGCAGCTTCGTGTCTGCGGAGCACGTGTTCCAGACCCCTCGCCGCGTTTCCCCAGTCCTCCTGCGTTCTAGATTGTGGTAGGTCCTACTTTGTGGAATGATACAGTTTCATTATTTTTTGCTCTTCTGTTTCCAGAAATTAAGCGTATTTCATAGGACTCATTCCCGGGTGGTGAATATGGTAGTAGGGTCTCGTATTTTACTCTACGTATTAAAAGCCTATAAATCAAGGGTTTATAATGGTTGTTTGTCTGGAAATTTGCTGATACAGCTATGAGCTCTATATAAATCAGCCTATCATCAGAGAGGTGAGCTTTGAAAGCAAACAGTCACTGACTTATCCACTCCATCCTGCCGTGTTCATTTAAGTGAAACTTTTTGGTTTTTTTAATGCCAGAATTCTGGTGTTTTGCCGCAGCATGTTTGCAGCAATAATAAAAGTCTGTCCTGTCATAACCCCAGCGCAAATGCATTTTGTTTTGAATTCTTAATCCCTTAAAAATAAAGTTATACATTTAAGGCTAGTGTTCCCGATTCTGCTTGGTGCGGTGATACAGAACTACGAGGCAGTTTGACAGGGGACCTAGAATAGGAGGGAGCTAGGCCAGATCCCCTCTGTGTCTTGGTCTAGTTTGTAACGCACCAGTTTTATTGGACTTTTACATGTTCAGTTTTGTATCAGACTCAACACAATGCCAGATGCATAGGAATTACTTAATAAGCATTATGAATGGGTTCTAGTAGAATCGTATTTATTTTTTAAAGGTTTATTTATTTATTAGAGAGAGAGCACGAGTGCGGGGGTGGGAGGGGCGGAGGGAGAGAGAGAACCTCACGCAGGCTCCGCACTGAGCAGGGAGCCCAATGCAGAACTCGATCCCGTGACTCGGAGATCATGACCTGAGCTGAAATCAGAGTTGGATGCTCAATCGACTGAGCCACTCAGGGCCCCTGCATGGGTTTTAGTAGAATTTTTTTTTTTTAGATTTTATTTATGCATTTGAAAGAGAGAGACAGAGAGACAGCGCGCAAGCAAGGGGAGAGGCAGAGGGAGAGGGAGAAGCAGACTCCCTGCTGAGCTGGGAGCCCGACGCGGGACTCGATCTCGGGACCTGGAGATCATGGCCCTAGCTGAAGGCAGATGCTTAACTAATTATCTGAGCTGCCCAGGTGTCCCAGGTTTTAGTAGAATTTTAAATTGCTCGACTAAGTTATTGAGAGATTTACTAATCTCTGTATAGTAAAGACAACACTCTTTTTTTCTTGAGAAGTAGTTTTTTATTGTCTACAATTCATTTTAGTTGTTTATCATTTTATTTTAAAGGTATTTATATGGCCACTAACTCTTCTTTAGCTAAACTTATTTTGAGATAACTAGATTCACATGCGGTTGCGAGAAATAATGGCGATTTCCCATGTACTCAGTTTTCCCCACTGATAACATCTCGTAAAGACACAGTACAGTGTCACCCCCAGGATACTGACCTTGATGCAGTCAAGATACACAACAGTTCCATCACCGGTCCTTCTTGTTGCCCTTTATTACCACACCTACTCCCTCCCTCCCACCTCACCCCTCCTTACCCTATGGCAACCACTGACTGTTCTCGGTTTTTACAATATTGTCATTTCAAGAATGTTCTGTAAATGCCAGCATAGAGCATGTCTTTGGAGATTGGCTGCTTTCATCCAGCGTCACTGTCTGGAGATCCATCCAGGTGCTTGCGTGACTCAGCAGTTCGTTTCTTTTTATTGCCGAACAGTGTTCCAGGGTTCGAGTGTAGCACAGTTTGTTTAGCTGTTCACCTGCTGAAGGGCGTCTGGGATCTGGGTTGTTTCCAGTTTGGGGCTGCTCTGAATACGGCTGCTCTAAACATTCATGTACAGGCTCTGTGGGAATGTGACTTGTCATCTCTCTGGGAAGTGTCCAGGAGTAGAGTTTTGGGTCAGATGCTCGCCGCATGCTGGTTTTTAAAGAAACTGCCAAACTGTTTTCCATAGGAGCTCTACCATTTTACACTCCTACCCGCCGTGTACAAGTAATCAAGTTTCTCTGCGTCCTCACCAGCATGTGGCCTTGTCACTGTTTTTTTTTTTTAAAGCCATCCTGGTAGTGATAATCTCATTGTGGCTTTAAGTTGAATTGCCCTGATAAGTACTGACGTTGAACATCTTCTCCTGTGTTTATTGGCCGTTGTGTGTCCTCTTTGATGCAATGTCTGTTCATGTCTTTTGCTCATGTCTAATTGGAGTGTTTGCTTTTAGCTGTTGAGTTTTGAGAGTTTTTATATTTTAGATACTAGTCCTTTGTCAGATACATGATTTAAAAATATGTACTCTCACTCTCTAATTTGTCTTTCAACCTCTCAGCAGGGTCATTTGCACAACAAAAATTCTTAGTTGTGATAGAGCCTACTTTATCAGTTTTTCCTTTAACAAGTCATACTTTTTGGTGTCAGTGTGAGAACTCTTTGCTTGGCCTTAAATTCCAAAGATTTTTTCCCCAGGTTTTTTCTGAAAAGTTTTACATTTTATATTTAAGTCAACGATCCATTTTGAGTTAATTTTTCATTGAATTGCTTTCACACCTCTGTCAAAAATCAGTTGGGCGGGGGTGCCTGGGTGGCTCAGTTGGTTAAGCAGCCGACTTCGGCTCGGGTTGTGATCTTGGGCTCCTGAGATCGAGCCCCATGTCGGGCTCCCTGCTCAGGGGGGAGTCTGCTTGTTCTTCTCCTTCTCCCTCTGCTCCACCCCCTGCTCATAATCTTTCAAATAAATAAAAATCTTATTAAAAAAATGAGTCGGGCATATTTGTGAGGGTCTTTTTCTGGATTCTTCATTCTGTTCCATTGGTCTATGTGTCTGTCCTGCCAATACCACACAGTCTTGACTACTGTAACTACATAATAAGTCCTGAAATTGGATAAACTGATTCCCCCCTCTTTATTCTTTTCTAAAAAAATGTTTTAGCTATTCTAGTTTCTTTGCCTTCCCATATAAATTTTAGGATAATCTTGTCTATATTTCCAAAAAAATTGGTTGGGATTTTGATAGGAATTTTGTTAAACTTGTGTATCAGTTTGGGGAGAATTGACATCTTTACAATATTTGAATCTTGCCATTGAGGAACATGGTATGTCTCTCCATTTATTTAGGTCTGCTTTGATTTCTTTCAACCACATTATGTAATTTTCAGTACACAAGGTCTATACATATTTCGTTAGATCTACACCTAGGTATTTCTCTCTTTTGTTAACATAGATAATTGTAAATGATGCTGTTTTTAATTTCAGTGTCCATGTGTTGACAGTATGTAGAACTATAATTGGTTTTTGTATGTTTATCTTGTATCCTGCAACCATGCTGAACTGTTACTCGTTTATGAAATTTACCTTTCATTTCTCCTCCTGTCTATTTAACAGTTTCTGTGTGCCAAGCATTACGTTAAGGCCCAGTAGGTAGTGGAGCTAGAATCTTGACAGATTATTTCGTCACTTCATTTGTTCGTTTGACAAATATCTAAGGAGAATCTATAATGGGCCACGGTGGATCCAGACGCAGGGTTCCTGCCCTCCTGGAGCCTATAGTCTGAAGCTGACGTTAGAAGTAACACAAATGGTTGTATAACTTAATAAAACAAGTTAATTAATTATAATTCAGTTAACAGCATTCGGCTCATATTGTAAGTGGGTAAAGCAATGACACCTTAACCAGCCTGATGGAGTGGGAGCATCCAGGGAGGGCTTCCTAAACAACATCCATTTTCTAGGAAAGGTTTTCTGAGAAGCCAAACTCTCATTGCTTCTTATCAACTTACATCAGTTTTTCAAATTCAGAGAGGTCTGTGATAAATGCTCATGTGAAGAGAATTCCTGGCCCAAACTGAAAGGTGTTCTCAGTTGCCTCTCTCTTTACTGCACCCCTTGGTCCCCCTTACCAGTGGTTCCCGCTGAGGGCACCAGGCCACCTTGACCTCCAGACCAGCCAGCTCCATCAGCCCTTATCAAGCGGCCCTCGGCCTGCCTTGGTGCTGTCCACCATGCCCTCCTTTGCACACCTCCCATCCCTTCACTCCCACATCAGCAGTTTTCCTCCTCCCTGGAGGATTCCTTTCCCCCTTTCACCCAGGGAGCTGGTGAGTTCCTTTGCAGAGTCCTTTGAGATGGAAAAGGAGTCCATTCAAGGAGTGAGATGCAGGGTCAGGGCCCATTTCTGCCCATCCGTCTGGGAAAATCATCAGGGTCCCTCAGCATTGGTAACAGGAACTACAGTAAGTTTCTGGTCAGTTGGGAAATAAATCTTCCTATATAGAAATGTGCCCCTCTGACAGCCTTCCAGGTGAAGACCCCTCTACCTTTGAGAAGGTAAGGGATGGACCGTTCCTGGGCACAGTGTATGTGCTCGCACAGTGCTTGGCACCTCAGGGCTGCTGCTGACCCCAGCCAGCTCTGTCCCTGCCCGCATGTCTTTCCAGCCTCAGCAGGTCCCCGTCCTGCCTTGGGAGTGAGGCTGTTTCTTTCATATCCCATTTTCCCCACTGACTGTAGGAGAAATCGCTTGTCTTTGAGTCTGCGTGGAAGAAGGAGAAGGACATAGTTTCCAAGGAGATCGAGAAGCTGCGTGCGTCCATCCAGACCCTGTGCAAGAGTGCGCTCCCCCTGGGGAAGATCATGGACTACATCCAGGAGGACGTGGACGCCATGCAGAATGAGCTGCAGCTGTGGCACAGCGAGAACAAGCAGCATGCTGAGGCCCTGGAGAAGGAGCAGAGGTCGGCGGGGGCGGGGCCCTGCAGGAGGCGTGGAGGGGGTGGGGCCCTGCAGAAGGGGCAGAGGTGGGGGGGCGGGGCTCTGCAGAAGGAGCAGAGGTCGGTGGGGGCGGGGCGCAGGAAGCCCAGGGGGACACCTCCCAAGAAGCCACCACCCTTCCCAAAGAAGTATTTTCCTTCCGCGTTCGTACTGCACAGGGCACGTCTTTGCAGCAGTTAGGAAAGATGTGGAGCTCACGTTCACATGCAGGTAGATACAGGCAGTGAACAATACAGGGATCTTTGCAGTGTGGGTATTATTGTTTTATGTGTCTTATCAAAATCCCGAAAGTTTGGTAACTATGTACTTTGAAAGTACTTTAATTTTTTACTCTAAAAATAAATAAATGCTGGTGGGCCCATTTCGAAATTGCCACTGTAAAGAAAACAATAACCACTAAAAAGAGATTTACTTTAGAGAAATGTTTGATGTTCTGTGTTGATAATCAGGGAATCTGGAATACATGAAACGGTGTCAGTAGGTAAGGGTTTTCAGAAAACGGCCTGGGCGGACACTGCTAGGTCTGTAAGCCCAACGGTAAAACGCCGTGCGGTGACAAAGCTGCTCTCTCTATTATTTGTCTGCTTACTCCTAAAAAGTCCCTTAAAAGTTTAAATGTTTATCATGGAAGGAGTTAGGAAATTGCCGAGAACTTTTTGGTGCCAAGTCCAGCACGTTGATTTGTTGGGACTTCATACCATTGATTTAAGGCACTGAAAAGTAGTGCCCAGATGTTTCTTCCTTACAGAACTGGAGCTTGCTTGGTGGCAGGATGTTGGAGACTGTCCCTCTTCTTCGTGTTTTGTTTTGTTTTGTTTTTTTGTATAGAGTCTTTTTAAAAAAATTTATTAGAGCACAAGCAGGGGGAGGGGCAGGTGGAGGGAAAGGGAGAAGCAGGCTCCCCACTGAGCAGAGAGCCCGACATGGGGCTTGATTCCAGCATCCTGGGATCTTGACCTGAGCGGAAGGCAGCTGCTTAACCGACTGAGCCACCCAGGCGCCCCATCACTCTTCTTTGTATTTATTTTGTATTTACATGCTTAAAAAAAACTAAAGAAAATGCCTATTTGACCTCTGCTTTCCCAAATACGTTCTAGATTTTTCCTTGCAGGTAACCCAGCACTGAAAGGCCTCATGCCTCAAGCTCGTGAGTTGGAGAGGCCTGGGTGGCGAAGCCCTGGCAGCTGGACGAGCCTCCCTGGAGGAAGGTGGAGGGAGTGTCAGGCTGCCAGGGCGTGGCCCTGGGTGGTGGCCGCACTGCTCCCCTCCCTGCCGTCCCAGGGCTCTGTGCCACATGTGATGTGAGGTGTTAGGAGTAGTACGCTTCTTTGTGTAATTGCATGTTTGGCTTCGCTTTTGGCTGTGGGTCGGTAAGATACCCTTTCCCCAGGTGTGACGTCCTCATCCCTTTATATCATTACCCAAGTGTGTTTATATTTTTACCCTTTTTCTTTGGATGCTGTAAACAACTTACTTTTGTCTTCTTTCATTGTTGCAATCAAGAAGCAAATCTAAGCTGAGAGCTGGTACTCACGAGCCCCTATGTTGTGTCCCGCCAGCATCACAGACTGTGTGGTGGAGCCCTTGAAGGCCGAGCTGGCCGAGCTGGAGCAGCTGATCAAGGACCAACAGGACAGAATCTATGCCGTGAAGGCCAACATCCTGAAGAACGAAGAGAAGATTCAGAAAATGGTGTACAGTATCACTCTGAGTTCGAGAAGGTGAAAGCTCACACGTTTCCGAAGCTGGAAGTCCTGCTCAGTCTGAAAATAAAAAGGAAGGTAGAACGTCACTACTCTCTAAGTTCAGTTTCCTAAGAAAGTCAAGTTTTCTGCGTCCTCCCTCCAAAGTGCAGAGCTTTGAAAGCGCACCCACGTCCGTGTGTCGAGGGGCCGTGTTCGCTCCCCTTCCTCCAGCAGGACCGTGGCCTGCCGTGCAGACGTGTTCTCTGCGTCTCTGCAGCGGCCTGTCCTGCTCAGTTCTGTGCCAGGATTTGCTAGCAGGTGAGTGGGGATGGAACGCGAGGAAGCCTGCATCCTTGGTTTCAGGTTTTAGGTCTGGTGACAGGACCCTGAGGGGAGCAGAGTGAAGGACGGCCGCCTTCTGACTGGCACTAGAAACGGAACGGGGCCTGAACGTGAGACTGCTCTGTTTTGAGTTCATTTCCCCGTGGAAAGGGTTCATTTCAGTCTATATCTTTATAAGGTACGTGTGAGGTTTTTTTAAAGCCCTTTGCAACTGCGTATACCTCTTTGTCATTTTCTCATTGGTCCCTACGGCCTCTTGCTTGTGTTTCCAGCCTTAAGGAGATTTCAGTATGTCCTTTGTGGACATTCGGCTGCAGGGTTTTCCCCGTGTAGGTAAGAGTGAGCTGCTCTGGGCCCGCAGTCCTGGCATCTTTCCTCGTCCTTCCCATAGATGTGCGTTCCCGAGAGGCAGGTAGCTTGGGGCAGACAGCTGAAAGAAGACTTCAGGGGACGTGCCAATTTGCAACATTTTTTTGATGTTACCATTTTTTTGGAAATTGTATTTAAAGCAAGGTTTTTTTAGAACATGGTTTATATTTAGTTTTTCGCTCACATATGATATTGTAAATATTTATGAAAGTCTTAAGTTTGTATATAAAGGATTCCAGTTTTGGAGACATTCAGGTTGTAAGGTCTGGGTCCTGATACGTTTATTTCTAGATATTTATGGTGTGAACCACGCAGTGCCACTTAAATGTTAGAATTGCCTGAGAAATTTCTGTTTTTTTAAGGCTTAGCACAAATGCACAGGTTAGGTTTCCTTCCTGTAATTTCCAAAAGAAATCCTTTTCGAAGGTGATTCTATGATTTTTCCAAGCTGAGTAAGTTCAAGGTCGGATATGAAGCTCTGCCATTTTGACACATTGGCCGCTTCGTCATTCCTACCGTGCAGGGTAGAATCGTTGGGTCAGGTTGAGCTGATGCATTACCGGAGGCGGGAGGGGAGGCTCGGCGGCTGCCCGGTAACCAGCCCTCATGTACTCGTCTCGTCTAGTTGAACAGCTTAGCCACAAGCCTAAATGGACTGTTTTGCTTCGAGATGTGTCTGCCTTTTATGAATTTATACATACGAATAGGAGTTTTGTGTTGCAAAAAAAATTGCATACATTTTATGTGAGTAAAATTTTGTATGAAGTAGTTTATCAAATTGTATCATAAAATTTATTTTTATTTTATACATAAATCATTAAAAACAATCACCTATTTTTTCTATAAGTGTATGATTGTGCGATTCAGTTCACAGCTTGAGAAAACATAAGCATTTGGATTTTTGTATTTTCAAACGTGTGTATTTTGTTTTTCTTGTGAAGAAAGTTCAGGGAAGTTTATCTTATCATTCATATCACGACACTTATTCCTCTTCTATATAAATTGAAGTTTTATAAGACAGATCAGCATTTGTCGGAAATTTCAAGATCATTCACAAAGTTCCGGACAGTCTGTGTGTGTGATTATTACGGTGTCTTGTCGGAGACACGCTAAATCCTGATGTTACACTTTGAGAAAATACACAAAGGGGATTATTAAGCCTTTACCTCTACTTTGGCTTGGACATTTCCCGGAAGTACTGAAGTCACACCGCAGGAATTTTAATTTAAAAGTTGAGCTGAGATTAATTTATATTCAAAGAAAATGTGTAATCCTTTGGGGAAAAAATCAGGCCTCAAATGTGAGCTTTCTGCTTTGATATTCATGCTTATTTTTCTTTTCAATAAGCAACTTAAACAAATACTCATGACAAGTCTGTGATGAGAGATAATGTCTCGTAGTGACACGAAGTGTGGTTGAGAATGTTGGGTGGTCCAAGTCCCGTCCTGCGTCCAACAGGCGCCCCGAAGCTTGCCGGCTGAGCTGCGCCTAGCTGACTGCACCTGCCTTGTGTTGGTGGAGGGGGTGGGGCGCATGAGGGGAGCGGGGGCAGCAGGGCCGAGACTGCCCGTCGGCGAGCACACGGATATCCGCAGTCACAGGCTCTCGCTCGGCACGACCAGTCGCTTCCACGAAGATGAGGCCACGCACAAGACCATGTGTCAGGCGTGCCCACCGCGAGGGAGGATAGTCCACACGGACTCTGCACCCAGTTCCAGAATCTTCCACGCACAGCCAGCCATGCCTCCCAAGAAGCCAACCCCGGCCTCGCGGCAGGCTTCGGCGCAGTCCGCCGGGGCAGAGGGCTGGAGTGAGATGGGCCGTGGCGTCAGCCACTGAGGCAGGAGAGGAGGGAGCCCTCCTGTCAGGACCAGAGGGCAGCCGCGTCCTGCCCTTGGGCTGAGTGGAACTGTCCCATGATGCACTTTATTAATAAAATGTTTTCTATTTTCCCAAAAGGTGTTCTGGTAAGCATAGTTTTACCACCTTACGGTCAGGCAGAAGTGAGGCTCCTACACGAGTCCGTTTTGCTTGTTTTGGGTGTTTTCATAAAGGCAAATATTGGGAAGGACTTTTTTTTTCGGCCAGTGAGAAGAAATTTAAAGGGTTTTTAAACTGTAACTTTTTCAGTCCATATTTAGAGCCAAGTTCCAGATCGATGATCAGCTTCTTAAACCAAGCAAGTGGGTCTTCCTGGTAAGAAAAATGGGGTTCAAACAGTGAAGTCCATAAATCACAAGGAGGCTGTGCCCTGTTAGGCAGGGAGGGGTCGGGGCTTTGTAAGCGAGCGTGGTCCCAACGCCCACCGCTCTTCGGGCCGAGCCGCCAGCGCCGCCCGCCAGCCCGTCGGGAGGGCATGGGATAGGAGGGCCTGCACACTGGGCCTTCCCAGCGCCCCTGCTGGCCTCCGCGGTGCCCTCACCTCCCGGCAGGTCTGAGGATAAGCTTTGTGACGCTGCCGTCCCCGCGCCCTCTCAGATCCTTGAGCATTTAAGTTTCCCCTTCAAAACCTTCGTCAAAGCCCGTATCTTACTGGACGACACCAGCTAGCGTGTACGGGTCTCGCTTCCTGGTCGGTGCTAGTGTGGACACATGTGGCACGTACGTACTGTCCCTGCCTGGGCTCCGGGGGTGCTGGGGCGGTCGTGTCCTGATGTGTTCAGGACACTTGCCGCTCTGGCTTTTCATAAGGTGGAACTTTGAACAGCATCCCTCTGCCACCCTCAGCCATGTCCTGGTTTGGACAGCAGATGTGCCCCCTCTTCCTACGTGAAACCTGCCGTGCGTGGTGGTGTGTGGCCTGCAGGGGGCAGCGAGGGCCCCGGGTGCCCGCTGAGCGCCAGCGTGGGCAGCAGCAGGGTCCACCGTGAAGTTAGTAAGCTGGGGCAGGGGAGGTGCTGTCGAGGCCTTGGACGTCTGACGAGGTTTCTGCTCCCTGTGGACAGATGTGGGAATGTGCCTGCGTTCCTCACAGGTGGAAGGACCTTGCTGTAAAGGTGAACTGGTGTTGCCCGAAGGGGGCTCCTGGTGGGCCTGTCCTCTCGGACGTCTTTCCCAATGATTGGAGGAAGCTGGGGAGGTGGGTCTGTAATTGACGGCGGGTGTGAATGAGTGCCAGGCCCCTGACACTGACGAACTGACACAGGACTCGGGAACATGACGGTGGGCCAGCCTGGACTCGGCGAAGGATGCCAGGAAGAACCGTGAGGGCGCGCGGGTGTCCAGGCTTCGCCACAGTCGGGATGTGATGGGCTGTGCAGTGGTGGAACCCCCCCCCCCTGGTGTTCTCTGATGAAGCCGGTGCTTCGACCTTGGGAGGGGTTGAGGACGTGAGGCCTGGCTGCCCTGTGCCCCCGCCTGCTGGTCCAGGGTCCCCCCAGAGCCCAGCAGGACACCCTGGTGACAGTGTTACATGTAAAAATGATTTTTTTTTTTTTAAGAGACTTACCTTTCTGGGGTGCCTGGGTGGCTCAGTCAGTGAAGCATCTGCCTTCGGTTCAGGTCATGATCTCGAGGTCCCAGGATCGAGCCCCTTGTGGGGCTCCCTGCTCGGCGGGGAGTCTGCTTCTCCCTCTGCCCCTCTGCCTGCTTGTGCTCACTCTCTCTCTCAAATAAATAAATAAAATCTTAAGAAAAAAAAGAATATAAATTAATGAAACAGCATTAATCAACTTCTGATAAGATGCATACATCTGGGAATTTAGTGTCTGATAAACATGGTATTTCAAAGCAGAAGCTTTGTCCAAATAAATGGTATTGGAGCATATGGTCATCCATATGGCAAAAATAAAGTTATATTCTTGCCTCATACCACATACAAAAACAAGTTCCCCCAAAATTAAAGAACTTGAAAAATACGAGATTGCTAGAGTGATTGAAGGCCACTTTGTATTTATCATATTTGTAGATATATTTTTATTATTTATTGATATACTAATATTTTTATTATTTATTGATATACTAATACTAATAAAGTATAATAATTTATGTTATTTGTTATAGTTTTATTTTGTGGGAGGTAACAATATATAGGAGCAAAGCACCTAGAAGAGAGCATGGTAAGTGATAAGTAGGTTTTGGGGTGAAGAAGAACTTCCTAAAAAAGACATAATTTCCAGAAGCCATGATGAAAAATAAAATTAACTCTTGGCTCATAAAAATTAAACATTTCTAGCCAAGCAAACATTAAAAAAAACAACAACAACAGATGGCATACTGGGAGAAATATTTGCAACATCTCTAGCAGAGATAATATTCACAGTAGACAGAGACATTTAATAATAAAAATACTTAGGGCCCAGTTGGATGATGGAAGAGAGATACAGTCAGTCCGTAGAAGGTGCTGATGACGGAGAAGCACGTGAGGACAGTGTTTCACCTTACGGTGGAGAAACAGCGTGGCCGGGAGTCTGGAATCCAGAGAGGAGAGAGTTACCTGCCCTCCGCCTGTGGCCGGCGCGTGTACTAGCTTGTGACTTTGGGCAAGTGGCCGAAACTTCTTGCCTCACTTTCCCCTGTATTTGATTGGGTTGCTCCACGTGGTGCTGACTTTATGGTTTATTGTCAGAGGATAGATGCGTCACTGATTGTAAAGTACAAAGATCAGTGATCGGTGCACAGTGCGCTCTGCACAAGCACTGGCTGTTATTCAGGATCCGTGTTAATATCACGTGGGCACAGTTTTCAACTGGCAGAAGTCAGGTTATATTAATACATGGTGTGGTTGAGGATGTGATGGCATAAATTGTTCAGTGCTTTTAAAGGGTGTCTTGGAAGTACTTCTCAAAATTAAAAACGGGAATATTTTTCTGACCCAGGAAAAAGCTGAAGCAGAGACATGACCATTGTCTCCAAATACAAGGTGTGGTGGGTGGAGGAGGAACCTGTGCTCTGGGGTCGTAGGACTGACCATGGGTGGGAAATATGGAGTGATAGACTTCGGGTCTGAATAAGGAAGAAGTCTCCATTCATACAGAATGGTTCCAAGATGGTGTGGATGGTCCAGGTAGATAGTGAGTTCCCCATCACAGAAGGTGTGCAAGGAGAACTGGTTGACCACTTCTCTGGGATGCTGCTGAGAATTCCACTGGATGCCCCCGCGGCTACTACCAGGCCTTGCCTACCCCCATAAAGAATCACCCACCCCACCATCCCAGGTCTCCACCCCAGCCCCTTATTGCCCTAGCTGCTGACCCAGCATGCTAACCCTCTCATGTACTTGGGCTCGAGCTTCAGGAGCCCCGTGTAGGCTGAGCCTGGCTGTGGTTGCTGCCCCCTGAAGGCCCCTCTCACTGCTCACAGTTTGCCTGGAGGGGCCTGTCCTCATTCTCCCCTGAACAGACACTGCCTCTCAGGGGCCTTCGTCATGGCCCTGGGAAACCGGGGGAACATTGCAGGCAGTTGTGGACGGTTGTGCCTCTCTTGGAGCAGATATCAATCGGGACAAGTGCATTTGTGAGTTTTTCTGCCTCGCTCACAAGCGGCCTGTTTGAGATCCGGGATTTCCCAAAATTGTCATTTAAACTCCGGGGCAACGCCGTGCTTTGTGAACCTGTGCCCGGCACTGGCTGGGGGCCTAGGTTGGCCCTGTAGGTGTTCAGCGCTTCGAGCCTCAGTCAGGGCTTGAAATTCCCTGTCCCGGATGCCCCTCTGCTGGTTTTTGGGGTTGCAGGGGAAAAGAAGCCTCCTGGTGGGAGACTGTTTACAAAGATCCTTTGCTCCCGCTTTCTCACGTGAGCCTCTCCAGGGCTGAGAGTCAGGCCTTCTACCCACTTTACGGATGAGAAACCGAGGCTGTAGGAGCAAGGTACCAGCCTCCGCCAGCTCTAAGTCCCAGGCACCTTCAGGGTAAATGGGCCCGGTCCGAGCTGCAGAGCATGTGGCTGGCCCCAGGGCCCCGGGGAGTCGTCTGGAGGGGGTTGCCTGCGGTCGGGCTGGTTTGATCAGTCATCTGAGCGAGCACAGAGCTAAGAAAGTGCAAGGCAGTGATTTGCTATAAATCCGTTTGCTTTGTCTGGTGCCACAGCAGGGCCCCCCCAGCCCTAGCCGGGCATCTCTGCTCCGACAGATCACAGCGTGCGTCGGGGTCCCTCCCACCCCAGCGCCAGACCCCACACCCGGGCGAGACCTGAGGACCACGGCCGCTTAATCTGGGTGGGTCAGTGGCATCCCCAGTACTTTAAGGACCCGTGAGCGTGTTTTAACTTCTTTTATAATCAGAAAAAGGAATTAAGTTTTAGGTCAGAGTAGATGTTTTACTATATACTATTAATAGATTCATCTTTATGTCAACAAGGTTGCATAATATGATTTGTAATTATCTGGGAGGAGGAAGGGCCCACAAAGGCACAAGTGCCTGGGGCCATCGTGTGGGCGCTGGACCCCCCTCAGAGCTGACCTCACTCTGCCGCCGCCCAGGGACCCGCCGGCCCGCAGAGCACGGCCGCCTTCCTCCCGCGGGTTTTCCCTTTCCAGGGATTATGGCTCCGGAGGAAAGTGTCTTGGGGCAGTTTCAATACAAACACTGGGATGCATTTAAAAATAGAACATTCAAAGAAAAACTTCTCAGCCACGGATTTTAAGCGTGCAGCTGGTTCCGATGGTGGTGAAATCCGAGCCCTGGCCGTGGCCTTGGCTCTGGCAGCCCCTTCCCGGCGCCCCGGGCCTGGCTCCACTCCTGCAAAGCCGTTTCTGTGTGTCCCCAACTTTACACCTGCCCAAACAGCCACGTGTGGCCCGAACGCCGGGATCCCTCAGCTCTGGGATGAGGAAGGTCGCAGCTTGTAAAGAGCAAGGGGGTCCGTGGGGTCAGGTGGACCATGTGGGCTGGGGCTCCCCTCACGACCCCCTCAGCCATGGGGCGCCTGCCGTCCTCGCCGGGCCGCCCTCCAACCCCGAGACGCTGACGCCTGAGTCCGGTCACCCAGAGCTGTTCGGACCGCGGAGTGTTCCCCTTCGGGAACGTTGCGAGACTGTACCGTAAACGCAAAGGCAGGCAATCCTGAAAATTCATCACTTTTCACATTTTACGCTTATCTGAGCCTGTGAGGCTCTTTCTACATGGACTGCTTGTCTCCCCCCAGCGGACGGTCCGGTCCCTTGGCTTTGGGCCACGGCGGAGTCTGGGCTCCGCGGAGACCGGCAAGCAGGGTGGTGGCACCGGCGACAGCGCACGCGAGCTGGGAAGGCGCCGCGGCCGTGGCCCCGTGAGCGCCGTTCAGTCCCGCAAGGAGCTGGCTCACGGCAGGGCTGGGCGAGCGACGCCGTCCGCAGGTCCTTGCGGCCTCACCCTCCTCTCGCTCATTAAATACATGAAAATACTAGGCGACAGTCGCGTCAGAGCCACGCTCGTGAATCGCGGCCTGAGGCTGGCCGTGGGCGTGGGAGTCGGCAGAAGTCAGCCGGAGCCTTCCCGGAGGGAGGGTGGAACGGATGGCGACGAGCACGGGGCGTGATTTCCGAGCGGTGCTACGTACACACTTTTGTACCGATAATATGTTTTAAAAATGTAAGTATTATATCACTGTTCATCTGTATAATTCACCTCCCCTGGATCGGGGTGGAGACGGTCTCCGGCTTTGGTCTCTCAGGGCTGACGGGGATCTGGGGGCAGGACGGTCTCCTGGTAGTTCTGGGCCCCTCCCGTGTCAGGGCAGCCCCTGGAAATCTCCCTCTGTGAGTGGGGGTTTTCCTCCCTTCCCAGACCATCTCCTTCCGTGACTGGTTCTTCAACTGGCATTTCCCCTGAGCCTCCGGGGCCCCTAAAGTCCAGGTTGCTGGGTCTGGGGGGCTGCTGCGGGAAGCCCCCAAGGAAAGCGTGCTGCTGGCTTTACAACACAGCTGCACCTGTCCTGTCCTTGAGGTCACAGCTCCTTCAGGCTCCGTTTTCTGGAACAGACACATTCGAGGGCTTTGGATGTGGTCTCCTCCCCCTCGACTGAGCGGGCTCCAGGCTGCCGAGGTGCTCCTAGGGGTCACATCGCCTGGGGGCTCCAGAATCGGAAAGAGCCGGAGGACTGGGGGCGATAGGAGGGGGTGGGGGGCATTGCAGACTGAGCAGAACGTGCCGCGTCAACTCCAGGGAAGATCCGGGCTGCCCCCTACCCAGGGTCCTGCCACCTGGGGAGGCCGGGGAGGGGCGGTGTCTCCGATGTCCTGCCCGGACCACCGATACCTTTGTTGGCCCTGTGTGGCGGGCATCTGGCCAGCAGCGGCACGGAGTGGATCAAAGGGTGGGTGGGTGGGTGGTGGTTTCCAGTCCTTTCCCCCCACAGCCACTCACTGCTGCTTCTGTCTCAAAGACCTTCGTGGGTCTAGCTTTCTGCTCAACACTTGCTCAGTCAGAAAGCAGCGCCGAGAAGGAAAGAAACATGGCTCATCCCCCCCTTCCGAAGCCAACCACCATCCGCAGGCCCCTGCGGCCGTGTGTCTGTGTTCTCAGATTTAAAACACGTTATTTGCAATCTCACCTATTTTTATGCATATACAACGCAGACGCAAAAGCACACATTTACAGGATTGGGATTATATAGTTTCTATCGCTGTGTAACACTGACGTCTTATTGTCGGTGAACAATTTGTTACATTCTCCCTGTTACTAGGTGTTCTCTTCACCGCAGCTGGAATGGCTGCGTGCTGTTTCATTGAATGGAGCCCTTATCCGGTTCCGTTGCAGATATTTTCTCATCCCATCGTAATTTATTCTTTGGCCCGTTGACAAATACACCTCCCCTCCCCCCTCCCCCCCCCCAGTCTGTTCCTCCTGCTCTTGACTTCCGGTTTGGCTGCATCTGGGGGACAGGAGGTGCCCTGCCTGGTCCTGACCCTCTGGCCCCGTGACCCTGCCTTTACAGCCTCACACACAGTCCAGTTCATAAACGCTCCAAATATTTCTTTCCCACAATTTTTCACTTTATAGGGTTTAACAAACAACATTTGACATGTCATCCTGTTTCTTTATTGTGGTAAAATACACATAAAATGCACATTTCAGGGGCGCCTGGGTGGCTCAGTCGTTAGGCGTCTGCCTTCGGCTCAGGGCGTGATCCCGGAGTCCTGGGATCGAGCCCCACATCAGGCTCCTCTGCTGGGAGCCTGCTTCTTCCTCTCCCACTCCCCCTGCTGTGTTCCCTCTCTCGCTGGCTGTGTCTGTCTCTGTCAAATAAATAAATAAAATCTTTTTAAAAAATGCACATTTCCGTCATTTTTAAGTGTAGAGTGGGGGGCATTAACTACGCTCCTGCTGGCAGCCCTCACCACCGTCCGTCTCCAGAGCTTTCTCACGCCCGTCCCCTGGACACCGACTCCCCAGCCCGCCCGCAGCCCCTGGCGCCCGCCCCCCTGCTCCGTGCTGTGCGTGGGGCCGCTCTCGGTCCCTCCTGCGGGTGCAGGCACGAGTACTCGGCCTTCCGTGGCTGGCTTGTCTCACGGGGCACAGCGTCTGCCAGCTTCAAGCACGTGGCGCCATGGGACAAACACTCCTTTGCGCGGATGGACCACGTTTTGTCGAACTCTCCGTCCATCAGTGGACACCTAGGCGGCCCTCCCCCTTCGGCTTATTGTAAATAATGCTGCTGTGAACATGGGTGTGCAGACATCGGCGTGTGTCCTTGCTTTCCGTTCTTCCGGAGACACACGCGGCGTTGGAGTTGCTGAATCGTGCGGTGACTGTTTGTTTGCGGGACCTCTGCTCTGTTTTCCACAGCAGCCGCACCCTTTTGCGGTCCCACCAGCAGTGCGCAGCGTTCCAACGTCCCCACAGCCTCGCCGGCGCTGCTTTTGCTGTGTTCTGTGTCATCGTGAAAGGAATCGAGGACGCAGTTCCGTCAAAGCCCGTCGGTCGTCTTCTCCAAAGTCATACTCTGGTGGGTGCTTCTCCGACTTGACTCTTCGCTTCCCGAGAGAGGCATTTTACAGCCTCCCGCCGACTGTGATGATGGGTTGATTTCTCCTCGAACATGTGCTCACCCTTGGCCCTTAAATCTCTCTGAATTGTCATAGTTTAGTTGTGTCTCCCGTAAACATTCCGTCAGGCCGTCTGTTTTCCTCTGGAGAGTTTATTCCATTTGGACATACTCTCCTGTCTTATAACGTGGGCTCTATTTTTCCCACCTTTTGTTTTTTTGCCTTGTTTTGGAAAAAAGAAAGGTTTTTATCCTATTTTTCTTATTCTGTTTTCCTAGATATGTCTAGTTATAACTTTTAAACTGCGGTTGTTATTTTTTTTTAAGATTTTATTTATTTGAGAGAGAGAGAGAGCACAAGCAGGGGGAGCAGCAGAGGGAGAGGGAGAAGCAGCTCCCCTCTGAGCAGGGAGCCCAACCTGGGGCTCGATCCCAGGACATTGGAATCATGACCTGAGCCGAAGGCAGACGCTTCACTGACTGGGCCGCCCAGACTATGGTTGTTATTTTAACCGTTACCTTAGCTCCTTTAAACACTTTACAAAGTCTATGATTAATCCGTATGTTTGGCTTTCTTCAAATAACACAAGCACAACCCCAACTGATATGCTATAGTATCTGGTCTTTTAATTTTACTTGTTTTTTTTAGCTCGCTATTGTTTTATTTTTGCTTAGGTAGCCATGTTCTGTCCAAATTTATTCAAGTATTTACCAATATCTGCTCATCATTCTGTCTTGCATCTCGGACCTTGCGTCTGGGATCCTATTCCTTCCTTGTAAGACTGACCCGCTAGAATTGTCTGTAGAAAGGTGTGAAGCAGCCCGCTGAGCTGGGTGAGCAGAACCCTGCAAGCTCCCGAGGCTTGCTGGAGTCCGCGGACGCCGTCCCACCCTCAGCCAGCATGCCTTCCTCTGGTGGCGATGACGGCCGGCCACAACGTCCCACCCCCGGGGCTGTGGGCAGCCCTCACCGTCCCCCTGACTCTGTAAAAGTCGTGCTAAAGCTGGGCCTTAAACTCAACAGACTTCCTACAGGAAATACACACACACACGATCACACGGCTGCTAAACGTTGCTTTTATGGACATTTCCCCAAGAACCATTTCTCTCTGGAAAAATAAATTCACAGGATGTAATTAAAACCACTATATGTGTATGTTGGCCTGGCGCTTCTTAAGTGCTTCACCAAATGGGCCACCAAATAAGGAATGAAGGCCGGCTTTGTTCCCGTCTAGGAACAATGATCGGTGTGAATTGTAACCCAGGGCATTCTTCTGCTGCTTTACGGATTCAGAAGCAACCAGCTTGCACCCTTGGTCCTGACCCCAGTATGGCCACTGCTGCGGGGTAATGTCCCGGGGTGGCCCTGGGTCACCTGGATAAAGACAACTGAAGGTTTGAGGGGCTTATGTTTCCTGGCTGTGACCTTTGAGAAAATAAAATACATTCATCTTGTCTTCAAACAGCAGAAAAATTGATTTCTGAGAAAAAGTGACCAAAGCCACACACTTGCGAGCAACACGGCGGGGAGGAGCTGTGTGGCCGTGTGGGCATCTCTGGCCCTCTCCCTGGTCCTCCTTGTTCTTTTGGGGGAACGGTCAGGCTCTGGTGGGGGCCCCCGGGGGGGTACAGGGCCACGGCAGGGCACTCAGAGCTCTCCCTGGCGCGGACACGGCGTGCGGGCCGAGAGGTGGTTTCTCCCACGGCTGCAGAGCGAGTGCTCGAGGGTCTGTGGTGAAGCCACGCAGAGGGAAGTGTCTCAGTGGAGGCTGCACACGGAGGAAAGCGAGTCTGAAGCTGCATGAGACCGAGGGCCAGACTTGCAGCTCCAGCTTCCAGCGGTGCACGGACACCATCCCGTCCTGGACATCCCTGTTCTCCCCACGGGGAGGCCACGCGTAGCGCCGTGACTGTCAGCACCAGCCTGTGGGCCAGCCTTTGAACTCAGAGGTCCTCAGGCACAGACAAGCCTTTCCTGCTGGCCCCCCTCCCCGAGTTCTGGTTCAGCTGGTGATCGATGAGGAGAGAGAGGGAGAGAGGGAGACACAAAGAGAAAGAGACAGCGCCTCGAGGTACGCGGACGTAGAGACGGAGACACACGCATACCGGAGAGGCATCAAAAACAGACACCGTGAGCCTCAGAGAAGCTTCCGGATCCAGGGCAGCCGGTCTTTCTAGGCCTCTGCTCTCCCTGAACCAAACTGAAGACTACTTTTTTTAAAATTGATTTAGTTTTGAGAGAGAGTGAGCAAGAGAGAGAGAGAGAGAGAGCACAAGCAGGGGTTGCTTCAGAGGGAGACGCAGACTCCCCACTGAGCAGGGAGCCCGATGTGAGGCTCAATCCCAGGACCCTGGGATCATGACCTGAGCCGAAGGCAGACGCTCAGCTGACTGAGCCACCCAGGTGCCCCTGAAGACTCCCTTTGACTGAAACCAGCTTCTGTGGGTCTGGCCCTCTCACAGGAATGAATACAAACTTTGTGTGCCCAACGCCGCTGGAAGGCGGTGTTTCCTGTCCTCTGGGCCCCAACTGGGCTGGTGTGGATGGCAGGGGGTCACCCTGGGTCTCCTTGGAGTCCTGCATCCTTTTCCTCCTGTTCTCCCCGCACACAGCAGACAGCGTGCCCCTTTCCAAACCTGATCCCATCACTGCGCCCCGACGACCTCCCTGCGACATGGGGACAGGCTCCGGGTAAGCTGGCCCACAGGGTCTCTTGGTCCGGAGCGTCCATCTGTCTGTCCCCTGGTCTCCGATGCTTCCCATCTCTTTGTGGTGAACTTCACATCCTTCTCTGACTCCTGCCAAGGCCTCCCTGCCCCTAGCCCTGCTCTGTCCCTCACAGCCCTGGCTCAGCCGGTGATTTGTGACTGGCTGTATGGGTTTCTTGTGGCTGCCCCCAAAAGTCACCATGCACTTGCTGGCTGAAACATGGAAATGTATTCTGGCACAGTTTAGAGGGCAGAGGACTGAAATCGATCGAGGTGTCTGCCGGACTGTATTCTCCCGGGGGGTTGTAGGGGCACGTGCTTCCTGTCTCTTCCTGCTCCCCGTGGTCCCCGGCTTCCTTTGCTGGGGCCACATCCTCCAGTCACTGCCTTCTTCTTGCGGGGCTTCTCCCTGTGTGTCTCAGTCTCAAATCTTCCTCTGCCCTTCTCTTATCAACAAAACTGTCACTGGATTTAGGGCCTAGCCTGAGTCCAGGGTGCCTGAGATCATTACCCTAATTACATCTGCAAAACCCCTTTTCCCAACAAGATCCCACTCACAGGTTTCAGGGGTTAGAAGGTGGGCTTACCCTTCTGGGGAGCCACCATGCACCCCGCTGCCTTGGACCATAGGTTCTGTGGACAGGGTCCAGGTTGGCTCAGGCCTGCGCGCGGGACCAGGCACCGCGCCTGGACAAGGAGCCTTGTCAGTTCTGGTCGATGAATGGCTTTATCCATTTGTTCAATAACAAGTCCTGTGAGAGATTCAGAATATTCCCCCGACTGGAGGCAGCTTTCGAGGAACGCACGCGTCTGCCAGCGGAGACAGCGCAGGTCTCGCAGGGCTGTATGTGCAGGTGCGAACGGATAACCGAGGCAGATGTGTGGGCGGAGGCTGGCAGAGGGCCAGGTGCCAGCCGCTCGCGCTGACCGGGAGGCATCTGGGCACCAGGAGGAACATGTCCCCCGGGGGGCTGATGTGGGGACGGGAGGGCCTGCGGCGCGCAGACACTGGGTTCTAGATGTGGCTTGAGGGAGGGGGGCAGTGTGAGGCAGGCCGGTGGGGAGCAATCTGAGGGCTGGGGTAGGGTCCCAACTCACTCGGGTTTTAAAACTGGGAGTCCTGTGTTCAGGACCCCGCTCGGTCTGGGGCAAGGCGGGCAGGTTGGTCTCCCCGGAGCGGGTGAGTCATTCCCTAAGAGTCTGAGTCACTACCCCCTGCAGCTTAGGCACAGGCCTTCCCTGCTGCTGCAGGCCTGGAACTCTCCTCCTCCCTGTGATGGGGGCACAGCAGGTGCCTCACATGGTGTCGAAAGGAGAGACTGGCGGGTGCCTGGTCTCATCGACACCTGTGGGGACACACACTTTGACAGCTCAGTAGGTCAGCGCAGGGGTCCAGGCTGTCCTCAGCCATCTCTGGCCACAAAGGGAGGGTGTGTGAGGAGGTTTGTGGGCTACACTGGCCACTTACCACCCTTCTCTGTCTGTCCTTCCCTGTCCCAGCCCGGGCGAGAAAGCCTGCTTGGACACTGCCTCTGGCTTTGACCCTTGCTTCTCTCCCAGCCTGGGCAGAGAAGGAAGGTGGGTCCCCAACCTGGGGTGGGGTGTGGGAGGAGGGGGGTCTGGCCCGACTCCTGGGAGGAGACACCTCAGTTGCAGGCCCAAGGGCCCCGGTACCAGGAAAGCTGCCCTCTTCCACCCTGTTGGGTGGGGATCTACTGACCATTCCCAGAGCTGTGCTGTAGGGATCGAGCTGCCAGCACCCCAAGTCCGGGGCAGGGGTCCTCACTACATGCAGCTGGGGGGCTCAGGCTTCTAGCCACCAGGCACACCAGTACTGTTTCCAGAGGAGGTCTCTAGTTCCCAGCAGGGGAAGGGGACAGGGGCAGGGGGAGGGGCCCTGGCTCAGACCTCCGGAGCCAGAAGGCTATTGTTGGACATTTTTGCTGTAAAAATTATGCCTCACGAGCACCACTGTGGCAAAATCTCTCACACATCTGATTACTGTCTTAGAATAAATGCCTAGGAAAGGTATTTCTGATCAAGGATTAGGAACCTTCTATGTCAAGCTGTTCTCCAGGAAGATTGAGCTAGACTTCAAGGAGGTTATCGTATGGGGACACTGGGCATGTTTTCTGGGGACATAGATGAGTGTGCTGCTGTGGGGGCGGCCTGAGCTGTCAGATGGCAGCAGGAGGCTGTGGGTGATTTTAGGGTGGGAGGAACTGATGGTTGTGGGAAAATGCGAGGGTGCTGGTGGGACTCGGGGGGGCAGAGACAGCTCCCACTCTGCCTGAGGGCACCAGCCCTCTGTCCATGGGTCGGCATGCCCAGTGTGCCCAGGGCTGCGATGGTGAACTGTTGTGGCTTGTAGACTATGCAAGCTGAATTCATTCCAGCCGCCGCATTCACTGAGCACCCTTTCATTGGTGGGTGTTTGAGGCTTCACGGACCTAGAGAAGTGGGACCCTGGAGAGAGGTGAGGCCCGAGGAGAGCACCTGCGAGGTGTGACAGCCCTGGGTCCGAGGCCCATCTCTGCTGCTGTGCATTCTGGGCACAGCAGCAGCCTCCTAACCTCAGGCTCAGGGAGGACGTTTAGTGCCGTGTCCAGCTCCTGTTGGTATTGACAGCACAGTCCCCACCGGTGGGCAGGTAGGAGGAGGGGTGGGAGGCCACACATGGAGTGGGGCCTCGGGTCTTTCTCAGGAAGAGACAGGGTTCCAAGGGCAGTATCAGAGCCAGGCCTAGGCACAGAGTGGTGCTCTGCTCGGGCCACGAACCCCTCGATGCAAAGGCACTGATGCCTGGGGGGGGTGGGGAAGGCAGCACAGCTGAAGCCAGTTGGGACAGGGCTCCCAGGCCTCGGTGCTCATTAGAATCACCTGAGTCTCAAAACCCGTGGGGCCCGGGCCACACCCCAGACCAGCTGCATCTGGACCTCTGCAGTGGGGATGAGGGTGGCGTCAGGCTTCCTTTTTTCCCCCAGTTGTGGTAAGAGATACATAATAAACTTTACTACTACTTTTTTTTTTTAAGATGTTATTTATTTGAGAGAGCGAGAGAGCACAAGCAGGGGGAGTGGCAGAGGGAGAAGCAGACTGCCCGCTGAGCAGGGTGCCCATTGTGGGGCTCGATCCCTGGACCCTGGGATCACGACCTGAGCTGAAGGCAGACGTTCAACCGACTGAGCCACCCAGGTGCCCCTGAACTTTACTACTTTTTATTTTATTATTTTTAATCTAAACCTTTTAAAAGTGTACAGTTCAGTAGTGTTAAGTACATTCACACCGTTGTACATTGGTCTATCTCCAGAACTTTATCATCTTCCCAGACTGAAACTCTGTGTCCTTTAAACAGCTCCCCATTCTCCCCTTCCCCAGCCCCGGGCACCCATACTATTTTCTGTCTCTAGGAATTGGACTCCTCCAGGTGCCTCACAGAAGTGGAATTCATACAGTATCTGTCCTTTTGTGACTGGCTCGTTTCATTTTAGCATGATGTCCTCAAGGTTCACCCATGTTGTAGCAGGTGTCAGAATATCCTTCCTTTTTTTTTTTAAAGATTTTATTTATTTATGAGAGAGAGAGAGAGAGGGGGAGCATGAGCGCACAAGCAGGGGGAGGGGCAGAGGGAGAGGGACAAGCAGACTCCTCACTGAGCAGGAGCCCAGCCCAACGGGGGGTTCCATCGAAGGACTCAGATCACGACCCCAGCTGAAGTCAGACACTTAAGCGACTGAGCCACCCAGATGCCCCAGAATACTCTTCCTTTTTAAGGCTGAGTATCACTCCCCTGGATGACCAGACCACACTGTTTACCTATTGCACTGCTGACGGACACTTGGTTGTTTCCATGCTTGGGTGTCTTGGAAGCTCCCAGTGGGCTGGGCACGCCCCTGGCTCCCTGCCCTGCGGCACCAAGGGCGTCACCCCCAAGCCTCTGCCAGGGGTGCTCTCTGCTGTTATCAAGTCCAAACAGCATTGCAGGAAGCCCTCTTACCCCACCAAACACCCTCGTAGGGCCAGCCAGGTCTGCACCCAAGTAGATCCGAGCTCAAGAATGCAAACTCAATGCACACTGTTGACAACGTTTAAGAAGCGAGCGCGCCGGAAAATGTATTCCTCTGTTCCCTAATTTAGTCAATAAATGCTTTGTGTGAGGCACCGGGCTATAATTGAATAGAAGAGATCCCCGCCGTCGTGGAAGGAATTCCGGGGGCGCACTCATCTCTTAGCACGGAGATATACGCCCACCGCAGCGGCGCCTAGCCCACTGGACCTGCTGCGGGGGCCAAGGCTGGACGTCCGGCACCTTTGCATCCACGCTCTCCCGGGGCTGCTGCAGCCCACGGACGAGCGCGGAGACCACCAGAGCGGCCCACTGTGCCCGGCGCAAGCCTCCTCTAACCGGCACTCCCCGGACGCGCCGCCTGCCGGGCTGGGGTCGGGTTCCAATCGGCCTCTCTAGCCGCCCGCGGCCCCGCCCACAACAGCCGGGCACAAGGCCACGCCTCTCTCGCGGGGGCGGGGTCGGGGGCGGGGACGGGCCCGGCCAACCAGAGCTCCCGGGTAAGAGTTAGGCTCCGCCCCCCAGGTGAGAGTGTTTTCCCAGACTCCTCTACTCCGGTAGAGAAACCACCGCGCTGTCGGCGCGCCCCCGACACGGCGCGCCTCCGGACAGCTCGCGCCCCGCCTCGTTGGGCCTCACGTCCGGCCGGGAGCCCGGAGGCAGAGGCGCTGGCGCCCTGCGCTGGGCCTCGTTAGCCCGTGAGGGAGGGGCGCGCCCGCCGGAAGCCGCGACCCCGACGCGATCCACCTGCCCGCGGCGCCGGAAGTGGCCGTGGCCGCCCTGCTTCCGGTCGGTGGGGCGCTCTCGGGCCGGGGCTGCGGACGGGACTAAGCCCGGAGCGCCCATGGCGGAGGGCGGAGGCCCCCACGGGCGGGCCGGGCCGGGGCCCGCAGGTAACGTGCGCGCAGCCGCCGGGCCGCGGGGCGGCGGGGCAGCGGAGGGCAGGGTCTAGCGCCCTGGCCGAGGGACCCCGGCGGCGGCGCCCTGGCGGGGGCCGTGCGTCCTAGTCCCCAAAGGTCCAGGCCCACGGAGCCGCGCCCTGCCGCCGAGGTCGGATCAACGCGGCGCGCAGTACGGGGCGGCCCCGGCTGCTGCGTGTGCCGGCTCCTCGGCCTCGCGTGGACATCCTCGCGCTGGCTTTCCTCTCCTGTGGAACTTGCTTTCTAACTGCCGGTCCATGAACCAGTGGGGATTTGATAGGGCCCTAACTGTAAGAACAGGACACGGATCATCTTCCAGCTCTGAGCGCACGGGTCGGGAAAGCCCCCAGAGGCCAGTCCCTCAACGGCAGGTGTCTTTTCTCCGCCCTGCCACCCACGGCTTTTGCCTGGGGTGTTACCGCACATGCACAGGCAAGGGACAGCGATAACGGCATCCCCAGCGAGCTGTCCGTGACACAGCATGTCCAGGGGCCCGTGGCCCACCAGCAGAGGAGGCAGCTAGAAAGGCTCACCCTCACCACCCAATATAGCCATCAGACGTAGGGTTTCCACCCTGAGACCCTCCTACTAAGCAGATGTGAAGTTGCCAGTGAAGTGTGGTGTTTGCTGTGTTCAGGAGAGGTTCCCTCTTAACCTGTGGTGGGATTTCCTCTGTGTTCGTTGCTGAGTTTGCCCTGTGTACCAAATGCTTTTCTGTGCTCTGGACTTCACGTGTTCATCTGTGTCTTTGGAGAGCTACCCCTCCAAGGAGTTGATGACACTTGGAGACTGGTGTAAATAGCGCTTTTCATCCCTCCATCCATGCTTTCAACAGACGTTTATTGAGGAACTGCTGTTGGCCAGACCTTTCCTGGCTGGGGACACCCCAGTGAACAAGGACAGTTCAGACAAAGCCCCTTCTCCCCTGGGATGTGGTTGATACTGACTGTGACCCCAGGGAACAGGACTTCAGTGTCTGGGATGTCACTGGAACGTGAGAGAGAGGTATGGAACGAGAGGAGGATGGATGGCCGCTTCCCAGTATAGAAGGGCGTTGCGTGGAAGACAGGCTGCTCTGGCCTGTATGCAGGGCCTCTCCTATCTGAGCAGTACTGTTTTGTTATTTAGAGTGTTGCAGGCCTGGGAGTGGAGGGGAGACAGAGATTTCCAGTTAAGGTCTAAGTCCTATGTGGAGTCATTGCGTTGGCAGTGGAGAAGCTAATCAGAAACACGCAAACTTGAAGTAGTCCATTGATCTGGAGCTGGGTGTAGAGGAGGCTGTGTTGAGCTGGGCCAGGGAGTGGGTTGAAAACAGGCTGGTCAAGGGAGGCCCAGAGAAGAACTTAGCAAAAATCTGTGGCTCCCACTTATCTGTCAGTCTTTGCTCTACACTTCCTATATCTTACTCGCTCCTGCTTTGAGCTTTTTCACTCGGGGGGGGGGGTGAAACTGCAGGGTAACTGCTGTGGAGGAGAACAGCTGAAGGAAGATCGGTGGCGGCACTAAGGGTTCCTTGATGCCTGCCTGTTGATCGGCTGCAGGTGTGGTTGTGGGATCCGCTTGAGTGACCTGTGTGTGTCTGAACCCTGGCTGCCCTGCCACCTGCCAGTGAACTGTTGAGTCCTGAAGGGCAAGGAAGCTTACTCATCATCGCCTGTACCATGGTCAATCCTTGTATGCAGTAGGTACTCAAGAGATTTGATTTGAATGTAAAAGCAACTTCATCACTGGATAGAGTTCACCTGTGGAGGGGTGTGCTTTCCACCTGTGCCTGGCCATGTGCTGGGAGTCCGTGTTCATGCTCTTTCCTTATGCCCCTGTCTGTAATGAGGTCTGCAGAACTCTTGATTATCTGGAGATTTTTTCTGGGCTTTAGTGTGAGGGGGAAAACTCGATAATTTGCAAATACGTATCTGATTTTACAAATCTGTTGACTGCTTATTTTTCATAGCTCTCAAGGCTGGGAAGTCCAAGACCAAGGCCCAGCATATTCTTCGTCTGCCAGGAGCCTGTTTCCTGGTTCTAGGTGGCAGTATTCTTGCTTTGTCCTCACAGGTGGAGGGTGTGTGGGAGCTCTCTGGGGTCTCTTTTGTGAGGACGCTAATCCCATTCATGAAGGCTCTTCTGTCATAATCTAGTGATCTATGCAATCATCTACCAAAGTCACTACCTCTTAATACCATCACCTTGGGGGGTTAAGATTCCAGCATATTTTGGGGGGAGACACAAACAGTCTATAGCAACTACTTTTTCTATTCCTCACAGATTTTGATACCCATTTATCTTTATCCTAAGGTCTTTTCTGGGCAATTGATTCTGTTTGATTTATTTTTTTTATTCTGATAAGATAATAATATGTTCTGTTAACCGGTAGGGTCGTTTTTTTCTCATATGTACTAAAAAACAGGTGATTTTTCATTCATATTTCCAGATGAACTTTTTTTTTAAGTAGGTTCCACGCCCAGCATGGAGCCCAGTGGGGGGCTTGGGCTCAGGACCCTGACGTCAAGACCTGAGCTGAGATCAGGAGTCAGATGCTTAACTGACTGAGCCACCCAGGTGCCCGTCCAGATAGACTTTTATGATATTTTTGTCACATCTCATAAAAATCCCAAAGAGATTTGTTAAACCACTTAATTTATTTGTTATCGTTTAAAATTTGTCTAGCATTGACTCATCCTGTCCGGGCACATGGTATGGTTTACTCTTATTGTTCTCCAATTGATAGTCTTCATTATGTGAAGCTGGCTTTCTAGTTATATGCATATATTTTAACATTTTCCTTCTTACTGAGGTGTAACTTACATTCGATAAAGTGCGCCCATCTTAGGTTACCGTCTGAGGAGTTAGGCACGGAGGCTCCCGTGAGGTCATTGCCCAGGTCAGCTCTGCTGTGGTCGCCCGTGTTGCAAACAGCCGCATTTGTGTGCCTGTTGAGTGTTGCCAAATGCAAGTGTCTTTTTGTAATATAGGTGATGATTATATGGTTTTCCCCAGTGTTAAGACACTGCTGCATTCTGGGGATAAATAGAGTAATATTATGGTGTCTTTTTGATATGTATTTTAAGTTTATCTTGCTAATATTTTGTTTAGGATCTTCTGTATTCTTCAGTAGGGTTGATTCATTACCTCCTGTCTCACCACCGTTTTCAAAATTAGTACTCTTGTCAGATTTGGTGTCAGGAATGTGCTTGTTTCCCTGAGGGAAACTTTCTGTATTTTTCTAAGCTCTGGGCATTTCTGGAGCCTGGGAATGATTTATTCTGGAGAGTTTGAGCATACCCACGTAGCCTTCCTACGCGCAGAGGGCTCGCTACAGACGGCACCCCCTGTTGGCTGGTGTTGGCAAGGTTTCCCCTAGCTGACAGGAGCCCCTCTCTTCAGTGCAGGTCCTAATCTGAAGGAGTGGCTGAGGGAGCAGTTTTGTGACCATCCGCTGGAGCACTGTGAGGACACGAGGCTCCATGACGCAGCCTACGTGGGGGACCTGCAGACCCTCAGGAGCCTGCTGCAAGAGGAGAGCTACCGCAGGTGAGCATCACTGTCTGGGGCTGGCCCAGTGCTGCCGGAAGCCGAGGTGCGTGATCCCTGAGGGTCTGTGTCTCCCTGGTGTGCACGGGAAGACCCCGTTGCTTTCCAGTGTTAGAGGACGGGAGAAAAGGAGACCGAGGGAGCGTGGTCAGACATGTAGGAGATAGGCAGATAGTGAGGGTGGGGAGACCTGAGTTCAAGTTCAGCTCCGTCATTGACCTTTATATTTTCAGGAAACTTCTGGCCCTCTCTGGTGTCAGCTTTCTTGATGTTAGTCCTGATGGCAGCACTGTTACTCTCTTTAAGAGTGGTCCTGCCCCTTTCCAAGTCTCTGTGGCTCTTTACCCTAAGCTGTATACTAGAGTTCACCTAACTTTGTTATTTTCATGTGGTTACCCCCCCTTTGGGTGCAGACTTCCTGATGTACCCTCCTCTGGCGTCTGTGGTCCCCAGCTGTCTGCCCCCCTGGCCTGGGGTTCAGCCTCACACCGGCCTTCTCATCACCCGGGCACATGCTGTGTGCTCACCTTCTTATTCCCTTTGTCTGTAGGGCCTGGGCCTGCTGCCCGCCAGATCCTGCCTGTTCCTCCGCACCAGCTCAGGCTCTTCCTTCGTAGCAGCCTGTGCTGATGCTACTTTTTTCCCACCAGGGACCCCTGGGAGAGCACAGAGTCTGCCTTCCCTCTGGGTGTCTCTGATGGCTTGGTGGGTCGAAGATTAGAGTCCCAGCTAGATTAGAAACTGAGCTGCAAACAAAAACTCCTTCCTGCTTTGTGTCTGTTTCCCCTTCAGGGTTAAGAATGGCAGTGAATTGATAGAAGAAATGCCTGCGTGTCAATATTGAAATTAATGCTGCTTTTTATGAATAGCTCCCAGGAGAAGGATTTCTTACAATTCAACAATAGGTTCCTTTCTTTTTTTTTTTTTTTTTAACTTCTGATGTCTTAACATTATTTTATCAGAATAAATATTTAAAAAAAAAAAAGCTCTAAATATCCAGAAAGGATTGTCATACAAAGATGTCGGATGGATTCTGCATGAATATTTAATGCAAATGACTCAAGCCCAAAGGAAACCTTAAATTTGCAGATGCAACAGTAGAATAAAAACAATGGAGTTCAATTAGGTATTTTCATACTGCTTTTCCAAGTACTTTTTTTTTCTTTCTTCCTATATTTGGCTTTACCCAATGATCTATTTCTGTTGCTTGTACTTTGATGATGAATCCTTGGTCTTCTTGGCTCATGGGAGCCAGTGCGCAGCTGAAGGAGGAGCCCCTGCCCCACTACGTATTTTTGTGCCCCTGCATCAGTGAGCTGGATGGCCAGGCTTCGTTCAGAGCTGCACGGGGAGATTGCAGTGAACTGTGTCTGGGTTGATGACGCGGTGGGTCAGTGGGCCTGCACGGCCAGGGCAGGGCACTCCTTGACAGGGAGTTGCGGCCTCCTTGTGAGATAAGAGCTGAGCGGAGCCCGTTTCCCTCTGCTGATGTTGGCCGGGAGTGAGGTGCTGCGTGGCCTAAGCGATTCCTGCAGGCTGTCATTTGTGCTGTGTCATGGGTAGGGGGCCACGGGGGTCACCTGGTCCCAGCGAGGATGCTAAGGCCCAAGCTCAGGCCTTCACAGCGAGTATCTGGGTCGGGGGGTGGGTGCTTGGGACCCTGGCAGATTGCCCGTGAGTGTGCTGCCCTTGATCTCACGCTGCTTCCCTGGGCGGACCTTTCCTCCCTTTGTGGAGACCTTAGCTCTCTGTCCGTCAGTCAGCCTGTGGCTCCGTGTCCTCTGCCGTGGAGTGGGCTCTTCAGATCTGCTCCGCCCCGGGCACCGATCCAGCATTTCATAGAGCAGAGCACACGTGGAGGCATTCTTGAACCACGGGGGTGTCTGTTTGAAGAGGTTGCCCTCCTGATGTCTGTTCCTCGTATGGACCAGTACGAGAGGAAGCAGAGCCGCTTGTGGGTTTCCCAGCTGCCCCTCACAGCCCGGCTCCCTGTGTTCTCTCTTAGCCGTATCAACGAGAAGTCTGTCTGGTGCTGTGGCTGGCTCCCCTGCACACCGCTGAGAATCGCGGCCACCGCGGGCCACGGGAACTGTGTGGACTTCCTTATCCGGAAAGGGGCCGAGGTGGATCTCGTGGACGTAAAAGGACAGACTGCCCTGTACGTGGCTGTGGTGAATGGACACCTGGAGAGCGCCCAGATCCTCCTGGAAGCCGGCGCCGACCCCAACGGAAGCCGGCACCACCGCAGCACCCCCGTCTACCATGCCTCGCGTGTGGGCAGGGCCGATATTCTGAAGGCCCTCATCAGGTCAGTGCTGCAGAAGCCTAGGGACCATCGCCCTGCACGGGCCCTTGTGGGGGACGTGGCCCCATGGCCTCTAGTCCCCGTGGCCATGTTCTCTTGCCCTGTTGTCTGTACTTACTTCTCTCTCCGTAAAGTTAGACGTGTTGGAAGAATTGTCTGTTAGGCTTTTTAAAGAGCTACTTCTTAGCTCAGTCCTCTTATTTTTCTGCTTACTAATTTCTATTTCTATTTTTCCCATTTTCCTTAATTTTACTTTATTTCTCTCCTTTTTCAGTTGAATGATTATTCATTTTCATTCTCAAAGTGTCAGCTCTCAAGGTTATTATTACCTTTGCGTGTAGCTTTGGTCTTATCTGCTAAGCTTTTACCCCATATTTAAATTAGGTATTATTGAAGTTGATTTCCTCTTTGTTGTATGGTTATGGAGGAGAAAAGTTTAATACACATTTTTATGAACTGCTTTTATTGTATTGTGCTCAGATAATGTGGAGCTTATAATTTGCATTTTGGGGCTTCTTCTGAGTTTTTAATTTTTTTTCATGTCACACGATGTTGTTGTGGATGCTTGTACCAAAATACATGACCGGAGTGTTTGATTTGCATAGGACAGTATGGTGGCCTTAGTCATGTTACTCATGGGCCCTCTCTTTTTTTTACACTTTTAGTCATGGGATCTGCCCCAAGGTCAGAGAAGTCTGTTAGTCTCTCATTGCTGTTGTGATTTGTCAGCTTCCCCTTTTATTTCTAGGATTTTTTGCTTCCTGTGTTTTGGTGCTAAAAGTTGTTGCGTGTGGGTTATGCTCATTATCAAGCCAAAGGGTCTCATTGGGGGCTCGTTTACACAGCATTGTGCCACATTTAGCTTTTAATCTTCGTGGGCTTAAGTAGTTCTTTGGGTGCTCACCTTTCTTATTTGACTGTATAGGATTCTTTGTTTTTCAAATACAATTCACATTATTGCCATAGCTGATGTTAGGTCTATGTCTCTATGGTTTCTTAGCCGTTCTTTATTTTGTATCTTTGTTCCATGATCTATATTTTCTTTGCTTTCCCTTTCTATTATTTTAGATAGTTTATGGTCTTATTTTAATTGTACTAATGGTTACATTTTTCAAGAATTTGAACCAGATTACAATTTCATTTTCTGTGTCTCCAGTGACTTCTTTCCGCCAAAGATGCTTTTTTCCTGTGCCCTGCTCTGGAGGTGTTTCCTGTGGTTGGACAGAGGACAGTTTAGGTAGCCAGTGTTCAGTGTGGAAAGGATTGGGTGAGGGTCCTGCTGTTACAGGCTGCAGTGGGGGTGGCTCTGAGGAGCAAGAGACCTGGCGTCCCCTAGCCCAGCGCAGGGCGTGGTTTTTGAATTAGGTACTGAGAATATGTTTATTCATTAAAAGTTTTTTTTTTTTTTTTTTAAATCACTATGGAATTGGCTTTTGGAAATACAGACGAGGGTATTGTGGTATTTCCCTTCTCTTTAAAAATTTTTAGCCTAATCATCCAAGCCACCTCAGTCCCTATCTTTGCATCTTAGAGAATGTAAGCCATGAATTTGGAAATATTTTTGAATAGGATCAATCAATGAAATTTTATCTTGGTTCCAGAAATCCCTTTAGGCATTTCAGTGGGTTCATGATGCACACCTGCTTTGAATTAACTGCAGGCTTGACTTTCAGAAGTACATATACAGATGCCCTGTTTGAGAAAGTGTTACCGTTACTAAGACATCTCATTCCCTCACTGGAGCGTAGGACATTACTATTACAGTGAGGTACCAAGAACACATGCGAAAAAGTTTTCTATTTTCTAAATTACCAGCTAACTGACTTGCTGACTTTTGGAAAATGGGAGTGATATGGTTGAGTTACTGAACAAATAATACAGTCTAAATATGATGTCAGCTCCTGCCTTCCTAGGTCAGTGTCCCTTACATGCAGGGCTCTCTGCTGTCACGCCGTAATTTGCTGTTGCCCTGCAAGTAAATTCCATTCTGTTACTTGTAAATTCCCTTGATATATGTTGCTGATGTTTTTAAAAAAGAGGTAAGGAGTGGTGTTTCTGTATGTGCAAACTTTATATTGATTCACTGAGTTGTCCCAGTGGTTCCTTGCCAGAGATATTAAAAGCAGGAGGGGAATTTTGGAAAATATTCAGAATTAAAATTAACTGGATCCATTCCAGCATATTTTTATGAGTGGATGAAGGGCTGTCTTTCCCATAGCTCAGCTAATACCAGATTGTCATATTGCCCAAAATTATAAACATTTTGGAAGACCTATCCCTAACAGGAGGAGGGAAAAAAAAATCACGGCTTAAAATCTAGTTCTCTTTTTCTTTCTTGGTTGAGCGTATGAAGTGAAATGGCAGTTTCTGCTTGGTTTGGTGTGGGTTGTAGAATGTTTCTCCTGTCACTGCTGGAGCGTCTAGGAGGCCGGGCCGTGTTTGCATTTGTGGTGTCCGACGATGCTGCGTGGCTTCAGTGGGGAGAGGACTGTCCTGTGAGCATATCGGTCTGTGTGCCCGTCCCTTCTCTTCCTTAGGTCTGTGCTGCCTGCAAGCAAGAGTGTGGGCTTCAGGGAGAAGTTCCTTCGGACACTCGGAATGTGTTGAAGAGACAGGTGATAGAATATGACTGCTGACCAGCCGTTTGTGTGATGGCCTGGAAAGTGGTGCTGTTTCCTGTGCCCTAGGCCCCCGCCTGTCGCCCGTCTTCTCTGCTTCTACGTGCTGTCATTTTCTAATGCCATGAATCATGTGCCGACAAAACCTGTGCGGCATTGTAGGGCTGTCTGGGTGATGGAAGCTCAGGGAAGCAGGTGCTGGCTGGCCGGTGTTGACTCAGAGGAGAGTGGGCAATGCGTGCCAGGCGGGGATCTCACAGCAGGGAGGCCGCGCCCTTCTCCACGTCCTGTCCGGTTGCACAGGATCGCACTTGGGCTGCTTACTGCTGAGTTCACTTTGGTCTTTCGATTAGGGGGGTGTCTGTCAGGTTTCTCCACTGGAAAGCTGTTCTTTCCCTCTGTAATTATTTAATTCGTGTTTCGCGGAGAGGTAACTGAGCAACACATATATATCGTATTTCTCATCAAATTTTTAATTTATTCATTTATTTGTGTTAGACTTACAGTTTCGTGTATTATCCAAAGAGTTATAATCCCTTATTATTACTATTTTGATGCTCAGATTGTCTCAGATTTGGCTGCCGAGAGCCCTGTCAAAGTGGAGCCCAGCTCTGTCCTTACGACATGTCCCCCGCATCCTTTGAACAGTTTCTTACTTTCTCTTATAACAATATAGTCTAGGCGCATCTAGCACTGTGCCTGTCTTAGCCCTGGAACTAGTAATTTCTCCAAGGAGTCCTGGTTTCTTTTAGCAGAGAATGGTGGTTAGAAACCAAGATCTGGATATCGATACTGTTTATTGCTTATGGGCTGTTGCTGTTTTCAGGCCCTCCGTTTGGACAGAGCTAAGGTTACAGATACACATTTCTGTCTATATTTCTGTGTCTACATACGTCGACAGTAGAATTCACCCTGATACTTCCAATCCAGTCTGGTACCGCAGGGGTCAGCCTACTTCTCCTTTTCTGAATTTATTATTTGCCTTTCCAGCAGAGACCTGGTTCCCCTTCTCCTTAACATATTTATTAATTTATCCCCCCCCCCCCCCGCCCAGTAACCAATCTGATGTTGCTGCCCCCGCTCACACATGACTCCTCACCCCATGTGGGCTCTAACACCCCATGCCAGGCAGCATTTTTAGCAAGCACCCTCTTGACTTTGCCAGGACCCTGATATCCTGAGCCGGGCTGCCCTCTGTGTTTGAGTCAGTGGCCTCTGCTTAGTTTAGATTGCTAGTTTGCCCTTGGGCTGGGAGAACTCCAAATTCCTGATTGTGAGTCTTGTATTTCGACTTCCCTGAGGTCAGGGACAAGGGCAGGTCCCTTGAGGGGACCCTGAAACCTCTGCCTTTTTAGAGTCATTTAGAGATTGGTTCTGCTGAAGAATGAGGCTTCCAGGTCAGGCCGCTCCTGCACCCGTCCTGTGAGAGATGCATTTCCTCACGTCTGGGCTGTCCCTGGGCCCCTCAGACAGCCATGGGGCTTATTGCAGGGACTGCTGTGAGCGTGCCCGTCTGCATGAAGCTCCCTGCTGGCCAGCTGTGCTTCCTGTCTCAGGTCCTTCTAGGGGAATCTGATGCTGGGGGTGGTCTGGCTGATCTGGTGGTTTAGTACAACAGGAAAGAGGAGCCACCCTGCAGGCAGGACATAATGGCACCGTCTGGATACGTAGTTGGGTTAACGTGGTTTTCTTTTTGCTTTTAATTTTTGGGGATTGCTTTTTTTTTAATTTGTTTTATGATATATATATTTTTGTGGTTCCAAAGTCAAATCTATAAAACAAAGTATATTAAAAAAAAGTCTATCTTCTGTGTTGGTCTCCTTCAACTCCCCTGTAGATGGCCATTTTAAAACTTTTATGGTTTATCCCTCCATTGTTAAAAAAATAACCATAATGTGTATATGTCGAGTAACCATTTTCCCTCCGATAAACAGTAGCATAGTACACACTTTCACGGTCCTGCCTTTCTCACTTGTTAAATGTGTTCTGAGGTCGTTCCAGAGCAGTAGTCAGCGATCCTCCTCACGCCTCTTCATAGTGATTCAGTGCTGCTTTATATGGATGGACCACGGTTTGTTCAGCCAGTCTCCTGCTGAGGGACGTGCAGGTGGTTTCTTGCCTTCAGCCGTTACGGATAATGTTTTGATAAATTGTCGTGTGCATGCGTCTTTTCAGAATTTTGGAAGTGTATCTTGGGAAGAGATTCCGAGAGTGTGATTGGTGGGTCAGGGGTAAACGCATATGTAATTTTGCCAGCTCTTGCCAAATTTCCTGCTAGTGGGAGTGTTACATTTTGCATTGCCCCCAGAACGGAATGAGACTTCTTGTTTCTTTAAAGCTTGGTCAATACAGTTTTGATTTTCCCCAGTGTGATAGGTGAGAACCAGTATCTCAGGGTAGTTTTTTTTTTTTTAATTAAAAAAATATGTTACATTAATTTCAGGTGTAAAGGTAGTTTTAATTTGCATTTGTGTTATGAGGGAGGCTGAGCGTTCTTTCAGATGGCTGAGGGATGCTTGCCACTGTCAGCGTCTCTAGCTCATTTTCCTGTAGAACAGTTGAGCTGCTCCTTTTTTTAGGAAAAAAATTTATTTGAGAGAGACAGTGTGAGCAAGCAGGGGGGAGGGGGAGAGGGAGAGAAGGAGTCCACAGTGTGGAGCCCAATGCAGGGCTCGATCCCAGGATCATGACCCTGAGATCATATCCTGAGCTGAAACCAAGAGTTGGATGCTTAACTGACTGTGCCACCCAGACGCCCTGATCGTTGCCTTGTATTAGCTCTTTCTATATTAAGGATATTAATCCTTTGTAACATTCCCTCAACTTTCCCACTTACTGTTTTACGTTGCTTATGCTGCTTTTTGCCATGCAGAAGTTTTTCTTTGTTTAATTTTCATGTTAAAAAGCTTTGCTTTTACATCTTTTCTTGTTTGATCTTCCAAATGGACTTTATAATCAACTTCTGTAGCTCCAGAGATGTTACTTTTATTTGTTTTATAATCAAGTGCTTTAGTTCTAAGGATGGGATTTTCATTTATATGATAGACTAAAGGAGAATTGACCTCTTGATAGTGTTGAGCCCCCCTTTCCAAGGCGGCGGTGGGGCTTTCCATTTCCTAAGTCTACTTGTGTGACTTTAGGAGTGTCTTTTAAACTTCCCTCATGCACATTTTGGACATGTACTATTAAGTTTATGCTTAGAGATCTCATTTTAAAATTTATTTAGCTTCCATAAATGAGATCTTTTCCATTTTGTCTTTGAACTTATTTTTGTATGTATGAAGGCTGTTGGTTTTATAACTTCATTAAAGTATTTAATAAATTCTCTCATTGCTTATTGTATTTTCATTAATTATTCAGGGCTTTCCAGACATAGTCATATCCTTTGAAAATAGGGAAAGTTTTTTCTCTTCCTTTATGATCGTAATCAGCTAATTGCTTTCCCTTGTCTGATTGAACTAATACCCTTATTTAAAATGCCTGAATTAGGGGTGCCTGGGTGGTTCAGTTGGTTTATAGTCCAGCTCTTGATTTTGGCTCAGGTCATGATCTCAGGGTCTTGAGATCAAGCCACGAGCTCTCTCTCTCTCTCTCTCAAATCTTTAAAATGCTTGAATAATAGTGGGCTGGAGAATGGGTGTAGGCGGCTTGCCCCAGCTTCCAAAGGAGAGCCCCCCCTTTTCCCCGTTAGGTAAGACGCCAACATCTGGGTTTTATCTTGTGAAGGAAATGTCTATCACTTCTTATTTTATTATTTATAAACCTGCATTAGTGTTGTTTTGTCCCATGCCTTCTTTTTTTCATTTATAGAGGTAATCATGATTTTCCCTTTAGTTCTGTGAATATGATGGACTGTGTTCTTAAAATTTCTAATATTGGAACCACCCTTGCATTCTTGGAATAACCCGCATGAGGTCATGGTATATTGTTTTCTTTATATACTTTAGATTTGCTTTGCTAACATTTTATTGAAGGTGGTTAAGCTGATACTCATAAGTGAAATTAGTTGGTAGTTTTTTTTTATGGTGTGGCTTTTGTCAGGTTTTTGTGATTGTCTTGCTAATTTCATAAGATGAATTCGAATTTTTCCTTTTTTTTCTTTGCTTTGACCTAGTTTGAATAGCCATAAGATTGTCAGCTCTTCAAAGGCTTTGAAGAGTTCCCTGATGCATTTTTTGTGTGAGTGGGTTCCGAGTTCTTAACTACTGTCTTACCTTGCTGGGAGTCATGAGACCGTTGTGATCTGTGGCGTCTCCTCAGTGGTTCCCCACTGCCCACGGAGGTCAGGCCTGTCTCTGGTGCTGTGGGGATCAGTTGACTTCGGTCAGTCTACCACAAGGTCTCACTTTCCCTGTGTCTCCCTGTAGGTATGGGGCTGACGTCGATGTCAACCACCACCTGACTCCTGACATCCGGCCCCCTTTCTCCCGGCGCCTCACCTCCTTGGTGGTCTGCCCCTTGTATATCAGCGCAGCCTACCACAACCTCCAGTGCTTCAAGCTGCTTCTCCAGGCGGGGGCGAATCCCGACTTCAACTGCAATGGTCCCGTCAACACGCAGGGCTTCTACAGGGGCTCCCCCGGGTGTGTCATGGATGCCGTCCTGCGTCATGGCTGTGAGGCGGCCTTCGTGAGCCTGCTCGTAGAGTTTGGAGCCAACCTGAACCTGGTGAAGTGGGAATCCTTGGGCCCAGAGTCGAGAGGCAGAAGGAAGGTGGACCCCGAGGCCTTGCAGGTCTTTAAAGAGGCCAGAAGTAAGTGGCCTGAGTTCCGTTCTGACTTGCAGTCTGTGTGGGTCATTTGAATGAATCAAGTGGTAGTGATTAAAAAAGACTTTTCCAATGAAGCATTTAGTCAGAATCTGCAGTTAGGGCTAGGAAGTTTCCAGAATACTTCCAGATTGGTCTTTTCAAATACTTAGACACCAAGCGTTGCTATAAAGAAATATATAAAAGTACATGTTCAAAGTTCCTGGAATTATAGTCTCTTTATCTCTTTGCTCTGCTTTGTGACCCCAAAGTCCCTACTTACGCATGGTTTTTAAATTTTTGCCTGACAACAAATTGCAAGTCCTTTCTCCTCTAGACATCCTCATTCCCTTTCTTCAGCCCCACTCAAATACCGTTACTTTTATTGTGTGGTACGTCTGGTTTTTGTTAGAATAAACTCCATAGCTTGCTTATTTATGAAGAAAGATTTTGCCAATGAATTAGTCAGTCGATAGCCAGATTGTCTGCAGTGATCCTGGGCTTGGTCTTCTTGTCCGAGGCACTCTCTGGGGCCCAGAAGTGGACCTTGTGCGCCTCCTGCAGGCTGCTGTGGGCCTCCTTCTCGCCGGGGTCTTGAGGGCATCTGAGTTGAAAACCTTTTCCCTAACCCTTCCACAGAACTTGAGTTTATTGTGTTTTTGTTGTTGGAGTTTCCTACGCCAGTCATTAAAACGTGCTCCTGTTGAGCCTTCCCCGAAAGAGTTGGCTAATGGTCAGTTGGAGCCATGCTGATCGAAGCTGCCTGCGTCGGGCCTACTTCACAAGGCGGAGACGTGGCTAGGCTGTTTTGACCCAGAGCAAAATTGTCAGCCTGTCTCTCCTGGGTCCCCCTGGAGTTCCTGGGACTGACCAGGAGCAGAGGCTGACAGAGGGTAAGGGTCCATTGTTCACACCTGCCAGGGCCTTCAGTGGTCAGCTCTTACTTCTGTCTAGGAAATTAAACCCAGTCAAGGAGGTGCTGTCCCGGTGAGCAGGTGCCCCAGGTGAAGATTTCACTCCTTCCGCAGACGGGAGGAGCAGATGACAAGACCTTCCTCACCAGGGACTGCTCTCCACTGAACACTTGGGAAGTTGGCAGTTCTGGCTGTTAGTCTTAGCCAGCCAAAGGTTAACCTCCCTCCCTCTGTCCCCCTTTCTTCCCACGGCGTTCCAGGTGTCCCCAGGACCTTGCTGAATCTGTGCCGTGTGGCCGTGAGAAGAGCTCTTGGCAAATACCGACTCCATCTGATTCCCTCGCTGCCTCTGCCAGACCCCATAAAAAAGTTTCTGCTTTATGAGTAGAATGCGAGTGCAGCGGTGGACTGCAGGGTGGAGGAAGGTGACCTGCAGTGAAAGTTGACACCGATTCTTGCCCCGTGAACCACATCCTGTCTGTGCTGCTGACGGAATCCCGTTTGGCTGTTGGTAAAGCAGAAACGGCCTTGTTCTCCTGGATTGTAATTCCATCTCAGGTGCTTGGGGCATTGGACAGTCCTGGGGTCATTGTCAGCTGAAAAGTTCATACAAAACTTCATTTTGTTCTTCCTCAGTATCTCTGTTTTGGATTCTCACGGTAGCATATTCATGAAGTGGGCCTTGCGGTGTGTGTAAGTACGGGCTGAGGTTGGAGACCTGCTAATAACTCCCGCGGGGAAGACTCCTAGCGCTTTCCAGAACTGTGCTTCTGTTTATATTTTTACTTCTCAATTTAATTATTTGATTAAAGCCTTCTAATACCTAAATGAAAAGAGAGTTTTGGTAAAAAAAAAAAAAAAAAAAGAAAAAAAAAGAGAGAGAGTACAGAAATGCAGTTCATGGACTTGTTGCTAGTTTGTTTTCCCTACTCCTTGGGGTGACATGTGGCATGTGTCTACACTCACCCCTTCCTTGCCACTTCCGTGTTCTCTTCTTGTGGCAGTGTCCTCCGTTAACTGTCTTCCTTCCAGGATGGTTTCTTGGCTGCATGGACCAGCTGTGTGAGCTCAGTCAGTCCCTGCCTTTGTTCCGAGTCTACAGGGAGAACCTTCTGCAGTGCCACACCTGTTCTCATACCAACCTGTGCCTCGCGTCACGCCAGCAGGTCTCGTGAACTCTCTGCCCTTTCCCTTTGAGGAGCTTCCAGACACGGATTGATTTTAGGAGGCCCGCACTGAAGAACTTGCCAGTAAAATGCCTGCCTACTTTTGGACCAAGGACCGCTCCAACAGCATTCACTGCCAGTTCTAACTGACGGAGCACCTGCGGTGCTCCAGGACGGGGAGATTCCCTTGTCCTCTGGATGGTTCCAGGCTTTCCGTTGCTTAGGGTCCAGTGGACAATACATCTGGCATTTGGTTGATTGCTCTTTGCCTTTTTGGACTTAATGTCTTGGTAGTTGCTCCTAGAACGTGAGGACAGGGGCAGCAGTGAGTCAGAAGTCTTCCCCTGGGCCTGCTGGGGGTGCTGGTAGGTGAGACGAGCTGAGGTGAGATGGGCAGGGTTCTCACACACGGGCTGTGCAGCTCATTCTGGCTGTGTCCGAAGAGGTGGGCCATCGGCTGCCTCTTCAGAGCTCTCCAGGTGATGCTGTTTCCTGGGAAACCTCGTCTGGTAGTTGGAAGCCTCTGATGACCATTGTGTGGAATCGTGATTCTAACCTTCAGAAGTGTTTGGGAGTGGGCAGATTTCAAATCTGTGTTTAGGTTTTCTGTCCTAAGAGCTATCGAATTTGTAATAATTGAATTAGTGATACAGATATACTTAATTACTAACAGCATTGTAGGTTTTAGCCGAGGAGACAGGCAGTGTCTTTCATTGTCTTAACGCGGCTTGAGGATAGAATTCTAAACCCCACCTCGTGTCCCGGACGGCTCTGCCGAACACCGGGCTGTGTGACCTGTAGGTGTGTGTGTGAGGTCCGAGCGGAGAAGAGGCCCTGGATGATTCAGAGGGAAGACACAATCACTGGAGGCTCCACGTGGCTACAGTGACCCTATCACAAGCCGTGGCCATAGTGTAAGTGTGGGATGGCTGTGTGAGCCCGAGATGGGGCTTGTGCGCTGCTGCAGGCCTGGGCCCCTGTCCGGCTGGGCTGATGCAGAGCTGGGGGCCGGTCAGAGCGATGCTGTGAGCTGCGGGTTGTGGGTAGCTGATGTGGGTCCTTAGAGCCGGAGCCAAGTGCCACAAAGGCTTCAGCTGAGAAGGGATTCCGGGTGTTCTTTGTGGCATTCAGGGTGGGACCAGGACCACAGTTAGGCTCTGGCAGGAGCTGTGGGGAGGTAGAGCTCCCTGGATATAGGGAAGTTGGAGCCACCCAGGGGTGGACTGGGCTACTGGCAGGGGCTTCACGTCACTAGGGGTGGGAAAGCAGTGGCTGGTCACCTTCTTGGTGACCCCTGAGTGGCTGAGATAGGAGTTTCTGGAGTGTGTGGTAGTTCACCTTACTTTTCAGCTCTTCCAGCATTGTGTCCCCCTGCTTCGGCTCTTTTGGCTCAGGTTCTGTCCAGGTAGGCCATGTTACAGACGCGTGATACGCTCTGAGTCTACCCCGCTGGGTGCTTTCTGCAGAGGCGTGTTAGGACAGGGTCCCCCTAGCCAGTGCAGAAGTCTCGCATGTGTAGGCACGACTTTCGGGCTGCACAGAGGCCAGGGCCCAATGCAGAGTGGTGTCAGGGTCTGCTGCCTGGTGAAGCAAGGGCAGGGCTTCGTTCGGGGGATTGAACGATTTTTAAGTCTAAAAGGGTCTAAAAGGAATGGACTGAGTTGATTCTCATAGTTGGGTCTCCCCCAGACCTGGCCAGGGAGATAGTGTAAGTTGGGAGAGGGTGAGCCAGGGAGCAGGGACTCTCCTGCTCTGCCCCTCGAATGTGCTGTGCTCCGGGCCAGTCTGCGGGGGACCAGAGCCCCCACTCTTCCTTTGCAGAGCACAGGTCTGATTGTTTGTTCAGCCAGACTTTGCTGATGCTTTCGGAATCCTGCGGACTGTTAGGTTCAGCCTCTAGTTTGAAACTTCGTAGCTGCCAAACATGAAACTGAGGACAATGTTGATGGTTGCTTATGGTCATTGCTGCTTGTTCGAGTGACACTTCACTTCACTGAGGCTCCCTTTCCTTTTGTTGGCTGGGATGGGATGCTGAAGAGGAAAGAGGAGCTCCGTTAGAACACTGTATGAAATCATGTTTCTGAGGCATGGGGCCCCCAGGTCCCCTGTAGCCAGGAAACGTGGTGGTACTCGAAGAGGCTGCTGCCCGGCAGGCCCCGGAGCTCTCCCTAGGGAGGGTACAATGCACTAGTGGGAGTGAGCTGGAGTGTCCCCCCAGCCTGGTCCCAGGAGTGTCCCGACTGTTCCCACTCGTGGGGCACCTCCTGGCCATTGAACAACGTTCTGCTGCGGGCCTTGGCTGCTGTGGACAGATGGGCAGGGATTGAGGTCGGGGGCAGTGTTGATAACCTCTGAGAATTCCGCTCTGGCAATCTGGGCGCGGAGTTTGAGTCTGTTTCCCAAAGCCATCTGTGTCATGCATGGCTGTGCCTTTTCGTATTACTCATGTTATTTATATATTTATTTATGTCTTGCCTTGTTCCAGAAAAGTGTTTAAGGCAGCAGTCCTTGGTTTTTGATGTTCTCTTTTGGCATTTGGTAAATTTCTGTCAGCATGTACTTGTTAGGTGATTTTAAAAAGAGGACAATTAGCAGTTTCCTAGTGTTGTTATATTTCTGTTTTCAGGCTTAAGTGCCATCCTTTTTTCTTTTTTCCCTCTTCTCTGAATTGATTTTTTAAGTCAAAGTTTCATGCAGAAGTAGAAGGGGAGGAACATGCAGCAGGCAGAGGTCTGAGCAAAGGAAACTCAGCCTTAGAGAGAAGTGCTTTGCCTGCGCTTTTCCACGCACGGCCGTGTGGCCAGGGCGGGCTCCAGGCTGTGGTGTGAGTGCGTGGCCTCCCCCGCTCGCACTGTAGTGCTCCGACTGTGCCTGCACAGGACGTGTGCGAAAGCACTTTGTACTGAGCAGTCCCTGTGACTGTAAACTGCTGTCGTGACTGTTGTCCCTCTTCTCAGTGGATGTGCATTGGAGGTGATGACGGTGCTGGAAGGGCCTGTGACCTTGGGGCGGGGCCCCACGGGGCAGGGACGGTCCTGGGGGCCCACAGCGTAGGCCCTTGGCACAGAGAGCTCTGTGCAGGTCAGTAAATACAAGTAAATACAATACTTACTTATGAAGTAAGTTTATTCAACCTAAAGATTTATATTTTATTCCAAGATAATGTCCTTCCTAATTTGGGTGATAACGTGTACTTTTATGTAATGAAGGTGGTAATAGAGGGCAATATTTTTATTTTTTAAAATGCTCTTGGTTGGAAGATAAAATGTTGGTTGCTCTTTGTCAAGCCCCAGAATTTCTTCTAAGCCTGCCAGTGTCTGAAGTCACAGAGTCAGGGAACCCCAGCCTAGCTACAGTGTATGTTTACGTAATGATGAGAAATTCCTCTTGGATTCTTAAAACAGCCTGTTCGCGGTTGTATTTCTGCTGCCTCGTAGTCCAAGAGCAAGCTCGAGATCACTGTGCACAGTGTCGGGAAGGCGTGCTTGTGGTCTGGCAGTGACAGAGCCTCCCTGCGGTGACCAGGCTCCAGCCATTCCCAAACCCACGAGAACACTCCCTGGAACTGCCGTGGGGCCTTCTCGGTCAGGACCGCCCTGACGTCAGGCCTGGGGGCCGGTGGCTCCGTGGCCTGTTGGTGATGGCGCTAGAAGTGGGTCTTCCGGATCTAAGGCTTCAGCTTCCGCTTCTGCCCCTTTGGCCGCCTGCCAGGCGCCCAGTGACCGGTCCCGAGTGGTCTGGATTCTGCACCAACTTGGAAGTGCCTCATTTGGCCACATGACCTCCTTCTCCCCAGCTTACTTGTTACTCCCCTCTTGCCCCCCAGAACCTGACCCCTCGGTGTGGAATAAAGTAACCGATGTGCGCTCATGAATGGTTAGTGGAGTTGTGTCCTGGGAGAATTCCACGGGAGGGACGTGCCGATTTTGGAGTATGGTGATGTACAGATTATATACTATAGATTCTAGGCAGACAATCAGATGGAGAAGTGAGGCGGGGAGACTTCTGTGGCCTTAACACGGAATTGCGCAGTGTCTGGAATGCATGGGCATCCTTTTTTTTTTTTTTAAAGTTGGTTTGATTTCAGATCTCTACCAGGTGACGTACGAGTGTGCATCCTTGCAGTTTGAGTGTGGTGTTTGTGCGCGTGTGAAGTCCCAGCTTGCTGCCGTGGCTTAGCCAGCAGCGTCCCTGCTCTGCTCTGCAGTGTTTGCACAGCTCCTGGCGCTTGTTTGGTGGTTGGCACAAGAGTGGGACCTGCAGTGGGCCTGTGTGGCTGGAGACAGGCTGACAGGAACGTTCACCGTAGACCCTGTTTGTCCCTCCTGCTTTGGGGATGCAGGCGTGTTTGCTCGCAGCAGCTGGGGCCGTGACTGTTCTTGCACTTGTGCCTGGTTAAGCATTTCCAAAAGTATGATGGACCTCTTTGATATGTTATTGTAACTTTAATAAATGCTTTATTACCCTCTAATTCATCCCCTCCCCAATGCCTTAATTTTTTGGACTGTTTATCTTAATGGGTAGAAATTGGTCTTGTGAAATCTTTAAATACACATTTCAGCCAAGTGACTGGCTCTCAGGAAAGTTTCTAATGATGTGGAGAGAGGAACTTTTTTGAACTGCTCAGAGGGATCTTGCTATTGTAGAGGGGTGCCCAGAAGGTGGCACAGATACAAACTTCTGGCCAAGCCTGATTTACGAGGTGGGGTTTCCAGTTTGAAGAGAACGTGCCCCTTGCTTTCAGGCAAGGTGAATTGTCCCTACAGTGCTGCAGGGGGGAGGTGGTGGAGAACTGTGGGCAGAACCATTGTTTCTGGGCCTCTGTTACATGTGACGTGTTTTGACAGGGGAGGGTGAGGTACGAAGCCTTGGGATGGACCCAGGAGTGAAGGAACTAAATAAAGACATTTATTCCTATCTGGCAACACTAGCATGTTCTGTGTGTCTGCTGTTTCAGATATCTTCTTCATCTTCTTCAACCCTAGCTGCATGCACACCTCTCCTGCTCTGCTGGAAAGGTGGCCTCACTTTCTGTCTCAAAACCAGCTCAATTTGTGTGGTAGAGATTGGTGGTTTTCCTTCACTGTCCAGTATTCATCTGTGATAACAGCCCACAGTTTTAGCTGGACACTTAAATTCCCAGAATAGTCTTCATTTCCCAGCCTTCTGTGCAGTAGGTGTGGCCGTTTGTCATAACTCCCTTCTCTGAAATCCCATTAAAATGACAGCAGAATTTTACTTTTAAAAAATGTAGAGATCCACTAAGCTGACTGAATAGCAACAAAATTTAGGAATGAACCTCTCAAGAAAACAGATGAGTGATAACTGATCTAGAAACACTGAGAAAACCCCCTTGTAAGAAGTGAGTATCTGAGAATCTGATTTCCCTGCAAAGCAACCAAAGGCTCTTGAATCGGCTGTGGGTGAGAGTGGGAGGACTGGCTGAGAGCCAGGTTGAGACCTTGTCCTGACTGTGCTGACAGGCAGCTGTGCCTGCCCCAACCCAGTGGAAGACTGGGGAGGCCTGCCACATACAGCCTTCCATATGTCGACTCTTCACCTGGGAATCGGGCTCATCTCCTGCAGGCAGGAATAGAGCAGAAAGAGGCTTCTTAGGGAATCTCACCAGCCTAAGGTATAGAACCAGATGCAAATGAAGTCCCTTATGTCAGGGACGAAATGGAGACCATCAGTGCAGGCATGTAAAAGAAACAACCTTATAGGAATGAAAGGCCCTTCTCAGAAGTCAGCAGAGGTCGCCAGCCAGCCCCCACCTGCTGGGTCTGTTACTCCCAACTCTGAACTTCTTGTTCCCTGACTCAGCTACCCTCATCCAAATAAGAAAGAACACCACTAGGCAACCAATCAGCTGAAAAAGCAAAGTAATTTTTGTATTTTTCCCATTAAAGCCCCTTAGTCTGTGAGCAACTCGGGACTCATTGCTTTTGTAGCCTTGAGTTACCTGGTTTGCAGGCTGAAAGCCTTGCAGTAAACTCCTCTTTCTGTTTTGTTTAATTCAGTATGCGGTTTGGATTTTGACAGAGGAAAGACCTAACATACCAATACTGAATGCGGCCAAACAAATGGTCCCACGTCTTACAATAGATTCTAACAAATGGAGGGAATTCTGAGAACAAAGGGCAGGGTTTCCAGATTATAAGAGCCAATGTAGTGCTAACACAGTGGAAGACGACTTGCCAACACGCATCACTGAAATTTCAGTACTGGAGAGAAAAGATCCGCAACTTGTGGAGCGAATAACCAGGACATGTATGCACTATCAGGTATCAGAATAGCTCTGGAGTCCTCAATGCCGCACTGGGCCATGGAGGAGGGTGACCCTTCACTTTCATAATTCTGACGGGAATATTTTCAGCTAGATTAAAAGCCAAGCTACAGACTTGTGTCTTTAAAAATTTATATTCTGCATACCCTTAGGAAACCACTAGAGGATGTACTCCTCCAAAATGAGGAGTACACCAAGAAAGGGGAAAACATGGTACCCAGGAAATGGGAGACCCGACACCAGGAGCATGCAAACTTCTGGGATGGCGGCCGTGCACCAGGCATAGAAGCCCCCCAGTCTGGAGGAGATGTGAGGAAGCCCCAGAGAGGTCTTATTTCTTAGACTGCCTCCTGCCTCTGAACATATTTGAATAAGAATTGGGATTCAGTTATTGACAAGTTCCTAGGAAACCAAGGGATGTAACTCCGAGGAGAAGAAAAGGATGGGCAAGAAACAAAAAGCGACCAGAGTAATAGTAGCTGACTCCGCGGTGGTTAGTACTGATGTGGTCCTAGTAGGATGAGTTTGAACCATTCAGCTGAAAGACTTCGTTAGGATGGGGGTGCAGAAATGTGTGAGCGAAAGCCATCGAATCTTCATTTCCCGGAGGGAGGGGTCAAGAGCTAAAGCGGAAAAGGAAGAAAGGCTGAGGGTATGAGTTAGAAAGGAGCAGCAAAATGAACCCACAGAGAGTAGAAGGGGGGAAGTAAGGAGCAGAAATTCATTAAAAACAAAAGCAAGAGGGCAGCAGCAAAGCCGGAAGTTGCTTCTTCCTAAACTAAGAAAATCTGCACCTGCAGAGAGACTGATCAAGACGAAGAGCGTACAAATCACTGTGAAAAAGGGCAGTGTTACAGGTCACGTTGATACCAGTGATAGGGGTACCGTCAACAAGTGTGTGATAGGAAATGTGAAAATCAAATTTCTAGAAAAACAACTCGAAGGAGGTGCTCGGACAGTAACCACACCCACTGCTCTGCAGGAGGGGGCACTGGAGCACCTGCCATGTAAATCTTGGCGCATCGCCTTTAAGAGGAAGCGAAGCCCCGCCTCGTGTGGAAATATCATTTCCCGGCGCCCATTTTGATGATGTCACGCGGCGCCGGGCCAATGAGAACCCAGGAGGGGGTGTTCCCCAGCGCGCGGCCCGGGTGGGGGCGGGGCTCCTGGAGCCGAACTCTCGGCGGTGCTGTGGTCTCTCACTGCCTGGGAGGGAGGATTCCCGGCCGGGTTCTCGGGGTTGTGGCCACGAGCTTCTCCCCGGAGGCCGCGTGGTGATGCGCCGGGGGTAGCTCCTTCGGGCGGGGTGTTTTGTAAGAGTAACCCGGGTCACGACCCCCGGGCAGGTCCGTGCGCCGCGCGGCCCGGGCGGAGACCCCGGCCCAGTGCCCGGCGCCCCGGCGGGCAGAAGCTGGCTGTGCGGAGGCGTGCGGGAGAGGCTGCGGCCGCAGCGTAAACCAGCTCCGGAGCAGCAGCTGGGAGCAACCCTGCAGGAGAGCCGTGGAGTCCACACGTCGGAGAAGCCCTCCGTGTGCCTTCCTCCAGCACCGGGCCGCTCGTGGGGGGGGGGGAGCCGCGCAGCCCTGCAGCCCCCCCCGGGGACACCTTTCCCCTCGGGAAGGCACAGCAAACGAGGGAGCTGCCCGCAGCCACGCTGGAGGCCGGCTGGAGGGCAGTGAGAGTGGGGAGTTCTGTAGCCACAGCTCTGGCCTCATTCAACAACGCCGTTCACGCCAGAGAACAGCCTTGAGAGCGCAGCCAGTGTGCCAAGGATGCTTCAGGGAAGGATCCATACTGGCGGTGCATCAGAAGGTTCACGGGAGGAAGGGCTCCTGGAGGCAGTGGTAGTGGGGCCTTTAGCCGCATCTCTGAGCTCATGCAGCAGCAGACTGCTCACGCCTGAGAAAATCCTTTTAAAGGCACAGAATGAAGCATTGCTCTGATTTAGCTTGGAACGTGCACAGCCTAGAAGGATGTTAGGAGTACGGCAATGTGGGAAAACCTGCCCAAGCTTCAGATTTGTGCTGCATAAGAGCCCTTTGAGTATGGCTAGTGTGAGGGAGCGTTAAGCTGCTAGTCCAACCTCATTCGCCCCTGGCAAACTCACACCCAAGGAAGACTATGAAGGCGGAGGTGCTTGAAGTGCCTTGGACCAGAGAGGCTTCCTCGTTCAGCACAAGCAAATTCACCATGGAGAAAGGCCCTCTGAGCACAGCCAGTGTGAGAAAACCTTCAGCCAAGGGCCTTACCTCATTCAGCATCACACTGGAGAACGGCTTTAAGTGTGCAGGGAATGTGTTCTCTCCTCGTTCACCACAACAAGACGAGCGCGGGAGAGAAGCTCTGAGAACAGCCTCTGTGAGGATGCGGTCAGCCAGAAGTTGAACACCCACCCACCTTGGGAATGTTCCTGATGAGTGCCAGGTGTGTGGGATGCTCTTAGGGGCTATGCTGCACTTTCTAGCCTGCCCAGGACCCTTGCCAAAGTTACCTCTGTCAGTGCCTGTGTTGGAGGCCATCTCATGAACTCTGCCAGCTGGAAGGGACTCACAGCAGTCTGAGCCCACTGGTGGTCTTCATTCTCTTTTTACGAGTTATGGCATGGGTGGGACTCAGCTTTGGCTAGGAGGACCTCAGTTGGGGCCTTTTTGTGGCTTACAGGCATGGTTTACCTTATTTCTGAGATACTGTTGGCCTCATATGACTCCTGTTGGATTTGTCCAGTTTCCAAGTCAAACTTCCAAAGGAACTGCCTCCCTCCCATTATTCTGCTGGGTATGGAAATAAAAGCCTTATTGTTCAAGCCACCTTTTATCTGGCGGTTTCTGTTTACTATGTGGGGTGGGTTAGAACAGAATTGGGGTCTGCAGCATTGAGGGGATGGGTGGTGAGGGGAGAGATGATGACAAGGAAGAACTCTCATTCCACTTTTGGCTTGATTTGTTCTGCTGCCCAAGATCTTTAGGGAATAACTGAAGGACTTGGAGACTGGCCCCCTCCCCCTTCCCCCTACCAGCGCATCTCTAAGCCATAAGAGCTGGGTCTGTTGTATCCAGGGGATGTCCCACATTTTCCAGCACTGCTGAGGGGAAGCTTTCTTCCCAGGACCTACTACCCCTGCAGTCCAGAATCTAGTAGGCAGGTACCATTGACTGTAAGACATACAGGGGCTATGTAGGAGCCATAATTAGTTCAGAAACACTAAGTGTAATCGTAGGGAGTGGGGGAGACTGTGGCAAAGTTAGGGGGGATGTGCCCCTTGTAAGTGGGCATTTACAAATGTTCTAGTAACTGGCTTTGCAAGATGAGAGTGCACAGAAGTTCTCAGCATCTTCAGACCTGTATCTTTCCTATAGCTATGCTCACAGTCAGTAAATACAGGTATCGTCCACTCTTCGAAAGTTTGCATTACAGCACTTTGCTTTCAGTAAAGACCTGTATTAGTACCCACTTTTGCTAACTGAAAGAAACCTGAAGAGGATTTTAACTTTTTTGAAAAAGATGAAAAGTGAAAATAGTGTCCAGTGTTCATTTTGCAGTGAGCTGCTGTGGAGGTGTGTGTACCCTCAGCAGAGAGTGGTCCTGCAAACTCCCTCCCCCAGAACCACACTCGGCATCTCAGCATCAAGCCGCCAGAGCTTTGAACTGTGTCTGTGAACATCTGTGTTTTGTCTCGATTTATTTTGTGCATCTGTTAGCAAGATGTGTCCTAAGGTAATCAGAAAGGCCTAAGAAAGGTGATTTTGGGGTCTGGGAACCCTCAAAAATTTTCCATATAAATTAACGGCAATTGCTTCTTCGCTTTGAGCCATTTCGGTTTACCAGAGGTTTCGTGGGAATGCTCTGCTTTTGGATAGCCGGGAAAACCTGTACACGTTCTGGAGTGATTGCATCCTACTCTAGGGCAGAGAAGTCCACTGGGTTGTCCACCTGCTGGCGTGCCAAGGAAATGTGCTGGGCAGCTGTTTGCAGGGGTCGAACCTGGTGGGAAGCCGGCCAGAGCGGGCTGGACTCTGTGGGAATGCGGCGAAGCTGCCTGCTGGTGCTGCTGAAACTTGCTGGTGAGCTCCACCGCTGTCTCCTACCGGCCAAGTGCCAAGGGGTAGGAAGGAAGGAGGTAAATGAACTGTGAAGAGAAGCCCCCTCCCTCTTCCCAGTGGCCCTCTAGCGCCCTCTACTGACAAGCCTGGCACACCGCCTGGCAAGCAAGAACGGTTCCAGCGTCACAGCAGAGCAAGGGAGAACGGATTTGGGAAAGCTTGGAGGAGGATCCACGTCGTGTCCTTGAGGCAGTGTTGCAGTGTTCTTCTCCCCCTCCAGTCAAGGAGGCTGGGCCTGTACATTGAGGTAGATCTAGGGACTGGCTGAGAGGCAGTCATGACCCACAGTTGTGACTCAAGGCAGATTTTGCCTACTAGATCTAAAGTTTTTTTTGTTTTTGTTTTTTTTTTTAAGATTTTTATTTACTTATTTGAGAGAGAGAGATAGCACAGACGGAGAGTGAGAGGGAGAAGCAGACTCCCCACTGAGCAGGGAGCCCGATCTGGGGCTCGATGCCAGGACCCTGAGATCATGACCTGAGCCAAAGGCAGATGCCTAACTAACTGAGCCACCTAAGCGTCCCTACTAGATCTGAAGTCTCTCCCCCCCCCCCCCGTATCATCAATATTCTTGTATTTCTAGGGGCATCACGTGCAATTAACCACTGTCAGAGATCCCTATGGACCATGGTATTTTGATTACCAGTACGTACCTGCTATCCTTCATGGCAAGTGCAACCCCCCCCCCCCCACTTTGGTGGGGTCAAGTCCTGCCATCTGGCCTCTGCTCCTCCAGAATCCCATCATCCCCAGTGAAACCAGCCCATCAGCCCATCAGCCCATCAGCCCCAGTGAAACCAGCCGGTCAGCCCATCTCAATGGCAGTATCCCCACCATTGCACCTACCTGCCAAGGAGAGTAATCACAGGGTTTTTCAAGGATGTGGATATGCCTCTTACTAATGTATTTCTTAATGCCTTAGTGAAAGGAGTCTCTCCTGGGCCTTCCTGAAGTCTGTAATTAGGAGATAAAGGTGCAGGTCACACAGATAAAGCCAGTCCGACATTCCTATCACCTTGTTAAATGTAGGTCATTTTTGAGTTTAGGTTTCAATCAAGTGATCAAATACGCTGTTGGAGCCACCTCCAACTGCCCGAGTAGGTAAATCTGGACTCGCTATCAACTCTACCATCATCAGCACATTTGGTCTGACCTGGTGTTAGATTCCGTCTACTTTGGTCTAACACCCTTAGAATCCACATATATTCTCCATATTTCTACTGAGAGATATTAGCAAAGTCGGACTGGTTTCCTAGGTGTGCACGCTGTTCTGCTGGGGGCATAGCGTGGACCCGTCCCTCTGAAGCACTCTGCAGTCTGACCCTTGTTATGGGTCTGGTGGCAACCTACGGTATTGTGGTGAATGCGTGTCCCCTCTCAAGGCCCCCCCTTCCTTTGGCAAGGTTGTCACAGGTTTGATCTTCTACGACACCCCAGGGCAGACTTACTACTTAGTAATCGGAAAGGCACAGAGTGACTTGGAGTTTCAGATGGCCAGTTACATCTGGGTCTGACCACATGTCCGCACTCCGAGTTTCATGTTCTTTCTCCAGTCCGTGCCCTGGCTTTCCCTTGAGAAAGGTGAGGCTGTGAATCCAACTGTTGTTCTCAACAAATGCAATTATTTTTTCTGTGTGAATTTTAGAAATAGCCCCGTGACTATGAGAAGAAAGCTTCTTTTAGAGCAGTCATTAAAGTTCCCTGGTTCTCACCATGACTAGACATTTTCTTTCTGTGAGCACTCTCCTGCCCCGGAGAGACTCTAGCCCACAGCCGAGTTTCTGTCGACATCATTACCACCGTGAGAAGACAAGCTCAGCAGCTCCTAGGGCTCCAAGGCACTTGCTTTGGTCAGAATCACCATCAGCCAAAGGTGATAGCTTGATTAATTCTTATGCCAGTGCATGCCGCAGATGACTGGCGTCCCATTTTCCACTGGTAATGAGCGCAACACTGCTTCAGACTAGGACTACAGCTCACTTCCCAAATCCCATCTGTGCAAATATATCCCCTGTGTTTACTCTCGGTACCAGGGTCGTATCAGCCAGGGTGCCGTCAGTAGAGAGTAACCATACCACAATCGGAGCAAAGCAGGTTTGGTATAAAGAGTACTAACTACTTCCAGGGACTGAACGACTATGTGGAGTTGAGAAGGATTCTAAGGAACACTGCGAGGGAGAGTACCAAGGCAGGAACACATCTGGTAGGGAGGATTCCACCCCTCAGGGTGTGGAGATTGACACCTCGTTGGACGTGATGCTGTTTCATCTCAACAGATGGCAGAGGAATCTGTGGGGTTGATCTGGACTGGCAATGGCCCATGTTCGTTGGGCCAAGACTGTTGGGCAAGAACTAGGAGCTAGCAGCAGGCAGACCCCCCTCCCCTCCCTACACTGGGGGGATGTCTACACAGTTCACCTGGAAGCTGCCCGTGGGGAAGGGAGGTGCCATCAGACTTGCTGAGAAGCTTGTTGGGGGCATGGCTGGACTTGCTGGTGAGCTGCTGACAAGCCCCCCATGAAGGTGTCCTTGAACTCTCCAGAAGCTGGCCGGGGCACCTGCGGAACCTGCAACAAGCTGCTGCGGGCATGCGGCCGGGCTCTCCAACAGGAAGCCGCCTCGGGTGCCCTGGCGTGCACTGGGAGGTGAGCTTCCTGGGCGTGCGGCATCCAGCTGAGGGCCTTGGCAACAGAGAGGAAGGAAAGCCGAGCAGAACCCGGATAGAAACTTCCTCCTCCGCTGTGGCTCCTGCTCCCTCTACCGGCAGAGCCTGGCGCCGCATCGGCCGGCTCGGGGGTGGGAGGTGGGTTCCCGCTCACAGACAACACGTTTACAACGGGCACAGCTAGACCCATTTTATGAAGGTAGTGTAACCTTGACGACAAAGCCCAACACCTACGGCAGGAGGAAAACAATACTGACCTATCTCCCTTAGGCATAGACGCGAAATCCTAAAGAAAACCCAGAAAATTTGCTTTAGGGTATATAAAATACGATGCGTTAAGACCGCCGTGGGTTTCCGTGGGTTTCTGTCGGCAGCAGCCGGCTCGACGCCCGCGTCCGCGCTCCCCTTTCATCGTGTGGGGTTGTTACCGGCAAGCACAGGCCCAGACCGGCGCCCGCTCTTCCCAGGGGGAGCGCCGTCCCCAGGCTGAGGCTCCTTGAGGTCTCTTACCCCTTGTGCTTGCTCCCTGGGCGTGGGTGACCGCAGCTGCCTGGGGATAGTGGAGTCCGAGGCTGGACAGCTTTGTGCCCGTCAGAGACCTCCATCCTGGGCTGTTACCCAGGCGCCGAACTTCTGATTTTTGAGCTAGTACACATTTGGAGGGGTGTGTGTGTTTTGGCCTTCCTTAATAATGTTTATGTTACACAGTCAATTATATATTTCACTATATTTACAGATTAAGGGATAAAAATTATATAATCATATTAGTGGATGCAGAAAACATGTTTAATAAAAGAAAAACCTTGATAACTGGGAATGGAGGCAGGTACCTTTGCCCCGACACAGGTTACTTGTAAAAAAACCCCAAAAACCTCTATGGCAAGTGTTATAACAGTGGTGAAAAATGTAAAGCTTTGCTTTTGAGTTGGGGGCACTTAGGCAATTCACAACAAAAATAAATAGTGTAAGAACCAGAATGGTGAAAACAAAACTTGCTACCTGACAATATAAATACAGAAGACCCTGACGTATGTACCGATAGCTTTAGAATTAGCAAGAAAGTTTATGAAGTTCGAGTTGAGTGCAGAATCAACTGTGAAATCAGTCTGGGGGCGCCTGGGGGGCTCCGTCGATGAAGCGACTGTCTCTGGACGTCGGCTCAGGTCGTGATCTCCGGGTCGGGAGATCGAGCCCCGTGTCGGGCTCCATGCTTGGTGTGGAGCCTGCTAAAGATTCTCTCTCTCCCTCCCCCTCGGCCCTCCCCCACCAAAAAATCAGTCTCATCCTGTGCATCAAAACCAGGAAATTAGAAATTAAAGATTTGAACAGGTGCAGTTTACAGTGGCGTAAAAGGCGAGAACCAGCACTGTGTGTGCCAGAAGGCGTGCAGGAGATCTTCGAGGGACATCACGATCCAAACAGACCATATAAAAATATCAGATTTCCCCACATCGAGACTTAATGCAATTCCAGTTAAAATGTTTCCTGGTTTCTTGTTTGAATTTGAAAGGCAGTTCTAATAATCATGCAGCATGGTAAAGGGTTGAAGCTAGCCAGCCGGCTCTGGACGAAAAGACCCTGGGAGTCTTGCTCCTCTGACTTGAGGACTAAACCCTAAAGCTGTGGTATAGACGGGGAGTGCCGTTATGTACAGGGACAGACAGATTGGTAAGACCAGTAGGCCAGCAGCGTAAGGAGCCGAGAAATAGATGGACGGGTCTGTTTGTGCTTGATGCATGATGCCACGGGCTTCTGTGAAAGGCTCAGTGCGTGGCCGTGGTAGTGAGGACGGACGCCAGCTGTGACCCTCCTCTCTCGGAGTGACTCCCACCCCTTTCAGATGCCAATTCTGCTGGGAAGCCTTCCCCTCCCTCCCAGCAGAGTGGTGTCCCCTGTGCTCCCCAAGGCCTGTGATCTCACCCTCGAGCATTTGTTGTTAGGATGTGAGTTCGGGGTTGTGGTCCTCACACCGTGGGGGGTTGGAATAGGTGCTCAGTGAGTGCTTGTAGATCGAGCTGGATGGGGGGATGTCCGCCTTAGAGACACCCCACTAGTTTTGCCTGACAGTAGCTTAAAGACTTTCATTTCTTCTGTGAGGTTTCTAAGACCAGATAATCCTTATCCTGATGAATTAAAAGTTTAAAGAACCCAGAACTGGGACATTTCTGAACAAGGACCTTACTTATTGTCCCAAGACTGGTGGTACTGAGATGACAGGTCCCTTGCTTCTTGCTGGGAGAGGACAAGGTTCTAGAAGAGTTTCTACTCAAGAGAGCACCCCTTCTGTAGACTCCGATGATTGAAGTCCTATAGGGTTGCCAGACTGAATACAGGAAGTCCAGTTAAATTTGAATTTCAGCTAATTTTCAGTATCATTATGTCCCATATAATATTTACATTTAACTGGACAGCCAGTATTTTTGTGAAATTGGGCAGTTCTCATTGGAATAAACTTGGGAATAAAATTAAAGGTTTTTTGAATATGTAATTCTTCAGTGGGAAATCTGACTTATAAATAAGGATGGTGAATATTTTGAAGAGCGAACAAAGTAGTCATTGTTCTTTATTTGTGAAATCTGAATGAAATTCTTCCAAATTAGCCTTAAAAAACATCTAAAAAGTATCAGTGACTTCCCCGGTGCCCACCATCCGTGCATCTGATGATGCTAACTGTTGTAAGGGTCTGAAAAACATGAATGTTTAGCAAAATATTTTCATAAAGCCCAATTTATTGTATTTACCCATATTTTTACCTCTTTTGTTGTTCTGTTTTCCTTTCTGATGTTCCAGGAGCCTTTGTTTCTCATTTCCTTTCTATTTCAAGAGCTTCCTTTAGCCATCCTTTACTCCGGGTCCGCTGGTGACAGATTTGCTGAGTTTTCCTTCATGTGAGGATGTCTGGGACCCCCTTAAGTTTTGAAGATATTATCACGGATGGTTCTTTTTTTTTCAGGACTTGCCAGATATCATGCCACTTTCTTATGGTCTCCATGGTTTTCTGATGACAAATCATGTCATTCAAACTGTTTTTCTTTGGGGTGCCTGGGTGGTGCAGTCGTTAAGTGTCTGCCTTCGGCTCAGGGCGTGATTCTGTCGTTCTGGGATCAAGCTCCGCATTCGGCTCCTCTGCTGGGAGCCTGCTTCTTCTGCTTCTTCCTCTCCCACTCCCCCTGCTTGTGTTCCCTCTCTCGCTGTCTGTCTCTCTCTGTCAAATAAATAAATAAAATCTTTAAAAAAATTGTTTTTCTTATATAGGTAAGATGTTTCTGGGGTGCCTGGCTGGCTCAGTTGGTAGGACATGCGACTCTTGATCCTGGGGTCATGAGTTTGAGCCCCATGTTGGGTGTGGAGATTACTTAAATAAATAAATAAACTTAAAAAAAAAAAAGATGTTTCTCTCTTGCTGCTTTCAGGGTGTTTCCTTTGTCCTTAGCTTTGAGGAGTCTCACGATGTGCCTTGGTGCAGATTTCTTTGGGTTTATCCTTTTTGGTGTTTGCTTAGCTTCTTGAATCTGTAGGGGTGTGTGTGTGTCCCTCCCTCTTCCCAGCACTTGGATGACATGAGTGTCACATCTTTCATTATCATCCCACAGGTCTCTGAGACTGTTAATTTCTGTTGCTAGTCTGTTTTTTCTCTCATGTTCAGATCGGAGATTTCTACTGCTCTCTCTTCCACTTCACCAGTTCTCCCCTCTGCCTTTTCTGTTCTGCTGTGGAACCATCTGGTGTGTTTTTAAAAGACTTTGGTTATGGTATTTTTCAGTTATAAAATGTCCGTTAGTTTCTTCAGATCTTCTGTTTCTTTGCTGAGGCATCTATTTTTTCATTTATTTCAAGTGTGTTCATAATTCCTTATTGAAGCATAATTATGATGGCTGCTTCAAAATCCTTGTCAGATAATTCCAGCAGATGTGTCATCTTGGTGTTGGGATCTGTTGACCGGCTTTTCTCATTCAAGTTGAGATTTTTCTGTTTCTTGGTTTGATGAGTGATTTTTGGTTGTATCCTGAACATTTTGGGTATTTGGGATTTTTTAAAAATCTGTTTTAGCAGGCAACCTCTGATGCCTCCTCACTGAGAGAAGGGGGTGTGGTCTTGTTACTGTCAGGTGGGGTGGAAGTCCAGGTTCCCTTCTTGGCTTCTGTTGACATCCTGGGGGTTGGAGAGGATGACTTCCCAGAAGCCATTGAGGTGTGGGGTGGCAGGGTGGTCACCTCATTACCACTGGACAGTGTTGAAAGTCCTGACTCTCCACCAGGCCTCCTCTGACACTACCATGGTGTGTGCGTGCGTGTGTGCGTGTGTGCATGCTGATTTCCTTTGGACTAAGTTTATATTTCAATCTTATATCTTAATCTTATATCTTATCAGCCATCTCAGGGGAAGCCCTAAACCCAGCGCTGCCTTGTCACTGATACTTAGAAGGACCTTAGATTTCAAGCATTATATTAATCTTTATAGAAAATAGGATGAAAACCAAAATGCAATAGGTTTACAGAGCCAGGATGGACAAGCAGAAGGCCACTGGGGGCTGGTGACAGTGTTGGAGTCCTGTAGGGTCTTCCTGGGGAAGGAGACAAATGCACCTGCCCTACTGTGAGTCTTCCTGTGGACAGAGAACCTACTTGGAGGGCTTGGAGGGCTCTGGGCCTGATGCCAGTTGGGTCTCTAGCCTTGGGCAGGATACCCATGCTCTGGGTCCTGTTTTCCTTATTAACAAATCAAGGGGAGGAACTGACAGTCTCTGGTGAGTAACTAAGCATCTTTGGCATTTCCCCTTCTTGTCTGTGATGGCAAAATCAAAATTAAGGAAGCCCCAGAGGAGTGGGGAAATTGGATTGACCTGGTGATTAAGCCTGGGGAGTGTGTGTGGGAGTTTGGATCCAGTGGAACAGAGTGACAGCTTGGGGGTCAGCACATCATAACGTCATCATCCATGTCTGGTTTGACTCTAGAAACAATAAACATTCCTCCCCCCAAATCCTTAAAATCTAAATCAACTTTACAAGTCATCCAGCTCTGACACTGGCCTGTTGTGGGTCATTCTGGGGACGGGGACCCTGGGGAAGGCTCACACCTCATTCTTTGGGCTGAGCCCTGACCTTGTCCTGGACAGGCCCAGAGAGGAGGCAGTGTTCCCGAGGCATTTCCAGAGACCCAGAGCTGGTGCCCTGTGTTCCAGGCCTCTCAGGGAACCCTGCACTGTCTTCTAACATCATACAAGTCCAGGACAGGATGTTCTGGTCACTGATGGAACAACAAGGTGCAAATTGGTATTTGGGGGCTCCTGGGTGGCTCAGTCGTTAAGCGGCTGCCTTCAGCTCAGGGCGTGATCCTGGCGTTCTGGGATCGAGCCCCACATCAGGCTCTTCCGCTGGGAGCCTGCTTCTTCCTCTCCCACTCCCCCTGCTTGTGTTCCCTCTCTTGCTGGCTGTCTCTCTCTGTCAAATAAATAAATAAAATCTTAAAAACAAAACAAAACAAGGTGCGAATTGGTATTTGGACAGAGGAGGATTTCCAGCAACTCTGGGGAGAGGAGTCTTTGAGTCCTTTCACCTAAATAAGAAAGTTTAAAAAAGTAAAGAAAAAAAAAAGCTGGGAAGCATATGAGTGGGCTGCCTGATGAAAGAGACAGTGATGAGAAAGGCTCTGGTCTCTTCTCTGTCCTGGGTGTGAGATATCTGGACGCATTGCCTCCATTGGTGCAGGGATGGGCCCAGCCCCTCCCGAGCTCCCAGTGTGGCTGTGCTGGCAGCCTGGCTGAACTGTCCGTGTGGGGCGTGCGTGGTCACAATCCTGCGTTCAGTTCAACAGGTGCATGCATTGTACCCGGTGCAGAGCTGGGGAAGGGACAGCTTCCAGAGCCCCAGGGCCACTGGGCCACTGGGGAATGCCAGTGGAGGAACTCCGGCAGGCACAATGCAAACTTTTACTTCTAGCAAGAAAGGACAGTTTCTCAACAGTCAGCGTTGTGAGAGTTGATCAGTCTCTCCATGCTTCGTGTCTGCCCTGGCAGGGGAGGAGGCTGGGGAGGGGCTGAGCGGATTGCCCCCGTGTACAAAAGCACTGGAGAATGACAACTTCAGCTGCACCGCCCACCCCGTTTAACACAGACCTCAGCCGGGGTTCCAGCAAGTTAATGGTGGCCCTCATCCCGAGTTTTATTGTTCGGTTGTTGGTCCTTTATTGTGTAATTTGGCCTGATGGAGGGCTGAGAAACTGCATTGTCTTATTTCACCCTTGACATTTTTATTGCAGGAAATTTTCAAATCTGTGGGAAAGACTGTTCAGGCGGCTTCCTTGGGAATTATTTAAAGAGAGACAGGTTAGCTACTGAATGTAGGGAGGGAGGAAAAAAGCGAGGGAGAGAGAAAGAACGTGCAGGAGGGAAGGAGTTTACAAGTGAGGAACCCCTAATCACAGCATTTTACTTCTCTGCTTGTTCTTGGTATCACCATTTTCTAAGTGAGAAGTACTTTCCCGATAATTTTGTTCCCCTCTCTGTTAATCATATGTGTCCCAAGCCTCTGTGACCTTGGCCATTTCTCTTCACTCCTCTAGGCCCATGTCTCTTCATGTGTAAGGGGAGACCGAGAATGTCCTCTACTGCTTAGGCTTATTTCAAGGGTTAAATGAACCCAAGCAGGGGATGCCAAGGAAAGGAGTACTGTTTAAGGGGGCGTGTATTGAAGTGGGCGGGGAGGGGTCCTAGGGGGAAACCACCTCTAGCCGAAATCGGGGAGTTTCCTAGGAAAAGGAGCAGGTTTGAGGGTGGAAGGAGAGGGGGAGCTTGTGCAGAGGCCCATGGTAGATGGGTGCCCAGTAACCCCAGGGGCTGCGAGGAGGCAGGCCAGTGAGGCTGGAGGGAGAGAGGAGCAAGGGAGTTGGGGAGGCCAGCAGGTGGAGACTATGGAGTGTCCACTGGGCCAGGTGAGCTCTCTCATCCTCATCCCAACAGCCTTAGGAAGCCACCTAAGGGTTTAAGTACGGAAAGTCACAATGGGACTTGCATTTTGCAAAGAGTGTATTGGCCACAAAAGCCAGTCTCAGTGTCTGGGTTGGGGGGCGGGTAACGATTTGCCCATTTTCTGAGGCCAGTGTGGATTCTGTAGCTTGGATTGTGGTGGTGGTTGGCGGCACAGGGGAGGGGGATGGAGAAAAGTGGGCTGATGTTAGAATGGCTTAGGGAGTCAGATCTTCTGGTCTTGGTGACTAATCAGATAATGAGTTGTAAGGGGGAGGAAGGTATCAAGGACTGTGCCTCGATTTCTACCTCATGCAACTGGACAGAGTCTTGTCATTCACTGATATGGAAGCTACTAGACCAGATCTGGTCTTGGAAATGTTCAGTTTGAGGTATCTTCAAGACATCCCAGTGAAAAATGTGGAACAGGTCTAGTGGGATGTACAATTTCAGAGTTCAGGGTTGAGATCTGGCCCCATTTTTTTCACCTTTTCCTGTGTCTACACTGACTGCCATGCCTTTTCAGTTCCTCCGTTGGGAGTGAGAATAAACTTCCCTGACCCTTGATGGGAGGCTCAATTTTCTTCCATAACCGCCCCCCCCCCCCAGCTCTTCTCAACCCCTCATTTCCTTGCAGCTCTACCCAGCAGATCCTTTTCTTCCTATGCATGGTTCAAACTCCGCCAAGTGTGCTGCGCTCACAAGGCTGCACGTTCCAAGTTCTCTAAGTACAGCTGCTCAGGTATTGTTCCTCCCCACCTTCAGATCCACGGAGCTAGAGATCGGGTATCTGCTCCCTGCACCTAGCGCACGGCGGTGGGACTGGCATGGCCTTGCTCTCTAGATATTCCTCTTCAAAGGGGGGGGGGAATGGGAGGCTCCACGGAGTCACTGGCCCGTAGCAATTCTGTCATCTGGCTGGGCACATGTTGGAGGTTCCTTGATTAGGTCTCCAGGCCCGGAGATGATTCTTCAGAGTGTGTGGCTCTGTCCCTTGGCCTCTTGGCTCCACCCTCTGAGTCATTCTTCCTTTTTCTGTGAGAGATGGTGCGTGTCTGCAGTGGAGTCATTTTCACAGTCTTATTCCTGTCAGTGGAATTTTGGGATCAGATCAGCTCCTTTAATTTAGTTCTACCGATATCTATCCCCTTCAGTCTAAGCTGGCAGTGTCTTCGCTGATGTAATTCTGTCTGCAGTGACGTGGCTGACATGTGAATCTCACCGGGGTCTGCTTCATTAGACACCTACATTCACAAGTCTCTTCCAGATAAGCCTTTAAGCTTTGTTTCTTCCTTCTTTGGGTTAATTGTTATTTTTAAATTTCTTGAAATGGAGACTTTGATGATTGATTTTTAGCTTTTTTTCTTTTTCTTTTACGTGCACTTAAACTTACAAAATTTCCCTCTGAACATGACTTTGACTTTAATCTCTTAAGTTTTGATATGTTCTACTTTCATTTTCATTCATTTCAAAATATTTCTAATTTACATTATTTTTTTTAACTTATAGGTTATTTAAAAGTGTTTTAATTTTTTTCTGCAGTTGTGGGTTAATTCCACTATAATCAGAAAATAGAGAATACAATGTGTTTAACTATTTAAAATTGTTGAGATTTCAGTATGTTGCTCAAGTCTTCTGTATATTTACTGATATTTTTGTCTGCTTATTTGTCCACTTTGGATAGATATTTATTAAAGTATTTCATTTTGGTTGTGAATTCACCCATTTTCCCTCTATTTATGTAATTATTTGCTATATATATATACATATATATATATGTATATATATAAATTTTTAAAAGATTTACTTATTTATTTTTAGAGAGAGAGAGTGTGAGGGGGGAGAGAGATAGAGATAGAGATAGACATAGAGATAGAGAGAGAGAGGAGCAGACTCCCTGCTGAGCATGGATCCCAACTCAGGGCTGGATCTCAGCACCCTGAGATCATGTCAAGCTGAAACCAAGAGTCAGATGCTTAACCGACTGAACCACCCAGGCAGGCCAATTTGCTTTATATATTTTAAGCCTATATTATTAGGTGCATATGTATTTGGAATTCTCAATACTTCCTGACCCTTTTATTATTATGAAAGATTCCTCTTTATTTATGCTGCTTAGTTTGGAGTTTAATTTGATATCAGTAAACTTCACTGGCTTTCCTTTCATTAGTGTTTGTATAGTATATCTTTTTGAACACTCCTTTTACTTTCACATTCTCTGTATTCTTATATTTAAGATGTGTCTCTTATAAGCTTCAAGCTTCATCAAATTGAACTTTGTATTTTTATTCAATCTGATAGTTTGTCTTTTAATTGGTGTATTTAACAAAATTACATTTATTATACTTGCTGATATATTTGAGCTCAAATCTACCTACCACCTTGTAATTTTTTCTTTGTTCATGTGTTGTGTTCCTTGACCCAGATTCCCCTTAAAATAATTTCCTGTATTTTCTTTTTTTTTTTTAAGTTTTTATATATTTATTTGACAGAGAGAGAGAGACAGCCCGCGAGAGAGGGACACAAGCAGAGGGAGTGGGAGAGGAAGAAGCAGGCTCCCAGCAGAGGAGCCTGATGCGGGGCTCGATCCCAGAATGCCGGGATCATGCCCTGAGCCGAAGGCAGCTGCTTAAAGACTGAGCCACCCAGGCGCCCCCGATTTCCTGTATTTTCATCTGTATTTTTCTTTCTGTGTTTAATTTTCTACTGACTTCTTCCAGTTCTTTAATTCTCTCTTCAGCTATGTATAATCTGCTTTTAAAGTCATGTACTGAATTCTATTTTTTTTGAAATACTATTTTCCTCTTTTCTTTTTTCAGTGAGGTGTAATTCAGGGGCTCCTGGGTGGTGCAGTCAGTTAGGCAACTGCCTTTGGCTCAGGTCATGATCCCAGAGTCCTGGGATCGAGCCCCACATTGGGCTCTCTGCTCAGCAGGGAACCTGCCTCTCCCTCTGCCTGACGCTGCCCCTGCTTGTGCTCTTTCTCTCTCTCTGTCAAATAAATAAATAAAATCTTCAATGAGGTATAATTTATATATGATAAAGTGCATAAATCTTGTGGTTAGCCTGATGAATTGTTACACACACATCTCTCTGCTCTGTCTCAACCTCTATCTCTATATCATCATTTACTATATTCATATCCAAATAATCACCTGTATCAGGTAGCACCTGAGTCTCCCTCATGTCCCTTGCATATGATATTTCCCTCAGAGATAACCATTTTTTTTTACCACCTCTACACCATGGATTAGTTTTATCTATTTTTGAATTGCCTATAAATGGGTTCCTTAGTATGTATTCTTTTATACCTGTTGTTTACTCAACATTATGTCTGAATTCATCCATGTTGTTTTGTTTAGCAGTGGTTTTTTATTGTTATGTAGAAATCCATTATACAAATATACTACATTTTATTTGTTTATTCTACTGTTAATGGACTCTTGACTTGTTTCTACACTATTATTCTCTTGTGACTTTTTCTCTTGATTCTGTGTCCAATATGTCTGGTAATTTTTGATTGAATGTTGGGCATTGCATCATAAATTGATGTAGTTCTGAATGGTATTATCTTCCTTTAGAGAGGGTTTACTTTTGCTTAGGGGTAGACTGGTTTAATTTAATCAGTGAACTGATTCAAGGTGGTTTTTAGTCTTTGTAAGGCCAAATCAGTTTCTGGATCATTATTCACAGGTATGATCCTCAATGCACCCTGAACTCCAATTACTCCACAGCCTAGTGACAGTGCCTGAACCTCTACTCGGCTTTTCAGACTCTTGACTTTTGTTTTCTCCAGGGCCTGTCAGCCGATGGGCTGCGGTTTGCACATAAGCAATCAGTCTGTGGAGATAAGTGATGAAGAGTGTTGGGCTCACTTCTGTGCATTCACCTTGTCTCTTAAGGTCCTCATGTTTTGGCTGAATTGGTACCTTGAACCAAATGGTACCTCTTAAACCTATGAGATTGGCGAGAATCTGCTTCTCTCACTCATAGCCACTTTCTGCTTGGCTTCTAATCCTCTCAAATCCATGCTGCTTAGGAATTTCCTCCTACCTGGAAGGTAGGAACAGCACTCTCACATTAGTCAGTTTTCTTCTCTCTGGGATCTTTGTGTTTTATCCAACTTTTCTTGTTCTTTCTGGCAGGGAGTTTGGTCTGATACAGGTATTCTGTCATGCTAGAGCAGATTGATGGAATAATTCCAGACTGCTTCAGCAGCAGTTTGCATTTTATCAGATGATTTTTAAATTTGATTTTCATAATTGTCCCATGAAGTAGTTAGCAGAGTTATTGTCACTACTTTACAGATGGGGGACACTGAGGCTCAGAGAGCTAAAATGGTTGTGGGAGTTTCTATAGCCAATATGTGGTGGGCCATATTTAACCCTTTCTCAACACTTGGGGCCCACTTGCATTGTACCTGACACCATTTAATAGAACCCAAACTGTGCTCAGGGAACAGGAAACAGCAGTAATCGAAGAAGGGGGACCTGGTGGGTGGTGGTTCAGTAACTGAGTTAAAAGGAAGGTACTCAGTGAAACATGAGTGAAACTCTCTATAAACAAATGCCATGTGGATGCAATTATTTTCACTCTAAGTGACTGGAAAGTCCCAGCAGCCAATAAACCTGCTCCATGCGCAGTGAATGGGGCCATCACCACCTCCTTTGAACGGAAGTGCTGAGAAGCAGAGCTGGAGACACCAGCCCCAGTTGAACAGAGGCTCGGGGACTGTGGGGTGCCCTCTGCTGGTTGGCTGCTTCAGGATCGCCTCTACAAATGCAAAGGGCAGCATTGTGGGGTGAATGGTGGGTTTTTCTTGGCTGGTGTTGGTGGTTGGCACAATGATTTCATGAGCAGAGTACCATTCGCCCATCTTTCCCGAGAGAAGTACCAACCCACAGGTGAGGAAGTGGAGGCTCTGCAAGGGTGTGGTGCCCCTGAGACACAGAGTCTGGTCTGAGCCACACTGAACATTCTTGAGGGAAAGGCAGCAACGGGGAAGGGCCTCCTTTATTGTGTTTGTACATCTGTGAGGGAAAGTAAGCCCCTTCAGGTGGTTTCCTGGGACTCCTCTGAACTTTGTATATTCCAATGTGGTGTGAAGAACAGTCTGGAGGATCTGGAGGCTGATATGGACCTGTCCCCCAGAGAGTGTTTGAGGAAAGAAAAGAAAATGGGTGGACAGCTCGCATCTGGTATGGCGGCCTGATAGAACCTGTGCTCTTCTGCCCGTCTCTCACTTTGCTGCTTAGTGCATTTGCTTAATCTGGGATAATCATCTTAGGACAGGTGGTGTTAGGTCGCCTAGTCACCATGCCTTGCCTGGAGTCCCCTTGGCTCTGGGCTTCTGTGAGTCTGTGTGTGGTCTCCTGGGAACCCCTCCTTCAGCCCTCTCAGTCCCCTCAGCACATGGTACCAAGGTCACCAGGATTCCTGTGAGGGAGACTGGGGTGCCACTTTCCTCTCAGACACTCACTCTTCACATCCCTCATGTGAGCATTCTGGTCCCCTTCAGGGAACCAGGAAGCTCCAATGTTTCCAGTGGGTGCAGATCCAGGGGTCACACTTCTGTGGCCTCACTGACTGTTCGTGGAGACCCTTCCAAGCCAATAACACTTTCTGCCTCATGCCTCAGGCTCCTAGATGAGGATGTGCCATGTTCCGCATTCTTTCAGTGCCTCTCAGGTGTCCTTTCTCCTCAGTGCTTTATGTCCTTTCAAAGAGAAGTGTTGGCACTAATATCTATTTCTTCAAATTACGTCTTGTTATGGACGGAATCGTGTTCCTCAAAATTCATATGTTGAAGCCCTAAACCCCAATGTGACTGTATTTGGAGACAGTGCTTCTAAGAAGGTCATTGAGGCTAAAAGAGGTCATAAGGATGGCACCCTGATCTAATAGCACTGATGTCCTTATAAGAAGAGGAAGAAGCACCAGAGATCTTCACTCTCTGTGAGTGCACAGAAGGCCGTGTGAGCACACAGCAAGAAGGTGGCTATCTACAAGCCAGGAAAAGACCTCACCAGCAACTAACCCTCATGGCCCTTGATCTTGGACTTCTGGTTGCTAGGGCTGTGAGGAAATAAATTTCTGTTGTTAAAGGCCCCCACTCTGTGGCCCTTTGTTATAGCAGCCTGAGCTGACTAATACAACTACCATTTACTAGTGACTGCAGCCTGAAAAATATCATTTCTTCCACCTCCCTTCCCCACTGGGGAAACTTTCCTGGTTTCTTGGAAACATTTTTTATCTAATGAAGCACATCAAGTCCATGAAACCTCTCAAGGTAAGCAGAATGAAGCAGACCTTCAGCTGTCCACACACACCCACACCCACATCACATACATACTTCCCATCTCACACACTCATTACAGAGATACCTCACATCTCACACACACACCTCACTTACGTACCTCACATCTCACACACACACCTCACTTACGTACCTCACATCTCACACACACACCTCACTTACGTACCTCACATCTCACACACACACCTCACTTACGTACCTCACATCTCACACACACACCTCACTTACGTACCTCACATCTCACACACACACCTCACTTACGTACCTCACATCTCACACACACACCTCACTTACGTACCTCACATCTCACACACACACCTCACTTACGTACCTCACATCTCACACCTCACTTACGTACCTCACATCTCACACACATACACACACACACCTCACTTACGTACCTCACATCTCACACACATACACACACACACCTCACTTATGTACCTCACATCTCACACGCACACCTCACTTACGTACCTCACATCTCACACGCACACCTCACTTACGTACCTCACATCTCACACGCACACCTCACTTACGTACCTCACATCTCACACGCACACCTCACTTACGTACCTCACATCTCACACGCACACCTCACTTACGTACCTCACATCTCACACGCACACCTCACTTACGTACCTCACATCTCACACACACACCTCACTTACGTACCTCACATCTCACACACATACACACACACACCTCACTTACGTACCTCACATCTCACACACACACATCACCTCACATACGTACTTCACATCACGCACACACACACACACACACACACCACACGCATCTACCCCAGTGCATGTATTCCCACAACTGTGGTGTGATGTGTGTGTTTGGGATATGGTTATGATTAGTGACTGAGGACTTGCTTCCATGTTTGGAATTGCAGGTATGGGGACTGGACTGCTCCCTCACTGGGTAGCACTGACAGCCACCTGATCTCACGTACTCACCTTCCCAAGGGCAGGAAGTGCTCACCACTGCAGGCCTTGGAAAATTGAAGGAGATGGGATGCTTAAGGATACTGCTTTCGGGGCTGGCACTGACCTTCACCCAAGCCTTGCTACAGTGGGATGAATCGTGTCCTGTCCTAACCCATACTATCCACGGATGTTGGCCTTAATTGGATGTAGGGTCTTTGTAGATACAAACAAGTTAAAATGAGATCATACTGGAATAAGAGTGGCCCTAAATCCAATGACCGGTATCCTTAAAAGAGGAAGGAGAGGGAGGTTTGGACACAGAGACTTGGAGGAGACCCAGAGAGAATAAGGCCACGTGAAGAGGGAGGCAGAGGTTGGCCTGAAGCAACCTGAAGTAGTGCCAAGGGTTGCTGGAGCCCCCACAGGCTGGAGGGAGGCCTGCAAGTGATTCTTCCTCAGCCTCCAGAAGGAACCAACTCCACCCGTGCCTCAGCCTTGGACTCTGGGCCTCCTGAGCAGTGAGAGAATACATCTGTGTTGTGTTAAGCCCCCCAGTCTGTGGTTCTTTGTTACAGCAGCCCCAAGAGACGGTCTCAATTCCATGACTATTTCTGGAGCTCTAGTCAAGTGACAGCCACTGCTCTTGGTGCCAGGCGAATAGGATGGCCTGGTCCTGTCCTCCTGGGACCTTCAGCCCAGTGACCGAAGAAAAAAATGGGAAAAATGTCTCTCTGGTTGTCATGTGGGCCCCAGAGGAGGGATTCTGGCTTGCTTGGTGATATGTCCTGGGGATTGGGGACCTCGTGAGGAGGGGATTTTTCCAGAACAATCTAGTAGATTAGGGATGGGGGAGGGTAGACAAATGGCGGCCTGCGCAAAGGCCCAGAGGGGTGAAAGGGCATGGTTTAAGGTTCAAGTTTAACGAGAGCATCCTGGCCATGGTCTGAATCAGCTTTCAAATGGCACTGGCTCTCCAGGTGCTGCTCGGGAGGCTGGCCTGGCCTAGGTGCCTTGCCTCCCCCAGCTGCACCTCTGCCCTGTGCCTCTGTCCTCACATTCCAAAAGTTGCTTTAATTAGCCTCACCTTTGGCCTACATGGCCTGAGGCCAGAGGTGGAATCCACATTCTTATAAAGTGTTGAGAATTATTCAAAAGCAGGAGAGGCTGCCCTTTGATCACCGTTAGAGCGTCTATTGTGTTCTGGTAATCATCAGTCTCCATGAACTTCCCCTCCTTCCCCGCGTTCCCTCCCTCCCCCAGGTCGGCAGTGCCCCCCCTCAGAAAGTCCCGGGTGGAGGGCGAGTGACCTCAGCCCACGTGGCTCCCGCCACAGCCTTGCTGCAGTCGGGCCTCACCCTGGCGCCCGTGCGCGTTCCTAACCATTTTCAGGAGAATACTAATTTCCACTCGCACGGACTCCCCTCTGGCAGGGCCTAGCCCCCAGGGGCAATGTTCAGAACTGTTCTGGTTCCTCTCAAAGGAAAAACGCACCAGTTGCCAGCAGCATTTTATAGAAGGACTTTGAAATAAGGAATTCCTCTGTCCCAGGGTTGCCGCCCCTCTGAATGGCGTGACCTCCTTCCAGGGGCTGATCCAGCCCTGGAGTTGTGTCGGTGCCGGAGCCCTGGAATGTTCTCTGATTCCGATGACTAGTTTCTGTTTCTCTGCCTCTGCTTTTGTGGAGCCAGGAGGGGTGTGAATCGTGAAGGAATGAAACCTTTCTTCAAAGACTGACCAGGGGCTTTGGCGATGACGCTGGTGGGGGGGCTCTGAGGGGTTTTTAAGACCCTCCTCCGCATTCTCACGGCCTGACGCCTCGCCTTGAGCGAAGTTCTCCACACGCTCAGCCCCCTCCTGCTGTACCGGAGATTCGAAGAACGGCTGTCTTGTGGGACCCAAATGACAGTGGAGTCGTGTGCTCAGGCTGTCCGAGCTGCTGTCCCCGGGCAGAGGCCGGCCGGGCTCCCTGCGGCCTCCCGGAGAGCAGGGACGCTGTGCTAGAGCGGCCTGCATCCCTCTTGGGCCCTGTCCTCGCAGCACGCGGCCGGGAAGCTGCAAGGCCGTGGCCTCGTGGCCTTCACATGTGCTCCTGCTCAGGCCTCCCGACTCGCGGGGCACCCGCTCGGAGGTGTCTAGTCATTTGTACCGCTGGGAAGTCGGCTTTCCGTGGGGCGTGTGTGTGTCTGTGTGTCTGTTTTATAAAGAAAACAAAACTGGTTTTGAAGAACGTAGCTGAATACCAAATACCGAACGTGACTTACGTGCTGCCAGAGCAGGGGTTCTGCCCCCTTGGGACGAACGGCCATGGCCGGATGCATTTTTAGTTGCCACACCCCAAGGGGTCGCAGCCGGTGGGTGGGGGCAGAGACGCTGCTCCGCAGTCCGCCGAGTACGGGCAGCCCCTGGGCGCAGAATGGCGCGGCCGAAACGTCCCGGCGCCGCCGTGGCCAGAGCCCGGCCTGCAGCTGGATGCGCTGGAGACAGGCTGTCCGGTCGTGGAGGACGTTTGCTTCTCTGCTTCTCTGTCAAGAGCAGGTGGTGCTGCCGGACATCTCACTGGTCGGAAGAGCGTCCCCCACGACAGGAAGGGCCCAGACGGCTCTGGGTCCTCTGTCCTGGCCCCCAGAGCCACCCCTCCGCAGAGATGCTCGGATACGTTCGGAGCCCGGACCTTCTTCTGCCCCCGTGGAGCCGGTCGTCGCGGCGCTAACGGAGCAGGCACCGGGCGGAAGGCCAGGAGGAGGCAGGCCCAGGCTTCCCGTGTTGTTCCCGGTGGAGTCACACAGACACAATCTTCTCAGCGAGGTTGGGTGACGGCACGTGTGGAGCGTTGCCAACGGAGGAAATTGCTGAGGCTCTTATTGGGGTCAGTCCCACAGGCACGCAGCGTGTGCGACTGAGCCCAGCTACTCAGACTGCAGCCCCCGGAGCGAAGACAGGTGCTCACCGTCAATCAGTCTGCAGGCGTAAGCGAGCTGGTCACCCTGGCACGGGCTCGGAGTCTCTCCGCTCCACACTCGTCTTTCACCGCTCTGTCCCTGAAATCGTGTCTTCAGAATCTGTCATTGCTCTAGTCTGGATGCTTCGCGATTTAGCCCTCTCTCCCCTTGCCTTGAAAAGTGCCCATGCGTTTTCACCCTCTGGTCCCTCTTTGGTGTCTGACTCCCAGAGTTTTTGAAACCGGTCCCACCGGGAAGAGTGGGGTTTGGAAATCCGCTCTCTGGCGGCGGTCTTGTTTTGCACACAAGCCGGCTGGTGGGGGACCCTGTACCTTCTGTCTTTCCCACAGGGGGGAGCCCCATGCCCTCTAGCTACCCATGCTCCAGTCCCTCTCTCCTCATGATTACTCTGGAATCCCGTTAAGGCACCTGTGCCCCACACATCGTCCTTCCTCCTCTTGATGATGGGGCCGACTCTTGTTCATCCTCCCTTTCTTGTTCTTCCATGGCAGCACCTGCACAGGGAGGACTCTGTCTGACTGTGCCCTCATCCTCCCTCAGCTCAGGGGTCCATGAGGGTACAGGGCTGGGACAGCTCCAAGGAGGCCAGACAGCCGTTGCTCACACAGGTAGTGATGGTGATAGGAGCCCAGACCTCCTTTGCATGGCTCCCCAGTCATTCCCCAGACAGGCTCAGCCCTTCAGAGCAGAGGGCAGTTGCAGGTCACTCCAGTCTTTTCAAGTGACATTCAGCAAGAGGCATATGGCTTCCCATCTGGTTGCAAGAGGTGGTGGAAAGGATAGCCCTCTGCCAGGAAAGGGGAGTCAGCCCAGCAATGTGGTCTGCTTCCCCTGGTGGCCAGGGGCCAGTGAGCCCCTTGGGTGCAGATGTTAACCCTTAGTGCAGCCTGGGTAGGGCACCGGTGCCCTGGAGGCAATGTTTCAGACGGGGTTGACAGGATCCCTCTCTGCTGAATGGAATGAAGTATAGAAACCTTATCTCTCTTTATGTCCCTGTACCCCACTGATGATATCATTGTTTTAAATATTTACTCTAAATATATTGAGAACCATATCACACAGTGTTATGATTTTAAACATCAAGCATAATCTCAAAATCTCAGGAGGAGAAGGAAAGCCTGTTGTAGTTCTCTGGGTCTTTTTCTTATGCGTGTTTTTCTTCCTTTCTGATGTCCCGGGTTCCTTCTACTGTGTGCTTTCTGCTCAGAAAACCTCCATAAGTCATTCTTTAGGACATGTCTGCTGGCGACAGATTCTCTTATTAGCTTTCCTCCATCTGAGAATATCTCATTTTCTCCTCATTCCTACCCAGGGAAACGATTCTGGGCAGACGGTTCTCTCTTCAGCACTTGAACTACTGTGCTGCTTCCTTCTGGACTCTGGTTTCTCCCGAGAAATCCACTGCCATTCGCATTGTTCTTTTCTCTGTAGTACGATGCTGTTTTTCTCTGGCTGCTTTCAAGATCCTTTCCTTGTCTTGCTCTTAGACATTAGCTAGGATGTGTCTTGGCACAGTTTCTGTGGGTTTATCCTTTTTGGAGCTTGCTTGGCTTCTTGAATCTGTAGGTTTGTGTCTTTTGTCAAATTGGTGAAGTTTTCAGCCACTATATCTTTGAATGTTTTGCAGCCCCTTCTTCTTTCTCCTCTCCTTCCAGGACTCTGATGACACGGACATTGGATCTTCTGTTATAGTCCAACAGGTCCCTGAGACTCTGTAGTGTCTTTTCCCAGAATATTTTCTCTCCGTGTTCAGTTTGGATAATGCCTACTGTTTTGTCTCCCAGTTTACCATGTCTTTCCTCTGTCCTGTCCATTCTGCGGCTGAGCTTATCCACTGAGCTGTCTACCGAACTTTTTAGTTCTTAAATTTCCATTTAGAATATATTCGGTTTCTTTGCTGAGGCTTTCAATTTTTTTCATTTGTTACAGTCATATTTGTAATTGCTTGTTGAAGCTTTTTTGTCATGACTGCTTTAGAATCTCTGCCAGATAATTCTAACACTTCTGCCACTTTGCTGTCAGCATCTCTTGGTTGTCTTTTTTCACTCAGTTTGAGATCTGCCTGGTTCTCGGTGTGCTGAGTGATTTTGGCCTGGAGCCTGCGACACTCTGCTGGCGGGGGGGTGGGTGGGTGGGTGGAAGTAGATGTCTGGGCTCCACTTGCCCTTGCTCTTATGCGTGAGGAGGGGCCACAGCTTTCTCTGCGGTGTTTGGCTGGAGTAGAAGTTATTGTCTAAGAGTTTTCTGTCCAGCCAGGTGGCCTCTTTTCTGATCCTCTGGCTAGAGGGAGCAGGCTTCTGTTGGGGCTCTTTTGGACCTTTGCGCATTGACCTTTCTGGGTTGCAGCCTCATCGATCTCCAAGTCTGGAATATACTAGGTGAGAGCAAAGCCAGGGACCCCCCCCACCCCTGCCCCCCACAATGTGTCTCCTTTGGGTGCCTGGGGCCCTACCTAGTCTGCCACTTTTCAGGGTGTTTTGTATTTGTTTTGCATATAGTGTCCAGAGTTTTCAGCTATACTTAGTGGGAAAAAGTGGAAAAAAGTAAGTCCACTTCATCTTCCCAGAAGCAGAAGGAACATGAGTTCTTTTTATAATCAGAAAAAATAAAACGCAAGAGTGTTTGATCAACTGTTACATGTTAATTGGGTTGAAGGGATTAGAGAATGAACAGAAGACTGCCTTCAAGCTGAAATAAATCTGAGCAAAAACTCAGGGGGCTGGTTATAACAGAACTGAATAATAAAATCACTCTTTTGCTCATAAATTTTTCTATTTAAATATTTTGACCAGAATTGCCAATGAAATTTTGTATGTTTACATTCATCCATGACAAAGGAAGTTTGCTGCAAGGAGAGACTGCAACCCTGTGTAGTTCATAAAATTAATAACTGAGACATTGGACTTTTGCTTCCCTGTTCTTATTTCTTTCCAGCTTTTAGCTGAATCAGTGATTACTCTTTGTACCAGGAGTCCTTCCCAAAAGGTCTGCTTAAGTGTTCCAGCAGCTCAGGAAAGCAACAGAGGGGGAGCATGCGGGCGGTCTCCGCTAACCCCAACTGTTTCGTCCTTCAGAAAGCAGGGATGGGGTTTCCAGATTCAAAAGTCCTTTCTCTGGCTCTTCTTTTTCTGGGCAGCTGAGGGAGAGAGTCCATGGGTCTGAGGATGGAAGGGGAAGGCAGCAAGCCCCTACCATGTCCCCTGAGCCCCCGGCCCTCTCTGTGCTCCAGCGACATCACCCCCAGTTTCTCAGACCTCATCTGTGCCTTATGGATGCAGGTGAAGAGAAGGATTTCTGTTTTGCCCGTCATTACCGCGGTCACAAGGACAGTGGGTGCCATTTGGTCCTAGCAGTCAATGATACAGTTTGGGTCCTTGGATGCTGTCCCTTCCTTCCCTCCCTCCGTCCCTCCCCTCTCCCTCCCTCCCTCCCTCCCTTCTTCCCTCCCTCCTTCCTCCTTCCTTCCTTCCTTCCTTCCTTCCTTCCTTCCTTCCTTCCTTCCTTCCTTCTTCCCTCCCTCCCTCCCTCCCTCCCTCCCTCCCTTCCTCAAACGTGCTCAGAGTGCTGACTCTCAGACAAACTCTGTGTCTTAGTGCACCCTCTGGTGATATCTTGCCAGGGAAACACATAATTGCCCCCTTACCATGCACACGTGGGGATTTTCATAGCTTGGTGGCCAAAGGGAGGCAGAGACTAGATGCGTTATGTGAACGGGCCAGGCGAGCACCTGCTCGGAATGGACTATTCCAGTGAACACTGGTCTCATTCCTGCACTGCATAGATCCTTCGCCTCCCCGTTTATTGTCGTACCACTTCTTTCAAAATCAGCAAACTATGTGCCTGGATGTACACCCCCTGCCCCCCCATATCTGTATACATCGAAGATCTAGGTTATATTTTGCACCCAACGATGTCTTCTTCCTTCCCCTTCTTCTCTGTCTCCTTCTCCAAGAGGAGCAAAAGCAGATTAGCATTATAGCCCATTTTCTTCCATCTTTCTTTGCACCCACATAGCTTAAAAAACTGAATAAACTAGGGGAAAAAGGCAAATCACCCTGAACCTAGTTCTACTGTGCCACGAGCCAGCTGTGCCCCTTGGGGAACGTCAGTCACCTTTCCTGGACTTCAGCTCCTGACTGTCATAACTGAAGGGCTGGATCCTATGGCAACCCCGTTAAAAGGGTGCTCACTTTGGGCATCAGCCCAGATCTTGTTCTTTTCCCCGGGACTCAGACTGAAGGGCGAGGAGAACCCCTTCCTTGTGCACAGAGTAGCTTTGGGTCACTTAGATTCACTTCAGATGGTTTTAAGAATTGCCTTCTGCTGCTCCAAAGGGAGGGTGGGAATTCGCAGAGCCAGCACTGTCTGTTCTGCGTGGGAGGTGGGAGATGTCTAGACGGATGGTGCCAGAGCCTACTGGCTGGGTACTTGCGGGACACAGCCTCCTCCACTTACGTACCTCATCCCTGGGGCTGTCTGAGCCTACCAAGGAGGACCGTCAAATGAGATGAGTCTTCTTGATGAGAGTCCATTCCCCCACCATGAGATATGGAGAGACTAGTTTCTTTCTCTTTCTCTTTTTTGAAATGGGGCTGCGAGATTTAACGTTGTATCTATGCCACATTAAAATAGGAAGAAGAAACAGGTGACAGTCATTTAATATATTTTTTAATCTACTCTCTTTAAAATGTTATTTCAACCTGTAAACCATATAAAAATCATCAATGAGATATTGCATGTCCTTGTTTTGTACGGAGTCTTTGACACCAGTGTGTCCTTGACATGAACCGCACACATCAACGGCCTCCTGTGACCAGTGGCCACTCTACGTGTGGTTCAGGTCGAAGAGGTGAAATGGGGACGGGCAGGGAGGTTGGCGCTTGGCTGGCTCCGTGGGAGGGTCAGGTCCCCATGAAGGGAGGGAGGGTCTCCCTTGGGCAGATTCTCCTCTCTGTCAAAGAGGAGTCTATGGACAGGAAGGTGAGTGTGAGGGTGGGGGGTGTACTCTGATTGGGAACCCCCCCCCCAGGCTGTTTAGCAACTGAATCACATTTCCTCAGACGTACTCTCAGTCTCTCGGGAGGTGGGCAGAACACGAGGGGTCCAGCTCAGCGACCTGAGCCCACGGCTACACGGGGAGCCCTTCCCCAGGCCTGGGCTCTTGGACGAGGTTCGGGTGCACCCTTTGTGGCTCTGGTCAGCATGTCCTGGGAAGAGAATGGCTGTTCCTTCGCTCCTGCAGGGAGCAGAGGAAGGCTGGTCAGAAGTCAGGAAGATGGGGTTGGGCTGGTGGCCCGTGTCAGCCCGGCAAGGACACCTGGACTCTTCCTGGGGGTCCCCGACTCCCAACTCCACCACATCCTGCGATGCTGGTGCATTTCCCAGCATCTGCTGTGACCGCTCGTACGTGCTAATCACGTCACGAGTTGTTGCTTCCTGACCAAACCCGGGAAGGGACTCACTGCAGACTCGGTAGTTCTGGTGATGTCACATTTTGTCTCAGTTCTGGTTGTGTCTGTGTCGGTGAGCCATCTCAGGAAAGCCTGGCTCCCTTGCAAACCTTACTGGCAAGTTCGGTTTCTTTTCGCAGTGCTTTGTCTCTGTCTTCCTTTGGCGTAATCAGGGTCAGAGCGAGGACAGAACGTCCCTGCCCGATGGGGCGGCCAGCACGGCCGGGACACAGAGGGGCCGCTGTGGGCCTGGACGAGTCCTGGGAACCAGGAACGGGGGTGGCCTCACTTTCCTTCCCTGGATGTGGACCTGAGGGGGCCGCTCACCTGGGGCGGGAGGCAGGACAGAGGCTGTGGCTGGAGCCCCGAGGGCGAGCTGAATGGGCCGTCTGTGTGCTGACCCGCCTGGCCCGCCAGCAGGGGAAAGGACCAAGCTGAGAGCTGAGAAATCATAATAAAACACCACTCCCGGGAAACCACTTAAATGAATCACTGCTAAGGTAATAATAACCCTTTTGGCAAATGCATTTTCTCTGCCCCAAGCCAAAATATATTCAGTCCTACAAAGGGCCCTGTGACAGGCGGTGGGGCCGCCCCGCCAAGTGGACGTTCTCGCGGCTCTTAAATTCTGTTCTTTTCGCAGGGCTGGGCCTGATGAGGAATTTAGAGGACTCCGATGCTTAATGAAACATTCTGGGGCTGTATGTATTTAACAGATAGATGTATTCACTGGGGTCCCAGTCAGAGCAAAATACGCTTTAAAAATATCTTTATATTGATCTCATTTATAGTTTCACAATAAGCGATTTTTTAGGGAGCCAAGAGAATTGAAAACACTCTGAAGAGCGCTGCGTTGGCTGCCCAAGCAGGTTGGAGCTGTTGGAAGAGTTATTGGTCGTTTTCTGCCCGGTAAACTCAAGTGCACACTAGCTGGTGGAAAGGCCGACAGCTAAGAAAAGTAATTCATCTCTCTGCGTGTGCCGAGCTCAGATTGGAGGTGCACGGAGCGGCCCGGGGGTGGGATGGGGTGCCCCCTGCAGCTGCCACCTCTGGCCTAGTGACGGGCCCCGGCCTCACTGCTCAAGATTGCCGGGTGGCGGTCCTGACCCAGGGTCACGCCACACACTCTCCGTCTTCTCTGACTCAAACCCGCACCTGGGGCAGGGGGGTGGTGTCACCCTGAGGACCTCACTCTCCTCTCTGGCCTTATTCCCTTATCTTTAAAATTAAGGAACCCCCCCCATCACCTCGCTTTCCCAACGTGTTGGCAGGCAGCAGGCCCTTTCCTGGTCCCCAGTGTCACCACCCCAATAGGGTGCATTTCCCCCGCATCCAGGGCGGACCCCCGCACTAGCTTGGGCGGCTGTATAATTTGCAGGCTTCAGTGCCAGATGAAAACACAGGGCCCCTTGTTCAAAAAGCAGGAACAAAGCTTTTCCTGTGGTTTCTCTTTTGACCTGTCATAGTGTTTTTTATTTGCTATTTAATGTTGTGCAAGTGCAGACTCTCACAGGAGCCCGGGCCCACCCTGTGACTTGGCGCCTGCCCCCCAGCCCAGGCACAGGTCACTGGGTTGGGGAGGTGGCATGCTCCATTGTCCCATCGGCCTTCATTTACTGAACACAGATTCATGAAGAATCTCGAGAAGCGACCACCAGGTGCAGGACCCCCCGAGCACGAGGTGCTGTGTGCCTTCGCTGGCTGCCCGCCCAGGGAGTCGGTCCAGTGGCTGAGTGGGGACACTGCCCCCAGGAACTCAGGCCATCGGCGGGACCCCTCCGTGGGCCGAATGCCGGTGTGGGCTCAGGCCTCTGACCCGAAGGGAGGGTCACGGAGGCGCCTCAGGTCAAGCTTCTGTCACTGGCCTGAGGCTTGGCACCATTCTAATACGGCGCCCAAGAAAAAGCAATTTCTCCAAAACACGCGGGGTTCCCTGCCGCTCATTTTGTCCTGCTAGTCTGCCCTTTTATTAGTACTTTTTAAAATCACTTTTGCAAAACTGTAGAGTACGATTCTGGAAGGAAGGAGAGGTGAAGTTTGGTGTAAATCTCTCACTTTGTCCACGGAGAGTCGTGTTATTCTTGCGTGTCACCTGCAGTGGGAGTTAGAAATACCGGACGGCTGCACGTAGTTAACCCCAGGGCTCAGTCAGCGGATGGGACAGATGAGCCTTCCTGCTAAATCCGCTGTATTTAAAAGACCCCAGAGAGAGCTGTCCCAAGGGGAGGTCCAGCTGGGCTGGGACCTGCACGTTTATCACAAAGCTGTTTAAAAAAAAAAAGAAAAACGCCTCGGGGCGCACCTAGCTCCTAGGGAGGAGAATGGCCAGCAGGGCAAACGCAGAGCGACGGAGATACAGATAGGAAACACCTGTTCTCGTGGTGTTGAGACTGGCCAGGCATTGTTTTATATTTGCGTGCTTCCCTTTCAGTTCATTCAAACTCAATATAGCGGTGAAATTAAGTACATCAGCAACCTAAAGCTACCAAACCCAATGCATAAATGGTAGGATTTAAAAAATATGTCATAACGGGGGTGAGTCTGGCCCCCGGCCAGCCAGGGGCTCGCGTACAATGGGGGTAGTGTGTGCTCTGGACCCGCGGTGCTGGCGAGACCACAGGCAGGAGGGCGAGTTTCCTCCCAGGGTGGCCCGGCCAAAGGATCAGGTCTGAGGAAGGCTCCGGGTGGGCCCTGGGGGAGCAGGAGGGCTGCGGAGGGCTCTAACCTGCAGAGTGAGCCCTTGAAGCCTGCTGTCATCAGGGGGCGCGGGCTGAGCAATGCGGTGTGGGGAGCAGGGGCGCAGGGACCTGGAGGGGGAAGGTGTGGAAATCTGACACAAACACAAATGTTTTACCTTCTAAATCACCTTGGTCTTCACAGTTGAAATTCATCCTGAACTTCCCACCCCAGTGTCTCAGGCGGGGGGAGCCCAGGCTGGGGCTGCTTCTCGCTTTCCTCCTTCACAAGCCGTAATTCTTTCTCCTCGCTGCGGCTGAGTTCCGCACGCACCGCTGAGACGCGTGAAAACCTCGAGAATGTCCTGGGGCCTTCCTCCTCCTCCATCTCCCCTGGCTCTGCTCCCCGCAGAGGGGGGCTGAGCCTCAGGCAGACTTTCCAAGGCAGTTCTGTTTGGGGTTTTGCTTTTCTGGGGCTCTCCTCCAGCCACAAGAGCCCAAAGCTCGTGTCCCCTCACGTGTGATTCCCTGACCACAGTCAACCTAACAGACTGGCTTGTTGAGCAAGGCCATAGAGAATCCTCCTCACTGCCGCCCTGCTGGGGGGTGCCCTGTCCATGCTGAGGGGACTGTGGCTTCTAAGCAGCCTGTCTTGAGCGTGGGGTCAGATGTCCAACATGCCTGGACAGCCCCTGCTGGACTCAGGACCCCGTGCCCACTGGGGTGACTTCCAGTCTCCCTGGACTCAGGAAAGAGAAGCACCCACAGGCACCAGCCCCTCCAGCCTCTCTCCTGCTTTCTTCTTTGTTCCCAGTCCGTTGCTCATGTCCACGCCAACCGTAGCAAGGCTGCTTCCCAGGAGCGGTGTGCTAGCTTCCCAGGGCTGCGGTAACAATGGATCAATTCCGTATTAATCACTGCTAATCCTGTGTCGGCTCTTTGACATCTGTTCCTCCCGACCTCCCCGTATGTCTGTGAATCACAGGGCCAGACTCGTGACCCACGCCGTGTCTTCACGGCAAACTAGCTGTCGTGGACCCATGGTTGTCCTGACCGCTGACCCACAGGGGATGCCTTCCCTGGCTCCTTCCTGCCACCACCATCAAAAAGGCGCAGCCCAGGGCCTCCATCTGCTTCCTGACCCCCGAGTGTGGCCGGCCCATGGGCCCCACGTGGTGTGCCGTGTCTCTGTCTCTGGGGGACTGGGAGGGCTGAACCTTCTTTCAAGGGCATGAGCCTTTCCATGTCATCACTCAGTCTCCGTTATAAATTAAGACCTGGGCACAGTGCACAAATTGCCACAAATCTGGGGGCTTACAACAGCACAAATCTATTCTCCTACAGTCCTGGAGGCTCTTCTCAGGCTCCAAGGGAGGGCATATGTCCTTGACGTTTCCAGCTTCTAGAGACCGCCCGCATCCCTCTGAACTCCTCCGCTGTGTCCATCACTACCAGACTGAGGCGGGCTGAGAATGGCCCCCAACTATCCACATCCTTGTCCCCAGAGCCTGTGCACGTTGGCCCCCATGGTAACAGGGTCTTTGCAGTTGTGATTAGTTTAAGGATCTTGGGGTGGGGAGAATGTCCTGGATCGTCCTGAATGGGGGCAGCCTCCAGAAAGAACACAGCCCTGCAGACACCTGCAGATTTTAGCCCAGAGTAACTGAGTTTGGAGTTCTGAGCTCCAGACTGTAAGATAATAAATGTATGTTATTTTGAACCACTAAAGTTGTGCTAATTTGTTACAGCAGAAGTAGGAAACTAATTGGGAAGATCCAGAATTCAGGGGAGGCAGCTTAGTAAAAAGGGTGAGAGGCGAGGAGACTTGGCTTGAAGCTGCCTGGAGTGAACGCTCCAACTGCTTTTTCTTTCTTAGGACGCCCTGGGCCTCTGTGGACACCAGGACCCTGTCTCGGGGCTGCTGCATCGGCGCGCGGGGACGGTGATAGCGCTGCTGAAAACTCCCAGGCTTCACTCTGGCTCTAGCTTGATGCTTGCCTCGATTGAAAACAAAACTAAACTTAACTAAACTAAACTAAACTAAACTAAACTAAACTAAACTAAACTAAACTAAACTAAACTAAACTCTATTTTAAAAAAAGTTTAGTTGTTCTATCAGCTATACACACATGGCATTTAGAATGAAGACGCAGAGCCCCGGTCCTCCCCAGGCCCTCCCCTCCAGGGGCAAACACATTTACTCCTCCAGCCAAACCCCTTGGTGTCCACACAGGTCATGGAACCACTTGGTTATACGACTACTGTCCAATTTTCAGATCTGCTGCCTTTCTGCCACGTAGGGCACCCCTGCACCACACACACGTGCACACACGAGCTTCCTGTCCCTCGCCTTTCCAGTTCGGTGGTCATAGTCTCCCTGAGATGAATTGTCCGTGTTACGACTCACAGCTAAGCCGTGTAGAACAGAGACGACTTGCGGTGTCTGGGGCAGGTGATGACTCTGTTCGATCGTTTGCTTCGACTTCCGTGCACTTGCTCTGGCTGCAATCCCACACTGTCCCCCAGCTGCGCAGACACCACTTCTCAGTCCGTCTTCCGGGGGAGGTTCCCCCGAAACCGTGGATGCTGCTCCGGGTGGAGTCGGCCGCTGCTGGCCATTGCGGGGTCTCCCCGCACCCCCACCCGACCTCTCCGCGTTTTGTCTTGGTCTGTGGCCAGACGTCCTGCTCCCCGGTCTCCTCAAGGCGAGTTGACTCCTCGGCCTTTGGTGGAGCGCGTGCTCCAGGAATTCTTGAGAAAGGGGCAGAGGCGGTCAATTGGGAGGATCTTGCAATTCTGCAGATGTCTTTATTTGACACAGTTTGGGCTTAGAGTCCCAGGTTGAAAAGAGTTTCTAGGGCACTGCTGTGTCTCTTCCAGCTTCTGGGACTGTGGCGGAGAGGCCCTGTGCCATTGTAACACTGGTCGGGCGTGGAAAACCTTTCCGTTTTCTCCCGAGACACTTCCAGGATCTTCTCTTTGCCCCCAGAGTTCTGAGCTGTCACACGATGTGTCTCTTTATGGTTCTCCTCTCACTAAGCACGCTTATGCCCAAGTCGCAGATTTCCTCAGCTCCATCGGCCAGCTCTTTCATCTTAGTTACTTTGCCCTCCCCGGCCCCTGCCGCCCTGTCCCCAGCACAGGGCTTCCCCCAAAGTGTCGTGATTTTTGATGGCTCATATCTGAGATGAGATGCTGAAAAAATGTTTGTGAGCTGTGCACACGTGTGTGGGAGGGTGCGCGTGCTTTGGAGGGTGGATGAAGTTGCCAGATTTAACAAACAAAAATACAGGAAGCCCAGTTAAATGTCGATTTCAGGAAAACAATGAATATATTTTTGGTATAAGTATGTCCCAAATATTGTGTGGAATAAACTTATGCTAAAAATTATTTAAATCCTGAAATCCACATTTGACTGGACTTCCTGTATTTTATCTGGCAACCCGAGGTGGGAGGTGCTTTCTAATCGTTTCAGGGATGGCGCTGTGCCGGGAGATGCAGGTCTTTGCTCCAGGCTGTGATTTCTGGCTTCAGCTGGAGGGTGAGTGTGGTACCAGCACGGGGAGCCCGCTGGGAAGACGACTGCAGGTCTCTGTGCAGGGAGCTTGGTTCCCTCCATGGTGCTTGGGATGGTGCCCGCGCCCTCCACTCTGTCCTTGAATCTGAGATCCTCGGTTTTGCCCTCTCCAGGGAATAAAACATCTGGTCAGCTAGGGCAGAGGAGGGACATGGAGAGCTCCATGCTTTTTCAAGACTTGCAACCCCCCCCCCCAATCTGGGGCCTCTCCCCCTCTTCCAGAGACAGAATGCCACCTGCTTGTGCACCCTCTGGACGCTTGGTGGGGTTGACTGGTTTGCCTCTCGGCTGTCCGGACTCCTGGCTGCGGAGCCGGCTTTCTTGGACCTACAACGTCAGTTCCAATCACCGATCTCTTGTTCCTGTTGTCACCTCTTCGCTTCTCTCTGTCTTTGTGGATTCAGGCCATTAAAAACTCTTTGCTGCCGTCTGTGTTGGGCTTCTGTTTGTTATGTCGTCTTTGACAGGAGCTCACCCCATTTTCATTTCTAAGGTGATCTGCCCCTTCCAACGAGTGTGCGTGTCCACCAAACAATAGTTAACAGTGGTCACTCATCATATAGAAACTGCCACTTGGTGCCAGGCTCTGTCCTGGGCATTTGGAACATGCTCCCGATGATTCTGCTTTATTTACTCAGCCACTCTGGGAGGTGCGCCGGGGTCTCTAGTTTTTAGCTAAGAAAAGTGGCCTCCGTGAGTCAGTGGCTTATATCACACCTGGGTCCGACAGCAAATGGGCAGAGCTGGGGGCTGGCTGTGCCCTTGGCCCCTGACATAATGCCTCTCAGGGAACCCCACTTAGCCCCTCCACCTGGAGCACTAGAATTCTTTCCTCTTAGTAACTCCTGCTGCCGGCGCTGGGTGTGTACATGTGGGGGCACGGTGGTGGATGGAGAGCACCCCCTCGACCAGCTTGAAAGGGGTTTCTGGACTGAGGCCCCTCCTGGTCACTTGCTCCTGGGGGGTCAGCTCAGAGGATCCCGGAAGCTGCCCCCACCTGCCTGCCTGCCTTTGCTCATTTCTTCATTTAATTTTTAAAGGGAAGTCTAGATACTTAGTATTTTTTTTTTTAAATAAGATTTGTATCTTCTCACTGTTTGGATACCACCAAATGAGTTGGAGTTATTAAAAAAAAAAAGCTCAACGATAGCTTTCATGTACAAGATGGAGAAGACTGATTTTAAAGATTGAGTAGGTGATTTTTATGTTGTGTGCACTTAGTATAAACAAACGGAACAGTCTGAACAAACCCAAGTGCCCTTTTGTTCTCTATTTATGTCTAGTATTGACGGTTTTGTGGAAAAGCTATGTTTTTACGATTCTGAAGTACCTACTTCTTTTCCCCTGGGGAAAATTTAACTGCGTCTTATTTATTGCACTGGGTATTAACACTCATAGTTTATTAAGGAATTTTCTCCAGGGCTTGTTGAACACGAGGCGTTGGGAACGGATGCCCTGGTGTGTGGAAGGAGGTTATATTAAAGTCCAGCCATGCACAGCAGGGAACAAACTAGGATCCCCGGATAACAGGAGATGCATTAACTCTCGGACCCCATGGATCCCATCCAGACAGGTCCCACCTTCCCAAGCCTGAGATGGGCACTCAGAGCTGTTTCTTTTCTGGCCTTTGCTCTGCTGGGAACATCTGGGCAGCTGGGGGCCGAGCTCAGGATCCAAATGTGGGAAGAGCTGCCACCCCCTCTGGTGTTCAGAAGGGACAGTACTGGAAGGAGGGCCAGGCCACTGCTTATTCCTGGGGGTGGGACCCCATAGGGGGTCGATTCCACACTCATCATAGTGCACAGCTTCTCTCTGACCTGAGCTAGGCTCTCAGAGATCTGGGGTGGAGAACAAGCAGGGACTGCTACGCCAGGCAGGTCCTCTTGGGAAGTGGCCAGGACCCCCAGTCCTGGTGTCCAGGGCAGTGGTGAGGGCCGACCCAGTGTGGCTATTGTTTCAATAATAGGAGACTCTGGCAGCGGGTCAAGTGGTCAGGTGGGCGCATGGCTGGATTCTGAGTTCTTTGCAATCTGAAGCAAGACCCCAGGCAGTGGCATGGATGGTAGTGGGTGCCAGGCATGCACCTCCATCTGGAGTTGGGAGGGCTGGGGTGGGGGAAGGGCAACCTCCTCTGTGGGTAGGGGGGGATGACCCCATTGGGGCTGGGTGAGTCCTGCTCCCTGGGCACTTTGGGGCTCGCAGGACGCCTTGGCTGGCCCTGGGGTCAGCTTGCATTGCATCTCTGGCAACATCAGCACAGGGAAGCAAGAGAGGGGCAAGCTGGGCTCAAGAGCTCTGCCAGGTGTCAAATGACCATCTTGGAGAGGGTCCTCTTGTCCATGTTGGTGGCCACCCTATCTGGGTGTTGGGCCCCAGGCACCCACCTCCGGTGGGCAGTGGGTGGGCAGCTGCATTGAGTAGTTGTGAGTGAGCAGTGGACCGTGGGACCACGCCCCCACTTTGCTCCAAATCCAGCTGCTGTGCATGTGCTGCAGTGCTGGGCATCAGTGGCCCCACACATGGGCGTCCTAATACCCAGAACATGACAGCGTGACTCAGTTTGGAAAAAGCATCTCTGCACATGTAATTGAGTTAAGGATCTTCAGATGGGATCATCTTGGATCCCATCTGGGATCGTCTGGGTGGCCCTAAATTCAGTGATAAATGTCCTGATAAGAGACAGAAGGGAAGAGACACAGACACACAGAGGAGATGGTGATGTGAAGACAGCGCCAGAGATTGGAGATTCACTGCCACAGCCCAGGAATGCCAGCAGCTGCCAGGACCTGGGAGCAACGAGGAGGGATCCTCCTCTAAGGCCTCTGGAGGGAGCACAGCTCTGCTGACACCTTGATTTCAGACTTGCAGCTTCCAGAAGTGTGAGAGAATACATTTAAGCCACCTGTTTATGGTACTTTGTTATGGCAGCCCCAAGACACTGATGCAAAAGGCAAGAGAAGAATCTAGAGTGATGCTACGAGGAGGCCACATGGTGGCTGTGCTGGTGGTGGTGGGAGTGTGTGTGCACGTGTGTATACACGCATGGGTGTGCATGTGCACATGCAGGGAGTGGGGACTCCGGTTCCAGAGCATCTGGGCCATTTGCAGGCAGACTGGTGCCTCTGCAGTGGTCTTGGTTTCAAAACCCTTGACCGTGGCTGCAGGTGAGTTGTCCAGGGACAGGGGTTGTCCACAACCCGCCTGAGCTTCCTACAGCTGTGGTGCTGAGCCAGGCTTCCTCCTCCACCATTCCTTGAACCTCTGGAGTACTCAGCCATGATTCATGGCCATGGGATCCCAGAGGAGGCCACACAGGATCCTCTTCAGCCTTGTTTCATCTGAGGCTGGGCAGAGCGGCTTAGGATTCTTCCATCCTCTGTGATTTGTGTGCGGGTTGGTGTAGGTGTTACGCTAGGGATACGGATGCAGGGATCTCAATTGTGGGCAAATCTGGAGAGGAGATGTCCCCTTTGCATAATGCCTGACATGGGGATCCCATATTCAGTCTTTGAGGAGGGGACCCTCATGTGGGAATTGGGATCAAGGGAGAAACAGCACAGCTTGAGGGGCTCAAGTCACCCATTGGACACCAAAGGAAGAAAGGGAAGGAAGGCAGCCCTGTCTAGTTGGGGCCTGCCCCATGCCGAGGAGCCTGTGGGGAAGGCCTGTGGGTGCTCTCCATGAAGGGTGAAGCTTGCAGCTGCCTCCCTGACTGCTCAGCATTCCATACCATAGTCCCCTGTTCATACATCTAGGACCAAACCAAGGACAGCTGACATTGAGGAAGAATGATAGCAAGGAAGACCAGTATGGAGATCACGAACAGAACAATTGGCTCTGAGAAAAGTAGACACAGTTCAGGGAACATCAAACCTGTTTAAATTAAATTGCAATTAAATATTATAATTAGAATTTAAGTTAAATTAAATTTAAAAATTAAAATTAAAAGAATTATATTAGTATTCTCAGAGATAATGAAAAAGATATTACATCCATAGAATGGGAAGTTAATTAAAAAAAAAAAAGGACAATTTTAAAGCAAGTACAAGCTGAAAAAATGACCCAAAAATCTGCCTCCTGGATATTCCAAAGTCCTTCAGCTTCTGGGGTCACTCCTTTGAAACCCAAATAATCTGGCTTGAGGTTCTGACCCCCTTGTAGTCTGCCTGGGAGTCTTCATCTGTCTCCGTTGACTTTGGATAGTTTGCTTACTGGTTTATTTCCTGCACTGTTGTGCCTTCAAGACAGGGGTTGAAGTAGACACCATTCCTCTACTTTCTCTCCTCAAAACATTTAACAGAGGGCTGTGGTGTGCCCCAAAGTTCCAGAAGGTTTGGGGCAGAACAGAGCAACAGAAGCATAGGGAGGAAGTACTTTCCTGGTGAATGATCTGGGGTCCAGCTCCCCCCTGCCCTGTTACTTTACTATGCAGATTACCTTCTTGCTTTTTTGTCTTCACCCTTCTCTTCCATGCTTTGTCCCAGGGCCACACAGGCCCATGAAAGGTGTTTTCCTAAAGGAGCAGGAATGCCACACTTGAGGCCTACATGAGCTTTTCTTTCCCCTACATTGATGTACCAGGCAGGGTCTTGGAGGAGGAGATTGTCAGTAGTCACAGGGGAGAGTGTGTATTGGTTTTCCATTGCTGCTGTAACAAATCCTTACAACCCCAACTTAACAGCGTATGTCTGTGAGCTCACAGTTCTCTAGGTTGGAGATCTGACTTGGCTTAATTGGGTTCTCTGCTCAGCATCCAAAATTAAGATGTAGGCCTGCTGGGCTCTTCTGGGGACAATCTGCTTCCAAGCTCATTTAGGTTGATGTCCTACTTCATTGCCTGTGGTTATAGGACTGAGGTCTTTGTTTCTTGGTAGCTCTTGTGCTTTTCCAAGGAGAAGTCAGAGAGCTGTAAGGACTGGACCCACCATTGCTGGAGGGGGCCAAAAGGAAAGTATAAAGAAGAATGCAGGTCCCTGGCTGACAACCAGCCAGGAAATCAATAAATAAAAGGTATCCAGATTGGAGACGAAGAACTAAAACTATCTCTATTTATAGATGACTTAATGGAAGGAATGTCAAAGAGTTTGTGGCCATCTTTAATCTGTCAAGGTGGCACTGGCTAGAACCTCTAGTACAATGTTGAAAAGAAATGGTGAGGGGCGCCTGGGTGGCTTGTTGGTTAAGCATCTGCCTTTGGCTCAGGTCATGATCCCAGGGTCCTGGGATTGAGCCCCGCATCGGTTCTTTGCTCAGCAGGGATTCTGCTTCTTCCTCTTCCTTGCCCCTTACCCGACTTGTGCTCTCTCTCACTCTCACTCTCCCTCTCTCTCTCAAATAAATAAATAAATAAATAAAATATTAAAAAAAAAAAAGAAATGGTGAGAGCAAACACCCTTGTGTGATTCCTGATCCTATAGGAAAAAACACCTAGTCTTTCACCATCACATATGAATTTAGCTGTGGGCTTTTTGTAGATTCATTTTATTAGGTTGAGGAAGTTCCTTTTTGTTTCTAGTTTGTTGAGTTTTTTTTTTTTTAAATCACAAAAGGGTGTTGGAGTTTGTTAAATGCTTTCTCTGCATCTATCGAGATGATTATATGATTTTTGCTTTTTAGTCTATTGATATGATGTATTATATTAACAGATTTTCAGAATATTGAACCATCCTTGAATTCCTGGGACAAATCCGACTTGGTTATGTTGTGGTTTTGTGCTAATTCTTTTGTTGTAATTCTATGTGGCTAGATTTGGTTCATTAGTATTTTATTGATGATTTTTGTCATCCACATTCATATAAGATATTTGTCTGTAGTTCTCTTTTCTTGTGATATTTTCCAGTGTTGGTATCAGGATAATAATGGCCTTGTAGGTCATTGGGAAGTATTCTCCCCTCTCTTTTATTTTTTTGGAAGAGTATGTGAAGAATTAGTGTTCATTTATCTATAAATGTTTGGTAGAACTCAGTGGTGAGTTTTTTTTTGTAGGTAGTTTTTGATTACTTTTTCAGTCTCTTCACTTGCTATAGGTCTATTCAGATTGTCTATTTCTTTTTAAGTTAATTTTGGTAGCTTGTGTCTTTCTAGGAATTTATCTAATTCATCTAAGTTATATAGTTTAGTGGTGTGTGGTTATTCGTAATATATATTATGCAACATATGCATATTGTATGCATAATTCATGGCACACAATAGTTCCTTTATAATAGTTTTTATTTCTGTAGGGTCAGTAGTAATGTCTCCTTTTTCATTTATTTATTTATTTATTTATTTATTTATTTATTTATTTATTTTTTTAAAGATTTTATTTACTTATTCCACAGAGATAGAGACAGCCAGCGAGAGAGGGAACACAAGCAGGGGGAGTGGGAGAGGAAGAAGCAGGCTCATAGCGGAAGAGCCCGATGTGGGGCTCGATCCCAGAACGCCGGGATCACGCCCTGAGCCGAAGGCAGGCGCCCAACCGCTGTGCCACCCAGGCGCCCCTCCTTTTTCATTTATAATTCTAGTAATCTGAGTCTTCTTTTTTGATTAATTTAACTAAAGGTTGGTCAAATTTGTTAATCTTTTCAGGGAATCAACTTTTTGTTTCATTGATTTCTCTTTTGTTTTTCTGTTTTCAGTTTCACTATTTTCTGCTCTAATCTTTTTATTTCCCTCCTTCTGCTTGCTTCAGTTTTAGTTTGCTCTTGTTTTTCCAGCGTCTTAAGGTAGGAGGTTAGGCTATTGATTTGAGAGATTTCTTTTTTATTTAAATTGAGATATAATTGATATATAACATTGTATTAGTTTTAGGTGACAATATAATGATCTGTTGCTTGTATATATTGCAAAATGATCACCACAATAAATTTAATTAATATCTGTCACCACACATATTTACAAACATATTTTCTTGTGATGAGAACTTTTAAGATCTACTTTCTTAGCAACTTTCGAATATACAATATAGAATTAGTAACTATAGTCCTCATGCTGTACATTAAATCCCCAGGACTTAGATATCTTATAACTGGAAGTTTATATCATTTGACCACCTTCATCCATTTTACTCACCCCTCACTCCCCACCTATGGCCATCACCCAAGATCTTTCTTCTTCTTTTTTTTTTTTTGAAAAATTTTATTTATTTATGTGACAGAAAGACAGCCAGCGAGAGAGGGAACACAGCAGGGGAGTGGGAGAGGAAGAAGCAGGCTCCCAGTGGAGGAGCCCGATGTGGGACTCGATCCCGGAACACCGGGATCACGCCCTGAGCCAAAGGCAGACGCTCAATGACTGCGCTACCCAGGCACCCCCAAGATCTTTCTTCTTAATATGAGCATTTACAACTATAAATTTCCCTCTAACCATTGCTTTAGCCACATCCTGTAAGTTTTGGTATGTTGTGTTCTCATTTTCATTCTTCTCAAAGTATTTACTAATTTCCCTGTGAGTTTTTCTCTGATACATTGGTAATTTGGGAATGTGTTTACTTTCTTTAGCCTAACAGAAGTATGCAGTCTTTCCTGATTTTTGAGTTATTCTTTTACTTTAAAAGGTTAACATGGTGGATTAAAGATAGCCACAAATTCTTTGACATTCCTTCTATCAAGAGATGAGGTTTATAGTGCCCTTTCTCTTGAATCTGGATAGGCTTTGTGACTATTTGGGGTAACAAAATACAGGAGAATTGGTGCTATATGATGTCTAAAGTCAGGTTGGAAGAAACTTTTCTGCTTTTGCTTTGGTATCTTGGAATGCTTGCTTGGGGGTAGGTCAGGGGGGAGAGCCACTATGTAAGCAGTCCAACTCCTCTGAGACCACTATACTATAAGGAAGTCAAAAGCTAGCCATGTGGAGAAGCCACTTGAAGAGAGAGAAGTGCTGACCAGCCCTGTATCAGTCCGGTTGGGCTGCCATAGAAAGATACCACAGACTGGGTGGCTTAAGCAACAGAAACATAGTTTCTCACAGTTCCAGAGACTGGAAGTCTGAGGTCAAGAACAGTGAATTTGTCCCATTTATGTTGATGTTTAAAATAATTATCAGTTAACTTCTTTGGGCCTCAGTTTCCTTATCTGTAAAATGGATATAAATCTTAAGGATTAAGTAAGATAAGTACAATATTTACTTAGCCCAGTGATTATATTATATGTATATATAGGGACTTGAAAAACAGTACTAGATATACATATCTTTTTAGATGTGCATATTTTTGTGTGTTTTTTTTCATTTGCTTGAGAATATGAGGCAGTGCTTTGAAGTGTTCTCTTCATCTGCTTTCTTACTTGCTATTTTTTTATTTTTTCATTTTGAATATTTTCATAGTTTAAGATGCTGGGTTTCTTGTATTTGCTCATCTTGGAGAGAAGCAGTTTCATATGGGTTTCCCATTTGCCCCAAATCAGTGAGAGCAAAAATCCTGTCCTATTTGCCTGAGCCCTGTCGTGCCTCCCACAGCCCAGGCCCTGGGGTTTTGCCGGGAGCCTTCTCTACACACCCTCAATGGTTTCCTCCAGAGCATCCATCACGAGGCTGTGGCTTTTCCTGATTTCAGAGTCTTTGATTTTTATCTTCACTTTTTTCTTTTAGTGAATAAGAGAGAAGGTGTTTTGGGGTCTGATTTGTATAAGTAATGTATGGTATTTTGATAAATGTGCATTATTATGCCATTTTTCTTTGTCTGTCCAGGATGGAGCAAAACCTTGCCTCAGTCCTGGAATTTGTCGAGGCTAATCAATGGAAAATCTTCTTGGTCCATTCACAGGGCAGGCGTGTCTGTTAGTCCAAATGATGGCAGTTCTCTCACATCAAAGCTCTTGCTTCGTCAAAACATCCATCCAGCTTCGGAGCTGGAGACTCATCGGGAAAGAATTCTCGTCTTGTCAGAGGTTTAGGAAGGACTGACATGAGTCAATAGACTGTTTCCTCAGAATTCTGCATGATTTCAATGGTTTTCATGGAATGAAATACCCTCTTAGGCTCAGGAGGTTTAAATGGAAACATATACCATTCATGGTTCGTACTTGACGGGATAATGGTTAGCTCCTTCTAAAAACATGAGAGCTGCAGAAGCTGCTTCGAATCTGCAGGGGTCACCTAAGTCCCCAGTGAGGGGAGGCAGGAGGCTTGCTTTAATCAGACTTGGACTCTCTGTCGTGCACGGAGCTGCATCTGATTTTCACTCTGAGTGCTTCCGCCTCCCAAGGAAAATGGAGGGTCCGAGTGCTTAATGTTAAAACACATTTCACACACACATCGATGTATTTACTTACACAGACACGCACTCGCACAGACACGCAGACCCACACACATTCCTGGCCTCACCATGTGTGGGGCAGATTTCAGCTCCTTCCCGATCCTCTCTGTGGTATGAAGCTGAGCTGGGTCATCTCTCTATTTATTTTTACATGGAGGGATTCATTAATTAAACGTCCAACTTTGAGATCTGACCTATCAGGAACTGTTCCTGCAGCGCTAACTCATGGCTTTAATCTTCACCCTGGGCCCCTGTCAGCTATTTTTCAATCAATAGGATTTGGGCAAGGTCCTACAGCCTCTCTTATTCAGAGGGAGCAAAAGAGAAATCAGGGTGTTCTCACCATCCTGCAGGGGTCCCTACTGGCTCTGGGCTTGCATCTGCTCTCTGAGGACCCCTGCCCCACCCAGAGAGGGGAGGCTGCTCCGGCCACAGTGGCTGGGCCATTCAATCTGATGTTCTTGTTCAATTTTCAGTGCTGGGTCCTGTGGGGATCTTCCTGGGAGTGTGTGTACATACCCCCCTCCCCCCCCGGCCATGCACGCATGCACATGCACACAACTTCTGGCCTATAGGGCAGTGTCTGGCATGGCCTGATACCAAAGATCAGAAGGCAAGGCCCAGGAGGGCAAATAGACTCCCGGTGACTAGTGGTGTGGCTGGACTGAAAGCCAGCTCTCCAGCCCCTGTCCTCCCTCCCTGTCTGTGCTGGAGCCTGCCCTCCCTCACCCAGGTTTTCCTTCCTATCCTGGGTGAGTCTGCTCCCATTTTAAGAGGCTGACTTGCCTTGGCATGTAGTGGAGGCTGGTTGGGTCCCTGGAGAAGAGTCACGGGAAAGCTCTGCCCAGGTCAGGTTCGGCTTGTCCCTGGGGTCCTCACAGAGCTCCTGCTCACCTGTGGCCCTGCCTTCTGGGGGCCCAGCCAAGGGCAACCCCGGGCCTCCAGGGTGACCCCAGCAGCAGATACTGCTTTCCCCTTTGTCCCCTTTCATTGGAGCCTGCCCTCTCACTGCAGAGCCCACAGGGAGAAGCACACTTGTAAGGCTCTTTGGGGGCAAGCTCTGTACCAGGCAATCCTAATGCCTCTTTTAATTCTCATGATAACCATTTGGGGTAACTCAGGCTTGGCACAGTTAACTAGTGTGGCCAGTGGGTCCGAATGTAGGTGATAAAGCTGAACTGGGGCTCCAGGGCCTTCTTTCCCCTCTTCTCTCTCCTGTGCAGGGATGTGTTTGAAAAGTCGTAAGACAGGGACTTTGCAGTTAGCATGTACACCACTCTGCACCCACAGCTCACAAAAAGAGCCAGGCGGAGATGGGGTGGTGGAGGGGGTGTGTGTTGGCCACCCCTGCCCTTCTCCCGCACTTCCTCTCACCTTGGCTTTACCCTGAGGAGGCAGAGGTAGATTCAGATGCTGGTGGTGGTCTGGGTTCCTGTTCCTCATCTTTATAGTGAATACAGTAAGATAAAAGCCAGGAATCATTAATAATTATTAATCATTCACAAATCCAATGATTTGCTAACAGCTAATCTGGTGATGCTGATAAGAGCTGTCTGGGTGTGTGGAGGGGACAAAGTCTGATTGTAGTGATGGACAGTAATGGAGACATTGAGTACCGACAACCATCCAGGGCATTTGCTCTAAAGAGGTGTGAAGAAATGGGTCGGGGGACTGGTGGAGGAGGGGGTCAGAGAGGAGGAAACCACAGCATACTTTCATGCTACAGGGAGTGACAGCAGTGGGAAGGACTGAAGAAGGAGAGAGAGGGACCCTATCAGGAGACAGTCCCTGGAGACGTGTGCTGAAGGCTCTTGGGCCCGGGCTGGGGGTGGCCATGGGGAAGAGCAGGGACAGGTGGGAAGGCCCAGGGTATGGATGCAGACACAGGTGAGGGGTGCATGTGGCGGCGGAGGGTGTGGAAATTCTCTTCCAATGGCTTCTCAGAAACTGCTGAGAATAAGGAGCAGGTGAGGCTATCAGAGGTTTCGGAAAGAGAAGGATGTTATTTTAGAGGGACATTTAGTGAAAATGTTGCTGATGCATTCCATGAAGAAGGCAGGTCATAAGATGAATCTTACAGCTTGAATGGTAAAAAAAAATAAAAAAAAAATAAAAAAAATATATAATAGAAGAAATACAAGAACAAAAACGCTAAGAGTAATTAGAATGGTGGGATTGGGATTTATAAGTAATTGTTTTTTTTTTTTTAAAGATTTTATTTTTAAGTAATCTTTACACCCATTGTGAGGCTTGAACTCACAACCAAGAGAGATCAAGAGTCACATGCTCTACCAACTGAGCCAGCCAGGTGCCCTAGTAATTGTTTTTCTTTTGGGGGCCTAGCTCCATTTTCTAAACTTTTTATTATAAGCATGTATTAATCTCATAATTAAAATGTTTAAAAATGAAATGGAATGGTTGAAGAAACTTTTTGGTTTGGAATAAAAAGGACGTGGGGATACACAATGATTGTCTTAAAATATTTGAAGAAATGTCACATGAAGGAGGGATTTTTTTGTTTGTTTTTTGGTTTTTGCTGATGGAAATGGGAGACTGATTACAACGGAAACAAACAAAAAGGCAAAGAACTTTCTATTAGCAAAATTGTTCATAAATGGGATGGGCTGACTCAGATGGTTGTGTGTGTTTTCTGTCATGGGAAGACCACTTGGCAGGATGAGACGGTGGCAGGACTTCAAGTGCAGGATTAATGATGATGATCGTGGTGGTGATGTTGGTGATGATGATGGTGATGGTGGTGGCAAAGTTCATGGTGATTGTGGGGCTGGTGGTGGTGATAGTTGTGTGGTGGTGATGATGGTGATGGTGGTGCTGATGCTGTTGATAGTGCTGGTGATGGTGATGTTAATGATGGTGATGGTGGTGATGATGGTGATGGTGGTGGTGGTGGTGGTGACGTAATCACTGTGGTGGTGGTGATGAGGGTAATGGTGATACAATCTTTTATGTTCACATTATGCTGAGCATGAATTAAACATTCCTTTTCATATCCAACTGATATTTGTCTGACCCTCTGGGGAGGTACTCAGGCATTCTGTCAATTACCCAGCAGAGTGCATGAGTCCAAGAGAAGATGTTACTGCTGACCTAGAGGCAAAGCTGAAGCTTGACCCAGACCTTTCACACTCCAGCCCAGTGTTCTGTCCTCCTTTGATCCGAGAGTAGTGGCGTCTTGTGGAAAACAAAGACATCTAGAAAGAAAGGTATTTTCTGTGGATCCCATTGCACAGGCTCACATTTCTATAGGATCAGGAAAATGTGGCCACGGCCTGAGGTCCCAGGACCAGGAGGATGTGGGATGAAGAGCAGGTTTGCAGGGACCAAAGTGGGAAAGAGTGTTTGTGGGGGATGAGTCTATGATAAGGGTGGAAACTTTGTCCATATATCTTGAGACCTTCCCCTCCTCTAGGAGCAGGGGGCCTGAGTGGGTGACTGTCTTTCCCTAGGGCAGGCCAAGCCATCCCCAGGACCCCCACCTGACATTCTGCCCACCTTTCCATTTCTTAGCCCCACCCTTGGATACAGATGCTTCTCCGGACTCCCTCCATCCCCAGACTCTACCTGGCTTCAGGTCCCAGACTCCAGCCCAGACTACCCTCTTGATCTCCAGACATTACCTGCCCTCTGCCTGGCATCCTGACCCCTGTTTCAGTCACTTCCTGAACAAACCATGCTGAGCTCTTCCCCCACCTGCTCTGTAACTTTGTGTGGAGGGAGCTGATGGTGTGGCTGTCACTTGTTCCTGTGTAACCTGAATCCTGTTTATTCTTCCCCACTGGTTCTCAGAGCTGCCTCCACCTGCCGTCTGCTGCAGGCCCCTCATGCATTCACAGATTGTATTCTGACATGGGACTCCTTACCAGTCCTCAGTGGTCCCTCCCTGTGCATCCGGGTATCCACAGGCTCCATCCTCCACCTGGCCTGGTCTTTCCTCTTCCTTCACTTTCTCAAGAAACATCCCTCCATCCTTCAGGCTCAGCCAGGTTGGGGTGTCAGCCTGCAAGGAGCCTGCCTTGGTCCTCTGTTGGGGTGAGTTGCCCCCAGTGTCCTGCCATCAGAGCCAGACATAGCCCTCATCACCTAATTACAGTCCGGGGCACGGGGCAGGCTGAGTGTGCTCACTGAGAGCATGAATCAATGAGGGAGGGAATGAATGAGATGTCCAGGATTGCTCGGGCTCCCTGTGGCAGAGCTGGGATTTCCATCACTCAGCAAGTGTCTGCTGTGCCCTTCCTGGGCCCAGCTCTGTGTTCAGAGCCAGCGTCTAGGCAGCCAACAAGACAAACACAGGCCCTGCTCACCTGGAGTCAGAGTGAAGGTCTGCGGACTTGTAGTTGAGTGCTCTTCCCAAAATGCTGTGGAAAGGTCACGAGCTAACCCAGTGCTGCAGGGCATTTTGCACCTTGGACTGGATGAGTGAAGTGATGTCAAGGATGCAGCAGCCCCAGCTGTTCTGGGCACACACCCTGCTCTGACCTGTTGCTGACATCAGAAGCCTCATCTTTCACCTCTTGTCTTCTCCGGTCACAGCAAGAGGGGAAACAACAGGTCCCTCTGGTGAGCTCAGGCCTGCAGGGAAGAGAGCTGCTGAGTGCTCTCGGGAGCACGGAGGAGCTCATGCTCCTGCCAGATTCCCCTGCCCCCGCCCATCAAAGTGATGGCTCGGTAATCGGCACCTAGAGCCTGAATGCTGGCCCCGAGCTGGAAAGCCAGCCTTGCTATTAAGCAACTGCACCAGACCTCTTTGTTTCTCTGCTTCTTCCAAAGTGGCAAAAGATCAAGGCCCCGAGCTTGAAATAACAAAAGGGAAATAGCTTGCAGGCGTGCATCTGGAAGCCAGAAGGGGTTTTAATAGCCGTGCTTGGGAGAGAGTTGGGGAGGGGCGCGGGTCCAGGCACTGATTCCCAAACTCTTCCCTATGGCTTCCCACAGCCAAGACAAGGGGTGGTGTCTGTCCCGGCCTCGGCAGCACCGGCCTGGCCTGGCAGCACCGGCCTGGCAGGGGGCACCCTCCTCTGTTGCCTGGGAGGGCGGTGGCCTTCACGTCTGCTGCCAGCACAGCACCCTCTGAGGTCCCTGCTGCCTTGTTGCTCTTAGATTTCTCTGTCTCTGATGCCATCGCACCAAACCTGCTCGGGGCAGCTCTGGGCCGGCTGAGTCCCCCGGGCCCCAGGGTTAAGGGGGGGAGGGTCTAACACAGGGTCATGGCATTCTGGCCAGGGTCCGGTGCTGACACATGTCTGTCATCCAGGCTGAGGAAAGCCAGTGCCAGAGCACTGCGGACTCTCCTCATGGGAGACGAGATGGGCCTTCTTGTAGGGGACTCCCACCATGGCCACACTCAGTGTGTTGGTTCACAGTGGGGTCTTACTGCGGAGGAAATAGGCCTCTCTTTCTCTTGTTCAACCCTAGATCAACAGCTTCTGGCAGGCTTTGCAGTAATGAGTTTGCACAGCACATGATTCTTTGGGCTGAGGTCTTCTCCTTAAAACCAAGAAGAAGGGACCCTCCAGTTCACGGGTAGCTGGGCTAAGTGGAGAGGGCCTCCTTGCTTACTACACTCGACACTGACTGCTCTCACAATGGCACCCCTCTAACCAGGAGTGGCAGGAAACACCCATGATGGGCCACAGCTTCTTTTTTTTTTTTTTTTAAAGATTTTATTTATTCATTCGACAGAGAGAGAGACAGCCAGCCAGAGAGAGAACACAAGCAGAGGGAGCGGGAGAGGAAGAAGCAGGCTCCTAGCAGAAGAGCCTGACGTGGGGCTCGATCCTAGAACGCCAGGATCATGCCCTGAGCCGAAGGCAGACGCTTAATGACTGAGCCACCCAGGTGCCCCTGGGCCACAGCTTCTGCCCACATATAAGTGCCACTGAGTGAGCGCCTACCATGTATCAGGCTTGGCCCACCCACTCAGGGTCACGGCCCTGTACCACCCAGCTCACGTGGGTGTTCACCCCTATTATCCAGGAGAAGCAACTAGTGGTGGGAGAAGGTTGGCTAGTTGTTGGAGGTCATTCAGCTCAGAGGCAGAGCTGAGGTTGAAACCAAACCTTCCTGACAACCAATGCTTGGACTTCCCAGAACCCTTTGTCTTCTGAGATCTCAAGCAAATGAATTACCCGACTTGGTCCAGATCCTTTCTCAGAGAGCATATTTCCCTGAAATACAGTTTGGATCTCATCACTTCCCACCTCCAATGCTGGCAATAGCTTCCCTTTCTTGGCGGTTCTTTTGGCTGGCTGGAGTGACAGATGACCCGGGACGCTAAGGCTGCTCATGGATCTAGCCCTCAGTGCAAAAGCTGTGTGGCAGAGGGAGGCAGATGGATGGGAGGTATGTGTATTCTGGCTTGATTGGGCGGGTGAACCCAAGAAGCCAGCTGTCCAGGTTCCTGGGCATATGATGAGCTTGATATCTTGGGTGCCAGTGATCAACGTGTCCTGTCCTCGACGACCCAACCAGCAGAAGGTGCTGCAGCCAGGGAGAAAAGGAAGAAGTGGGGCCTGAAACCACATCTTATCAACTCCACTCAAGGCTGTCTGGGCTGGGGTTGGCCCTGGGCTTAGCAGAGCAAGATGCCTTCCAGGAGTGTGTGAGTTGGAATGGGGGAGACCAGCCATCCCAGCAGGAAACTCCCAGGAACTCAGAGAGGTAGAAACCCCAGTGAACTATTCGCATCTTCTGCTGCCTCCTTCCCTCAGGGGCCCTTCTACCTCTTTCGTCAGAAGGAGTTGTGGTCTAACAGAGAAGACAGAGCCAACAAGAGCCGGGTCGTCCACCCTTGATGTTCTGAGCTGCTAGATCAGGTGTTCCTTTGGTGCAGGATGACCGTGGCTGCAGTGGCTGCCACTCGTGCTGTAGCCAGGCCTGCAAGCTGGACCGGGGGCCAGGTCCCAGTCAGCATCCAGGAGGTGCCTGGGAGCAGAGTGGGTCTTACCTGGCAGTTTCTACCTCACCAGTCTCAAGGGCTGTCCTGGCCTCAAGAACGCTGCCTCTAACTCTGCTTCTCCATCCCGGAGCTGGGGGCCTCCATGGTGGATGGGCTGCAGAAGAGCTTGTGTCGCTGCTTTCTCTGCACTGTTCAGACTGCTCTCACTTTTTGTTCTTCAAGTGGGTTTGACCTTCCTTAGGAAGACTTTTGGTTCATTTGAATCCCAATCTCTAGTTTGTTCATTGAAAGGTTTCCAATACCTTCATCCTTTGTAGACACGTTCACCTAGAATAAGACTCCTGGCCCTTTCGTATTGTGTGTCCAGAGTAGACACTGACCAGAGTGTGACTCGGTGACAAGTCAAGCAACTTCCCTAAACAGATCCAACAACCTGGTAATTCCAGTTAGTTCATTGTCACCAATGCAGAGAGCCAGAGATAGATTCCATGAAATGGAGGAATTTAGCATTTGATGAAGGTGGCATTTCAAATGAGTAAGGAAAATTGAATACAAGATTTTGGTTAACTGGCTATCCATAGGGGAAAAATGTTATCTAAAAAGTAATGCCCCTTCTATTCCATACATAAAATAAATTCCAGCTGGATTAAAGATTAGGCGTAAGAAAGAAAGACTGAAAATTTTCACAAGGAGGTACAAGAGAATATTTTTGTGTTCTTAAGGAGGAGAGGATATTTTAAGGCAAGACATATAAATAATTGATATCAGAAACAAGATAGAACCAACAATAGTGTCTCAGAGGTTTAACACCACACAGATGCATTTCTTCTTCAGGCTGCGTGTCTATGTAGGTCAGCAGGGACTCTGCTCCGCCCAGAAAGCCAGAGACCCAGGCTGACTGAGATGGTACCATCTGGGATATGATGGCAGGGATGAGACACCTGGAGAATGACATACGGGGTCTTCCATATTTTGGCCCATGTCCCATCTGCCCAAAGCCCATTGGCCAGACCAGTCACGCGACCTTGCGAGGGAGTGGGGCAGGGTGGGGAGCAGGTTGAATATTTATGAGCACTACTGTCCCTGCCACAAACTCTATCCTAACACATTAAAACCTCAGATGAGATGGATGATTTTCTTGGGAAGTGTAAATTAGCAGAATTGACCTTAGAAGTAAGAATTCAAAAGAGATGCATAGGAATAAGTGGAAAATGATTCTAAGAATTACCTTCAAGAACTAGGTTCCATCCCAGGTGGTTTTATTGGAAGGATACTGAGTGTGTCTGTTGGGGGGAGAGGTGAAATGCTCTTAGAATTCACTGAGGACTGGGTGCCAGGTGTGGAATGAATAGGAGTTGAGGGGGCTCCAGAGGCCAGGAAGCAGGAGGCAGGAAGCACCACAGCACAGCGTTAGGGGAGGGTGTGGACCCCCACACCTGCCATTCAGTTCTTACAGCTTTAGTGAGGGTGCACGCAGCACCCTGCCACATCTGTAATGGGTGCTGATTACTTGGAATTATCCTGTCATGGTTAATTTTATGTGTCAACTAGGCTGGGCAATGGTGCTCAGATATTTGGTCAACTATTATTCTAGATGTTTCCATGAAGGTGTTTTTGGATGAGATTAACATTTAAATCTGTGGACTTCTGAGTAAAGCAGATTCCTTTCCATAGTAGTGGGTGGGCCGCATCCAATTGGCTGAACCCCTGAATAGAACAAAGACTGACCTCCCCTGAGCAAAGAGGAATTCTGCCAGCACACAGCTTTTGGGACTTAGACTGCACCCCTTCTCTGGGTCTCCAGCCTGCTGGTCTACCCTATGGATTTTAGACTTGTACTTCCACAATTGTGTGAGCCAATTTCTTACCGGGAAAGTGGGGTGATGTTACAGGCAGGGAGAATGGGGACTCAGCAGCCAAAAAGGGTCTAAAGAGAGCCAAGAGAGAGACATACACCCATGGGGCCTCAGGCTGTAGGAACTTTGTCAGAGGCATGGCAAGCTCGCAGTTCATCGTGTGAAGCTAGTGGAATCACGAGAAAAGCATTATTAGGATATTATTTATAACTGTACATAAAGTTAAGGTGTCTTTCTGTTCATCATTGAGAATGGATATTATTCGGAGCCCTTAGCTATGGGGCACCTACTGCGTCAGCGGCTTTCATCCTCTTGGCGCCATGGAAGCTTCACCTCTGGGCTGGGGCTGATGACCTTGAGGCTGTCCCAGCAGCACCCAGCAGTGCAGGGGCAGAGCTGAGGTGTGAGTTTCCTGGAGGCAGAATTGGACAAGACGGCCCCCTGGAGGACAGGTGAGGATTGCAAGGCCAGACCACTGATTGCAGGAGTGAGGTTGGCAGAGAAAGGTTTTAAAAGGCAAGAGATTCACTTCAGGGCCTCCCTGGCAGGTGCCCCGAGGCATCTGCCTCTTTAACTAGAGCACCAGAGAAGCTGTCAGTGGACAGCTGTCTCCTGACTGCTGAGCAAAATGGACTAGCCAGGCTGGGACTCATTTGCTTTTTCGATCAAATGTCCTAGGCTCCCTTCTCACTTCCCATCTCTCTGCTCTTAGGACACTGTGGCATCTGGACTGTCCCACTAAAGACAGGGAGAAGGAGGGATGATGAATCCAGGAAAGGAAGGAATGCAGAGAAGGGAAGACAGACATGTGATAACACGTACTGCTTTGTGTGCAAATTCAGTCAGCAGCGATTGATGAGTCAGGGGCTCTTACCGTGCTCCAAATCAAAGCTGGGTAAATACCGCCACTCTTTGTTTGCCTTGAGACTTAGCTGTCTGCGGGCGTGTTAGGAAACCACCGCAAAGGGCATTCCAAATGCATGTGGTGCTTTTGAGTTTATTTACTTGCCTCAATCGATTCCAGTTACATTTGAGCATGGCGTGATTATCCATCTCACACTGATTGAAGACCACAGCCTGTGTGCAGGGGAGAGCTGGGGCTGGGGGGAAGGGTTTCCTAGCTCCATCTAATTTAAAGCACCTTTAGCTGAGTGGTGCAGTGAAAAGGATGTGGCTAAAACAAATAAAAATCAGAGCAGGATCAAAGTACATGCACAAATCTGTTCCTTCTGGAAGCAGCTTCTCTTTCCCGTTCCCTCTCTCCCCGGCCCTGGTTTTTCCCTTATTGGAATCCCAGGGATTCTTTTGTGGCAAAGCTCCAGGATGTCCTGTCTCCTCGGAGTGCCACCTCGGGTTCATCTCTGATTGATGGGGCGCAGGCACCAGCACCGCGAGTTTGAGGGAGATCTACGGGCCCCCTAATCCACGGTGGACATGGAAGTGTGGCATTAATCAGCGCTCTCCCCAAGCAGGTCAAAGACAGAGGTGTCGGGAAGGCGCTTGTTTGAAGCCCAGAGCCCCAGGACTCCGGGATGTGGTAACAACTTGCAGCTCCCGCCCGCCTCCCTCCCCAGCACACCTCTTGCGCGGTGGCCACTGTGCGGGGCTCCACGTGAGAGCGCTCGGAGCAAAGGCACCCGAGTGACGCCCTGTTCTGCCCACACTCTGTCCCACCCGCGGAGTGTGGAGAAGCTCGGCTCTGCTCCGGGCCACGCGGAGGGCGTCTGGCCAGGCCGCGGGTTCTCAGCTTCCTGCTCTCCTGGGACACGCACAGGTGTCCCCAGGAGGAGGTGCCTTAGCCCCTCCCCCCACACGTCACACCCCACACCCGTCCCCTTACACAAATCCCACACACGACACCCCCTCACCCCCCGCATACACACCACGCCCACACTCCACACAGCCCCACATACTACCCCCTTCCAACAATACACACATGCACCTGTGTGTGTGAGGTCGAGCCGGGGAACTGGCTTCAAGCGACAGGATGCTTTGCCCTTTCTGTCCCTTTCCCTCAGCCTGCCGGTTGGTGACTCTCCTCTTAGGCTCTGTGGTCAAGAGGCAGCCACCAGCAGCTCAGGCCGTATCACCGCCACGATCCCAAATACAGACCACCTCCTGAGTCTCCTTTCAGGGCAGAATCTGGGGGTGGGGTGCGGTGGGCTCTGCCGGGTCACATGCCCAGCCTGGACCAATCCCAGTGCACAGGAAGATGGAGCTCTGTGATTGGCCAGGTGGGGTCACATGCTCACCTGACGCGGGTAGGAGGACTGCGATTGACAGTGCTAGTGAAAGCACGTGTGTGAGCGCACGTGTAGTGTATGTGGAATGGTGTGTTTGTAGTGTGCACGTGGCCTGTGCATGTGGTTTGTGTTTAGTGCGTGTGGTGTGTGGGCATGTGTATGTGCATGTGGTATGTGTATATGCTTGATGTGTGTATGTGGTGTGATGTGTATGTGATGTGTCAGCATGTGTGTGCGTGTGCATGTGGTGTGTGTGTATGTAATATGTATGTGTGGTTTGGGCATGCGTGTGTATGTGGTGTGTCAGCATGTGTGTGCATGTAGCGTGTGTGTGTGGTGTGTGTGTATGTGATGTGTATGTGTGGTGTGGGCATGCGTGTGTATGTGGTGTGTGGCGTGTATGTACATGTGGTATGTGTATGTGCATGATGTGTGTATGTGGTGTATGGACGTGTGTGTGTTGATAAGTGGTATGTACATGCATGTGGCGTGTGTGTGGTGTGTTTGGCGTGAGGGTCGGTCCCTCCAGTGTGGGGAGGGGCATGAGGAGGCGCACAACGTGGCTGGATGTTGGCGGGGTTGTTTCTCAGCAGTGCTGGCGGGTGGGCGGGAGTGCTGACGGTGGGGACATCCGACATTGGTCTGATGAAGGTGGCCTGGGTGGACGTGCTGTGAAAAGTCTGGATTAGACAGAGGGAAGTGGCCGTCCTGTCACGCTAATGTGCATTTGAATCCCCAGGATCGGGCTGTGTGTACTTCCCACACTAACCGGACCAACAAGCCCTCTCGTTCCTGTGGGACGCTGGGAAGGAAAATGAGGCTTTAAGATAAAAAACGGAAACTTTCAGGAACCATATAGTCCAGTCCCTCCATCTCACGGATCAGTATAGTACAGTAATCGGGCTGGGAGGATGAGGGCAGACCCTCCCCGACACGCGACCTGGCCAGTCGGTTCTGACTGATCATGGCAGCTGATCCCAAATTGCGCTCCCTTCATTGCTGTGACCTTGCCTGTGCTCTCGGCCCCAGTGCCCATCTCCCCAGCCCCACTGACCATTCATCTGGGGAAACTCTGGTCTCTGGGGCTGCGGTGGCCTAACCTACTGTTCACACTACAGTGAGGGGAGTGCGTGTTGTGTACCAGTGCGTCCTGGTGTGTGCCAGAGCATTGTCCTGCGTGCTCGGACACCACTGTATACCACGGCATCCTGGCATGCAGGTCTGATGGTGCTGGTTCACTGCCTCTGCCAGACTGAGACACCCAGATCACCCTTTACTTCCATACCCTGTCTACACAAGCCCCCACTACGTGTCGGCAAATGAAGACATGGTTGAACAGCACCCCGAGGAATGTCTCCAGGGACCTCGGACAGTTTCTAATAGCTCAGAGAGGACGAGCTCCCAGGGCTCTGAACTGACAGCCAGCACTGCGTCTTCTCATGCCGTCGACCATTCCTGTTTGAGCTCACTTCCTGTGTGTGCGCTTTCTCAATCCAACAAGCGCTACCGTGCTATTACCATTGCTTGAGATCTGTTCTCACAACCGAAAGATGGACCGAAATAGTAAATGAAGATGTCGGTCAGGGGAAGAAAGGGCCGGTGGGGAACAGAGTCCACTGAAGCATAAAATGTGGTCCGAATAATGGTGGTGAATGTGGGTGCCCATCAGGACATAAACATTGCCCTGACTCCTCATCTAGTGTGTGCTCGCACCAGGAAAACTGAGTTCAAAGCAAGAATATTAAACTGCATGGGAGGGATCCTTTTTACTGATAAAGCGGTCAACCCGCAATCAAGTTCTACGTTTTCCTAAAATCGTGTATAATACGATATCTGTACTTATTTGGAAAAGGATCGGAGATACAAGGAGAAACGGTCACAAATGCAGTTGTGAGAAACTACCTGTCATCTCTTAGTTCTTGATAGATTGTGTGAACAAAAGGTAAGCGGGCTCGGCAGGTTATTAATTACCCCACGCTATACAGAGTGCAGGTCATGTCAAGTTAAATTCATCTGAAATGTCCACTGGCCAAGATTGGTGGCATGTCTGAGATCAGATTTTGTTCTTTAATAAAGCCTCACTGCTACGACCCCTGGACCTTATGTGGGAACCCCTTCCTGGCCCAAGGGGAGAGGGCCTGGCCCTTTGTCTGCTGCCACAGCAGTGCCCCTGCCCAGGCTGGGCCTGTCCACTCAAAGTCTGGCAGCTCTCATGGTGCGTCAGAGGCCTCTGCCGCATGTGGCCCCACAACCCCCTTGCTGTCGCTCTACTTCCGGTGTGACGGTGAGACCCCGAGGCTGGAGTGGGGCGTGGCCAGTCCTGCTTTTCTCACTGAAGCAGACCCTTTGGTTTCCCTTCCTTTCTCATTGGGGCTGAAGGTTACACAGGGAGTCTGTGGTCCCGATGACCAGGTTGCAGAACTCAGACCCCCCAGAAATCCTGTGCGGGGGTTCAGTATTTAGAAAGGCAATGTCTGGCCTTCTCTTCCCAGTGGACGAGCACATGCCCCTGCTCCTGGGACAGTAGCTCCTCCTTGCCCCACCCCCAGCCCTGCCCACTGGCCCCTGCACGGAGTGCCCAACAAGTCAGCCATTGCAGGGGGTGAGTGAGCAATGGAAGATGAATCTAAAAGTCTATCTCGTAACCGTACCCAGCAGACAGGGGCCCCCCGTAAATTCTAAACGGCAGAGATAGTACACACGGCGCACTAACTGCTGTGTAATGAAAATACGAATGAAAGAACAAATTAGAAACAGAACACCGACTTCTCGCAAAATTAAAACAATCATCTCATGGATAAAAGAGAAAAATCAAGTCAGCAATGACAAAATATTTAGAAAAGAATGAAAGAGGAAAGTTACATGTGCGGGCTTATTGGCTGTAGCTTACACTATCCTGAGAAAATAAGTCCATAGTGTAAAAATTGTCAAAGGAAATTAATTAAATTATTCAAAAGAAAAAAGCAAATGAACTCAAGGAACGCAGAAGAAGGGATAATAGCAGAAATAACTACTTAGAAAACAGAACATAATAGAATTGATAAATGAACACCAAAGCCTGACTTTTTAGAAAAATAGAATAAATTACTGGCCAGCTGATGAAGGAAAATACAAGAAAGCATGAATATGTTACATGAAAATAGCCCCAGAGAAATCAGAACGTGAAGAGAATAATTCTTACGGCTCTACACCAAGAGTTTGAAACTGCGGCTAGAGAGAGAATTTTCTGGAAAAGTGTATGCTATGAAAATTAATTGAGGAAGTGGTAGAATACTTACATGCACCAACATCTACAGACATTCGCGAGAGCTGGAGACGCACTGTAGCGACAAGTGTGTGTGTGTGAGCGTGGCGTGTGAGATTGGTGCATGTGTGTGCATGTGGTGTGTGAGTGTGTTGTGTGTGTGTGTGTGTGAGTGCGATGCTTGTGTGTATGTGCGTTGAGAATGTGGTGTGTTGTGTGTATGTGTGTGTGCTCCTGTGTGCTTTGGCCTGTGTAATGTCCCTCTGGCTCCCCAAGCTCCTCCAGGTACCAGCAACAGTAATAAGGGAGGGAAGCCGCAGGTCTGCAGAGGACAGCCATGCTTTGCTGGCCAGGGTGTGGGCTGACCATGGCAGGTGCCCCACTCCGGGCACTGGGCACCGGGCTCCGTCCTCCAGGCCGCTCCCTGTTGCGCGGCCCCCAGGGCTTCCTGCTCTCTGACTTCGGCCGGGCTGGCAGTCAGAGGGAGAGGAGGAGAAGGGGGCAACACGTGGGGGACTCCATGCCCTCCTTCCTTCGCCTCCCCTCCAGGAGGATGGCTGCCCAGGAGCGGGGCGTGGCCAGCACGTGGCTCCCACCTGTCCGCCGGCAGGGTCTGTGTGTGGCTGACACCCGCCTTGCCAGGGTCAAACTCCCCGTGCATGGCGCACGCCCTGGGACCGCGAGGTGGGCAGGGAGGCCTGGGCCTTGAACACCCCCTGCTCCGAGCTCCCCGCGGGGCCGGACAGGGCTTCATTGGGCCTGTGACCCAGTGCCACTTCACCTTCTGCCCGCTCACAGCGTTGTTCCCTAATAAACACCTTCGCCTTGGCTCCTGCTTTGGAAGAAGCCCTGCTGTGACGGGCGGCCCTCTCTCTCCAGGTCCTGCTCGCTACCCCGGGCCGAGGGCCGCATCTCCCAGCTGTGGCCAGCCCTGGAATACTTTGCTATCTTAACTGGTTTCCGTAAACTTCCCGCTTATATTCTTGTAAATCCTTAAAAAAATGCTTCTCCAATTACTCAATCTGAGAGGTCCTCCGTCACCCGCCAGGCCCCTGCCTGGTATAAGGTCTAAATATAATAGGGTGTGCTTGCTATGCAAGAGTGGCTTTAGGGCAAGCCCCCTCGGCAACCTCTGCCCCCGCCATCCGAATTGCTGCCCCTCAGTCCCCCTGTTAGAAATTCTGGAGTTGTCACTGTTGACAAAGGACTTCCTGTAAATGGGAGGGACTTCCAGCTTCAGACACAGGACTGGACACGGGGGTTCATGCTGTCTCTTCTGAATCCCACTAAACTGAGGAATGATGAAGGACAATAGCAAAGGAAAGGGACATCAGCCGCAGGAGATGTTGGTGACATCATTAAGCTGGAAGATGGAGGGACAAGTGTGAGTGGTGAGGGTGGCACAGGTGGCAGACCGAGTGTCCACAGGGTGGGAGCAAGTCCATCAGCAGCTGAGCCTCAGGGTCCTGGGCAAGGACAGCTGGTGGCCCTGGAGCAGGGTAGGTTGAAAGGACAAGGACAGTGAGAAGGTCCCTCCCAGCCTTTTGTCTCCAGCCTCCCCACAGGGACAGGGGCATTAGGGGAAGTTTGCGAAGTGCCGGTGACAGCTCCAGCCCCTGCCTCTGCTCAGGATGTTCTGGGATGGTCAGCATCTCTGACTGCGTCCCAGGGCCCCCAGTGTCAGGCACGACCCGGGCACGCTTTGCTTGTGGTTCTCCCTCGGAGGACTCTGACCCCAAGCAGAAGGCAGGTGTGGGTTGGCATTTTCCGCTTCTCTGTTGCATTCCCCACAGCCCTCTTTTTAAAAAGGTGCACGTGGGGAGCGTTAGGGGTGAAAGGAAGATGCTCAGCCCAGAATGTCCCCGTGGAAAGGACACAGGGGGCACAGGACAGCTGGCACCTTGGGAGGTGTCTCTGTGCAGCCTCGCACGGCAGGGACGGGGAGAGAAGGGCTTCCAGAAAAGGCCCACACCCAGGTGTGTCCCGGGGACAGGGTGCTTGTTTTAGCTGTTCCCAGCAAAGGCTGCCCCCTGGCAGTTCCTTCATGTGCCCCGAGGCTGGATGGCCAGCTCGGCCCGGGCGCTGTCGCAGGAGAGCCCCTCGTGGTATGGGCCTCGTGGATCATACATTAAGTCCTAAAAGCTGCTCTTTAGGGGGGGTGCCGCGGAAGGCCGGGTGGGAGGAGCCCTCAAATGCATGTGTGCTTAACAAAAAATGTCTCTGTGATGTTCTGTTTACTGCTTTTGGAAAGGTTGCAAGGCAAGAGCGGCCGTGCCAAGGCCCTGCGGGAAGAAAAGACCCTTGCTCGGTGACCACCCCCATCCCCGCAGGCTTTACGGAAGAGCTTTGGTCTGTGCATCGGTGGTTCTGGGTTGAGGAGGAAGGTGGTCAGCAGCATAAGGCCTCAAGGAGAACATTCTGTCTGGGTGCAGGGAGGAGGCTTCCCAAAGGGACGGGATGGCCTGCGGCTGCAGAGACCCCTGGGAGAGGGGCAGGGTCACCAACTCGCCCTGGTGTGTCTGGGACTTTATTGGTTTTCAAACTGGGAGTCTCATGCTTGGGGGAGCCCATGGTCGGTCACCATGGTTGCCCTGGAGCTGGTTAGGGGGGCACACGGAGGAGGAGGGTCCCACTGGGCTGGGTATGTGGGGTGGGGGCTGGGCTATAATTCCAGAAGGGGAAGGACAGGCTGAGGGACGGGTCAGGGTGGGGTCCTGGAGGGCTTCTGGCTTCAACTTGACTTCGTTAAACCTTAGATAAGTTAGGTTTCGAGTTTCCTCCTTGGCTTGGGGTAGAGTGAGCATAGGCTATGTACATGGGTTTCAACACATGTTTTAAGGACCTCACTTCTTGCATAACCTGTCTGGCCTCGAGCAGCCTGGCCTCGCGGGGTGGGCTCTGTCTTGGGTGCAGAGCTGGGCCCACGCCATGAGAATCTGGACCTCGGTTTCCTCCAGTGTAGGATGGGGCCTGGATTCTGTGCTCCCAGGCACTGTACAGACCAGCTCTTTCTGACTGTCGTGCTGGGTGCCCTTGCAGCTGGGGTCACCTGGGCTTCACCACCTGGGAGGAACCAGGGCTCTGATCTGTGTGGGGCCCTGGCACACGGCAGCTGACAGGCATCTGGCCTTCCTCCCACTGGCCTCCCATTTTGTGTCCAAGCTGCTCCCTCGACTCTCAGTCCTGGAACTGGCTCCCTTCTTGTCCTCTTGTCCTGGCCAGCCTTGGTTCCCTGTGTGTCCCCTCACTTCATTGGCCAGGGGGAGGCTTCCTGGGACCCTGGGTGCCCCAGGTCCTGGGGTCCTGACCCTACATCCCACTCCAGAGGCCTGTCTCTTGCACCAGGCGGCGGCTTCCCTCCCATGACCCGTCCTCTCGGGGAGCCCGTCCCGGCTCCAGGTGAGCTGGGCACGTTTTCCTCAAGAGCTATTAACCTACAGAGAGAAAAAACGTGGAGGATGGCGGAAATAAGGTGAGGTTAATTTAGGGTTTAGCTGTGCTTTTAGAGATTATCTCAACTGTTTTTCTCATCTGCTTTTCAAATTAAGAACAGGAGGTATTAAAATCATGTCAAATGTTACCCACAGGGCGAGGATTAGGCAAGCTGGTTGGGGTGAGGCGCGGGTTTACGGGGCGCCAACACCGAGCGCCACGGGAATGCATCGCTGCCTTTTGTTTGTGGCCGCGGTGAGAGGCCGCGAGGGGAGCGCAGTGCCCAGCCATCATCCCCGAGCGTCCCGGGCTGCTGAGAGAGAAACCAGAGCAGAAACCCCCTGGGAGTGTGCCCGTGTCAGCACGGCCATCGGGAGAGTCACACGAGGAACATGCTTTAAATCCATTACACTAAGTGCTTTGGGCTTTATGTGCTGTGGGACTCTCAGTCCGGGAAAAAACCTTTTAATAAGTCATTATTAAAACCATTTGCCTTTCGACTGTGAGCATATATGATTCTTGAAATATCTCCCTCCTAATTGTCCGGGATATTGATATTTAGCAGAGCTCCCTCTCCTTCGAGGCCACTGCCCCGTCGTAAAGCTGCCACGGTGAGTTTGCATGGCTCAGGCAGGCATGGAGGGCTGCGGGGGCCGCAGGGGCTCCCCCACTTCCGCTGCTCAGGGCCCGCCTGGGAGGGGAGAGGTGATTCCAGCCCTCCTGTCAAACTCGGAGGGTCAGGAACCTCAGAGCACCCACGCGAGGTTGCAGGGAGAGCTCTCGGAACGTCCTAGCATGTCTCATTCCGGCAGAGGGGCTCCGCAGAAGACGGGAAGGGAGGGCTAAAGCAGGCGGGTGGCACCTTTGCCACATTGTCCAGTAGCTGTGGCAATGTCCCCCAGTCATCCTGGGGCTGCTGGGAGACAGCGCCTATAGGCTACACGGAGTCAGGCTGGCAGTCCACCCCCGCCCCCGACGGCAAATGCCACCTGCTGGAGCCTCTGGTGCCACGTTGTTGCTGTGGGATAGGTGTGGTCCCCGCTCAGAGGAGCTACGGCCTCGGAGGGAGCTGGACGTTCCCCATGGGATTGCATGATGATTTACTTGTGATTGAGAAAGGGCCGCGAAGGGTCACAGGGGCGTGGAGGGGGGTGGTGGTGCTCTCCCTAAGGACTGGCCAGAGGGAGAAGGGGCCTCCAGGGAAGCAAAGGTAGAGCGCCGGAGGTTGAGGGAAGGCACCAAGGGACCAAGAGCTTGGTGCAGTCCAGGAAGTGATGAAAGGGGCCGGGGGCAGTGGAGGACGGGCTCAGGGTGGTGAGAAATGAGACCCCAGTGCTTGCAGGGGACAGAGTGTGAAGGCCGCTCTAGGAGTGTTGCACTTAAGAATGACTGGAAGATGATGGTTTGGTCACTCGTTTTTATCGGGCTCCTGCTGGCTGCATGTGCTGGACTGAGTGGGCTGAGCAGACCAGAGAGCAGGCTACTGCACTCGTCCAAACCTCCTGTGGGTCTTGAGAGGGGCACGGGGCGTCCCTGGAGAGCGGAGGGAGCAAACACCGGTCCGGGTCAGTCCCTTCTTCCAGGATGAATAAAGAGGTGGAGAATCCAACAGGAGATCTGTAATAGGAACCTGTAGCTCACAGGACCTTGAAGATAAGGCGGAGAGAGCGTGTCTCTGAAAATACGAATACTTGTCTCACGTAGTTCCTGTTGTCTTGGGTTCTCCCTGGAGAGTATTCCATTTTCATTTTAGTAGCAGCTACCAGTGTGCTTCCTAAAAGGCCAGAATATTCACATCCCACAGCCGCATACCAGAGAACCTTTTCTCCACATCTCTACCCGCAATGTGTTTTTAAAATTTTTCTGTTTTTGTGATCTGAAGGGTGTAGTGGTACATCTTTGTGGCTCTGATTTGCATTTCCCCGTCTGCTGGTGGCTTCGAGCATCTTCTCCTGTTTGCTGGACATTCATTTGCTCTGACTCCCTTCTTTCGCCCATTTATATCTTCTGTCCACTTTTCTATTGGATATTTGGGTTTTTTTTAATGAGTTGATGCTTACTGTGTATTTTAGGCATTTCTATGTTGTTGGTCACCTCTGTCAAAATACACTTTGCACATTTCTTCTTTTCTATTTTGTGTGTGGCATCTTTGGCCACACACATATGTATATTTAGTGAACTTAAATGCTCATGTTGATGTACGTAGAGAACGGTGCGCACATCGTAACTGCTCGGCTTAGAGAATTCGACAAGGTGAATAGGGTGTGATCACCACCAGATCGAGAAGTAAAATGCTACTAGAAGGCCAGACACCTCCATCCACGCATCCAGGTCCCCGCCCTGGCTCCCGGCTGCTCCCAGCTCGGAGCTTCATGTAGGCGAGTCCTTACAGTTGGGCTCTCCTCTGACTATGGAAGTAGCACAGCTGCTTACAGAATCGAGAAAATAGAGAGAACTCTAGAGAAGAAAACACTGGTTACTGACTGGGGTGTGATGCCCTTTTCACATTGTTGTTCTTCCGTGAATTGCCAGTGAGGGCTCTGCCCTGTTTTTCCCTTGGAAAATTGCCTCTTACAAAAATAACTGCATCAGAACCCCCTTTCCAGGGTAAGGATATTAACCCTCGCCGTCCTCATTGCCCATGGTTTCCTTGATTCATCGTTTGCTCAATTTTATCATTTGAGGTACAGATAGTCATACATTTTAGGTGAAAATTCCCTTTTCACACTTTAAGAGATCCTATTTACTGTGATGTCAGTGAAATATACATTTTCTTTAAAAACAGTTATGGCTTCTTTTTTATGTTTAGCTTCTCGATCTGTTTGGAATTTATTTCGGGTTATGGTTTGGAATTTACTTCGGGTTATGGAGTGAGGCCCTGATATGGATTTTTTCCCAAGGAGGCGGTTTTTCAAGCACCTGTAGTGGGAAGTTGCGTGCGCTCTGCCTGCCCGTCGGGGACACTTCTCCTGGGCCCACGTCAGCTCTGCTAGGAGCTTTCTCCCGTGTCCCTGCTGTCGCTCGCCAGTCCTCCCCTGTAGGTTACTGCCCCATCGCTGTCTCCCTCCTGCATGTTTGAAGATCCCGCAGGGCAGGCAGCCTTCAGTGCTCCTCTTTTCCAGAAGTCTCAGTTTTTATTCCCATTGGTTTATCCTTTCCGATCATCTTTGGGGTCATTTAGTCAAATCTTTGGAGGAGAGTTAAAATAATTTGGGACAATCCGGCTTCTTTACAGGATAGCTTCTCAGAAACACATTTCCCCAGAAACTTGTCACTGCTCTGAGAGCAAAGGCAAGATCATATTCGTTGGTTTTATCCTCAGAAACGGACTCAGCCCCGGCGTGTTGTAGGCCTCGCGCGTAACTTGCGTGTGGATAATGCAGGAGCATGTTGGGAGCTGATGCCTGGAGCTGTCCCTCTGTGCCTCTGGGAGGCTGGGCATTTCCTCCCATCCCCCCCCCCGTGGGTTTCGGGCGGCACGCCCCTGCGCCCCAGTGGCCTGGGCACTATCTGGGACCCTTCCAAGGACTAAGAGGAGGCTCTGGGGCCATTGCAGTCCAAAGAGCTCCACTGTACTTTATTCTGTAAATTAGGCCGCCGTATAAGATTTCATCTTACAAAGGATTCTTCTGCTTAAAAATGTTTGAAAACTGTACCTTAGGGCCCAAGGCGAAACCTTCTGTAGTGGGATCGAGTCCCCAGATCCAGAAGGTGAGCTACGTGGACTCTGGGAATTTTTCTGGCAACCCCAGCTTCCACGACGTGTGTGGCCTTAGATCTCCTTACACATAAAACCTAAGTGACGTTGAGCTGTTTTAAGGGGAAATGGGAATGATGTACGTGGCAGTGATCATGAGGCGTCTCTTTTCATCCAGAGCATTCCAGTTCAGCAGCCTCCCATCCGTAAGGAGCAGGGTGAAGGCAGCAACGGTGGGCCCGTGGTCTGGACAGCGTGAGGTCACCCGGAGGGCTCCCCCAGCAGCTGGCCTCGCCGGAGACCCTGGCCGCACTTCTCCTGAAGCCGCAGATGGAGAACACTCTGTGACGGCCTCGGAGAGCACATGTGCATTCCCTGGGGAGCGAGGCCAATTCACTAACAGTACTCGATCCTTGTTCCTTCTGCCAAAGGAATTTCCATTCTTTATCTGCTATGGGGCAGAGTTCATTTCCAGCAGTGGTTTCCTGAGGGGTGAGGCCGCAGGCCCCGTGGTCTTCAATGGGCCCCGCTGGTGAAGGGAAGGCCGCCGTTTCTTTCTCTTCCCTTCACCCACACTGATAGTAACTGGCCGTGGCCTCTTATGATTTCTCCAGAGAAATGGAAATTGCAGCTCAGAGTCTTAAAACAGTGTCCTTTGATCTAAACGTTCCAGGAAATAAAACACCTTGGCAGTTATGGAGTCCAGACAGGGACGCATTTCCAGGGAGTCCCTGCGCGGTGCTTGTCAAGAGCGGCACCCCCAGTCCTCACGGGCGCGATGAGTCTTCTCCTGTGTGCAGCCTGGTCCCCTTCGGCGTCCATAGATGTCCACACATGGTTCCGTGGCAGAGGCACAGCCTCGTGGCCCCCGTGGATGCGCGTGTCCCCATGACGTGTTGCCAGGACTGCTGTGCCCGAGCCTGGTGTCCCGCCTTCCCCCAGCCTCTCCCTGCTCAAGCCCAGCCTCCCCCACATGCAGCCGCGCTTGGTGCCTGAAAGCCCTGGGCAGTGAGGACGCCCCGCCAGGATCCGCCGTGTGGACAGTTGGGGCGGGGGCTGCTCCCCAGGGTCTGGCCCCCTGGGGGCCCGAAGCCAGTTCTCAGTAGGGCTTCTCTGACAGCGTGTTCTAGTCTCCCGAAGACAGAGTCCGGTGCGGGGTGCCCCCGGAGTCTGTGCGGGTCAGGTAGGACGTACCTGGCTGAGACGACAGAGTTGTGTCCCCCACCCCCAGACGGATAACTCCCCGCACCTCAGACTGTGACTGTGTTTGGGGACGGGGGCTTTAAAGATGTAGAAAGTTAGAACTAAGGTTTTTCAGGTGGGTCCTGATCCGGTCTGACTGGTGTCCTTGTGAGGAGAGGAGATTAGGACAGGGACACATACAGAGGGAAGGCCCTGTGGTGACCCCGGGAGGAGCCAGGCCTGGGAAGAAACCGGCCGGGACCTCGTCTGGGGCGCCCGGCTCCAGAGGTGCGAGGAAGTGAGTTTCTGCTGTTCAGGCTGCCCGGTGCCCGGGATGTCGTGTGGCCGCCCAGCCCTCGGGAGGGAATTTGCCAGCACGGCAGAAGGACTCTGAGATTTTCTGACCCCGCCCCGGGCACGGGAGGCGGACCGCGAGCTCCCAGCAGTTACGTGGATTGCAGAGCGGACCCCACGTCCGGCTCCTCCACCTCACGGCTCAGGGGCCGCCCGGTCGCTCTCACAAACAGCAAGCCCGGGCCTGGGCCCCCCCCTTGGAGGGTCGGACTGACCAGGCTGGGGGGCACCCCCGGGCGCCAGGCTTTTACAAGCTCCCCAGGGACGCAGATGAGCAGCCAGGGAGGGGGCGCTGCTGCTCCAGGGGTATGTTCCCGCCTTCGGCATCGGCCCCCAGGTCTCTTCTTCAAGGATCCGCTGTCCCCACTGGGGTGACAAGAACCCATCCGGCTTCCTCGTTGAGACCGGGGCCTCCCTGGGTGGTGTGTGTCTGTGAGGGGCCCCGGCAAGGGGATTTAAAGCCCTTGTTGGCAGGAAGACTCATTTCCTGTGCGTTGGGAACGATATTCTCCGAGGCCACACACACAAAGTTTAAGAAGGGACTATTTTATTGGGCATCTCCAGTTTGTGAAGAAGTCATTGAGCTCCACACTCTTCTGTCTGTGTAGCATACTTTAATAAAAAGGTTCAGAAAGTGATTCTTATTTGTTTATAACCAAATTTATCCTCAGAATCAAGGCTATGCATAGCCCGATAACAGAAATGAAAGATAATGTCTTCCAGATCAACCCCGTTGTTTAAACTGTCAATTCAGGGATTCTTCCTCCCGTCTGCCAGGGCTGGGTCTGGGCTTGGTGGAGGCAGGGGTGGGCTGCCTGGCGTGGGTGCGGGGAGCTGTCCCATCTGACTCTCCTTGTCTCCACTGACTCTGCGGCGGCCTGTGCCAGCTGGCATTGATCCTGGCTGCGCTGCACTCAATCCGCTGATATGCCAGGTACTGGTGCCACCTGCGGATCCCCGCCCAGGGGTCAGGCTCCTCATCCTCACCTATGACCTCTGATGAGCCAGAGCTGCTGACGGGGCACCTCCGAGCACGACTGGGCTCCAGCCAGCTTGAAAGCTCCTGCTGAAAGGAAGGCAGAAAGATGGGACAGAGGGAGCATGGGGCTGGAGCTGAGGGCCAGAGTGGTCAGCCTGGAGGCTGCCTGGTGCCTGGGCTCCCTGCTCCCCACACTCCGCAGGCTGTAGGGCCCTGGCACAGCTGCTCTGCTTGCCTGTGGCCACCTGGGCTGCATTTCTGCACCCCGCTCTATTCCGGCCTTCCTGGGCTCTACTGGGGAACCCCTGAGACCTGCCTCAGCTTTGCCCCTTCTCTGCGACAGGTGGGGAAGGACTGGCTGGGGCCGAGGAGCCCCCTGGGGGGCAGATGGCAAGACCCAGACTCTCTACACAGGTTGTACGTTTGGCATCCCGATTCTTTAATCCTTGTTAAATTACTTACAAACCAGCCACTCTTGAGAGCATAGTGGAAATGAAACAGACTTTGGAGCCAGAAGAAGGGAACTATAATCCCAGCTTTCCCACTCTCTTGCTGTGTCAGCCAGCACAAGTTACTTGGCCTCTCTGAGCCTGTCTCTACAGGCTAGGAGATGATAGGACCTGCCTTGTGGCGTAGCTGTGAGGACTGAATTTGATGAAATGTCGAAGCCCTGAGCCAGGACTGGGGGGCGCACGGAGGCAGCGTGGGCACAGGTGTCCTCGTCGTTGCCGGAAGCAGGGGGCTAAGCGCGAGTACTGGGTTGCTATTGGGTCTTCAAGGAATAGAACAACGTGGGGGGCATTCGTCCTCTACGGATAATTTCTTCTCAGCAGAAACAGCGTGTGAAGCCAAGCAGAGGGAGGCCTCCCTTTCCAGAAGCTTCTTATTGAGCCGCAGCTCCAGCAACAGCTCCCCACACGGCGCTGCTGGCCCGGAGCGCGGCCTCCCATGGAGCGCCCCCCTCTTCAGAGCCGAGCCTTGTCCCCCACTTCCCCACCGACCACGCTCTCGATGGGGAGGAAGCCAGTGCAGTTGTAAGGCTTTCTTTTTGGAAAAACAAGAGTTATGGGCAATGACATTAATTTAAAAGCTTTTAAGGAGCCAATTCACCTGTGAAAGTGCTCCCCAGGTGAGAGCCTTCCTGTGCGGAAAACAGCCCGGTCTTTAAAAGGATTTTAATTAATGTTGCTGAGAAACAGACCGATGGCATTTAAGTCTGAGAGCTAACGCTCAAAGGTGCCAGCCAAGAGTTTTATGACGTGGAGCTAGTTTTCTTAAACGCAGTTGAAATAATATTCCCATGCACTTAGCCTCCACATTTTATTCTGGTCCCGGCCAAAAATGAGTGCTGAAATCCTCAGTGGCCTAACTCTCAGCCCTCCCGACGGAAGGCAGGCGCTCCCCGCCAGGACCTACTCGGTTGCACTGGAGAGGAATTTTCAGGAACACGGCCTCCTCCTCACCCCCCGTTGGGCACATACCTTGCTGGGGGCAGCCGTCTCTCCCCGAAGTCCGGTCCAGTGTGGCTCTAATCTGAACTGGGGAGAACGTGCCAAAGCTGGAGGAGGGCAGATGGAGGGAGGGTGACGGCGCCCAGGCCCCGGGCAGCCCCGTCTGGGCAGCGGGCTTGGAATGGCAGACTGCGGAGTCGCCCAGGCTGGAGACAGGAGCCATTGTGTGTCTCCTGGTGCAGCCAGATGCTCCATCCCAAGCAGAGCATTGGGACGCATGCTGGGGGCTGGTGAGGATATTGGGCTGATGTCGGAGGGGATTTAACAACAGAAGGGAATGCAGGTAGTAGACGGTGGACAGGAATGGACAACTAGAAGCCAGGCCTGGGAAGAGGTGGAGCTACTGAGCAGGAATTTGAGAAGGAATTGAATACATGGGGGTGGCAGTGGGTTGAGTGTGTCCTCGTACAGGTATGTCCACCTGGAAGCACAGAATGTGACCTTATTTAGAATAAAGGCATTCCAGGATAGAGTGAACATCAGGATCTTGAGATGAGATCATCCTGGATCAGGGTGGGGCCAAGACCCAAGGATGGGGTTCCTTAGAAGAGACAGAAAGGACACAGGGGGACACAGAGGAGAGGCCACGTGGAGACAGAGGCAGACTGGAGGGACACGGCCACAAGCCCAGGGACGTGGGAGTCCCACGAGCTGGGAGAGGCAGGCAGGAGCTCCCCAAGGGCTCTGGTGGGAAGTGCCGCTCTGTCCTCACCTGATTTCAGGCTCCTGGCCTTGAACCGAGACTATCGTGTTGTCATATGTTGCCCAGTTTGTGGTCACTTATTGCGACAGACACAGGGGACTCAGGGAGACAGTCACCCAGAAGAGGCTTTACCACAGTGCGTCCTGGAGTCCTGGTCGAGGGCTCTTCCTAAAGGTCACGTCAGTCCATGAGTTTGGGAGATGCTAGGTCAGCCCAAGGTCATACGCTCACATGGGCTTCGATCTCTGGGTGGCACAGGAATGTAGATTTTCTTTCTTTCTTTCTTTTTTTAAAGATTTTATTTATTTATTCGACAGAGAGAGAAAGCCAGCGAGAGAGGGAACACAAGCAGGGGGAGTGGGAGAGGAAGAAGCAGGCTCCCAGTGGAGGAACCTGATGTGGGGCTCGATCCTAGAACCCTGGGATCACACCCTGAGCTGAAGGCAGATGCTTAATGACTGAGCCACCCAAGCACCCCTGGAATGTAGGTTTTCAAACTCAATAGTATGGCTGTTTGTTCACGGTGTGTCTCCTCATCTCCTCCTCAAATGAGTTTTGGGAAGTGCTGGTCTGGCGCACGGGGGTGTCGGGTCTTGGGGAGGTCAGGCGCCACAACAGAACCAGCCCGGATGGGGACAGGGGTGAGGAGGCAGTGAGCGCAAGTAAGTTCCTGCACTTGTCCGTGCCTCGGTTCCCTGTCTTTAACATGAGGACGAGAGCAGCACCCCTTCATAGGGTCATGGTGAGAATGGAATGAGTCAATACAAGAAAAGCCCTTAAAACAATACCCAGAATGTGGCTTATGAACACTTGCTACAGAAATCCTGCTAGTAGCGTGGTTCTGGAGAAGCATGTCACGTGACAGCTCCAGCAGTGGCCTGGTCCCTGTGGAAGGCCGGAGCACCCGGAAAAGCAAGGACCCCTTAAATCATCTGCTCCTGTCACACCTGCTCACAGTCCACGTGAGTGTGTTTTACTGAATGTACTTTGGGACGTCCCTGGAGACTTTCAGTTTGCACTTGAGGAAGACTACTGTGTACAGACAGACAGCACATTGGGGAGTGGACTGGGAGAGTAGGAGGGGCTTCTGGCTGCCCAGAAAGCAATGGGGGCATGGGGACTAGCCTGAGGGATGGGTGTGCAGAGCGCTATTCATCCCTGGCAACCTTCTATCAAACGACCCTTTTCTCAAAACCACGCAGTGGCCAGTGCTCCCAAAATCTCTGTCTCAAAGAAGGGAGGCCCCACAGGACAGTAGAGCACAAAGGAGATTATTTTCAGCTCTGAGTTTCAAAATAATGCTTTGAAACTTCCCAGATAAGACCGTACTCTGAGAAAAGGTCTTCGTAGTTTTAAAGGCTTAATTTTTGTGCACAGTGTTATAAACATATTTGTGCTGTGAAGAACAGATTGGGAAGTATGCAGAGTGAATATGTAGACAGTTTTCCACCCTCAACTTGATAAACACCCCACAGGCTGGGGAGGGCGAGAGGCGAGTCGAAGGGAGAGCAAATGAACCGGGTAGTGGGAATGGACTCGCTCTACCAGAGGCACTGGTGACGGACTCCATCTTTCACAGAGCTTCAGGCCGGGGCGGTGGGGAGGGTTGCCAAGAGGATGGGAAGAAACCAGACCACCCATTTCCAGCATCTGAGAGAGGTGCAGAAGCCAAGGAAAGGGTCATTGGAGGTCAGAAGGGACACCTTTGGGAGGGGTGTTTTGGGAGCCCTTCCTGGAAGGGAAGAGGGTGAGAGGTGGTATCTTATTCTGACCCTGGCCTTAATGAGGACAGCTTCAAGGGTGTTAGTGGGGAGACTTGATCTGGATATTCTGTGCTTGGGGGGCTCAGACTTCCTGCTGGGGTGAGAGGCTGTAGGAGGGGCTGTAGCAGTTGAGTTGGGACTTTGGAAACAGCTGCACCCCCAGGGTGCCTTGGGGTAGGTAAGAAGAGCATGTGTGGGCTCCACACCATGAGAGAGCCTCTGGGGGCCCACTGTTTGTCCCTCCTCGCCCCTGACCTAGAGGCAGTCCGACTACAGGGCAGCCAGTGGAGGGAGGAAGCCCCTCTTCACCTCCATCATGTTCCTCATCCCTGCACAGCCACCAAATCCTGCGGAATTCATGCTCATCCTTTGGGACTTAGCTTGGTTGTCTCTCCTTCTAAAAACCTTTTCTAGCCTTTCAAGGGCTAGGTGTTTCCTCTAAGGGCTTTCCAAGACCCCTGCTCTTGCCCCAGTATTTCACAGTGTACCATCATTGCCTGTGGACTTGTGCGCGTCCCTCACTAGATACAGCCCCCAGAGCCAGGTGCTGTGCCTTGTGGCTGGAATGGGGATGGCAGCAACACTTACTTGGTAGGAGTGAGTGGTTGAGGGGAGGTGGTCAAATGCATTACGGTGCATTCATACCAATAACTATCTGCAGCCAACCCAAATCATGCCTTAGAATGATATTTAGTGGCATGAGGGAAGTGTCATTATGTATAAAAATGTTAAAAGTGGCTACTTCTATACCAGTACACATTTATTGGAAGGGCTAAAATTGAGACGACTGATGACACTAAATGTTGACAAGGTTGGGGAGCAACGGGAATGCAGTGTGGGAATATATATGATACAATAACTTTGGAAAAGTTCTGGTTGTTTCTTACCCTATGACCCCAAAATTCCCTTCCAGATATTGATCCAAGAGCAGTAAAAACATACACTCACAAAAAGACTTGCACAAACATATCCACAGCCATTTGGACAATAATAGCCCCCAAAGGAGAGCAGCCCAGGTGCGCACCAGTAGGAGACTGGATGAACAAATTGTCAAGCCATACAATGGGTTGCCCCCTGGCAGAAAAGGAGCTAGATTATTGATACATATAACAGCATGGATGAAACTCAAAAAATCATGCTGAATGAAAGAAGTTTAGCACAAAATGATTATAATTCCATGGCTATAAAATTCTAGAACAGCCAAAACTATTCTTTGGAAAACAAATAAACAAAACAAAACAACAGACCAGGTTGCTTTTGTGGAATGTGGGAGAGGGAGAGGATTGGCTGGGAAGGATGATAGTGATATTCTTTATCTCGATAGGAGGTTGGACCACACGTTTGTCAAAACTCAACAAATATACCCTTAAGATTTGTGCATTGTATATAAACTTTACATCAAAAGAAAAAGCTATTATTGAATTCCACTTAATGATAAGTATGTTGAGGTATTTAGAGGGAAACATACTAGTCTTTGCAATTTACTTTGAGTTCCATAAAAAACCAAGATAGATTAATGGTTGGGCAGAGGGGAGGATAGATGGGTAGATATGGGACAGAGCGTGGTAAGATGTGAGTGGTCAAACCCAGATGACGACTCTCTGGGCACCCACTGGATATTAGCTTCCTGTGGTTGCTGTAATAAATTACTACCACCTGGGGGCTTAAAACAACAGAAATTAATTTTTTCCCAGTTCTGGAGGCCAGAAGTCTGGAATCAAGCTGTCTGCAGGGCTCCGCTTGCTCTGAAGGCTTCCTGTCTCTCCCATCTTCTGGGGGCTCCTTAGCTTGTGGTTACGGAGGGAGAGACAGGGGAGGCCATTCTCTGCTTCTCTTATAAGGACACAAGTGATTGCATTTAGGGCCCACCCTGATAATCAGGACACCAACACCCCGCCATCTCAATATCCTTAACTTAACCAATAACTACAAGAACCCTTTATCCAAACAAGGCAAGATTTACAGGGATTCAGGGATTAGGACCTGGTATCTTTGGGGCCATTATTCAGCCTAATACACACTGTAAACTTCTTTCCGTTTTGCTGTATGTTTCAAATTTTTCATGATAAAGTGTTGAGGAAAAAGTGGTTATTTCTGGATGATAAATTGTTATTGACATTATTATTATTATTATTTGAAAAAGACTTTTTGTTTTTTAAAGAGCAGTTTTAGGTTCACAGCAAAATTGAGGGGAAGGTACAGAGATTTCCCTTATACATACTCTTTTGCCCACATACCCACAGCCTCTGCCACTATCAAAATTCTGCACCAGAGGCATACATTCATTACAGCTGATGCATCTACCCTGGCACATCATTATCACCCAAAGTTCATAGTTGGCATTGGGGTTCACTCTTGGTGTCGTACATTCTGTGGGTTTGGACAAATGTGGGAGGATATACATCTATCATTACAGTGTCATACAGTATTTTCACTGTCCTGAGTCCTCCATGCTCAGCCCACTTATCTCTCCCTTCTTACTAAGCCCTGGTGACCACTGATCCTTTTGCTGTCTTCATTGTTTCACCTTTTCCAGAAAGGTCAAGTTTTATTCTTCTGCATGTGGCTGTCCAGTTTTCCCAACACTATTTATTGAACAGACTCCTTTCCCCATTGGATATTCTCACTTAAAAATGAATTGACTGTATATGCATGGGTTTATTTCTGGGCTCTTGGTTCCGTTCCATTGGCTGGTGTGTCTGTTTTTAATGCCTGTATGTTAATGTTTAATGCCTGTATGTTTTAAAGCCTGTATGGCTTTGTAATATTGTTTGAAATCAGGAAGTGTGATGCCTCCAGTTTTCTTTCTCAGGATTCTGTTGACTATTTGGAGTCTTTTGTGGTTCCATATGAGTTCTAGGATTGTTTTTCCCATTTCTGTGAAAAATGCCACTGGAATTTTGATGGAGATTGCATTGAATCTGTAGATGGCTTTGAGTAGTGTAGGCATTTTAACAATATTAATTTTTCTGATCCATCAACATGGGATTTCTTTTGATTTATTGGTGTCCTCTTCAATCTCTTTCATCAATCTTATAGTTTTTGGTGTCTAAATCTTTCATCTCCTTGGTTAGATTTATTTCTCGGTATTTTATTATTTATCCTGCTACTGTAAGTGGGATTGTTTTCTTTTTTCATTTTCAGAGAGTTCACTGCTCATGTAGGAGAATGCGTCTGATCTCTGTCTGTTGATTTTGTATCCTGAAAATTTACTGAGTTGGTTTATTAGTTCTAACAGTTTTTCAGTGGTGTCTTTAGGATTCTCTATATAAGATCATGCCATTTGTTAACAGAGGCAATTTTATTTCTCCCTACAAAATTGGACAATGTAGAGGAAATGGATACATTCATAGACATATACAAACTACAAAGACTGAATCATAAAGAAATAGAAAATCTGAACAGATCAATAATGAGTAAGGAGATGAATCAGTAATCAAAAAACTTCCAAATAAAGAAAAGCCCAGGATCAGAGGGCATCATGGTGAATTCTACCAAACATTTAAAGAATTAATGTCAGTCCTTCTCAAGGTTTTCCAAAAAATGGAAAAGGAGGGAACACTCCCAAACTTATATTACAATGCCAGCATTACTCTGATACCAAAGCCAGATAAGGACACTACAAGAAAACTACAGATCAATATCCCTGATATATATGATGCAAAAATTCTCAACAAAATACTAGTAAATTGAGTTAAAAAGCACATTAGAGACATACACCATGATGAAGTAACAAAAATGGTTTATTCCAGGGATTTGAGAATGGTTCTATATATACAAATCAATAAATGTGATACATTACTTCAATAGAATGAAAGATAAAAGTCATATAATTATCTCAATAGGTGCAGAAAAAGCATTTGACAAAATTTAATAGCTTCCATCATAAAAACTCTCAACAATGCGTGTATAGAAGGAATGTACCTCCACATAATACGGGCCATACACGCCTACGGCTAACATCATACTCCACGGTGAAGAATCGATTTCACCTTTGATACAATCACTCAGCAGTGATTACATACATGCATACATAATCTGGCACATTGTTACTATTGTTATCTTGAACAAATTATCTGTCAGTTCAATTAGGAGTAAGAAAAATGATGTATTTTTTGTTTTACCTTTACTTATTCATTCACTGGTAGCCTTCCTTTCTTTATGTAAAACTGTTTCTGACCTACATTATTTCCATCAAGACTTCTTTTTAAAATTTCTTGAAAGTCAGGTCTACTGGCAACAAATTCCCTCAATTTTTTGTTTGTCTGTGAAAATCTTATTTCCCCTTCATTTTTGAAGGATAATTTTGCAGGATACACAATTCTAGATTGGTGGGGTTTTTCCCCCCCTCAACACTCTCTCCACGTTCTTTTTTTCCATAATAAAACTGTGTATCTCTGAGGTTATAGAGATGCTGACTCACTACTACTGAAGTTTCAGCAGGCGTCACAGATGGTGATGAGGGTCACATTCTGAGAAACGCGGCTGGTCTCCTTAAGCTTCATTCATTTGCCAAATCACATCATCAGAGAATCTACATATGGACTAATTACTGTAATTTACCACAGAAGTGGCTTCACAGAATGATAATTCATTTTTCTTTTCTGATTTTTCTTAATGATTATTATGTGAAGTATGCTCCACTTCTTGCTCACATGGCTTCCGAGAAGTCAGATATAATTCTTATCTTTGCTTCTCTATAGGTAATGTGTTTTCCCCTCTGGATTCTTGCAAGATATTTTCTTTATCTGTGATTTTATGCAGTTTGAGTATGATGTACTTAAGTGTGGTTTTTTTTTTTTAAGATTTGTTTATCTATTTTAGAGAGAAGGGGGGTATAGGGAAGAGGGAAAAGGAGAAGGAGAGAATCTCAAGCAGACTCCCTGCTGAGTATGGAGCCTGACGCGGGGCTGGATCCCACAACCCTGAGATCATGACCTGAGCCAAAATTAAGAGTTGGATGCTCAACCAACTGAGCCATCCAGGTGCTCCCAGGTGTGGGTTTCTTGAGCATTTGTCTTTCTTAGTGTTCTCTGAGCTGCTTTGATCTGTGGTTTGGTGTTCGACATTAATTTGGGGGAAATTCCTTGTGCTCCTTTCTTTCTCCTTCTGGTATTCCTATTATGCATATATTATGCATACTTTTTCTAATTGTCCCACAGATGAATGTTGGGACTCAAAAATCTCAGTCTTGGATGCTCTGTTCTGTTTCTTCAGTCTTTTTTTTCTTTGGTTTTTTTTTCTCAGAAGTTTCTGTTGACATATTCTCAAGCTCAGAGATTCTCTTTTTAGCCATATCCAGTCTACTAAAAAGCCCATCAAAGGCATCCTTCATTTCTGTTACGGTGTTTTTGATCTCTGGCATTTCTTTTTGATTTTTTCTTAGAATTTCCATCTTGCTGCTTACTGCTTTTGCGTGCTGTCTACTTTATGTATCAGAACCCTTAGCATGTTAATCATTTTTGTTTTAAATTCCCAGTTTGATAATTCCAACACCCTGGCCATATCTGGTTCTGATGCTTGTTCTGTCTTCAAACTGTGCTTTTTGGCTGTTAGTTCACCTTGTAACTTTTTCTTTCTTTCTTTCTTTCTTTCTTTCTTTCTTTCTTTCTTTCTTTCTTTCTTTCTTTCTTTCTTTCTTTCTTTCTTTCTTTCTTTCTTCCTTCCTTCCTTCCTTCCTTCCTTCCTTCCTTCCTTCCTTCCTTCCTTCCTTCCTTCCTTCTTTCTCTTTCTTTCTTTCTTTCTTTCTTTCTTTCTTTCTTTCTTTCTTTCTTTCTTTCTTTCTTTCTTTCTTTCTTTCTTTCTTTCACACAGCCAGCCAGTGAGAGAGGGAACACAAGCAGGGGGAGTGGGAGAGGAAGAAGCAGGCTCCTAGTGGAGGAGCCTGATGTGGGGCTCGATCCCAGAACGCTGGGATCACGCCCTGAGCCGAAGGCAGATGCTTAACGACTGCACCACCCAGGCGCCCCCTTGTAACTTTTTCTTGGCAGCTAGACATGATGGACTGGATAAAAGGAACTCTGGTAAATAGTCCTTTAGTGATATGGTCGTGAGGTATGGGGAAGGAAAGTGTTCTATAGTCCTTTGATTAGGTCTGAGCCTTTCTGTGAGCCTGTGACTCCAGACTGTGACCTGCACAAGTGTTTCTGTTTCTCCTCCCCTTTATGTGGAACAGGATGGCCAGAGTTGGCTGGAGCTGGCTATTTCCCTTCTCCCATGTGGAAGGCTAGAATGGATTGGAGGTGGGTATTTTCCTTCCCCCAGGACATTCGGGGTCTGATAATATCCCCTAAGTAGTTTTTCCTCAGGTCAGGCCTTCTTAAGAACAGAAAGCTCTTACATATTACAGAATAGTTTCTCTCCTCTCCCCCTGCCAGAAGGATGAGGAGATTTTTCTCCCATCTTCACTATGAGAACACTGTCCAACTCCTAGACGTAAGACTCACAAAAGTATGGGGGCCTCTGATGACTGGGTCTCCCTGGAGTTTTAACCCTCAGACTCATCCATACTTCAAAGATTCATGTTACAGTTCAGGTTTCTCTACCTTGGCACTGGCTCCCAAGGAGGTTTCTGCTGATGGGGTTCTGCTGTCCTGTGTCTGTCTGTTGGTCTCTCCAATTTTGTGAGTGGTGGTTTACCCTGTGACCTCACTTCTCTGATGGATCTAGGGAGAGTTGCTGCTTTTTCAGTTTTTTTCAGCTTTGTACTTGCTGTTAGGGTGGAGTTATAACTTCCAAACTCCTTACATGCCATTTTGGAAACTGGAAGTCCAATGCTATCTTTTTATTTAAGTATCTTTTCCTATGATGAGAATGTGTTATTTTCTATAACAAAATTATTTTAGATATTAAGTTTTAAAGGAGAGTCATACCTTTGATCCAGTGCCTGTGCTTTTGGGTAAAAGGAGACAAGCTTTATGAACAAAGATATCTATGGTGGTTGTCCAGAATAATCTGGGAATGGTGTCAATATCTAATGGTAGGAGAATGCTTGCAGAAATTATGCTGTAACAGAATCATGGCACGTAAATGCAAAATGTAGGTTTAAAAAGAGTTTAAAGCAACATGAAAAGGCATGGCCTAGGCTTGTAAATTCAATCAGTGTTTCAAAAGTTTTATAGATTCTAAATTTTCCCTAATATAAATACTTGTTAATTTATATTTAGAAAAAATGTTATAAAATGTCACATCTTGGAAGGCCTTCCTAGTTTCCTTGCCCTCCCTCAGTGTCCCCCGCAGTGGCTGCCTTATTGTAGCCAGGCCTCCCTGCCTTTGAGGTCTCTGCTGGGCTGAACTCCCCCCAAGAAGTGCACTCTTGTCAACTCCCAGCTGGCCATATGAGTGGGTAGTAGATTTTTCAGTCAGGTCCATCTACTTGGGAGAAAGCGGTTTCTGTGGTTGCTGCAGTTTCTTCTGTTCAGTTCAGCAAATTTCCTCATTTCCTGTCACCATGCTATCAGCCCAGGCTTCTGTCTGATCAATGGCTCTTACATTCTTCAAACAAAAAGCCTAAAACAGTGATCAGCTGGTTTTCAGAATGACTGAAAAGTCATGAGGATTTCTGGCCAAGACAAATAGGCTGATGGAGCTCTCAGTCTTGGAGTGGTTTGGACAGCGGGGCCAGATGTGGGCGTCCAGGTGAAGAGCCAGCAGATAGCAGCATGGTGGCCCTTGGGGAATGGGAGCGTGTCTTGTTGGCGGGCTGGGGGAGGCACAGCTGGTCTGAGAGCCTCTTTCCATGGGCAGGCACGGTCCCCTCCTCCATGTGGCTCCAAGGCACTCACTCCATGGCAGCATTCCTGCTTTGATGACACGTTTCCCAGTTGGAAGGAAATCAATCCATGAAAATCTGCCTCTGACTCCTGTTCTCTTCTCAAAGCACAGCAGCCACAGAACAAGCCGGATCTTGGGCAGATCATGGAGCCCGTGAGCTGTCCATGTGAATGCTTTCAAACATAAAAAGGAGTCATACTGGCCTCTGGCTTGTGTCTCAGGCCTTTGAATTAGCAACTCACCCGCCAAGAACGTGTTCTGAATGGCTGGTTTGCGTGGCAGGGGATAGTTCTTTGCAGATTCAAAATCTAGATTACTACCAGAAAATGTAAAGCGTCTGGTGATTTGGGAAGTAAACCCTTTCCAGATTTAATTGAGAACCCATGTGACTCCCCAAGCTACAAAGAGCACATGCTAGCTGTCAAGTGAGAGCGTGGCTAATGTGGCACCATTGCCGTGCGTTAGTATGGGCGTCCCTGGAAACAGACCCTGATGCCAGTCATTGATCTGGAAGGGAGCCAGATGAGGAGCGGAGCAGGGAGGGGAGCTGATAAGGGTTTAGTGAGCTGGGCCCTGCTGTGGACTTTGAGTCTCAGCCTGGAAATCCTCTGAGGAATTTCTGGGTGTCTATCGACTGGACTCCCATCCTTCGCCACTCTGGGTGCAAATCCCTGGTATTTCTGGGCTGCCCTACCTAGAGCTAAGTGAGCTCCCATGACTGGAACAGGCCCCCAGGTAGAGAAGCAGAGAGGAGGGGCCTCTGAGGTGCACAGGGACTGTCCTCTGCTGAGTGGGTAGAGTGCGCATGTGTCTATGATGCCCCTGTCCCCTCAGAAGCAGCGAGAGCCTGGGGGTGCAGCAGGCAACTGCGTTCTAGTTGATTCCCCCACTCAGACTCCATCATTAGTTGTGGGGTCCCAGCTGGGTGTTGGGCAGTGTCCTGAGGGCTGGGGAACGGTAGGTAGCAAAGAGATGAGCACCCCCCACGCCTCGGAGTTTCCATGCACATAGTCAATATGCGAACCGCATGGACTGTGATTGTCGAATCATGAGAGCGACAGGAAAGGAGAGAAGAAAGCAGGGTGGGGCTGGGAACAGGATGGAGCCTCCAGGGTTAGATGGGAGCTGGGGCACCCAGAAGCGGCCATTGGAGCCAACATGTCATGCTTCATCATGGACAGATCTGGCGGCCATTTGGGCAGTGCCCATTGGCCACAAGGATTGCAGTCAGTGCGGTGTCTCCTGGGACACTCAGTGCCACTGGTCTGGTGGCGGGACCACCCATCACAGTGGGGCTTCCTGCTGCAGATGGGGCTGGGAGCAGACAGGACACCCTGGACCTCACCCACTGAGCGAACCCAACATCTGCCCTGTTTCGATGAATCACGCACCCACCTCGGAGACTCATCCGTCATATGCCCTCTGCTGGAAGCCTAATCACAGCTGAGAGTTTAAGTGACAGGGTGGGCAGGTAGGCATTTGTAAGATTAATTAGAGAAATTTTCCACCAATGGGAGTTCTTGAGTCTGAGCCTGTGGACTAGTTCCTCGGGTTTCTGTAACAAATGACCTCAAACGTGGTGGCCCTAAAGCAACAGAAATTTACTCTCTTACAGCTCTGGAGCCTGGGAGTCTGACATCAAGTCATTGGCAGGGCCCTGCTGTGCCCAGAGCTCTGGGGGAGAATCGCTCCATGCCCCTCTCCTGGCTTCTGCTGTCGCCGGCAGTCCTTGGCGTCTGTTGGTTTGGGACGGTTCTGTCCAGTCCCTGCCTCCGTCTTCACATCGGCTCCTCTGTGTGGAATCTCCCTTCCCTTTCTTTATGAAAACACCTGTCACTGGGCCTGGGCTTACCTCCATCCATGGATGATCTCATCTCGAGACCCTTAGCTGCAGCTGCAAAGACGGTTTTCCCAAATAAGGTCACGTCACAGGTTATGGGTGGACATATCTTTTGGGGGCCACCTCTCACCCTCTGCAGCTTGAATGGAGGCTGAGAAAGAAAAAGGCTTTAAAAAATTATTTTCTACTTTTCAACCAATTCATAAGGAGCTAGTCTCAGAGTAGCTCAGGGGCAAATGCAGAGGTCCGGAGGGGCCGTCCTGCAGGTACGGGCAGGACTGGGGTCCCAAACTTTCTGCTGCTTACTCACCTCCAGTATCTCGGCCCCCATCTCCCCCATCCCCATGCCCTCTGCCAGAATGTTAAATTGCTTCATTTTCTTGCAGTTGCCAATTGACAGGTAATATAGTGAAGTAAAGAAGTAAGACTTCAAGCCCAGCTACAGTATTTGTGAGATTTATGGCCTCGGGCAGATGGAACCCCGAACACTTCTGCACCTCATTTTGCCCATCTGTGCAATGGAGGTAATTTCTGCTTTATCCTCTTTACCTTTGGTCAAGAATGCAACACAATCACATGTTGAAGTGTTCTGGAAATGACCAGGTGACATAAAAGTGTTATCTCATCAGAGACCCAACTGCAAGGAGACTCAGGCTTTTCAGCTATAAAATGGCAAAAAGTCTGTGTATCATTGAATTCTTTGATGATCACAGATAATCTGTGTGAGAAAAGCTGACGCAGTAAAGGTGTTAAGCAGCATCAATTATAATAATAATACTTCAAGCTCTGTGTTACCCCCAGGATAATATTTTGGCTCGTAAAACTATTTTAACTATTCCATGCTTAGAAGAAAAAAAGCAGAAAATACAGGTGAAGCAAAAACAAGAAAAAAATACATGAATCAGAGATAATCTGTAATTAATATTTTGTTACAGATCCTGCCAGATTTTCTCCGTCAATATGAATATATAATCACTTTTATAAAAATCAGATCAACAAATATATTTCCAAATCATTATTTTTAATGCTTGCCCAGCATTCTGACTGACTCTTTATTATTAAACATTCAGGTTGATTTTTTTTTGTTTATGGCCATAATATGACTGATAAGAACATGCTTACAGCTAAATCCCTGCAGCTGGAGGTTAATCTGGTCAAAGAACAAGCCAGAAATGGAAATGTCAGGTCAAATGATGTCCATCCATCCATCCATCCATCCATCCATCTATATCTATCTATCTATCTATCTATCTATCTATCTATCTATCCGTCTATCTATCATTGTGGTAAGATATATATAACAGAAAATGTGCCATCTTAATCATTTTTAAATGTGCACTAAATACATCCACACTGTTGTGCAGCCATCACCAACATCCATCCAGAACCTTCTCATCTTGCATGACTGAAACTCTGTCCCCATGAAACACTCACCCATACCCCCCCACTCTACCTTCCGTGCCCATGCGTGGGACTGCTCTAGGTCCTGCCTTCCGTGCCCGTGCGTGGGACTGCTCTAGGTCCTGCCTTCCGTGCCCGTGCGTGGGACTGCTCTAGGTCCTGCCTTCCGTGCCCGTGCGTGGGACTGCTCTAGGTCCTGCCTTCCGTGCCCGTGCGTGGGACTGCTCTAGGTCCTGCCTTCCGTGCCCGTGCGTGGGACTGCTCTAGGTCCTGCCTTCCATGCCCGTGCGTGGGACTGCTCTAGGTCCTGCCTTCCGTGCCCGTGCGTGGGACTGCTCTAGGTCCTGCCTTCCGTGCCCGTGCGTGGGACTGCTCTAGGTCCTGCCTTCCGTGCCCGTGCGTGGGACTGCTCTAGGTCCTGCCTTCCGTGCCCGTGCGTGGGACTGCTCTAGGTCCTGCCTTCCGTGCCCGTGCGTGGGACTGCTCTAGGTCCTGCCTTCCGTGCCCGTGCGTGGGACTGCTCTAGGTCCTGCCTTCCGTGCCCGTGCGTGGGACTGCTCTAGGTCCTGCCTTCCGTGCCCGTGCGTGGGACTGCTCTAGGTCCTGCCTTCCGTGCCCGTGCGTGGGACTGCTCTAGGTCCTGCCTTCCGTGCCCGTGCGTGGGACTGCTCTAGGTCCTGCCTTCCGTGCCCGTGTGTGGGACTGCTCTAGGTCCTGCTTTCCGTGCCCGTGCGTGGGACTGCTCTAGGTCCCTTGTGTAAATGCAATCATACAGTGCTTGTCCTTTTGTGACTGGCTTGTTTCACCGAGCACAGTGTCCTCAAGGCTCATTCATGCTGTAGTATCTATCAGGGTTTGCTTCCTTTTTAAGGCCGAATAATGTTCCATTGCACGTGTGGGCCACGTGTTGACGATCCACTCATCCTTCAGTGGACACGGGCTCTTCTGCCTTTTGACCGTTGTGAAAACTGCTTCTCCGAATGTGATTGTATACATATCTCTCGAATGGCTGCTTTCAGTTCTTTTGGGCATATGCTCAGAGTGGAAGGGCTATGTCATGTGGTGACTCTGCTTTCACTTCTTTAAGGAACCACCATACGGGTTTCCATGCTGGCCGTGCACCGTTTTCCATTCCTACCAGCAGCGCACAGGCATTCCCATTTCTCTACGTCCTCGCGAACACCTGCTGTTTTCTGATTTTTTTGATCGGAGCCATCCTAAGGGGTATGAGGGAGGATGTGCATATTTTGAAATTAATTGCCAAGGTACTCAGCAGAAAAGCAATGCTTTGCACTCTTACCAACACCGATCAAGCAGCCTTCCCACCATCCTTGTGAGTGGAGAGCGGCATGGCCAACTTCTTATGGGCATTTGCAAGAGGAAGCATGGGCGTGGAGAGTGGGGCCCAGGGGCTGTGCCTACCTGCCCACAAGGAAGACCCACCTGGCCATGACCATACCCCCAGCTGCTTGGCCCCTTCCAGCTTTAGAACCCTGTGTTCACCAGGTTCAAATCGCAGCTCCCTGAATGACAGCTTCTGGTTTTCTCTCCGATGTGCACACTGACACCTTCACAAGAGGCGAGAGAGGCTCCTTTGAGCACTGGGAGGTAAGCCCAGTGCCCTCAGGAAGCAAACCTAGGACCTGTCTGAAATCTGGGGTGGTCTGTGAGGGAGAAACAAGACCAAACGATTTATTGCTTCTGTTCCACTTATGGATGAAGTCATGATTGCAAGGCTCTGATCCCCCAAACCTCTTAAATCTTCACAACTTAAAACCCAGCCGTACACAAAATTGTGTAACAGAACACAGGGTCTTGTCCTGCCCCCAGGACACCCCGCTTCCCCTAATTGAAGAAGTGCTGAGCATTTGGCTGTCACTGGATCATCTCGGTGCTCTTGACGCCGAGGAGATGTCACCTCACAATGGAGCTGTGGTTGCCATTTTGATTTCATTGCTGAGTTCTGAGAACTGTTGTTTATTTCCATATGATGTGGAAATCAGCAGCTAACTGAGTTGAAAAGAGGTTAATTAAATGAAAACCAGACACGTGGTTATGGAGAAAGATGGCGTGATGCTGCCAGTGACTTGTCCCATGGCCCTCAGTGTCAGCCAGCTAGCTCAACCCCTTGCTTTGGTCTTCTGGCCTGATCCTGCTAGATGTTCCCCCCATAACCAGAGGAGCTTCCATGCCAGCCCCCTCAGTTCGAAGCCCTCCAGAGCAGCCCACCCTCGGCAGGCAACACTCCTAGGACACCTTCGTCCCTGGGGTTCCCGCTTGCACCGGGACGGATAGGCCAGCTCAGTCTCCTCTCTGGAGTGGGAGTCTGTTCCACCCCTTCACAATACCGTCGATCCTCTTCACTCGCAGATTCCGTATTTGCAACTTGGCCTATGTACTAAAAGGTAATTGTAACCCCAGACTCAACACTCGTGGTGCTTTCAGGGTCATTTGTGGACATGTGCAGAAGGGTGACACGTTTGAACGGCTCCGTGGGCTCGTTCTCAGCAGACGCTGAACGAGGAAAAGTGCTGCCTTCCCATCTTAGCTCCGCTCTTGGGGACAAGGATGCTTTTGGCTCCTGTTTAGTGCCACACTTTCGCATTTTTGTGCCTTTGGTTGGTGTCTTTGCCCGGGCCCAGTGCTGGAGAGCTGTCCATGTTTCTGACCCGGGAAGCCGGGAAGCGCTGAGACAGTGCAAGTACCTGATGAGTGCCGCTCTGGCCTGAGCTCAAGCCCTGGCCGGGAGCTCCGTGCAGCAGATCAACACGTATATTAAATTATGTATCTTTAAATAGAAAGACAATAAAATAAGGTCATGTGTTGGTCGGTGGATGAAAATGTCGTGACCAGAGGCTCAAGGAATCTCCCGGGAACAACGGTTCAGTGCACTCTGACACACTGTTCGCAGCGACTCCGGGGAAGTGACCACTACAAGGACCAAGAATGGACTGTGCGTGTTTTGCCTGCGTTATCAAAATGTGTCCTTGTTTGGTAGAAGACTTAGAGCAAGGTTTTCACTGTGGTTCAGCTGCCACAGCACTCCTAGGACTCGCGGTGCTTCTCGCGCTCGGGGCGCTCCTAGTACTCAGTACTTCTCACACTTCAAGTAGTAGTACTACTTCTAGTACTTCTAGTGCTAGCTTTCAGCTCTGCCTTATTCCTACCCAGCAAGGTACATACAGTCTGTGTTAGGTCCCAATCCCTTGACTAAATGGATCTCAAGATTCTTAACTAATTACATCTGAAACCTCTAATTATGAGTAAAATCGTATTCTGAGATTTTGAGTGGAAACAAGATTTTGGGAGAGACTAGTCAACTACCACAATGTTGTATAGGGAGCTGGCTTCCCAGTGGTAGCAAACCCATTGGCTGTCTATTCCACATCCATCCCTCTTCTTCTTGGAGAGTCAGGCCACAGTTTTGCTGGTAATAGCAATGAGCCCAGCCCCAGGCAGGCAACAGGATCAGTCTAGGGCAACTGAGGGAGCCCTCTTCTCCGGTATCCCAGCTTCCCTCTAGGCTGGAGGGGGGGCATGGGACTCAGTCTGGCCAGTGAAGCTTTATGTGCTGGGGAAGTTTCTGAGAAAGTTAGTGCTTTCCTGTAGTAGGAGATGGATGTGGTTAGCACAGTTCCCTGCTTCTGCCCCATCTTCCTGCCTGGAATGCAAATGTGATGACTGGTTCTGCAGCAGCTGCTTGCAACCATGAAGAAGCAAGGATAAGGCAACAGCTCATCTGATCGGGTGGCCTGTGCAAATGACAGAGACAGGGTCTGTGAAGGCATCACTGCACAGCCAAACCTGCCTCTCGTGTTCTTCTTAAGTGAGAAAAACAGGTTTCTGCAGCCGAGACAGTTACTTGTCCACCAAAATCTTCCCCCCTTCCTTCTGGACACATAGCTGGACTATGTTTCCAATCTGCTATTATGGTCAGATGTGGCTGTGGGACTGAGTTTGAGCCAAGGGAATACAAGCAGAGTGATGGGCACCACTTCCAGACTGGCACCCAGACACTCCCATGGTGCCCTTCCAGCCTCTCTGTCCTTTGACTGCTGGGGGTGTGTGGTATGGCCAGGATCAAGGTGGGCGAAGGCAGCTAGCGTCTGAGCTATGGGAGCAGCATGCCCACCCATCAGAGATACCTGCTGCGGACAGTTGGAAGAACAAGAAATCAACTTCCATCATGCCAGAGCCATTATGCACTGTGAGGTCAGTTCTTGTGGTCCATGATATGCTGACAAAAATGAGCTGTGTGTTTCCACCCATTGCCCACAGACGCCCCAGATGCAACGTGGTCTCTTCAGGGAGATCTCTGCTATGGGCCCCTACAGTCTTCTTCCACGGTGGGCAGAATCCCTTCCCTGCTGAAACGAATCCCCCTTGGCTGTCCCTGGCCTGGCCTGTCAAGTAAGCCTGCTGATGGCCACGCTTACTTCCAGGGCTGGCCAAATCTGGACTTTTGCTCCTGGATCGCTGGCTATGATGCTTTCTGCTGGGGCCGTGGAGTGCTGTGGTCACCAGCTAGGCCGTGGTGCTGGCCACCTCGCCTGCCCCGTGCCCCCTAGGCCACAACCTTCAACCACCCTGAGACCTAGCTCCCACATCACAGCTGGAACCCCTCTCTTGATGACTGGGCTGAGGATCCCAGGGACGGCACTTGTCCAGGGCTCGGGACCTTGTAGGCACTCAGCAAACAGGAGGGATTCTTGGTGGTGGTTATATTAAGCCTCGAGGCAGAGCCTCAGGGAGGCCTCAGCATCCTTCTGCTGGGACATGTGACGTCCCTGAGAACTTGGCCTGGGAGCTGTAGACGGACCTTCAGGCAGGGGAGGTAGGGATGGACAGAGACAGCATTGAAAGGAATGCCTCTGGAATGGTGAGGCAGGTCACCAGCTGTGACTGTGGAGTGCGACCACAGGGCCAGCACTTGGGTGTGCTCCTTGTTACGGCCGTCTTCGAGATGGAGGAACCGAGGTTCAGAGTAGGCTAGTCCGAGGCCCAATGTCACACGGCCAGGAAAGGGCAAGATGGACGTGGGGCCCAGGGTTCTTAACCCATCACTGGCTTGCTTCCCCCATGAGGATGGGATGCTGAGGAATGTCCTGCTCTCGGTGGGGCAGCTGTCTGGAGGCGGGAGGTGCACTGCGACCTGGGGGCTCAGGCCCACGGGCCCAGGGGACACAAAGCAGAGACCAGCTCCGAAGGGGACTGGCCAGGTAAGGCAAGCCATAAGTAGTAAGGCGGTGGGCCCAGCCCTTTATTCCCGCGGTAATCCCTGCAGGTCCAGCCAGAGCCGTTCCCCTCCACGGACCCACTGCACAGAGTGCGAGCTGGCCCAGGCCCCACCCGCAGGCAGTGTATCCCTTTTCTGTTTAAAGAACCAGCTTTCAAATGTTCTTAATAAAACGTTTATATATATCATGCAAGGTACAAATAAATATTTTAATGTAATTGGAAGAATGCAGAGAATTGTAAAAAGTTATGGAAGTCTTACTTCTGATTGGCCCAGACTCAATAAACTCGGGTTTGATGTACTCTAATTTATGGGCATGCAAAGCTGACTCTTTGGCATTGAGCGAGCCTGTTAATGCTGTAATGATGTTTAAATGCTGACAAATGAACTGCTTGGGCCACACCTTCGACACTGAGGAAGGAATCGTTAGGGCTGCAAGGTTTTGCCTCGTTCAAGCTTTCCTTCCTTCCTCTCCGCTGCTGGGGCAGGGAAGGGGCAGAGAGGAGTGTGCATCAGGGGCCATGGGGGTTCCCGAAGGCCAAGGTGTGGGCACCCGGGGAAAGCGTGGTGTTGCTTCCTTTTCGGTCTTGCCCCTAATTATGGACTTTCTCATTAAAATAACAAGGACCATGTCAGCTAGAAATGCCAGCACATGTTTTTACTTTTCTCGGTGATGGAAACCACATGTAGGACCGAGCCCTTCCTTCTTTCCCTCCAAAATGCAAATGGGAGAGCTGGTCCAGGGGTCCACCTCGTTGCTCCGTGTGGAGCAGGGGCTCCGGGGAGCCCCTCTGCCTCCCTACTCCTGGATGCCGCCGACTGGGCTTCTCCAGGCACCCCCTTTGCCGGCCCTGCCAGGGAGGCTGGCCCGTGGGATGCTGGGCTAATTTTAACCTCCTGATGGATCACATAGGGCTCCTGGTCGCCAGGTCCCCCTCTGCTCGCTGGGGCGGTGCGTTTTCCCATGGCAGGCGCAACCCAACCAGACCTGACTGGTTATTTATAAACTCCCCCGAATGCCAAAGTGCCACGAATGATCCACTCCCCCAGTTCACAGGAACATATTTTCGGCATAACTCATCACTTTGAAGATGGGTCCAAACTTTTGTTCACATTTATTGACAGGAAGTTGTTTTTCAAAGCTCCAGTCAGCAGGCGGGCCCCTCGCCAAGCGGCTCCGGCACCTTCTGGAGCTGGCGCGGCTCTGTGGGCCCGCAAGTTGTGCCTGCCCCGCACCCGCCCTCTCCTTTCCTGTAGGATTTGCCTGGAGGTTAAACAGGACTTTTCCCCCCTTTGTAAGGGCTCTTCCTTTTTAAACGTTTTTCCTGTCTTTTTGAAAAGGAAGACCATTTATTGGAGTGTAAGAGGTTCCTCGCCTCTGAAATTCTTCAAGGTTTGTAGGGCTCTCCCCGACTTCCTCTGTCCTGCACTGGCCATGCGCTGAGGGCTCCCTCCTGGATGGATCTTCTCTGGCCAAGTGTTCCCTTCCTCATGCCTCCGGGAGTCTGAGCAGAATCTGGAGGCCCTCGAGGCTGGACTCCTGTGGAGTCCGTCCTGGGCCTGCTGGGCCCCGCTGTGGACAGGCTGTGGTGGGGCTCAGAGCTGAGCCACATACCCTCCCCCGACCTCTCTGCCCTCAGCTGGGCAAGGCGAGTTCTTGGGCAGGTGCCCAGCCCGTGGGGCTGCCCTGAGGAGGTCCGGCCCTGTGGGCTCTTGCACAGCTTCTGCCTCGTGTCCACACTCTCCCTGTAGGACCAACCTGGTGCCGCTCAGTCTCCTGGGCCTCTAGTCCTCGGGAGGACGGGTCCCCGGATGCCCCACGAATGTCCCCAGCGTTGTCCAGTCCCTACAGAAGTGCTCACCTCTCCTTTCCCTAGCCTCCCTGGGACCCTGACCAGAAGCCAGGACGCCCCAACTTCCCGTCCCTAACTGGCCGCCGAATGTTCTTGGGCTTACCTCTCTTCCCTGCCCCCGCCCCTTTTCAGGTGCTCACTTCCCTTCTGGATTGTTCTCAGACCTCAGAGGTTTACTTCTCTGGGCCTCGAACTCCTTGCCTGTAAACTGGGGGTCACGCTAGTGCCCACCTCACGGGGGTGACGGGCATCTCGTGAATCCATACTTAGGACGTGCTTAGGACAGCTCGCAGGGGCTAGGGGAGGTGTTGTTGTTTTCTCAAAGATCTCTCACCTTCCTGCTCTGGCCTGGTCCATGCCCCAGACCCTTCAGAAACACAAAGATTCTGCCATCCTGCCATCTGTACTCCGCGACGGCCCTCCGGCCCCGGTGGGGTTCCGCCCATCCTCCGCACAGGCTGCAGGCCGCAGGGGCGCCTAAAATGCACAGGTGGATGAGATCCCAGGATAGGCTGGGGTCACATGGGAATTAGGGTTTAGGGGTCACGCTCCCCATAGTGTCTCCTTGCCTGAATCTTCTGATCCTGCCTAGTGAGGGGTCAATTTATGTTTTTGGTTTTTAGCTTCAATGATGGCCCAGACACCAAAGTAGACCGACGTCTTTCTGCATTGCTATGCCTCTAAACTTCTGAACCTGGACAGCACTGAAAGCTCACATTTTTGGTGGAACTGGGGTGCAGTGGGGAGGTGGCAATGATGGGAAAAGGTTCATGGGACCATTTGGACTTGAAAGAACTAGCGTATATGGCCACAAGGGCCAGTGCTGCTATGGTGGCCAGTGCCTAACGCGGGGCTCAGGCTGCCACCCAGGGCCCGTGGGGTTCTCCTTCCTGCGGCTCTGTCCGTGAATCCTGTAGCTGCTTGCTGCTGGTGGGGGGTGGCTTGGTTCTGGAGATTGTGGCCTTGGTATAGGGGGCCTGACCGCAGGTGCTGGGTGTGGCCAGAACTGGGAGGGTGTGGCCCCTTCCTGCGGATTTGTTCATTTTGTTTTCAAATATTAGCACGGGGATAGAAGGCCCTGGTGTGTTGGGAGCCGTCGCTGAGCCTCCCGGACTAGGAAGGAAAGCGCTAGCGGCCCTGGATACTCACTGACGTCAGCTGGTCAGCGGCTAACCGCCCACCTGATGTGGGGCAATCTGCCCGTCCGCCTTGGGTTTCAGTCTGTTTATCTGGGAAGGGGCGGTGGGCTGGCTGGTCCCAGGCCCGTCCTGGGCTGGGCTCCATGCCCACTGCGGAGCCTGCCGGTGCCCCACAGACACAGCAACTGACATGCCACTGATGAGGACGAGGCGCTGTGACGGGAACCTGGTGGGTCTGAGGGCCTGCCAGCCTCCTTGGGATGGGCCTCCCTCGGATCTGTGAACCCTGGGTGGCAGACAACACACAGCAGCCCGTGTAGGACGGGGGTGGGCGGTGTGGCGGGCATCCCGGCACTGCTGTCCTCGCTGTCCCCGCTGCCAGCCTCTCGCTGGGGGGAGCTGTGGGCTCAGCACCGTGCAGCTGCCTCCAGAGGACGCCTCCTGCCTCCCCACACTGGGGCCCCCTGCCCCCCTTTCTCTTGGCATGGCAGCACGGCCCTCTCTGGTCCCTTTCATCACTTTGGGGGGTACTCTGTCCACATTCTCAGGTGGAAATATTTAAGCCCCGTCCCAACCGCCACCCCTCTGGATTTCCCTACCCCAGCGCCGTGCCCCCTGCAAATGGGGCCCACATGTACCACGATGCAGGATGGAGACAGGCCCAGCCTGCCAAGAATGTGGTGGGAAGCCTCCCCGGGTGCAGGGATGCCTTGAAGGGAGCTATTCGTGAGCCCACGGGGAAAGCAGCGTCTTCCTCCCGCCTGGAGCCGCTGTAGGAGACCCCCTCGGAGTGGGAGGGTCTGCCATGGCTGCCAGATGCTGTGAAGTGGTGCGGGGATGGGAGGAAGAGGTGATGGGGGTAGGGGGCATGCTGCATGACCCCCGCCACAAGAGGGGCTGTGGAGTGTGGCCCCTCTCATGGGCTTACCTTGGCCCCTGAAAAGTCAAACTTGGTCTCCCCAGCTCCCCTCTCCCAGGCTAAAGGAGACTGAGATGCTCTTCCTGGGTCCCTGGGACACCATGTGGACTTTCCATGGGTCCTCGGCTGGCCAGTGGCTGTGGGCGCTCTGTGTACTTCCAGCACCTGTTCCCCTTGCGTTTGTCTGGAAATTACGTTAGAAACTTGCAACCTTGAAACACACTACATTCAGGTCCAAAAATGATCATAGTAACTCCAGAAAAGGAGTTGAATCGCTATGGGAGAGGCTCGTGAAGGATGACTTTCCCAAGTCTGTGGGGTCTCAATGACCGAGGAGGCATCCGAACCTGTCTCTCAGCCCACAGCCATCCTCTGTTTTTCCTGTTTGTGAAGGCCTTGGAGGCTGGTCTGTGCCTCGTCTATCCCTTTGGTTCCAGGCCTGGGGAGAAGTGGCCAGGGATCTGGGTGTGAAAATTGGCTGAGCCGAGCTTGAATATGACAGGGACAGGGAGGCTGGGGGTTCTCCTCTTGGACCACCAGCTAGTCCCAGTTAGGACCAAGATCAGCCCACAAACATGCCCCTGCACCCAGCCTTGGCCTCCGCTGGAGGGGTATCCCCACCATCCACTCCCTGATGGGTGGACAGATGGGTGAATCAGTGCTTGCGTGATTGTGAAGAATTCAGGGTCACCAAAGAGCCCGGGCTGGCTGGGAGCCCGTGCATCTCCGTACCATCATCCTGGCCCCTTTGAGGGAGCGTGAAATCAAGCCAGGAGGGTGAGGGCAGAATTCCTTAGAAGAAAGACACATACACGTACCACCACTTGCTTATTCGGGCCACTCCCATCCCAGTGACCCTGTGGCTGCCTGCTCATCCCTGACATGTCACACTTGGACCCACCACTCCTACTCCATGCCCCGATGGCCAAAGAAAACCAGCCAGCAACCACCACAGCACCAGTCAAAGGGAATCTCCTGGACTCCCCTCCTGGACCCTCCTGTGGGTCTGTCCCCCAGGTTGTCCATATCTGCTGACCCCTGGGTCTGATAGTCTTGGGGGACTTCTGTTCCTCCCCTGACTCTTGCCCTGCTGCTTTCCTATGGCTCACCTCTGGAGAGGAGCCCATGCTTAGGTCAGCCCCTGCCCTGGCCAGGGAGGTATGGAGGGGCTGGCAGTCAGTTCTTCTCCATGGCTAACCTCCTGTCAATGCATTAAGACTTCCAGTTTTTGATGGGGAAAAGCCAGGAAGTCATGACTCAAATAGTAAAACCTCTGCTATTGGAAGCCAGTATTAGGGCTTCTCCTTGAGGAGCAATTTCAGTCAATGCATCACCCCAGACAGATTGGGTCATACTGAGTTATGGTACAATGAAAATCATTCCTGCCAAGAGAGAGCGAATGCACATGAAAGGTGGGGTGAGTCACACCAGCTCTGTATGTCCCTGGCAGAAGTGAGACACCTCCTCCTGCAACCCGAACAGCCGCTGACACAGGTGCCAGCTGCAGGCAGCTCTGGACCCCAGCACGTTCCCCCAAGACCATGCAGTATCCAATGTCGTCAAGCCCCACCTTCTAGGACCCATCTCCCCATGCCTGGACACCTCTTGCTCTCTTCTGGTTTATTTCCAATTTCTTGACAGTCCACCCTTGACCTAGCATCACTTGGCTGGAAACTGCACAATTTCCATGTGAGGACAACATTTTAAAGGCTGTTTGATTTAACTTTCAATGTTGCTTGAGCTCCTGAAGGTGGTGTCTGGGATGGTGTGACAGCAGGAGAACAGAATCTGGCTCTTAGTCTGACTTACAAGAATATATGGACACTTTCTTCTTTCTGCTAAAAATAGCTGAGTCCTGGCACTGCTGACCACAAAACACCAACTGGGGCAGGTCACTTGCTTAACCCCTGAGCCTCATTTGCTTCCTTTATAAGAGGGGACATGGTGGGAGCAAACTTCCATAAGATAAGGTGCATGGAAATGCTCTTCAAACTGTAAAAATACTGACTGATTTAAAAATCACTGTTATGACCTAGGTATGGTATACACAGCACCCCATCAGGGACTAACCTCTCTCGTGTTCTAGAGATACCAAAAAGGGCAAAATTCTAGCATGGTGAAAGATCTGAGAGACTGCGACCTTATTAGCTGCTCTATTTCCTCTCACAATTATTTTTGGCATCTCAGAGTTCACTGACATAAGTAGATTATTTCGTCTGTGCCCCCACCTCTCTTTCAAGAATTACAGTGATAGAAAAGCCTCAATGGCAAGACTGTGGGTCAGTGGCCTAGGAATGGGACAAGAAATTTTCCTTACAATGTGGGAGGCTCTATTCCCTGCATCACAAGTATTTTCCATGAGTAAACTAGGGATGGGTTCATGTGGGTGTTAGAATTTGCTTTATGATGTTTAAAACAGTCTAGTGTTAATACATATTTCGTATTTCTGGTAATATTGATGAATCTGAAACATAAACAATATCTTGATGCAAAATGCCTAGGAATGTTGGCTAAAATATGACAAATATATTTACGCCACTCATGAAAAGTAAGAGCACTATCTTATCAGGGCCTAAACCAAAGAGGGATTGGAAATGAGAAGTATGTGGCTGTGCTGGGGGCAGGGCATCGGGTGGCAAAGATGGGAGTTCAGGTTGCTTTGTATGTCTTTGAAACTAGTGAATTCTTGGATTTTAATGGTTGTGCAGAAATAGGAGGTGAATCTTTGGGCTCATAAGAGACTGGAGGTTAGAACTGAGATTCCTACACAAGTTTTCCTGCTCCTTTGAAAAAGTGGACCAAGAAAGAGTCCAGCCATGGGCCCAGGGAGATGACAGAAAGCTTTACAGCCTTGCCTGGTTCTGCAGAGAAAAAATGGTTGCTTTGGATTTGTAACCAGTGTCTGTCCTCAAGTGTATGTGGTACTTAAACCTATACTATCTGTGTGACACAGAGCCCCTGGTCTGACAGATGGAGAAGGAATTAACCCCAAGCAGGTAATAATTCTGGAACATCTGGCAGGACAAAACATATATGCCATTGTTGTGGATGGACACAAAGAGTTGACGCCAGTGAAGATGAGTTTGAATCCCAAAGTGCCAACCTGAGGAGAAAAATAAACCCTAAGCAAGTTTGTAGATACAACAAACAATAGGAACAGATCCCTAGGAACTTCAGGAAACAATGATCAAATAGGGATTATAAAATAACTGGGTTTAAAGATGCAATGGAAAAATAAAAATTAAAAAAACTAAGGGAAATTTTATTTATTTTAAAAAGTTTTAAAGATTTTTTATTTATTTAAAAGAGAGAGGAGCAGACTCCCCACCAAGCATGGAGCCCAACGTAGGGCTGAATTCCAAGACCCTGAGATCATAACCTGAGCCAAAGGCAAATGTTCAACTGACTAAGCCACCCAGGTGCCCCCAGAAGGGAACTTTTAGGAATTAAAAAAATAGAGATGGGAATTCAACAAAACCCTGAATAATTAGGTTAAAGAGCAGAGTAGATAAAACTAAGTAGAGAATTAGCAAAGTGGAGTATCACTGTGAGCACACGGAAGTAAAGAAATGGAAAATTTGGAGACAAGGTTAACAGATATGGAGAACAGGCTAAGAAGGTCCAATAAAAGCACAACAGGGGTTCCAGGTGGGGCGAATAGAGAGAAGGGGAGTGAGTCAATATTCAGAGAGAATTTTCCAAAATTGAAGACAGCCCTGAATTCTTTGATTCAGGGAAAACAATAGGTCTAAGAAGGATAAATAAAAGGAAATTTACACCTGGATATGTAACAATAAGCTATGTAAGAATGCCTAAGACAGTGGAACACCTTAAAAGCATGCAGAAATAACAGATTATCTATGAAGGAATGCCAATTAATTTGGCTGCCACATGTCAATAGTAACCAGAAGACTGTGAAATTGTGTCTTCAAAGTGCTGAGAGAAAATAGAAACCTCTTCCTAACTAAACTGTCATACAAGAATTACAGAGAAATGATGAAAAACAAAGAGAATTTATCACTAACAGATTCTCTAAAAGAACTTCTAGGGATGTCCTTTAGCAAGCAGGTAATTGAACCCAGAAGGAGGGAGTGAACTGTAAGCAGAATGGTCAGCAAATAACCTAATAAACATACGGATAAATCTAAATAAAGATTGACAACAAACACAACAATAATATCAATAGCTTATTTTAAATATATAAAAATATCTAGGACCTGAAATATTGGATTAAGTAATATGTAAAATGTGAGAATAATCCAAGAATTCTAAAATCTTTGAATGATCGATCATATGAACAAATGGATTGACTGGAGAGTTTATCAAGTACACATGTTAAAATTTTAATTATGACCATTAGGAGAATGGAGTAGAATTTGTAACTTTCCAAACAGTAGAGGGAAAAAAAAAAAAAGAAACTCTCTAGTCCTATATGACAAAAGTCAGCAAACTTTTTCTATCAAGGGCCTGATAGTAAATATTTTTGACTTTGTGTGCCATATGGTCTCTGTTGCAATGACTCAACTCTGCCATTGCAGCATGAAAGCAGACTTTGGAAAGATTTAAGCAAATGGGTGCGGCTGCCTTCCAATACAGCTTTATTTACAAAAACAGGCACTGCACTGGATTTGGGTTGAAGGCTATAGTTTACAAACCCTGCTCTAGAAGATAGGAAAGGAGGTAAAAATCTAAGAAGGTAGAAAGCACAACCACGGCAGAAACAATTCAAATAGGGTAGCAACCGCAGAAATGTAAATGGACTGAATTTTCTGGGTAAAGACAAAGGCTGATAGATTAGATACATTTAAAAATATACAACTTTAGGCTTTAAATATGACAAATACACCATAAGGAAAACAGAAATGTGCAAAGTAGGAGTAGGGAAACATACCAGTTCACCGGGTAGACGTACTTAGCTCATGCCATCCCTTTTCGTGATCTCTGCTCTTATGTCCCTTTATCGCAGTGCTCCTACCTGACCACCTGATGTACAGTTTCTAATGCAAAATGATGAAAACAACTTTCTCCAGTGCCTGTACTGGCAATCCTTACTGGTGTTATTCCACTCAAATTTTTATATACACTGATCAAAATCTAACAGAATTTATATATGTATCTAAGTTTCTATATATTTAACTGTAACTATGCTTCTTTATATCTTGATGTCTACCTGTCTGTCTATCTATCCTCTTCTATCCTATCCACCCATTTATCTCCCTGTTGTTGGATCCCAACACTTAGTATAGTGCCTAGCATATGTTTGGCAAATATTTGTTGAATGCATAAAAGCATAAATACCAATTCCCTTCTCTTATTTTCTGTTATCTAAAACAATTAAAGTATACCTTAAACTAATATAATGTTATATGTCAATTACATCTCAATTAAAAAAAAAGTTCTTGGTGCCAATATGGTTGTACAAAGTGGCATTACTCAGTCCAAGTGTAGCTAGCTATCCACGTGACTCCGGATACACTTACATGAAAATTTTTCACGCATCATCCAAATGAACAGCATACAAGATATTATTATGAACAGTGCTGTGAATTTACTCACTAAGACACCAGTGTGCAAATGAAATGTTTATTGTTTCTGTGACTGTTCCCTTACTCTGCATGGATTTGTAGGGAAAGGCAATACAGCACTCTGTAATAGTTACAACAATCTCTCAGCTTCTACTTGGATGACTGAGACAGACTCTCCATCTTAAGAATGTCACCATCCCTGCCCTGCTTTCCTCTGAGATGGCACTGAAGATTGGGGACAGGTATATGGCAAGTCTTTGTGGATCCCTATCTCAACATAATAAAAGTCATATATGAAGAACCCACAGTGAACATTATACTCAATGGCAAAAGACTGGAAACTTTTTCTCTAAGATCAGGAACGAGGCAAGGATGTCCACTCTCACCACTTGTCTTCAACGTATTACTGGAAGACCTAGCCAGGGCAATTGGGCAAGAAAAGAAATAAGTCATCCAAATTGGAAAGGAAGAAGTAAAATTAACTCTTTTCACAAATGATAGGATCGTACATGTAGAAAACTTTAAAGATTCCACACAAAAAACTGTTAAGACTAGTAAATGAATTCAGCAAAGTAGCAGGATGCAAAATCAACCCGCAATAGTCAGTCACACTTCTTCTGTACACTAACAATGAACTATCTGAAAAGGAAATCATGAAAGTCATCTTATTAGAATAGCATCAGAAAGAATGAAATTCTTATGAATTAACTGAACCTAGGAGATTAAAGACTCACAGTGAAAACTACAAAACATTGCAGAACAGAATTAAAGAAGATGTAAATAAATGAGAACACATCCCATGTTCATGGATTGGAAGAGGTAATGTTAAGATATCATTACTATCCAAAGCAACCTACGGACTTAATGCAATCCCTACTAAAATCCCAATGACATTTTTTTTTTACAGATATAGAAAAACCCATTCTAAAATTCATATGGAATCTCAAGGGGCCCCAAATAGCCAAAAAAAAAAAAAAAATCTTGAAAAAGAACAAAGCTAAAAGACTCAGGCTTGTGATTTCAAAACTTGCTACAAAGCTACTGTAATCAAAACAGTGTGGTACTGGTATCAGGACAGAATATAGACAAATGAAATAAAATAGAGAGCCTAGAAATAAACCTTCATATATATGGTCAAATGATTTTGGACAAGAGTGCTTTTCAACAAATGGTGCTGGGAGAAATGAATATCCACATGCAAAAGAATAAAGCTGGACCCTTACCTCACACCATATACAAAAATTAACTTAAAGGTCTAGATGTAAACTATAAAACTCATAGAAGAAAACATAGGGCAAAATTTTCAGGACACTGGATTTGGCAATAATTTCTTGGATATGACACAAAGGCACAGGCAACAAGAGATAAAAATAGACAAATTAGACTTCATGAACAAAATTTAATTTTCTACATAAAAAGGTATATCAACAGAGTAAAAAGGCAACCTACAAGATGGGAGAAAATATTTGCAAATCATAAATCTGATATACATATGGATATAGATAAAGAGTTAGTATTCGGAAAATATAGGGAACTCCTAAAACTCAACAACAAAAAACAAATAGCCTAATTAAAAAATGTCCAAGTACTTGAACAGATATTTCTCTAAAGAAGATGTACTAATGGCCAGTAAGCACATGAAAAGTTGCTCAACGTCACTCATCATTAGGGGAGTGCACATCAAAATGACAATGACATACCATCTCACACCCACTAGGATGTCCACTACCATAAAAGTAGAAAATGAGTGTTGACAAGGATGTGGAGAAATTGGGACATTTGTGCACTATTAGTGGGAATGCAAACTGGTGCAGCTCCTATGGAGAAGAGTCTGGTATTTCCTCAAAAAATTATACATAGAATTACCATAGGATCCAGCAATCCCACTTCCAGGGGTATACCCAAAAGAACTGAAATCAGGGTTTTGAAGAGATATTTGTACACCCATGTTCATAATACCATTATTTACAATAGTTAATATGTGGAAGCAACTCAAGTGTCCATTGATAGATGAATAAGCAAAATGTGATCTATCCACACAATGGAATGTTATTCAGTCTTAAAAAGGAAGGAAATTCTGACATTTGCTACAACATAGATGAATCTTGAGGACATTATACTGAATGAGTATATTTTTGTTAATAGCTTCTATCGATAGAGTGTTGACTCTATTTTAAGCACAGTGATAAGCACTGTATATGCATTATCTGATTTAATTACTCTCTGAATCTTACCAGGTAGATGTTAAGTAATTAGCATGAGGGTGAATGCAGGGAGTCTCTGAATCAAGGGACTAGTAAAAGGGCATCAAAATATCCTCAAGGAAAACATAGAAAACATATGAAAAGAATGAATTCAGATGGAAAACAGGAAATAATGTGTAAACAGAAAAACTGAAATTGATTAATCAGTCTGAAAGCTGGTTCTCTGAAAAGATGAAAACAATAAGTAAACCACTGAGAATCCTAATTATTTAGAAAATAAAGAAAAAATACACATCACTGGGATTTATCAAAGGGACATAAAAGATACAGTGGAAATTTCAAAATATAAACAAATGTTATAATAGCCTCACGCTACCACATTTGGAAAAAAAGAATCTCAAAACAAGAACTTCGTTAAAATAACAAATTGCTAACACTGGTTCTGTAAAAAGGAGACAGCTTGTAAGATTTGGGTCTGAAGGAATACATTGTTGTTTCGCTCCAGGGCCCAGAACCAACTGAAAAATAGGACGCAAAAGACAAGCGGGTGTAGAGTACAACAGTATCAACACTGATACCCCATCCAGGACAGCTAGCTTCACAGCCCAAAGGGCTTCCTGATGCCTCCCACACATGCCATCCCCCAAGTCTGTCCTCAGCGGCCCAGCTGAGGGTGCCATCACCAGCATCGTGACCTCACCTTCATCTGGAGGTGCAAACACCCAGTGCTGGAAGCCTGGTAACAGACCAGCAAGAGTCCACAGGTAGATGTCCACTTTACCGCCCCCAATCTGGATTGCCCCTCCATGGGGAAAGGGAATGATGGCAGTAGCCAGGAGTCCTCCACTTGGGAATGCAGCCCAGGGAAAGGAGGCTGTCCTCCTCCAGGCAACTGGACAGATAATGAAGAAGAAAGAAGGTAAAAAGAAAAAGAAAGACAAAATCTACTCCCAAAACGTACCCGGTGAAAGTGGTCTTACTGAAATTTATTTCAAGCTTTCAAATAACACAGAGCTCTTTTGTTAAATAGTCTTTGGGAACAGAGTAAAAAAATTTAAATTAAAATAAGTGGAAATGTTTCCAATTTCTTTTAGAACCAAACGTAATTCCTTCTCCGGATTTCTCTTATGAACGTACATACCAAATTCCTATATAAAGAACTGGGAAAAGAAGAGCGGTGGTCTTCAGGAAAATAACAACAACAACAACAACAACAACAACAACAACAACAACACTGTCACCAAGTAGAGATAATTCCAGGAATGCAATATAAGAAATCCATGAATTTAAATCATGTAAATTGGTAAAAGGACAAAAACCATATGATCATCTCAATAGATGCCAAAAAGGCTTTTGATAAAATTTAATATGAGTTCTTCATTTTATGTGTACACACACACACACACACACACACACACACACACACACTCACACACTCCAAGGGTGAGGTTACCTGCATCTTATTTCCTGTTTAGACTACTCTTGCAATATGAGGTTCTGGTCTGTTTGTATCTGAGCAGGGGAAAAACATACTGGGGAGAGCTGGCCATGAGACAGGGGTGGAGTGAAGCAGTACAGCCAGAACATGAACCTCCCAAGTCAAGAGCCATTCTACCAAACTCACCCAGAGGGAAGCCTGCTGGAAAGAGGAGGTGAGAGAGGTAATGTTGCCAGATAAAATACAGGACACCTAGTTAAATTTGAAGTTTAGGTAAACAACAAATATTTTTTTCACTATAAATATGTCCCAAATATCCCATGGGACATACTTACACTAAAAAATTATTATTTTTCTGAAATCCAAATTTAACTAGGCATCCTGGAGTTTTATTCGCTAGATCTAGCAACCCTACTAAGAGACCAAGTTGGGGTTGTACTCCCATGTCAGAGAATCACTGAGCACAGCAGGCCAGAGAATGCCCAAGAACTTGAAATACCCAGTGAGGTAGGAAAAAACCACCATTTGTTCTCCTGCCCCACAGGATATCAAGGACTAATATACGAGGCCACAGCATAAAAAGCAGATTTCAATCAGATCCCCAGGTAGGGAAGCAGCACCTGTACCTTGTTGTTCCTTCCCCAACACTCCTGAAAACATAGAGGTCAAGTTTTGGCAATTGAAGAGAAGACAGACACACTGCCCAGTAAACACTCCAAGGAGGAAGAGGAAGTGGGCTGAAGAGTAAAAGGGCAAGCGAGGACCCCTCCTCATGTCAAAGCCCACAGATCACAGCACAGGGACAGGTTGGGGGGGGGAAGAGCGTTAAATAGGATTAGAGATTAGATAGATTTTAATAACCAAAACTGAAAGAAAGTTATAGAATCTGCCCAGGATGTTGTTGAGATATATGCTGCCATTGAGCTTGCGAGTGGAAAAAGATAAAATCTTACCATTTAACTCAAAAGCCAATGTCTTGATTAATGAGGAAGTGCTAATGCTAAACACATCATAGTAAAAAAATAAAGGAAAGCTACCTTCACTGTTACTATTAAATATCGTTCTGGAATTGCTAGCCAATGCAGTTAGAAAAGAAAAGAAAAGAAAACAAGAGACAGTATATTGGGAAGGAGATAACCATTATTATTGGCAAATGATACAATTTTCTAACTGACAATTTATAAAAATGAAAGTTCAGGAAGCTGCCAAAATAGATAGGTAAATATCGACAAGTTCCTTCTCTTACACTGAGGTGTATGGATCACCAGAAGGCAACCAGATGTATTTTCAAGAGTCAAAGATTCCTCTACAAGTGTCAGAGGGATGAAATGCTTTGAAATATATTTGTGTGCATTCTTCTCTTGCATGTCTGGTCCTCTCATCTCCTCCTTAGTCAGGTGCATCCTCTGCCCTGAAGAGGAAGGGAGAGAGTTTGGGATTATTATAGACATTCATCTCCTATTTGAAAAGTAGGAATTTTGTATTGGCAGCAAGCAAGCAAGACTTTGTCAAGACAGAAAAGGGACTTCCTGAGTTGTTCTCCTGACTTAGCACTCAAGAGGCAATCTATCCAGTTTCTATATAAATGAGATCCTACCCCATCTAGAGAAAGGACGAGAACTCCCCCTTCCTGTCAGGAGGAGGATCGCAGGTAGGAAAATGAGAGCGAAAGAGTGGAAATGGATGGGCAACAGGTGGACTGCAACTCCATCATGAGAAGGAGTGTGTCTGAGCAGCAAGGGGGGATGCCAAGGTGGAGGAGCTCCTGCTTGTCTTCCTGCTTGGAACCCTCGATGAAGATGCCCTTGCATGCTGACCATCGTAGGTGGCCATGTCTTTTGTAAGCCAAGCAACATGACTGCAGGGAGCCTTCCTCAGCTTGGCTGTGCCAGCATCCTTACATGCCTTCTGCAGGATAACAGAAGAGCATTGGATTCAGAGCCAGCAAGCTGCCATTGGGGGAGGGCTGGGGGCTGCATTGTCTGCAGCAAAGCTTCCAAAGGAAGCCAGGGCAGACTATGAGGGGTGGGTGCAGAGGGTCTCTAGTATGCAGCTGGAGTGGGTTGCAGGTAGCACGGGTTGACAGAAGAAACCACCAGAAACAGGACCCTGCACAAGAAGCAGACCAACACTCACTCCACCACAGCATTCAGAAACACGCACCAGCAATGCCTCATAGGGAACAGTTCAGAGAGCAGAGGGGCCACTCTGTAGCAGAGGCCAGCTGCTAGTTTATATCCCTTTATTCCTAGTTTGTTGAGTGTTTTTTTTTTTTTATCACAAAAGAGTGTTGATTTTTGTGAAAAAATTTTCCCCTGCATCAATTAAAATGATGCTGTGGGCTTTCCCCTCAGTTTGTTAATATGGTGTATTACATGACCAATTTTTATGTGTTGAACCATCCTTGCATTCCAGGAGTAAATCCCTCTTGGTTGTGGTGTAGAATTCTTTTCATATGTTGCTGGTACTTTGTTGAAGATTTTTGCATCGATGTTCATATGGGATATTGGTCTGTAGTCTTCCTGTAGTGGTTTTGTCTGGATTTTTGTCAAGGTAATACTGAGTTCCTTCATCATTTCCTTTTAAATCCATTGAGCTATTATTCACTGTTTGGCATATGCTACATTTTCTGTGAAAGCTTCATGAGTTTGAAAAAGTTATATGTATTCAATGTTTAAAAGGTACAAATCTTAATATATCTACTAAAGTAGCCTTCTTATTTATATCATTTAGATCTTCAATATCCTTATTGAAGATTTGCTTTTGACTTGTAAGATGCTTAGTAATGTCCTCCACTACAAGCACGTTTTCTCAGTTTCTCCTTGTGTTACGAAGAGTTTATAGTTAAATATTTTATTACTATATTATTTGGCTCAGAAATATTTATACTCTACCTTTATTTTGCATTCTAACTTCCATAGATTATAGTCAGATATGATGTTTGGTATCTAGTGATGTCTTTTGCTATCTAGTTATATTTTTATGAAAAGTACTTATGATTTTTCTATGTATTTAGAAATTACACCCGTACACCCTATTTCATAATCTCATTTAAAAATAATTTGTTTTGTTTTTATAGAAGTAATGCATGTTTATTGTAGGAATTAGAAAATAAAATTAAATGAAAAAAAAAGAAAATATAATTCACCCATAGTCTCTCAAACCACTATTAACTTTGTTATTTCTCTCTTGAAGTTCTTTGTGTCTGTATAATACATATTTTTATGTGTGCTAAGAATTATATTATTTAGCTCTTAAATTAGTTCTCTGTGAAAACAACCCCCAATCAACATTTAGATTTTGGATCATTAAATCTTTCTCTGGAACATGATTTTTAATGCAGCATAATATTCTACCTTTTACGTGGACTATCCTTTTTTGGTCATCTCAATTTTGGTTTTATGCTTTTTTAAAAATTAGTGAGTTTTGTTTTAAACACATGCTTTCCCTTACTGCTTATTCTTTGAGCATTACTCTGCTCTGTGAGCCATGGCACAGGGATGGCCACAGAGACGGTCAGGAACTGTTTGTCTCCCTCACTCCCACTTCCTCGCACTAACTTGGAGTTGAGAGCTTTTCTGATCTTATTTTTTTTTGAAGATTTTATTTATTTATTTGACAGCGAGAGACAGCGAGAGAGGGAACACAAGAAAGGGGAGTGTGAGAGGGAGAAGCAGGCTTCCCCCCGAGCGGGGAGCCTGTTGCGGGGCTCGATCCCAGGACCCAGGGATCATGACCTGAGCCAAAGGCAGACGCTTAACGGCTGAGCCACCCAGGTGCCCCAAGAGAGCTTTTCTGATCTTAAAGCCACAGAGGCCATTCCTGCACCAGAGGCTCCCACCAGATCCCTGAACCCTCCCATCTGTCATTGGCTCCCCTACACAGTTTGAACACTAGTCTGCCAGAAGTCAACAGACCTGAGAAGACAAAAAAGGGAAGAACCAGAAAACACAAAAAAGAGGCATAACACAAACTGTAGAAAATTATTGGTCAAGTTGATTATAAAAAATGTAAATAACCTAAAATTCTCCTTTAAATGTATATTGAGTTAAATGACAAAATTCAACCATATATGTATAGTTATATAGATACTTAGACACACCTAGTCATGATATTTTATCTTTTTTAAGCTTTGCTGCCTCTGGCTTGCTGATATTTTTAGTAGGGTTCTTCTATTATGTTCCTCAACACAGATCCTGCAAACTCTGATTTTCATTTCTCATATCGTCCCCCTGTGAATTTTAATGTCAAAGTTATACTGACGTCCTACAATAAGAAATAGATGAACTTGACTGATAGAAAAAATGCTATTTTTCAGAGAATAATAAAGAAGAAATATTTCATAACTGAAATTATTTACACAAGTTGTTTATAGTTGTTATACTCTATGCATAATTGTGTTCCTTTTTATATTCCTATTATTACTGTTTTTTTCTCTTACCTAGCTAGAGATTTGTGTTAATTTCACAATTCTGCTTTTACTTGTCCTTTCTCTTGTTTCTATCTTCTCTTCACTTTTGTGAAGAGACCTTTATGTTGCATATGGCTTATGGTCTTCTCTTTACTGTATTTGAATTTATATTTTTAAAAAATCTGCCTTTGGTTGGACACTTAGCTCATTGATTTTCAATCTGTTGTTTCTATAAATTTCCAAGAGAGAACCACATCAGCTGTATCCCAGCTAATGGCATTTTCATTATTGGTTAATTCTAAATGTAGAAGCTCCCAGTCTGATTTATGATTGGAAATGAGTTTTTTTTTTTTTGAATCCCAGTGTAGTTACCATACGGTGTTACATTAGTTTCAGGTGTACGATGTGGGGCTCAGCGGTTCTGTACATGACTCAGTGCTCATCAGGATGAGTGTTCTCTCAATCTCCCTCACCAACTTCATGACATGACTTTTTAAAGAATTTTCTATACGTATGGGCTGCAAAGAACATATCTTTCTCACTTAGTTTCACAGTGTTCCAATAATATGGGCCGCATAGTAATAGTCCTTGAAGTTTGCTGAAGCGTGCTCAGGGGCCTACAATGTGGTCTTTAAAATTATTTTTTCTTTGTAACAGTTGAATGTACACTTACTTTAGAACAAGTGTATTCTCTAATTGCTGTAGGATGACTTCTATATATGTCCATAAATTCAGCTCCTTAATTATATTCTTTTTTTTTGAAGATTTTATTTATTTATTCGACAGAGATAGAGACAGCCAGCGAGAGAGGGAACACAAGCAGGGGGAGTGGGAGAGGAAGAAGCAGCCTCCCAGCGGAGGAGCCTGATGTGGGGCTCGATCCCATAACGCCGGGATCACGCCCTGAGCCGAAGGCAGACGCTCAACCGCTGTGCCACCCAGGCGCCCCAACTCCTTAATTATATTCTGATCTATGTTTTGATCGATTTTTTTCCCTGCTTGGCCTATTTATTGAGATGGTTATATCACTCCCACAGTAAGTGTGGACTTGTTTCATATTTTGAAGCCATTTGTGTCAGGTTTATATAAACGTACAGTTATTACTTCCTGGTGACTCAGACGTTTTATCATTCTGTGGCGATCATCTCCATCCATGATAGAAATTTCGGGGCTTCTTTCGTCTAGTTGAGAGGTGGAGATGGCAGAGTGAGAAGACTGTCTGTGGACAGAGACACACAGTGGATTAGAAATATTGGAGTAGAAGGACAGAACTTTTAGTTTCAGTCGAGGAGAAGTGAAGCCTACGCCATGGCGTGAGCTCCTTGCTGCCGCAGGTGCGGAGGAGACGAGGGATGAACTACCCGCATCGTGGAGGGCTGACTCCAGCGGTTCCAGGGGCGAAGATAGAGCTGGTGAGCTCCGAGCAGGCAGCGAAGGCTACGGCGGCTGGGTCGTGAGCAGTTGTGGATGGCGGAACCAAGACGTGTTGAAAGCCATGGGCCTGGGAAGGCGGCAGGCAGGGGCACGGGACGCGGCTGCTGGGAAGCTGCACGGGACTCCTGCAGGGAGGCGGGTGGGACCTGAGACCGGGTCCTGGTGAGTGGGGCACATTGACTCGAGGCTTTGCTGGCCGTGAGGGGCTGACTGGTGACAAAGGGGGGCTGAGAACCACCGCTTGACGATGTGGACGTCAACAGAGACCATCCCAAAGAGGACAGAGGCTGTTCGCTCAGACTTGCCGCTGCGAGGGAGGCAGCCACCGTCCCCTGCACTTGGCAGAGACTCGTGGGCAGGCAGGGGAGTGGGGGCGGCGGGAGGGCCCCAGGCCGGCGGGGATGCGAGGTGTTGGTGTGGGGAAGCTGGAGGCAGGCTCACTCCAGGTGGGGGTCCCGAGGGACAGGGGAGCATTTTTGACTTTCGCTGGCCGGTACTGGTTTGGAAGTGGGAGCAAATATGAGGGATGCAGCCAGTCACTGCCCCGTCCCGGCCATTCTGGGCTGGTTGCTGTGGAGGTGAGGTTTGGCTTCCTGAGCTGGTCACTGCAGGGCTGGGGTCAGAGCTCTGTCCTCACCCATGATCTGGCTTCTGTTCACTTGTGTGTTCAGCCTCTCCATAAACCTTCTCTTTTTTTTTTTGGCGTGTAAAATATGGCTCATTGCAAGATTTTTTTTGCCATTTTGATCTTTCTGTAATTTAGATACAGAGTGATCTGTAGGAAGGAGTGATGACTGACAACTCCTTTGTTTCGTCTGCCCCCCAATCCTGGGAGATGAAGTAGGGCAAGGTTCTCATCCCCACTGAGATGCAGGGAGGCAAGCGAAGTGCCCGATTTGGCGGAGGCAGGTCCGGAGGAGCTTACGACAGGGCTGTCTCTCTGTCACACTCTGGGCTTTCTCTTGTGCTCTTCCCTGGGAACCCAGAGAACAAAGTCTTGCTTCAACACCAACAGACCTGTAAGGGACAGCGGATTCAGGATGGCAAGCGTATGCAGAAGGACACCTTCCTTCAGAGAGCTTTGCTCGTGCGGTCTGCACCACATAGCTGCCGTTGTGCCGCGCTGTTCCCGAATGCGCCACAGTCCGCACCGTAGACATCGAGAGGCAAAGCTTTCTAGAGATCCCTGGAATACTCTTAATGTAGAAAAAGGGTGCGTTCAGGGTTATTTCACAAAGTGGTCGTGAGAGAGAAGTAGATTCCTATATCCAAGACCTTCACTGTTACTGATGGATTCGTAGATGCTTTGTAGAACATCCCATAATAATTACCTCAAGAGCTCACTCATTCCTGACCCTTCATCCGAATGTCCTGAGAGCTGGCACCTCTATATTACTATGACACTTCACAACAGTGTACCTTCATCATTTTCTAAACACGACGGTGATGATAACAACACAAGACAGCATGCCCGGGCAAAATGTTAGAAGGTCAGTATGTTGTTTAAGTGCTTGATCAATGTTTGTAAAATTCCAAAACGGATCCATTGCTACCACAATGTTTCACTGAGCTTCCCATTCAAATACACTGGCATCGTATAAATCAAGGGTTGGCAAACCGTGACCTGCAGGCCAAATCCAGCCCTCTGCCACTTTTTATAAATAAAGTTTTATTAGCACCCAGCCAGGCCCATTTGCTTACACATTGCCACTGGCTCCTATCATGCTAGAAAGGCAGAGGTGAGTAGTTGTAGCAGAGACCATGTGGTCTTCAAAGACCAAATAATTTATTAACTGGCTCTTGACAGAAAAAGGTTCTCACCTCTGCTCTATGCTCAGTACGAAAAGATAGTGAGCTCGGAGCCATGCAGCTGGGGATGAAGAGCTCTAAATAATGTGGTGACCAAGGATGGCAAGAATGAAAATCCTCTCTATTATAGCAAAACAAAACCCAAACAAAGAACTCTGGTTTGCTCCCGAATTCCTATGCTATTGTTTATCATTGAGCTGTGTTTTTCCACCAACAGATGATGATGATTAAAAAAAATAGAGTTTTTGAGGAGACGATTTTCCATAAACACTCTGCCTTCATAGAACAGAGTCGTCTTGAGCAACAGAAGACATATTGGAGGCATTTTTAAATCTGCATTTTGTGATCTAATTCCCATGTGGATTGAAAACCATGTTCACATGATCTCTGGAGATGAGAACTAGATCTGGAGTGTGAGGACCCAGTGGCGGAACCAACCCCCGCGACCGTGGATGAGTGTCCCATGTGTCCTCTGTTTCCTGTCTGTAAAATACACCCATCTGGGAAGTGGAGCTCGGGCCTCCCTTCCAGCTCTAAAACCCCGACTCTCTGATTCCAATCTAATGGAGAGGTTGGCTCCATTCTGACTCTATCCCATGAGAATGCGACAGTGTGACATTAAAATAATAAGGAATCTCTAAATACAGAACTCCCCTGTTGAATATACGTTGCACCCAAGTTCTGAAAAACCAGTTATTTGGCTTCACTGAGTGAATAGCTGTAGTCACCATCTGGGCTGAGCTGCTGAAGCTTTTCTGGACCCAGACCTCCTGGGACCAGGAAGGAGGAGGGGGTTCCGATCACAGAGGTACCACGGAAGGTCCACTTGGACCCCACGAACAGCACTGCACGTGGGCCACGGCTCTCAGACCTGTGACACACAATATATCAGAATCTGTTTTGTATTTAGGAAAAAAACTCTCAGTGAATACATGGCTTTTTAATAACACACTCATTGCAGATGATTTCAATTGTGTAGTTTTTAAATGTCTGCAAATCATAACACCTTCCCAGCCTCCGGCACGGTTCTGCTCCGAATGGTGTGTCTATTATTGTCACCTCACGAGTGTGTGACCTTGTGCTAATTTCACAGTCCATGGACCCCCGGCATCTGGGACACAGGGGCGGAGATGAGGTGACTCAGTGCACGCCCAGCACAACACAGAGACTCTGTTCCCTTAGGTGTAAGCAGAACGCAGCTCACGCAGCGCCTTGCAGATGACGCCCTGCGTGAGACAAAGCGGCCTAGAGCCCTGCGCGGGGGCGCATGGAGAGGGTTCAGTAAGGTAAGGATTTCCAGTGTTTAGGCCATGTCTGGATCTTAGATCAGCTCTGCTCTCCTGTGGCGGTGGGAAAGCTGTCTGAAAACCATCAGAGAGTAGCGACGATCCACTTGCATCTAGATACTTGTGGGATCTATCCTGTGCGCTCAGAGAGCTGTGGAAACGCGGGATGTTACAGCTGGGAGGATTGTAGAAGTCAGTATCTGGAGTAGGGGGCTGAAAGCCGGATGACTGATGGCCATACAAGGAGTCAATGGCAAGCTGGTCTTTCCTTTCTTTCTTGTTTTGTATCGAGAGTCATGGAAAGAGCAAAATGTCCTAATCTATGTCCCTCAGAACACTCATGGAAAGGTGAGATAATTGGCAACGTAAGCACAGCCCAGATTCCATGGTCCATCCGGAGGCCCTTAACAGGTGCAGACAGGAGCCTTGGGAGGAGCGGCAGAGCGAGGGGCTCTCCCACACCCAAACCTGCAAACTGTGGCAAAAGTCCTTCCGGTGAGGTGGGGGAGCCTGGGATGTTTGCTGAAGCGATGCCAGTCACCCTCGGTGGCCGATGACCAGGCAAGGAAACGGTAACTTAACACCTTTAAATAGACTTATCAGTGGAACTCCTGTGGGTGCAGAGGCAGTGGGGACTATATTCAAAGGTGACCATGGTTATGGTCATGGAGTTACTCTTTCCTGGGAAATTGCAGGTCCGGCTCCTGGCCAGGTCTAGGAAGTGATAGGAAATTCTGGGAGGCAGCTTTGTTTGGTACTCTCTGGAACTGGCATAAGTGGAAAAGAGAATTTCTTAAACTGTTCCATTGACCAAATTGTCCCCTGGGATCCATCAATGGGTGGCTCCCCCCGCCCCCTGCCCATGACTCACACACAAAGCATCCTGGTGGTTATGTAAGTCAAAAAACACCATACTCTGTTTCCCTCCTGGAGCTTTACTGTGTTTATTAAAACACACTAAAGGCTCTGAGAAGTCCTGCAGGGAAAAGAACAGTGTTTCATTTTGGGTTTAACAAGCTTTCTCAAACTTTTAAAAATAATACCATTATGAGCATCTGCTTTTCTCAAGATTTCAGTTTGGGAAAGACTGTTGGAATGCAATCCATACTTCTGTATCCTAAAACTAATTTTTTCCCCCGAGAATCTCATCTCTCCCTCTTGCTAGGTGGCATTAGGTCCCATCAGGTGACAGGCTGGAGGTACTTGGCATTTAATAACTTTTAAATTTGTCCAGTATTTTACCTTAAATAATGTAATCCTTATATTTTCACTCTCCTGATTTATTTGTTGAAAAAATACAAAATGCCTTTGCTATTTCACAGGGAAGCACACAATATTGATTTTGTTGTCTAATGGTATACTCATGGGTTAATTTATCAGAAACTAGCACCCAGATCACAACAGTTCTGGGTCACTTGGAATCTGTGGTTGGGAAGGTTCTCGAGAGAGGGGCTCTGAGTCCCACTGCGAGCATGTGGAGGCCCTTTCTTAGGCAGACACTTCAGGCCTCCCTCAAATGCCATGAACTCAGAATGGAACTGATTCTTGTCGGGGCTCCTTCCGTGGTGAAGTCTGCGAATGCCGAGCAGCGGCTGCAGGGGCAGAAAGGGCTCATTGGACAGGACCCAGTGCTTGAAGGGGACTCTACAGTCACGGAGACGTTGATGTGGCACAGGGATCGGAAGAGCTCAGTCCCCACTGCCCCCCCAACCCCACTGTCCCAATGTCACGGCAGGAGCCGGCATGCGCCTGGTTGAATTAACGTACAAGATTCCAGCACCTCGCCGTGGTCATGAATGTAACCTTTAAAGCCAGACAGACCTGGTGTCAACGAGAATGGCCCACAGTGAGATCTGGGTGAGGTTATGAAACCCCTCACGTCTCTGTCCCTGCCGCTCCCGTGCAGTGACATGGTGACAAGAACTCCCGCCTCGCAGTTACTGGGAGAACCAAGTGACCACATGCCCGGAGCTGTGCCGATCGGGCCGCGGGGGAGCACGGCGTATGTGGCGTCTGCGGCGTCTGCTCACGCGGGTGCCTCGAGGAGGTGGCCCCCAGAGCACCGGTGCCCCTCCCCCGCCCCCGCCAGGCTCATTCGCTCCGGCTGCTCATAATCTATCAGATCCGGGTCCCAGAGCCCAGAGGAAACGCTGGCTGTCTCAGCGTGGGGCAGTGCCTCCTCTTGCCGGGGCGAAGGCTCCACTGGATCTGGCCAGGCTGCCACCGAACATCACTCAGGGACAGGTGTGAGGGAGACGCAGCAGAGCTGCGGGCACACCGGCTGTTGGAAGGAAAGCAGAGAAGCTGGCTGGAGCCAGGGGACTCGCGCTGTCCTCCCGGGTCGGTCGCTGCCGGGCTGTGCGGCCAGGCTGAGGCCCTGAGCTCCCGAGCATGAACCCAAGGCCCGATCTCACTTTCGGCCAATTTCTAATTATTTTGAAATTGCCCCTTCGGCGTCACCGTGTCCGTAGGATGGGATGGCTGCTGTTTTCCTTTCGGCCATAACGTCCTTCGTCAACACAGCAGTTGTGCCAAGTCGCGGCTGTCCCGTGTGTGGCCAAGACCGAGGCTGAGAGTGGAGAGCCCGGAGCCCCCGCCCATGAGCCGCAGGGCCAGGGGGTCCCCCGGCTGACGAGGCGCTCCGGTCCGCGCTGGACCGCAGCCCGCAGCAGGGGTCCCAGCCCTAGAGCAGGGGACAGCCAGGCCTCTCCTGACACTTGCACGTCGGTGCCTTTCTGGAGAAATCGGTAGTTCGGGGGCAGGAGCCAGAGCCGCGAGCTGACCGTCCGCAGCCTCGGGAGGAGTCGGCCGAGCTGGTCCTCAGGGAGTGCTGCCCCGAGAGCTGGCTGGGCCCGTCCGGACACCGGCAGGGACGGCGCAAGGGGAGCAGCACGCCTGTGCTGGGGGAGGGCCCAGGGCACGGCCGGCCGGTGGGGGAGCGCGGTCTAGCTCGGAGGGACGTGCCGTCCGTCAGGGACCGTCCCCAGACCAGAGGCTTCCTGCTTCATGTGGCCGAAAGCCTTCAATGGGATCTCATGTGGAAGTCCTTTTAAACCTTGACGCGAGGAGCGTGAGTCTGGAACCCATCTTCTTAGGCCAAGCCCTCACTCCCCTGACCAGGTGTGCATGTGTGTGTGTGTGCCTGGTGTGTGTGTGTGTGTGTGGTGTGTCTGTGGCGTGTAGTGTGTGGTGTGTGCGGTGCGTGTGGTGCGTGATGTGTGGCGTGTCTGTGGCGTGTAGCACGTAGTGGGGTGTGTGGCGAGGGGGGTGTCCCGGGCCCCCCGCCGCGGCTGCCCTGAGCTGCGCTGAGGATTCCGAGTCTGGCGGGTCCTTCAGAGGAAAGCCGCTGCGTGTCCGCAAGCGCCTTGGCTCGGCTGGTCCCACCCCATGCAGCCCCGCGAGGGAGGCGCCCGTCAGGGGTCAGGGGCCAGGGGTCAGGGGTCAGGGGTCAGCGGCCGCCTCTGGGGCTTGGCTTCCGAACCCGCTCTTTCTCTGCGTCCGACATGGGGGTGGCGGCTCCTGTGAGGACGGATGTGACCCGGGGCCGCGAGCTCCACAGCGCCCTGCGGCCGCGCTCAGACATCGGAAGGCCCAATCCCTCGGCCTCCAAGATCCCGTGTTCGCCTCCAGGCCTCTGGGTGTCCCTTCCTACCTGGGGACACGGAGCAGAGGAACTCAGCCTGTCCCGTGTGGCTGCTTCCCGCCGTGTCCCCTCAGATCCGTGTGCCTCGAGTGGCCGCCTCCCGGCCGGCGGTAACCCTTAGTGGAACGCGAAAGCACGCGCCATCACGCTCCTCCGGGGGCGACCAAGGATGAAGATCCTGCTGCACGGTTTTACTCCGACGGCTCTGGAATCGAGGTCTTCAACTCTGCCGCCGTCACCCAGCCGTGAGAAGTCGGGTGCCGCAGACACTTGGGACTCTGGCGAAGGCCACCGTGGTCACCTCCTCCCTGCTGTCCTCTCCTGGGTGAACGAGGCCACCGCGGTCCCGGCGGTGCCCCAGGCTCACACCCAGGGTGAGCCTCACTCCTTCTCCTTCCTGGTCCCCTCTGTCCAGTTAGCCACCCTGCGCCCCACCGCCGCTGTCACACCTCAGTCTCAGACACCAGCAGCTCGTGCCCGAATCTTCCTGGTGCGGCTTGCGGAGGGCCCTCCAGAGTGGACACGCATCTGGTCGTGTCTGGGGCCTCTCACACCCCATGGATGGCTGTGACCTTTCCAACGCAGAGGGGCCCCAGAGACTCTGCTTTCTGGGGGCGCACAGACGACCCTGAGGTCAGGCGAGTTTGCATCATAGAGTTCTGCATCCAGAAGGGGCCCCAGAAATGAGTGGGTGAGACCCGAGGGGAGAAAAGGCCTGCCCAAGGCCGCCTCTGCACGGTGGGCGGTAGCCCTGGACCTGTCCGCCGTGACTGTGTGAAAGTGCTGGAAGCGTTGCTGTCTCCAGTGGCACGTGGACGGGGCTTAGCGCCGACGGCTAAGACAGCCGTCAGACAGGGCAGACATTTCAGACGTGCGCCTGGTTTTGCACTGACCCCCTTTGGGAGAAGCGCTTTGGGCCCAAGGTGTCCAGTCTGGACGGCCGACAGGTGCAGGTGCGAGGGAGGGCCTTGTGCTGGGGGGACAGGGTGGCGAGGCCCTGCGGGGCTGTGATCCCAGGTGACCTGCCTCTCCCGCGGGGCCGGCGAGGACAACCCCGCCTCTCGCGGCTCTGCTCGTTCTTGGACCTGTGTCCCTTCATGCCCGGCCGTGGAAGGGGCCCGGGAGCTGCCGTTTGCGGAGCCCCCGATGCTGGACACAGCACAGCGGCCTCCTGGGGCACGGTGTCTTTTTGCAAGTGGGGTGACTGGGCGAATGGTATGTTTCCTAAACACTGTTTGCAAACGTGATGTGTGCCTGCTAGAAATTATTCCTTTTCCTCTTGCCTGCTCTCCGCCGCCGAAACGCCGACCTGGAAAGCATCAACGTTGCTCTCACATGAAGCATTTTTTCAGGCCTGACACGGAGCGCTCTGATGTAGAAATTGAAATTTCACACTCTGAAGGGCCCAAATGGCTCCAGAGGTCAGCAGGCGGCTTTCGCGTCCGCCCACTGGTGAGTCATGGGGAGAGATGCCGCCCCAAATTAGCATCAGCAGACACTCGTGCGTCAGAGGTTCTGTGTGCTAAAGGGGTTTGCTTGACATCTGTGCCCCCCCACCCCAGCACACACTCAACAAGTTTAAGCCGAGGGGCACGTCCCACTCATCTGGTGAATACATCAGCTGAATGCAATCTGCTTTCACAAACAGATGTGTGTGTGTGTTGCAGGCGGGGGCGGGGGGCACTGAACACTGGTTAGAAGTTGCCGGAAGGTTCTTTATGAGGTTCTTGTTTTGTGGGATGGGGAGTGGAATGGCCAGAGAGTTTACTTTAATTGAAACACACCTAATTTGAGTGTTCGAGCTGGGTATCTAAAAAGATTTTTTCAAGTCCTCGTCCACGAAGAAGGGTTTCTGTTTTTCATCTGCTTACTTGGGCTTCTCGATCTGTTTTCCTGAAAAGACCAGCAAGAAGTAGAGAGGGACCGGCGTCCGATGCCGACTGGCCTGAATGCTGGGACCGGGCTGTGGGCTCACAGGGCCCCCATGTGATCCAAACTCCGGCCGCACGTGTGGAGCCAAGCTGCCGCGTACCGGTGGCATTGCTCTTCTGAGCCTCAATCGCTTGCTTATTCCTGCGTGTTCGTCCTTATTTTGTTGGGGGCCCCCGGGTATAGACGTTGGCCGTGGGCAGTGCGCACAGCAGTGGGCACGTGGGTGACAGAGAGGCAGCCGCAGGCGGACGTCTGCTCCCCACGGAGGCCGCGAACTGCATTCCGGACCTTGCTTTATCCCTCACATTCTTCATGTGTTCGCAACTTCCCGTCCTTCATCCACACGTCAGGTGTCTCAGAGGAATGTTTACTGTATCACAGGCCCAACGGGGATTGCTATGTCCTTGTTAAATGTTCCCTGCCTTGCATCGTTCCCCTGTAAAGCGTCTCCCTCTGGGAGCTCCCAGCTGAGGGGCCCGAGGTGGTTCTTCTCGGTACGGACAGAACCAGAGGAGGGGTGACTCCAATTTGAGAAGGTCTGAACCTGTTTGCATCTTCAGGAAGCTGAGCACCGGGAGCTCGAAGCGAGCCGTTTTCCATGGCAAGAAGGACAAACTGCTGAAGCCAATCCAAAGGATAGGTGACGTCAACCCGTGTCAGGTCGCCAGACCAAACTGCCACCTGGTCAGAGAGATGGCGGAAAGTTGTCTTAGAGGACCAGGGTGCCTCTGAGGGGTGTGCGGTAGGACACCCTAGATCTCTCTCCCAGTCCCCGCTCCAGTGGGGTCTGCGAGACTTACGGGGGTCTTTACTCTCCCTAGCTTTGCTGTCCGGGTCTGAATTAGGGGCCGGACTTGATAACTTTCCAGGTCCCTCCAGCTTTAAGGTTACAATTCCGTGGTCTTTGGGAGCTTGCATTCCCAAACATCTCCAAACAAGGGAGCAAACCAAAGCCTCACGGGGCCCCGGAGGAGGCCAACTCAGGGAGGCAGTGTGGTGGCGGACTGGGGTTCCTCCTCCTGGTGTTCGTGCTCTTGTGTGACCCCCACTTCTTGAGTGTGAGGCCCACCTGTGGCTTGCGCCTAACCACCGGAGTGGGGGGTAGCGGAGTCGCGGGAGATGCTACCTTGCTGGCCTCGGAGAGGCGAGCTGCCCGCTGTGCGCCAGAGCGTGGAGGGGGCCACGTGGCAAAGAGCTGCGGTCAGCCTTGGCACAGAGTAGCCCCTGGCCCCTCAGCCCTGAACACAAGGAGAGGAGTCCTGCCAACTAAGGTGCTAGTATGTTGTCACTCAGCTAAACAACACCGATAAAATGGACAGCTTGGTCTCCTCCATGGTGGCCCTTGACAAGTGACAGCTGGCTGGCCCATGTCTGTACCATGGTTGTCCCCGCACCCCAAGTTTCACTGTCAGGTTGGCTCATACTATGCAGATCTAAGAGGACTTCATGTAAGCTCCTGCCAGGTTGTTGATAGAGGGTGGAAATGGAGGAGATTGGCAATCCCGATGCTAACAGGGCACTTAGTCGGGCGCCTGGCGATCGCATCAGCCAGGAGTGAGGACCGAGGTGGATTGCTGGCAAAGTGAACCCCAGAAGCAGGAAGAGTGCAGCAGGGGGTCCTGGGGGCGGTGGGGGACTGGAGAGCTCTCTCCAATCAGCTGCACGTTCGCAGCAGCCCAGGGTGCCAGCAGCTCGAGGGTCAGGAGCGGGGAAGGCAGGAGCGTGCCAGGGTAAAGACGAAGGGACTCGGGCAAGACGACGGAGCTGCCTGGAGTCGGAGGGGACCCTTGGTGGGCATGCGTGGGGACTGGCCAACACGATGGCTTTTACCCCAAGCTGGAGGGCCCAGGGCCATCCGTGCATCCCCGTCGAGAGCGGGAAGGGGCGTCTGGAGATAGAGGGGGACCCGAGCCCTGCCGGCGAGAACTGGTGTCCAGCGAGGGAAGAGAGTCAGATCAACGCATGCTTCGCCACGGCTGGAGTCTAACTGAGGGGCAGGAGCTGCTGCGTCACAGCCCGGGTGCTTTTACCTTTATATGTAAATCATTCAAATGCACCTGGTTTCTGAATTCTGCCTCGTCCTTGCAATCTCTGACCACCAGCGTCCTGGACACGTCTGTCGCCATGACTCATGGACGTGCATCTTCCGTACTTTGAGGCTGGCCTGACCTGGCATTCTAGGAAAGGCAAAGCCTTTGGGGTGATCGTTTGTTTTCCCATGAAGCTTCCAAATGCTGAATGTTGGTGGATATAAAGGAAACGGAAAGCAACTAAAATGATCGTTTTGGGTGCACTTTGGGATGCTCCAAGTCTTTTTCACGTATAACCTGGTGAGGCAGCGAGACTGGCATTTATCCTGGGAGACAAGAAACCAGACTCCGAGGTGGGAAGAGGCAAAACCCCGGCCAAGCTGAACCCCAGTTCCTTAGGGCTGGGCTGTGGCCCCACGCAGCGCTTTAGCGGGGGAGCCGTAGGGCACGGATGAAAATAGCCATCCGCTCGGCGTTCTGCATGGAAGGGGCGCAGAGATGTCACGCCCGACTTTTGAAGGCTTCAGAAATCTGCTCCCTCCCTGTGCCCTCTCCTTTGTCCTGACGACTGTCATTTGGACATGTAACAGCCGTGTTTGGATGTAAGTGGACGTGACTCAGGCCAGCGCGTGATTGATAGGCTAAATTATCTGCAGCTGGCCCTCCCCGCATCGGTGCCTTTGAAGGTTTGCTGCATGCAGAGCGTGGGCCTCCTGCGGGAGGGGAGCACCCCCAGAACATCAGGGGACAGAGCCTTGGCGTGGGACTGGCGCTTGAAGATGGCACTCTTCCTTGGGAGCAGCTCGTGGGACATAGGCTCGTGATAGACCGCATCTCTTGAGCAAAGGCCGGTATCTCAGGAGTTTCTAGCTCAGCCGGTTGAGATTATCCCTGGGTAGGATCCGAGTCCCGGCGCCTTTCCTGGGTGCCCGGCTCACTTGCCCCTGTGGGATGGGGCTGTCCCGAGGGTGCAAGGGAAGGGTCAGGAGTGCCTCGTGGACGTGTTGCCTTCCCTTTGGCTTGGAGTGCACGTGTCTGAGAAAAGGGATTTGCTTCAAAAGGCCGAGGGAGCCCGAGGTGCAGATCCGTCACTGCCCGCGTCCAAGGAGTACAGCGTTTCCCTGTGGCTTGTGGCCGCCCCCATGGACACAGAGCCGCATGTCTCACCCGGAGGGAAGGTATGCGACCACCTTGCACGTCACCGCACAGGCCTTCAGGGCTGGCCGGACGGCAGGCTCTGACGTGTGGGAGGGTGGTGACCCCAGGCCCTCTGCAGGCGAGGAAGAGAGGCCCATCACCGCACAGGCCTTCAGGGCTGGCCGGACGGCAGGCTCTGACGTGTGGGAGGATGGTGACCCCAGGCCCTCTGCAGGCGAGGAAGAGAGGCCCATCACCGCACAGGCCTTCAGGGCTGGACGGACGGCAGGCTCTGACGTGTGGGAGGATGGTGACCCCAAGGCCCTCTGCAGGCGAGAAAGAGAGGCCCAGAGAGAGTGAAGGAATGGCCCAGGCCGCTGGCATATGCACGACGGGCTGTATTCACGTCCCTGCGGGCAGGACAGGCTCCTCAGGCCCTGTGTAGAGAAGTCCCGAACTTAGGAACAGTTCGGAACGGTGTTTGAACCACCCGGTTTTCCTTTTCCCGAGACCTTTGGCAAACCTGTTGCCCCTTTTGAGGTTCAGACTTTTTTTTGCTGGATCCCACAGGCAGGTGAATTTTCTCAATTTTCTGGGAAGTCTGAACGAGATGTACTCGGCCGCTAGACGTTACTGAGCATAAAAACACAGCGTCTTTTCATCATCAGTGTTTGTCCCAAACAGCTCTTGACAGCCCGGTGTCTGAATATTAACTTTTCCTAGCGTTTCTGTTCTTGTTCAAATAGCATCTCCTGGTTCATCTCCACCTTGACCCTGATGTTTGTGGAAAGATTCATCTTAGCCAACATTCAGAACTCCTTTTAGAGGCAAGAGATCTTGAAGCTATTTGAATTCAACTGTTGGAAGCCTTCAAAGAAACGGAAAAGAACATTCAGTGCATTCTACTTTGCAGGAGAAAGAGGAAAAGCATGAGGAACAGAACTTACCCTGAGGAGCCATTGAAAGAGGGCAATGCATTCAGCCAGTCGTTCCCTCCTTCTGCAGGTACCTGCACAGTGCTGGGGATGTCCATCCCCCCAATTGCTTTGGGCTCACTCCAGAAACGTGGTTCTCTTGTAAAGTTTCAGTGACCTTTTCCCTGTACAAATTAAGGCAAAGAAGTAAACTAAAATATTTGAATGAGAAAGTTGGAAAGGAGAGTTTTCTGGGTAGCTCCACTTTTCCAGAAGGTTCTATCCATCCAGATTGTGCTGTCGCCTGCGTGTCCCTATACGCTGTGGTTTCAAGGTGAAGTCTGGCCTCACACTGTTTTGTGGTCAGCTCAGCACCCCGAGTCTAAGGAAGTGGAACAGAATGCTTTTGCGTTCCTTACTGAACTGGTCAGCTTTGGTGCTGTGACTGACTGGCCCATCCTTCGAATCCTTACTGGAATAGGGTGCAGAGAAAAGGCACAGCTGACTCCCAGGAACCAGCCCCCTCAAATCGCCCTTCAGATGACACCATCCTGACAAAACGCCATGAAGACGGGCCTTTCCGGACAGCCGAGAAGCGTGGCGTGCTCTTTGTGATCAAGCTGCTTCTGGTCAGTCACCTCATGCTAAGTATCAGATATTAAAGTAACCGGTTTTGTCAATACCTGTAGCACTTAAGGAAATTCTCAGAAAACAAGGACACATGGTACATCTCAGGGAATTCATTAATTCACCTCAAATCTTCCTCCTCCCATTCATATGTAATGCTGAGAGCCAATGGCTAAAAATCAAAGAAACGGACATGTTGAAGATATCAACCAGTAGGAGACAACTTCGGGGGGAACTTTTGAATAAAACGTATTCAGATGTGTTTGAATTATGCATTGGTGAAGACATTCAGAATTTCCATGACTGTAGCAACAATGATTACTGTTTGTTCTTAAGGGCAACACACATGTTTCCAAGATTCTGCTTTGTTTTGTTTGTTTTTCCTACGAGGCTAGGCTTTGCAAGACAAACACGCTTATCCTTTAGAGACATGGGATTTAAAACTCTATAAATAAAATGCCAGCTTCACAAAAAATTTGTGAGCGTATTTTTTTTCCTGATTTCCTGATCTTTCCCGTTGCCGTGGAAAAAACGCCTGAGGTGGTTGCATTTCTGGGAGCTGAAAAAATCCTAAGTGACTCTCCTTATTCAGAAACTTGGGATATGGTCAAACTCCCATACTTGAATGAAAAAAAGTTCCAGTTTTGAATCCTGGGTCTGCAGTTAACTAGCTGTAGACTTTAGGGAAGTTGTTGTCTGTATCTGTAAAATGCTAGCAAGGAATACAGGCCTCATGGAATTCTGGCACTTGAAATCCAACGATGCAACTTACTTCTTTCAACTGTGGCCACACCACACGTAGGACCCTACAGCACCCTAAAATCTCTTTGAATCGGAAAAATAAAGACAAAGAGGAAAATAAAAGTTCACCCTTCTGCCCCCCATATGACCAATGACCAATGACTGAGATGCTTGGCGCTGAAAGATACGGACCAGCCTTCAGGGTTCCAACTGGCCCTTTGGACAATAATCCTTCATCAATGGATGTGTATTCGTCCATCACAGGCACATCCTGCCTGGGCGTCTCTCTGTGATGCTAGCAGGCTTGGACGACCATTTGTTGTATCTGTTACCTCACGAGGGAGTGATGTGGTCCTAGTCTTTTTCTATAATTTCTTTACTTAATTAGTTGGAGTATCTCTGTAAAAAGAAACTTCCCCTCGGTTACTGTGAGGAAGAGTGTATATATATATAAAGCAGGATGGATGCTTGATTCTTTCCCTTCTTTTGTAGTGTGCCAAGTAATGTGTCGATTTGCTAACCTCCCCAAAAGCTGACCAAAGAGTTTTTGCAGGTGTCATCATGAACTTGTAGATGCAGATACTCCTGGTGGGTTCCAAGCCATTGCAGCTTACCCTTCAACGAAGATCCAGTTGTCTCCTCTTTGGGCGGTGGGATCCTCTCCTGGCCCCTTTCGACCCCACGTGAGTGGTCTTGAGAGCTTCTCTGCGTCTGGCTGCCAGAAGATATTCCAGGCTCATCCATGCCAGCCCTGGCACACCTGGACTTGGCCATTTCTCCGAGAAATCCTGGTTTCTTTCAGTGGGAAATGGTGTTGGGAGATCAATGGGCCCTTGGAGCGCCCAGTGCTGCCGGATGGTCTTTGTGTCTAGGATTTCCAGCAGAGCCAGTAATTTTTTGATGTTGTTGTTGTTTTTAAAGATGAAACGCATCATGAATCCATTCTGTTATTTGCCATTTAAGTCCAGGCAAATTCAGGTTTATTTAAACAGATTGATCTTAGTTTCCTGTTTGCTAACATTCTATTTAGGGTGTTTGCCTTGATACCCACAAGCGAGGCTGCTCTGTAGTTCGCTCTTTGGGGTATTCTTTATCAGGTTTGGGAATTAAAGTTATGCTTGCTGAATGGAAAGACTTCAGAGGTTTTTTTTTACCATTTAGGATATAGACTAACTTATGTGGCAGTGGGATTATCTAATCTTTAAGGGTTTGATAGAATTCTCCCGTGAAACCATCTTTCCACAATGCTTCTTGAGGGGGACACCTTAATTCTCCTCCTTCTTCTGTGGTAATTGGCTTGGCTAAGCTTTCTGGCTCTACTAAGTTCAATTTTGGTATATTGTACTCTTCTGGAAAAGTAGTTATTTCATTTAGGTTCTCAAATATGTTTGCACAGAATTTCATATTTGTGTTTTGTCTTTTTCATCATCTTCTTAATTAGGATGGCTAGCAACTTACCTATTTTGTTCAGATTAAAAAAAAAAACAGCCTTTAAGTTTACCATTAGTCCCACTGCATTTCCTCCCTAATATATTAATTTCTGATTTTGTCATAATCTAATTTTGGGGGCTCATTTTATGCTTCTTTTTTTCTTAAAAACTTTTTAAGTTGGGTGTTTATTTCATCTATTTTCATTTCTATCGATAGACCCATAGGTAGATTTAATACTATACGTTTTATTTGGAAACTGTTTTAGCCATATGCTGACAGATTCAGATACGCACATTTTCATTATTTTTCTCCAGAAAACCTACAATATCAGTCTGTGTTTTCTACTTGATTCAAGAATTTTTAAATAGCACTTAAAATTTTTTTCTAGATAGCAGTGTATTTTCCATTTTGATTTTGTTATCAGTTTATGGTTTTGCCGATCGTCGGAGAACCCCTGTTTGCATTAGTTTTATTTTTGGTTTGTATTGAGGCTTTGTATTGTGCCGTGTACACTTGGAAGGAATGTATATTCTGCAGGTATGTGTATAAAATCTGCTTATTGATTATTGGTTATGTTCTTTGGGTCATCTGTGTCTGCACTACTTTTTGCTCCTGGGCCGAGCTTTCGTTGAGAAAGGTGTGTTAAATTTTCCTGTAATATATTGCTGTTCATCTCTTCTTACTTCTCTCAGGTTTGTGCTTATGTCGTTGGCGTGTTTATTTTCATTGCAGAGTGTACACTTAAGTTTTATGAACTGTGCTACTTTGTGTCTTTTAATTTGGTTTTGTCTGAGTTCTGTCACGTTGGATACCGAGATTCTTATCCCCACTTTCTTTTTATTTACCTTTGCCTGGTACATCTTTGTCCATATTTTTACTTTTACTTTTTCTAAATTTCTTCGATGTAGATGTGTCTCTTATATACACAGACAGTCTTGGATTTTTCTTTGTCCGTCAAGCTCAAAATCGTTTCCTTTTGTAGATAAGTTAAGCCAATTTACCTGTATTTAATATGATACGCGTGTGTCCTCAGTTTACCAGATTGTCTCTATAAATTGTCTTTCCTTATGTGGTCTATTTGTTCTCTCTCTATTTTTTGATATAAATCCTTGCATTTGGGGAGGTTTATATATTTTTTCCAAGTTTCCGTTTGCATGATACCTTCATACAACACTGTATATGTATCATTGCCTCGTACTGTATAATGTAGCATCCAGGGTCCTTGCAGGAGACAGAAAAACACCCGTGATTTGGTGGGAGAACACTTAATATAAGCGTTGCTAACTAGTGAAAGAGGTTACCTACTAAGAGCTGAAGAGAATACCTCAGAGGACACAGCTGGTGTATGGGCGAAGCACTGCTTCTGGGGCCGCGGTGGAGACCAGAGGAAGATAGCTAAAGCAAGAATACCCTCCCTTAAGACCTCCTTGGAAAGGATATGGCACAGACCCAATGAACATTCTGTTCCTTAAGGACCCAGCTGTAAAATTAACCTGTGACAACTTGTGTATAAAATAACCACGCTCATGAGGACAGAGAAAAAGAGAATGGTGAGCACATCTACCCGCACATAACGAGCAAAGAGAAGATAGGCAAGGCTGTCGGAGTTCTCATGTCTGCAAGGGGTCATGAGGCCACGGCTGCCGAAGTTCTCATGTCTGCAACCGGTCATGAGGCCACGGTCAATATCTGTGGCTTCTTTCTTTAATGATCCATCTTCCTTACCCTTAGCTAGAACCTCAGCTCGTGGGGGTTCCCTACCTAGTGGAGTGACTCAAACGTTCAGCCACCAAGGGTCCGAATCCTCGATCACGTTGCCGTTTCTTGGGCTGCTATAATTTTACATGAACCTTAACTATTGGGTGTGGCAGTGCTGTGAGGTCCCCCGAAGAGTGCCCTGGGTTCCAGGCACGATTACTCTCCTAGCTGGAGAGATCGATGAGTTTTTCTCACCAAGGGGAGGTCAGGTTGGTGCCCCATCGGGGGCATGAAATGACGTTCAGTTATGGAGCTCCAGACGAGACCGTCCTGCGCGGGGGAGGACTGCATACCAAGGCCAAGATTTGGGTTTAGAAGGAGGCGGCCTCTCTGTTAAAGCCTCGGTCTGAGATATCTGCTCCAACGGAACTTCACCAAAGCCCCGCTCACACCATGTGGGGTCTCGCTGCCATCTGCTCTGGTTCCGTGTGGGTCTGTCCCAGCCCCTGTCCTCTCAGGCACACGGTGGCTGGAGGGGTCATTGGGCAACCTGCTCGGGTACAGGGCCACCATGAGGCAGGCGGGGAAAGAGGGCCAGGGGACCCTGCAATTTGTCTGCTTTCCAGAAGCAGGGTTTTTATGCCAAGCAGAAGAAAGGGCGGCACCGGCATTTGGGGGGGAAACGTTCAGAAGCTAGTGACAATGTTGACTTGCTCATCGAGCCTTTTCAGTACAGTTGACAGCTATGCACAGCCACCTTGAAGACAAATAGGGGACAGTCCATTTCAGATAGCTCGGCACATCGAGCTTCTGAGTTCTTGGAGGAGGAGTCCCTTCTTTGTGGCGTTTCTTACAATGTCCACTTGGCAGCCCCCGCCCTCACCAGGCGGGGAGAACAGGCAGCTTCCGAGTGTACTGGCCCTGCCCCACGGTTGCCGTCCCACGGATGCCGTCCCACGGTTGCCATCCCACGGATGCCGTCCCACTGGCCTCTCATTGGCGCTTTAGGCTCCACTGCTTGAGATCTATTTGTCCTAGTCATTCTGTTGTCCTATGCCAGAGAGAAGTGACCCTGTGAGAGGGGCTCAGTCACTCACCTGGGTGGGACTGACCCCATCAGCTGCCCCTCGGTGACAGCGGACTGAATGGTCTCACTTGGGTTGGGGGGGAGGGCACCACAACGCACCAGAAAGCCTGAGAGAGGGGCCTGAAGAGTTGGAAACAATCTCGCAAGGAGAGATGGGCCGGGGGAGTGTCCTACTCCCACGGCTGACAGCGCTGACCCATGCCCCACGCACCTGTGAAGGGTGCCCGGGTCTGAGCCAGGTCCCATGGGCCCAGGAGCACTCAGGGTGGGGGGGGGGCTCCTGCCACCAAGTCTGCAGAGAGCTGCTTCTTCAACAGCAAGTTGCTCTGACCAAATTCACAGCCTCGGCTCCTGCAAACATGCAAATTCCTGTCAAGGGAAACGAGATTTATTTTTTACTGAAATATCTATCGAAGAACCAAGTTCAAATAATTATTCCAGACTCCGCTTCTCTTTCACTCTACTACACACACACACACACACACACACACACACCCATCATGTGTTAAGTTTTCTGAGACTCAAAGAACAGAAAATAAAGAGAAGCCTCAGAGGAGATGGAAAAATGGTATTTTTAAAGTCAAAACCATGAAGAAAAAGGAAGGAACAGAAAAACTTAAATATTTAAAAGAGCAAATCTCAATGGCAGGCTATTGAAAGTTCTTTCCACTTCTCCACTCCTGCTGGGGGACGCACAGCTTAAGAGTAAGGGAGAGAGGTATCCGTAAGCTTATGCATGATATTACACACAAGCAAACACAAGAAATTGGTTAAAAAAGTGGAGAGATCCAAAAGCACTTTTAAAAAGTATATATACAAATACAAAAAAGGTTAAAAGGCTATACGTCAAAATGTAAGATGTCATTTCTAAGTAGTGAAATGATGGACGGTTTTTATTTTCTTTATTATATATATTTTTTCGTCATATTATACTTTATGAACCAGAAACATGTATGGGCGAAAGAACTCAGCCCAAAGAAGAACTCAGCGGGCCAAGCAGCGCCGGTGGGCACCCCGCCCCAGCCGGCCATCCAAGCCCTCCGGAACAGAGCTGGGAGGGGGGCTGTCCCCACCTTTGCCAGCCAGAGCATACACCACACGGTCCCACCCTCGCACCCAAAGTTGATGAGCCTTGCAAGCCAGAGGGGAGGACACTTTGAAATGATTTTAAAAATAGTTTACGGAGGTAAGATTCACATAACATAAAATTAGACCATTTTTAAAGCGAGCAGTTTAGTGGCTTTGAATCCATTCACACTGTTGTGAAACCACCACCTCCGTCTCCTTCCAAAATGTTTCCATCTTTCCAAAGTAAAGCCCATAACCATTAAGCAGTTTCTCCTCCTCCCCCCCAACCCCTGCAGCCCCTGGCAACCACCAATCTGCAGTTGGGTTGATAGGATTTCTTTTTAAGGGAACATTTTTACTTTCCTTTATAAAGCAATTTGGAAACTAACCGTAACTCTGTTTCAACCTCTGTAGAGGCAAATATTGTGCTGTTGTCCAAGGCTAATGGCGTGTCTGGGCAACCTTTCCCAGGTGCGGCCCCCCTGGCATTGGCTGGATTTCTGGCTGTCAGAGCCTTGAGTCCAGAAGCCCAGCCCCAGCCGCAGCCCCAGCCCCAGCCCCAGCCCCAGCCCCAGCGTTCCTTGGACGGAAGCACAGAGCCGTCTCTGGTCGGCAGCCAGGGCGCACTTGCTCTTCTCTCTCGCAGGAGACCTTCTCATTCTTGGCTTTACAGTGTTAACTGGTGAGTTCAGCCTAACAATGACTCCTGAGAAAGCAGGCCTGTTTCAGACCCCGTTTGTGATTCACCTAGCTGGAGCCGAGGAGGCTGATAGCCCCAAGGGCTGTGTCATACCTCCCCGAAGGGCCCCAGCGTGGACGACTTCACTTCAGACAGGCTCCAAGGTCTTGGAAACCCCATCAAGGAAACATGACACATGAGGGATTGTTCTGAACCAGCTCAACGACTTTGAAGGTGAAATTTCCCGGCAGGCTTCAACTTCCACTTCAGACCTAAGCATCTTCAATAATTTAAAGTAATGGGTCTTTAAAGTTTGCAACAGCCTTTGGAAGGAAGAAAGCGTAACTACCTCATCGGGGCAATTGAGGGAGGGGAGGTGATGGGGAAGGAAGAGGCAGGTGGAGGGAGGCATGACTGACGGCCCATGTGCAAGGCATTAGTCCGACCGCCTCCTGGGCCGGGCGCGGAGGGGCGCCGAGGGTTTGGCCCGCGTGTGCCTTACATCACTGCAGCCCCCCTACATCCTAGAGGCGGGCGAGCGCTCTGTTACCCCTGTTTCAGGAATAAGACACCGCGTCTTGGCGCCGTTCCAAGATGCCCTCCCCCCAAGCTCTAGAATAACCCGCATAGTGAGTGGTAAATCCTGGCTCGGAATCCACCCGCGCTCAGCGCCTCAGTTCAGCTCACCGATCCTTCTAGGGCGCCTTGGTTGACAATTTCAAAGCGCCTCTGAAACCAAGCTCCGGACGCGGTCTCCCGCGGCCGCCTCCCCCTGCTTCTCTCTCCCTGTGGGCCGTCCCCAGCCACCGTCTTGGCCAGGGCCGAGTCGTGGCTGAGGACCAAGTGCACGTGTTGGAGTGTCCTTTCGAGTTTCTGGGGGAGAATAAGAGAGTGTCCGAAGACAAGGGGAGGACTTCCGCCGGCTCAGAACCCGGCTGGACGCTGGCCTCTCTGGGGTCGTCAGGAGGCTCAGTCGCTCGGACCCCTGCTTTGGTTTTGCCTCAGAGAGGTCAAGCGTAGTCAGCGCAGACAACGTGGAAAATGCAGAAGGATCACAAAGGAGAAAGTTGACGTGATTTATAAATTATGGGGAACCCTTGCGGGGACGCTGTCCCGGTCCTGTTCTGGGCATACACACGTCCCGCGCATCCGTTTTCTGAAGACGGGAGAATGTGTTTCGCATGTTGTCCTGGGGGCTCCTGCTCTCACTGCGAGCTCGAGTCTGCGCAGTTAGGGCTGGTTGGTCATCGGGTTGATCCGGTCCTTTGTGTTCCGACATTTGGCTGTTTTCATTTGTGCCCCTGAAAGGAGCACAGACACCCATTTAGGGCTTTTCCAGCCCTCTTAGTCCCAGCTCCTCTTCTTAGATGTGTCAGAAATTCCTTGTGCGCTCATCCTTCGTTTGAACCTGCAGTGCTGTTCTGATCCAAAATGTTATTACTGAATTTCAGAACATAAGAAACTTTCTGTCCAAGAATAATTGCAATCTTTTCATTATTTTTTAAATAAATATTCCAATGGTACTCATTGAAACTCATGTTTTTTGGAAATTGCTTTTATTGATCTCCATAAGTTTTGAAAATGCATATTTTCCATACCTTTGAACTCTCAGTTTTTTCATTCAACTATGGATATATTCAAGTAATGTTTAAGGGAATGTGTGTGTGTGTAGAACCATTCTCGAGAACCCATATCTAAAAATGTTTCCTACTTTCTCTCCTGCGGGTACAATAGCTTGGTGGAAGAGTCTCCGCTCACAATCTTTTCCCTCACAGTTTTAAAAACTGGATAGTTTTCAAATTTCAGGCATTTTGTCATATAATGAAAAAGTCTCAGGGTGGCCTGATTTTTTTTCCTTAAAAAAAAAAAACCCAACACTTTCTAATCAAAGTAAAGGAAATACTTGGTTTTAGAGGTCAAGCAAGACTTTTCCTGCCCTTTGCCATCTCTCTTGAAGTCCCCAGAGGAAGCCCTTTGTAATTCTTGGAGCTCTTTTTAAATGACATACTTATGGTCTCGATCTCTTGCTGTGGAAAGAACACACCCTGTCCTAGGCCCCCCAGCCCCTCATCACCGAGTTTTTGTACAATATTCGGTCAAATCAGTATTTGATGTTTGTTCTTATGCTCATGAAAATATTTTTCACAATGAAGGCACTTGTACCCAAGGCATACATTCCTTTTATTCCCTTTGGGTCAACCCTTTTCCTATCCTTAAACCCCCTCCCCATTAAAATCTGTTTTTCTATGCACCTATTTTAAATTCAACCTTAAACTTTGATACGAACTCTAAAACCCCTTCGACACGGTCACTCACATCCTGTAATTTCTTTTGTCTTGGCGGTGTCCCCGTGCCCTCTGACCTCCCGCCCAGTCCGGTGGTCCTTCGGCCTCTGCGAGCGCTCACCGATGGGCCTCTCTTCACCAGCCTCTGACGCACTCCCTTGGCCTTGCGACCCTGTGGGTTCTCTGACTTGCCGATTTTATATCTTCCTCCTTTTGGTTTAATCTCTTCATCCCATGGAAGACATTCTTTAATAAGACCCCGAGGAAGTGACGTTCTGGTACCTTGAATGTCTGCACATTTTTTTATTCTGTTCTCACGTGTGATCAAAAGTGTGGTTGGGAGTCCTGACCCTTTCCTCGTGCTCTTGGTGTTGCTGTCACGAAGTCTATGCCACTCTGGGTTTCAACCTCTTCCAGTGACCAGTTCTGTCTCTCTGAAAACGTTCCAGGCTTTTCTTTACCCCCAGTGAAGCACCTCAATGATTCGCAGGGTATGAGGCTTCCTTCAGCCACTGGGCCGGGCACTGGGTGGGCCCCGTCCACTGGGAAATTCATATTCTTTAGCTGTAGGAAAGGTTTTGAAATATTTGTTTGATAATCACCTCCTCCCTCTTTCCTTTGCTCTCTCCTGCAATTCCAATTAGTTAGATGGTGTTGGGCTGCTTTTCTAAGACGTTCGGCTTTCCCCCTCTTATTTTTCAACCTATATTTCCACTTTCTGGGGGATTTCCCCAACTTCAAATATCCCCTTTGGAAAGTTCTGCTGGCACGTTTCTATTCCCTGTTTTCGGCATCACCTCCCATTTCATGGGTGCCAAATCTTCTCTTATCTCTCTGAGAGCATCCTTTTTATTTATCTTGAATTTTTTTTCTGCCTTTTGCTCTGTGTGTTTCTTCTGAGTTCTTTTTAAAATCCTTTTTATTGATTATGGTTTCTGTCTCTCATGTTAAATGCTTCATTCAAACGAATGGCCGATCTTGGCTGTCCGCTCATTTGAAAGGCCATACGGGTGGTGGGCTAGCTGGCCAGCAGGCGCCACCATGGGGTGACTGGGGACAGGGTCTGACTTTCCTCCTACATCAGTGCATGTGGGCCTTTTCTTTTGTGCCAGCCAGTTTCTGATGAGGGGAATCCTCTGATGTCCTATCAGTGTCCTTGAAACTCCATGGCAGAGGCGAGTGGGGCATCTCACCATCCAGTGCGTAAAATGACACCCTGCTCCGACTTCATTCAAAACCATCACTGAAAAAGAGCTGACGTCAAGGATTGTGTGTGGCTCCGGAAACACAGATAACTAAAGATGGGCCCCTCGGGGACGGTGTTTCTCTAATTTCATGGTGAGTAGGAATCAACAAGGGGACTTGTTCATTAAGAGCTCCCAGGAGCCACCGGCAGAAACTGTGATGGAGAAGGACCGAGAGAGTCTCCCAGCCTGAAGAGTTAGTGGGCACCCAGGGGCTTGGTGTGTGGTCTACACCCGTGCCTTGACCCTGACCTAGTCACGGAGACATAAGTGACTGCATGACAGGGGCTGGTGCACCTGAAGGACGAGCCCGTGCCCGCCGAAGGTGGGCAGTCAGAGTGGGCTGTGCAGAGGAGGTGGGGGCTGCCGGTGTGCAGAGCAGGAGGGCTCGGGCGGCGAGACAGAGGGAGGCATGCCTCTTGCTCCAGGGAGAGCAGAGCGAGGACGCGGGCCTGTGTGCATCACCTCAGCTGGCGGGGGGCTCCGGGAGATGACACGGGGCCACCTTTTGGGTGGGTTATCAAGGCCTTAGTGAGTTAGCATGAGGCAGAGGCAGGAAGCAGGACTCAAGCCAGTGAAGACTAGGGTGGGGAGGGCTGGGTAAGGGAGCCTGAGGGCAAGTCCAGGTGCCCAGGAAAGCCCTGGGGAGCTGCTGCACCCCCAGGGCTGACTGGAGCCTGCTGGGAGCTGGGTGGTGGGAGAGGGGCTCTTGGCCATAGCTGTGGAGGGAGACTCAGCGGCAAAGTGGGGAGGGCGCAGGGAAGAAACACCCTGACCTCTTTGCCCCCCACCTCTTGCCTTTGCCTCCCACAGGCTGACCCCAAGGAGAGCAGCCCCCAGGCATCCAGGGATCTGGGAGGTGCAGTCAGCAGCCGCTGGCTGGCAGACTGATGGGGTGGGGGCCTCCGCTGGAGAATGGAGCACCCCGCGTGCCCTTTACTGTCCAGAATCCATCTCGCCCTTGTTTGGATGAAGGAACTTCCCTCCCCCTCCTGTGGGGACACCGAGTCTCGTCAGCCACAGGGTCAGTCACTCCCTGCCTGTCCCCGGCATCTGCACCACTGGTACCCTTCCTGTAGGACGGAGGCGGAGGAGAGGGTGAAAGAAAGAAAGTACAGAAACCGCCCCCAGCCGTCTGGGCCCCACCCTTGCAGCTGGCGTCCCGCCTACCCTGATGGTCCTGGCTTCCGTCCAGAGCCCGCGAGAGGTGGCCGCGACCTTGCAGGTGGGATTACGTTCAGGAGGCTCAGATGGGGAGATAGCCCGGATCGCACAGGGGGCCCGGTGTGGCGCGAGCACCACTGAAGAAGGGTCAGGGAGACGTGACCCCGCAAGGGTCCAAGGCCGTGCTGCCCGCCCTGAGGTCTGCAGGCCGAGGGGCTGGTGGCCGGCCAGAGACCTCAGTGCCATAGCCATGCGCATGCAGGAGACAGACCTGCCCCGGGAGCCTCAGAGGGGAGAGCAGCCGGCTACAGCTTGATTTTAGCCCCAACCTCGTGGGACCTCCAGCCTCCGGGCGTGTGGGAGAGCCCGTGAGATGCGGAGACTCGGCACAGCTCCGCAGGAAGCAAGTGCACTTGGCTGCTTGGGCGGACGCCTCCGAGGGCACAGGCAGCAGACCCCTCAAAGCCAGGCTGTCTCCACTCGGGTGTCACGCTGCCAAGGACAGCTTTCCGGGGAGCCCTTCTTCACCTCTGTGAGCTCCCAGGACACCTTCTGAGGTGAGGAGCAAGTCCTCGGTGAGGGCGGAGGTGGTCTGACCTGACAGCAGCTCCACGCCCACGCTCTGTCCTGAGGGCCCCCAGCCCAGCTCTGCCAGGCGGCGGCGGCGGCTCCAGCGAAGCCTGGATTCCCGCAGAGATTGCACACAGCTGTGCACCACAGAGGCCGCGCAGGCCGGAGTCCGGGGGTGAACCCTGACTGTCCCCCGATCTGTATTGCCCAGGATTGCAGGAGATGTGCCTGTTGTTCTCCCATCACCCTCTTTGATTGTTCCTTTGCTTTCCCAGTTGAATGGGATCTAAAGTAATAAAAATGCACTTTACAAAAACCTCGAAACGCCCGATGAAACGCCCTGTGCTTAGCACCATCTTCAGCCTCAACCCAGTGCCCCTTGCCGCTCCCCAGACCCTCGCTCGTGCAGCCGAAGTGATCTGGTTCTCCTCCCCGTCCTGCCTGCAGAGAGACGGCTGGGCCCTGGGTCATTGTTAGGGCAGAGGGACGGAATTAGTGAATTAAACTGTGTTCAGAAACCCAGGTGAACGTGTGAGAGAGAAAGTGGGCACTCAGATGATCTCTCCTGACCCAACACCCAGGGTCTCAGTTCTGTCACATTTTTCAAGGACTTCCTTGCTGCGGGAGCTGCGTGGGGCTTGAGGGTGACAGGTGGAAAGGCAGGTGAGCTGGTCGGGGTCCTCAGTCCATTGGGCATGTCCCCCTCCCGACCCTATGCTGCCCTCCTAGTGAATTGGCTGGGACCCAGAGGATGCCTTCCCCCAAGTAAGCCAAGTCCAGTGTGTTCCCGAGACACGAGTCTGAAAGAAACCTGGAGGCAGCTCGTTGTCCTCCAGCCTCACGAACAGATTCATCTGGGCTTCTTTTCTGTGTTTGCTGAGGCTGGGAAAGGAACCACACACTTTTACAAGATTTCCAAAAGCAAAGGTCAAAACAGAAGAGAACAGTTTCAACTTTTGGTCAGAACTCACAGACAATCAGAATGCAGCTGTCCCTTGGGTGTCAGGGAGCTGAGGGCCAAACCTCTTCCCCGAGGTCCCTGGGCTTCTTGAGTGTGGGGCCGGCGCCCTGGGTGCTGGCGGGAGAGGTAGCCGCGCGTGCTCACGTCCTCTCGTATCTTGCCCTGGACACTGCTCTGCCCACCTGCCCACCCACCCGCATCCAGCTTTCCAGCACCGTCTGTCCCTCTTCTACAGGCAGGAGGAGCCGACGGCCATCAGAATCACTCCCCACTCTACATCCATCGGGTGTAAAAAGCCTAGAGCTGGGGTCCCACCATTTAGCCAGTGATGTAGAAATACGTTTTAGAAATATGTGAACACACCCATGAGGCTCACTGGCCACCAACTCCTATTCTTCCTCAGCGGGAATGGGTAGGACACCGTGCTCAGACACAGTCCTAAGGCTCAGCCCCACAGATGGCCTGGGAGTCCTTGACCAAACTCATCCATTGAACAGGTGGGGAAACTGAGACACACGGACTAAATTGCTGGGATAAGGCCATGAGTGGAGCCAGTTTCTGGTCCCCAGATCCTCAGTCTGGTCTCGGGGTCTTCTACAACGTTCTACTGCCCGGCTCCCGACTCTTATGTCCTTTGTCTTTTCTGTAAAGTTGGACTATTGTGACTGGTTCCTTCCCTTGTCAGGACCTGGGCCCACCACAGTGGGGAAGAACCACGGGCTCGCAGAGGTCGACAAAGAGTAACAAGACCCCAAAGCAGGTGACCATGAGAGCAAGTGGTTGCCTTGCCGCAGCTCCGCAGGTGCCCAAGTAGACACCAGCACTCAAGGTGTGTGAACACGTCAGTTCGCTCCAAATTACTCACAGCCCAGGAACCAGCAGGAATGGAGCAGGTGACACTGGTTCCAGTCCCCCATGTCCACCGGGCAGCTTCACCCGCTGGTGGCTGCACACGGAGTGAGTCGTGCTGCGTTCACCATCCTCCAGGGAGGAACCTGGGGCCAAGGACCCGGCTTCTCCATAGCAAGCAGCAGACAAACCCGTCCCCACCCTGCGGAGACTGCAGACACAGCACACTGTGACTGGACCTACCGAGTTGCCTAGCGACCCGTGACCAAAACTGCTCAGTGCCAGGGGGCTATCAGGCATGCCGTGGGGCCCGCTCAGGGACAGTCAGGGCCTCCCCAGCACGGCCATAGCCCTACACATGCCCCTTCTCTGAAGTTCGTTCTTTTTCAAGATTCTCATTTTGGGCAGATTTTGATGCATTTGGAAACTCCCAGGCAACACTTCCTACCTTAGCGTTTTTCCGTTGGCACAGCCTCCGTTCCTGCTCTCTCTCCCCTGCAAGCTTGCACTTCTGCTTTTGAGTTACTCCTTAGAACAATAACTCGGTGAGGAGGTTATCCCCCCAAATGGTTCTCCCTCCAAAGATCTCTTGATGGCCAAAAATCAAACTAAAAAACTGGCATTCATTTGCTCATGTCAAACCCCAAGGTCAAACCCAAATTTGTCCAATCCACAGATGAAAAGCTGGAGGGTTTCCCCATGGCGAGGCGTGGCCAAGTCAACCACCGTGATTAGGCAACATCCACAGGGGTGTGGGTGGGGGGCTTGGAAGGTGAGTAAAGCTCCTGCCCTTGAGAATTTGAATCCTTCTGTAGCGAGGTTGCAATCAAATAAAAACTAAAAACAAAGAAACTAGTAACCCAGCAGAGCAAGAATGCAGGATATTGAAGTTAGACTAATCCTTGCTGTGCAAATAGAATGCTGTGTAAAGGATCCACTGAGACCAGCTCCAGTGCTGGGCTCTGGAGAGCATGCCGGGCTAGCACTCCTTTCCCCAGTCTTGGGGCAAAATTCCTTCCCTCCCAGTGTTCCTGCACTTCCTTGTCACCTTTCCTTTGTTCACCTGCTCCCCCCTCAACTAGACCAGGAACATCTCAAAGGCGTGGCTCTCTTAGGACCATGCACCTTGGCACCCATCCTTCAGCAAGGGGCCTTCCCCAGAGTGGGTCCACCAGGAATGCAAGTTGAATGGACTTGAAGGTGTCAGAGACACATAAGAGCCAATGGGGGCAGACCCAGAGACACATGACAGCCAATGGGGGCAGACCCAGAGGTACATGCCAGCCAATGGGGGCAGACCCAGAGGTACATGCCAGCCAATGGGGGCAGGCCCAGAGGTACATGCCAGCCAATGGGGGCAGACCCAGAGGTACATGACAACCAATGGGGGCAGACCAGAGGTACATGCCAGCCAATGGGGGCAGACCCAGAGGTACATGACAGTCAATGGGGGCAGACCAGAGGTACATGACAGCCAATGGGGGCAGACCCAGAGGTACATGACAGCCAATGGGGGCAGACCAGAGGTACATGACAGCCAATGGGGGCAGACCTTCTGTAACACTCATGGAAAAGGAATTTCAAAGAGAAATGCCCTGACCGTATTGGCGGGGTTAAGGAGAGGGTCTTGACTTTGCTTCGTCTTTAGAATAGGTTTGACTGGGTTTTCCATGACTGACCATCGACGTGAGAGTCCATCACTGCTCTTCATGGCTGTCTGTGGAATCCGAATGGTCAGCCCCGGATGGCGTCCGTACAGAAGTGTGGTCCGGGTGGGGTCCCAGCTGGGAGTGAAGAAGCAAGGAGGAGAGCGCTCGCTGCTAGCGCGGAGAGGCCCTGTTCTCCGCTGTGGATGCAGATGCTTCACAATCGTGCCCATTAAGTTCCACACGTAAAAAAAGGCCTCCAGAGAAGCGTGTGTTTCTGAGTGTCATTTGATTTAATACTTCGTTACAAATGGCCTTTTATCATACACGGGGTACTGTGTCTGGTAACCAGCCTGTACTCAGGCAACACAGTCAATATTAAAGTATTTGTTGATGAATAGATTTTATTTTTAGCTGAAAAGTTGGCCAAGGAGGAGGCCACATGGAGGAGATTAAGGTTGCACGGGAACCACCTCACCAGACTGGCGGGGAAAATGGTCATGAACGCTCATCGGAATCCCATGCGTGCCTTGGAGATGTGGGGCTTTCCCTGGAAGGATTTGTTGTTGGAGAATAAAGCTCTCTGGTCTTCATAATTTGGAAGAAACAAATGTGTCCTTCCATCTCCCAGCCTTCCGCCAGCTCAGCTGGAACCTCCCGGAGCATTTGCCAAATCTCTTCACCCGCCTCTCTGGGCCTCTGAATCTTCCTCTTCTGGATTCCTTGTCATGCAGAGCTCTTCCCATTGTGAAAGCAGAGGCTCCCATCACTTTAGGAGGACCCAGGCTTGGGGGACGGGGGAGGCTCCTGGACGGTGGAGGGGCGGGGCTCTCACTTCAGTGGTGCCCCCCCTGTGCGGAGCCAGCTCGGTTGTCCTACAGCAGAAGTATCCACTCTGGGTCCCTTGCAGGTGGCCCTCGGCAGGGAAGCCCGTGAGCCTCCCCGGCCCCCATGGCAGGCCAAGGCATGGCACAGCGCCAGGGAGCCCAGCCACGGGCGTCCTGGGAGCCTCCCCCCCCAAGTGCAGTGCAACAGCCCCATTCCCGGGGGCAATGGAGTCCATAGGACGAGAGCTCAAGGGACAGGACGCTCCATGTGTCCAGGAGGCTGGGAGGGAGCAACAAGGTGGTCAGGCCTCCGAGACAGGGTGGGTCCCTCTGGGCTTCGCTGACTTGGTTCTGGGCTTCGTTTCTTTCCACGGAAGCAACAGTAAGAAATCCAGACGGCCTGGCCCCCACCTGGCAAGGCAGCTGGTGCAGAGAGCTCCAGTGACTTTCTGTTCTGGCCGTGGGGACGGGGAAGACAAGGGGGGGGGGATGGAGACCCCCATCCCTCCGCACACCCACACCCAGATAGCTAGATACTGTGGCTTGTACTTGCTTTCCCTGCAGATTATAACATTTTAACGTGCACTTCAGGACTGCTGGGTTTTGACCCGAGGGCAGGTGGCTCTGGCCCCAGGCCGGTTGAGGCAGGGGTTGGAAGAGCAATGGCAGTGCTTCTGCGGGCTTGGAGGGCCCAGGGCAGTGCCCTGGTGGCGGGGTAGTGGGAGGCAGTGGGGCCAGGAGGCCCCCGTGCCTGGACAGTACTGTGATCTCTCCGCCTTCAAGCGGGTCTTCATATTGGGAAAGTCACGTCCGGCCTCTTCATCACTCTGCGGAGTCTGGGCCTCAGCTCCTCCTCAGGCTTGTTAATTTGAGGGACAACTTGAAAATTTCCAGGAGGAAAACATTCTTTGAGAGATGCCTGGGTGGCTCAGGTCATGATCCTAGGGTCCTGGGACTGAGTCCCGGGTGGGGCTCCCTGCTCAGCGGGGAGCCTGCTTCTCCCTCTCCCTTTGCCCCTCCCCCTGCTCATGCTCTTTCTCTCTCTCTGACAAAGAAATAAAGAAAATCTTTAAAAAAAAAAAAGGAAAACATTCTTTGGGATTTTGGTGGGAAGTGCATTTAACGTATTCCTCTGCCTGGCTGGAGTTGGGAGAAATGTTACCAGCTGTCCGGAGAAGGTCCCTGTCGCTGTTTTGCACTCGGTCCGGGCTCCAGTCCAGGCTCACACGGTGCGTTTAGGTGCCACTTTTATTTGTTTATTTATTTATTTAATTTTTTATAATAATATTTTTTTATTATATTATGTTAGTCACCATACAGTACATCCCCGGTTTTCGATGTAAGGCTCGATGATTCATTAGTTGCGTATAACACCCAGTGTACCATGCAATACGTGCCCTCCTTACTACCCATCACCGGTCTATCCCATTCCCCACCCCCCTCCCCTCTGAGGCCCTCAGTTTGTTTCTCATAGTCCGTAGTCTCTCATGTTTCATTCCCCCTTCTGATTACCCCCCCTTCTTTATCCCTTTCTTCCCCTACCGATCTTCCTAGTTCTTATGTTCCATAGATGAGTGAAACCATATGATAATTGTCTCTCTGCTTGACTTATTTCACTTAGCATTATCTAGTCCAGTGCCGTCCATGTTGCAGCAAATGTTGAGAACTCGTTCTTTCTGATAGCTGAGTAATATTCCATTGTATATATGGACCACAACTTCTTAATCCAGTCATCTGTTGAAGGGCATCTCGGCTCCTTCCACAGTTTGGCTATTGTGGACAATGCTGCTATGAACACTGGGGTGCATAGGGCCCTTCTCTTCACTACGTCTGTATCTTTGGGGTAAATTTTAAACCTCTGTAAATGGAGAGCCGTTCCCTGCCCCCACTTGCTTTTTGGGTTTTGTGACCGTTTTAAAGAATCCAGTCTGTTGTTTTTCAGCCTGTCTCCCAGTTTGGAGATTTAAAGCGAAATGTCAGTATGTTCCCACTGGACTATCTCTGGAAGGTTTGGGGTAGGTAGTTGAAGCAGACTAAGAAATTACCTTCTGTTCTTACTTTGCAAGAATTCGCCCCCTTACTCGTGATGCATTAGTGTTACCAAATGCCTTCTTCTGCCTTTATTTAGGTGCTTGTAATTCTCTTCTTGGGTCAGTTTTTATGGCAAATCACATTACTAGATTTTCTAATGTTAAGCCATCTATACATTCCTGAGGTACCTCTAACTTGGTCATGATTTATGTTTTTTCCCATGTGTTTTAGGATTCTATTTGCCAGTATTTTATTATTTTGAGTCTGTGCTCATAATTTTCTTTTTAAAAAATTAATTGACTAACTTCCCCAGATTTATTAAGGTATAATTGACAAAGCTGTATGTATTTAAGGTGTACAACGTGATGATTAGATATACGTAGACCTTGTGAAATGATTATCCTAATAAGGTTAATCAGCACATCCATTATCTCACTAGTTACCTTTTTTTTTTTGGTGCGGAGAGAGTGCTTAAAATCTGCTCTCTGAGCAAATTTCAAGTATACGATACCATTTGCTAACCGTAGTGAACTTGCTGAATATTAGAATCCCAGAAATTATTCATCTGTTTTTGGGAAATTATCCATCTTTTAACTGAATGCTTGTACCCTTTGTCCAACATTTTCCTATTTCTCCCACCATCTTGCTGTAATGGCAGAATTTCCTTTTTTCTCATGGATGAGTAATATTCCAGTTTATATGGTATATATCACCTCTTTTTTATCCATTTGTCCATCAGTGGACATTTAGGACTTAGGTGGCTTCCAAATCTTGGCTACTGTGAATAATGGTGCAATGAACATGGAATGCAGGTATCTTTTTGAGATTCTGATTGGATTTCTTCAGAATATATGCCCAGGAGTGGAATTGCTGGGCCACTGGACAGTTTTCCACAGTGGCTGCACCAATTTACATTCCCACCAACAGTGCCCAAAGCTTCCCTTTCTCTACAAGTGTTTGCTCACCAGCACTTACCTGTTGTCCTTTTGATAAAAGCCAACTAGCAGGTGTGAACTGTGGTTTCCATTTACATCGCCCTGATGACTGGTGAGTGCTGTCGCACACCTTTTCAGGTCCCTGTTGGCCACGTGTATGTCTTCTTCAGAAAAAATGTTTATTCAGATCCTCTGCCCATTTTTCAACTGGATTACTTGCTTTTTTGGTATTGAGTTGTATGAGTTCTTAGTACATTTTATGTATTAACGCCTTATCAGATGTATGGTCTGCAAATATTTTCTCCTATTCTGCAGGTTGCTTTTCATTTTGCCGATCATTTCCTTCACTGTGCAGAAGCTTTCTTACAATTTTCCTTATTTTTCCTGCTTCATCTCGTTTTGTTACCAAAGGGATGCTTGCCTCATAAAGGAGCTAGTCCTCCCTCCTTCTAGGATTTGGAGCATATTAGTAAAAAGAGAAGCTTCAGTAATTTCATTTTTTTAAAGAAAATTGTTCACCATATATAAGATTTCAAACATATTAGTCCAAAATTGTTCATTTGTTTTGGTACCTTGATCACTACTTAGCAGCGATTCTTCTTCATTTCTGATATTTCTTGATTAATCAAGAAAAGAATTTGTATTTTTGTCAATCCCTTGTAAAGAAACAGCTTTTGAGATTTTTGTTTCTCCCTATCACTTCTTCATTTATTATTTCTGTAGTTGTGAACTTTATTTTCTTATTTAGTTTTTCCCTTCATTTTACGTTGATTTTTATATTTAAATTCTCATATTGACTTCTTAGCTCATTAATTTAAATTTTCACTTGTTTTCTAATATATATAGTCATATTATAAATTCCTTACGTCCTTTCATCTACTTCCCACAGATTCTTGAGTCTAGTTCCTTTGTTGTCATTCGGTTCTCAGTATCTATAATCTCCATTACAATTTCTTCCAGATCCATGAATTATTTAAAAGTGTTATTTAGTTTCCAAATGTATGGGTGTACTTTAGCAGACTTTAAATTTTTATTTATAAAATCATTGTGGAGCGCATGTTTTCAAGTCATTGGAATTTTTCAATACTTCCTTTGTGATCCATTATGTATGTACTCAAACTTAAAAAACATATTTTATGTGTTTGAAAAGAATGCGTCGTCTGTATCTGTGGAAGCCTGGGAGATCCCTCTCTCTCGGTCTCCACCCCCACCCCCACCTCCATCCACATGCCCTCCCCCATCTCCATCCTCATCTCCATCCACATCCCCATCTCTAATTCCATCCCCATCCCCACCTCCATCCCCATCCACATCCCCACCTCCATCCCCATGCCCTCCCCATATCCACCCCATATCCGTCTTCATTCTGGTCTCCATCTCCATCTCCATTTCCATCCCCATCTTCATCTCCATGTTCATCTCTAGTCCCATCCCCATTCCATCTCTATCCCCATCCCCTTCTCCAACCTCATCTCCATCCCCACCTCCATCTCCAACCCCCTCCCCACCTACATCCTCATGCCCATCTTTGTCTCCATCCCTATCCCCATCTCCATCGCATTGCCATCTCCACCCCCATCTCCATCTCTATCTCTCATTTCCATCTCTAGTCTATATCCTATATATCAATAGTGTGTTTCAATCTTTTCTATTCTCGCTGATATTTGGAAAGCTTGATATATCTGTTAGCAAGAGAAGGCTGTTAGAATATTTTACTTTGATTATGGATTTGCCAACTTGTTATGGTTCTGTCAATTCTTGCTTTGTATGGTGTAAGGCTGTCCTATCTCATATGCGTGTATTGAAGATTATTCATCTCCCAGGGAGCTCTTGATTTTATCCTTTAAAATGATCATTTTATCCTTAATATTACTTTTTGCTTTAAGGTCTCTTTTGTCTAATATTTATAAAGTCAGTCAAGCTTTCCTTGTTCAGCAACTGCCTATCTTTTTCATCTCTTTATTTACACCCTGTGTTTCCCTGCATTTGGGGTGTTCGGGTATTTCTCTCATGCACTATATGTAGCTGAATATTTCGTAACTAGTATTGCAATAAACGTGATTTATGCTGTAGTGATGACAAGACTTTAGTTTTGTTCCTTGTCTCTTTAAAGTGTTTATTGGTGGTCATGGCTTGGGCAGATCCCATACTCACCTCTGACTTCTAATGTGCGACCTCAAACACATCTTAATTCAGAAATCATAGAATTGCAGCTGAGCCATTAATTGAAATGATTATATTCATTTAGCACTCTGTCCCCCCGTGAGCTTTGTGGTTGTGGAGTTGACAGCCCTCACAGCGGTGCCCCCTCAGCCACGCTAGAGTCCTTGGAGAGAAGAGGGGAGTGTATGTGCGGGTGCTTCCTCCCTGCAGGTCCAGCAGAGGCGTTAAACAGCTCTTGTGGGGCCCTTTCAGGTTCTTCAAAGCCATCCATGCCCTCTGGGGTCTGCAGGAGCCTGGGGTCTGCTCCTCTGGCTGCCTCTCTGCTTGGAGCTCAGGGGGCCACTCTCCCGTGGCTTCTGCAGCTGAAGGTCCTCCGGGGCAGGGCCTCTCATGGCTGCTCTGTGTGTGTGTGTGTGTGTGTGTGTGTGTGTGTGTGTGTATACCTATTTCTGTTTCTTGTCTGTCCCTTGCCCCTGTCTCCCACCCTGGTTCCTTCTCTTTTGTATGCCTGGCATCTGGTACGGGAGGGCTATTTGTATCTAACCACCTCTGGTTGCGTGAGCCTTCACACATCCGTGAAAGCACCCGGCCACCCCGCTGTTGGGCAGGAGGAAGTCATCAGTCCAGAGCAAGCCCTCCGCATCAAACCTATACAGCTTCTCCAAGAACCCTGGCTAAGCCCATTTGCTTGGGGCGAGGGAGGTGTCACCCCTCCCACCCTTCCCTCTTGGGAGGGTCTCAGCTATTAACACCCCTTCCACCACAGACATACTCCAAAAATCTATGCTGTCCCCCCAAATCTCTGTTCTCACCATATTCTTGAGTGTGTGAGTCCAAAGCCAGTGGACTGGTTCTCAACTGTTTCCTTTGTGAATCTGATACTTCATTTAGGATTTTCACATCCCTTTATCTTGGTGTCTAGTCAAAACTTCAATTTTAGGATCTATTTTTTTTAAAATCTGTGTTTTTAGAAAGATGATTTAATTCATTTACATTTATTGAGTTTACGGACACATTTGGACTTATTTCTAGCATCATTTTTTCAACATTATTTTCTTTAGTTCTTTTTCTCTTTCCTGATTTTGTTAGATTGAAAGTTTTCTTTATTTTCCTGTTATCCGCTCCTTTGAAAGTTAAGCATTTTGTATCTGTTCTTTTAGTGGTCACCTGTAACTTTTTATAACTCTTTAGTAAGTGATTTAACTTATTTTTCAAATGCATTTGGTAATTACCTCTAAGACCTCTTTACAGAGAAGACAAGAATCTCAGAACACAGTAACTTCCCTAGGAACGTCCTACTTCCTATCTTCCATGTTGTTATTTAGAATTTTAGTTCCTGACATTTTTCAAATAGATATGTTTTTCACTATTATTATTGTATTTTATAATAAAGATCCAGTTTTGAATTATTACAGTATTATTTAAAGTTTAATATTTAATTGACCAGAATATTTTATTTATTTCTTTGCTCACTATGTTTTATGATACTCCTTTATTGTTTTTTGGGCTCATTTTGTTGTTGTTAAAGTTCATTCTTCATTCAAGGGTCTATGGCAATGAATGCCAGACTTATCTGCATGTTGGAAAAATCCCAAAGCCCCGGGCACACCCCACCTCAACCAATCATCATCTCTGGGGGTTGGACACGGACATCAGCATTTATGAAGCTCCCAAGGTGATTCCAAAATGCAGACGAATTTGGAAACCACTGGTACATGCACAGAAACTCTCGTCGTCATTGTATGTCTACGTGTGTCTGTAGAAACGTACGTGAGCATAGATTTCAAGGTTGAGAGTTCTATTTCCTTAGCATTTAGAACTATTATTTCAAGGCCATGGCATCTATTTGGACTGATAAAAACTCTGCTGCTAATCTGTCATTTGTTTATAGTGTTTTAAATATTTTACTTTTTCCCTGACATTTCTCATCATATGTGTATGTCTGGATTCAATCCTTCTCATCTCTCAGTGAACTTCTTCAATTTGGGGACTTCAATTGAATATTCTTCAATTATGAGTAATTCTATGCTGTTATCTGCTTCAGTGTCCCCACTTGCCCATTTTCTCCTTCATTCATTAGATGAATCTTGGATTCCATCAACCTTCATGTCTCTGAACTTATTTTTCATCTCTCGTGCTGCATTCTGAGTGATATCCTTAGCTCCATGTTCTAATTGATTGGTTCCCTCTTCTGTTATATCTAGTACACAATTTAAGCCAACTTTTGACTTTTTGTTTATTTCAATGACTGTGTTTTTCAGTTTCCAGATTTCCAAATGGATTTTCTTAAACTTGAAATGTCTGTTCTCACTTAATGGTTGTCACTCCTTTTATTTCCATAAAGTCTAACAATTGAATGTCAAAGTGCTTTTCAAATTGCTTAATTTTCTCTTTATTTCATTAGGTGTGAATTCCCCCATGGTTTTGTTCTGCTGTGTCCTATGGCGATAGGTTTTGTCAAATGTTTTGTACTTTTAATTGGTAAATTCACCTTGTCTGGGAGTTTTCCCCCAAGCAAATTTGTGTGCAAATGTGAAATTACAAATTAAAAAAAAACCCTAAACATCTACAAAAGATAGAGGTTAATATCTAATATCCTTATTAAGAGAGAGATTCGTGCAAGTAATAAAGGAACGAACTAAGTTTTCTAGAAATTCCAAACAGGGTCATAGGCAGATCTTTTATTATAAAAAATGTTTAATAAACTACCCAAGTAGTCACCGTCACTGGTAGTCAAGAAATGCAAATCAAATTAAGATAGCAATTAGTTCTATTTTCATCCATCGGATTACAATGAAGCGAAGAGAGGCTAATAGTGTCAGTGAAGGTTTTAGGAGACAGAAAGTCTTTCACTGTTGGTGGGAGTTTAACTTGTCAGGGAAGCGATTTCACCATGTCGTAACGACACTCACCCCCACTCACTCACTGAGCACTGGACGTACTCTGCAGCAAGCTAGGTGCTGAGCTAAGTGTATCACAGCATGAGTCTATCAAGACCAAAAATTCCTTTTGTCTCGGTGACCTTTGTAAATACCCAACAATAGGAGGACGGTTAATTAACTCAGCATACTTGTTCCTTCCAGAGTTTTCTTGACAGGAGGAAAACTGAATACAGAATTCGTAGAGCAAGACAGGTTGGGCTCAACAATGCAAAAACCCACACAGAACATCATCTGGACAGAAATATAAACATACGTGAAGAGCAATGTCTTTTGGTCAGATTGAGGGTGATCGTTTTTATGTCTCTTTGTACTTTTATGTACTTTCTGAATTTTCTACAACATGACATTATTACTTTACCCAATCTAAAAATGTTAACTGATAGAAAGCAGGCGTTTAAGCAGAAATGTTTTACAGATAGGTAGCTTTTTTTTCCCCCACGCTGAAGCCCGTCTCTTAAATGGAGACAGCTGAATGTTCTCCTATCCCTGCTTCTACCTGCTGTTGCCTTCCCGTCAGTCTGTGCTAGGTAGCTCTCTGACTCTCCTTCCTGTCAGTCACATCTATTAATAATCTCACCTCTATTTCCTCAGGAAGCAGGTTCCTTTGGGAAGCTCTGCCTCTTAGGAAGTTTTTCTTTGAATTGAACTTCAGATATATATTTGGTGGTATTGAAGATGGATTTTGTTGTAAAACTGCCTTTGAGGGCTCCCTGGCTCTGGATAGCAATGCCTGCTGTCCCCATTCAAGTCTGAAATGCACTGCCAATGTTCACTAGCATGCCGACGGGTGCCACTGGCCCCCAGGATACACTGGGCAATGTCTGGAGTCATTGTTGATCGTAACAACTGGGGGGGTGCTACCGACATCTGGTGGGTAGGGGTCAGGGATGCTGCGAGACATCCTACGGAGCCCAGGATAGGCACACAGAACACTTTCTCCCCCAGCGTCAATAGTGCAAAAATTGACAGACCCTGTATTTAAAAAGTTTTTAAAAGTTATTCTTTCCAAAACCCATAAGCTTTTATAACTGTTTTTCACTTTTTTTGTACCCAAAAAAGTACTACTAATGCCTTTTAGGTCAATACATCACACTTAAACAACATTTTGCAAATGATTTTTAAGTTTCAAAATGTCCCTTCTTAGTAAGAAAGAAATAGCATTGACTAACTTGCTAATCACTACTGACCTTTGACAACTGGAGGGATTATAGCCTTTGGGACACAAGGCATGAAGTGGCCTGCTTGGGAAGTTATTTTGGGTATCCATCAGATCCCCCTGGAAATGACGGTCCTCAGACTCTGGAGTGAAGCTCTAAGAGCCTGACTGCCAGCCCTGAGATGTCCTTCAGTGATACCGCACTCTCACTGTTGGGTCCACCCTGCGAAGGAGCTTCAGAATGGGTCCAAGCACGCTCACGCAGAGGATTCTCCCGCAAGGGCAAAGTGAAGACAGATGTTCTGTCTTTGTTCAAAACACTAACACATGAGACTCTGCCTAATTTACGTCATTTTGCATTTCCATTAGCAACACCCTCTGCATGAAACCATAAGCGGGTTGGAGGCATCTTAGGGGGGCTCCTTGGCCCTGTTTTAGAGGTCAGGGAGATGGCCTGGCTGCATGTAGCGCCCTTGGGAAGCTGGACCCTCAGGGCGGCTGCTAACGAACTGTGCGGCTTTGAGAAAGCCTCTTCATCTCTCTCTGTCTCAATTTATCTGTAACACGAAGAGATTGTATCAGAGCATCTTCTGGCTCCTTCAAGCCTCTAAAATGCTAGGGTTTTAGAGTGTTGTCTCAAAAAGACAAGACAAGAATTGCCAATTAGCAGTGCAGCACACTTTATAAATTATTCTTTCACCACGGTTTCCTCTTCAACTCTGGAAATGGATTCAATTTTCTTTTCACAGAATTTCTTTAACAAAAGCAGCCTGCCTCACTGGTTAGTACGAGTTTACTTGGGATGATTTTAGAAGGAAAACAAGTTCAAAGCATTGTTTGATAGGAAATGAAACCAGAAGTTAGTTGCATATGGATGTTGAAAATAAATTTATAAGCTAAAAGGTATGACAAATTTCTCTTCTAGCCAGTGTTTCTTTTAAAAAAAAGATACTTCAAAATAAAAGAGTTTAGGATCCTCACATCTGGCTGCTGCATTTTCATTTAATTAATAACTGTCTTTGGCCATTTTTCATCTGGTAAAGCAACCTAACCAGGAAATAATCAGGAAAGCATTACTCAACATATTGCCAATAAATTAGAACATGGCAACTGAAGACATCTGAGTTCGGTTGGTCCTTGATCTTTTCATGGACCATTAGGAATAATTTCCATAGGGTTCTTGCAGGTGGAGGAACAAGCTGGAAATGCTGAAGATTTGGGTCCAACCAAGAAGGCAGAGCAGGGAATTGGTTATGCTTTGACCAACTAGAACTGTCCCCCCCCCAACCCCCTCCAGCTGGAATCAAGTTCAAATCCAACATCATATGGAAATCTATGGAGCTGACTTTCCTGACTTCTGAGGTTCTTTCCAACACAAACTTCAGCTCTAATGATGTAGTGCTAAGTCTGTGGACCAGTGCTTAGGTTCTTTGGGGCTTCTCTGGGGCAGTACGGCAGGCAGGATTCTAAGATAGTCCCCAGATCTCACCCTGGTGTGTACACCCTGTGCAACGTGTGTATATGGGAATATAATGGATCTCACTCTGTAAGTAGATTGTTAAATGGTGCAGCTGACTTTACGGGGGAGAGATTACCATGCAGACCTAACCCAGGCATGTGACCCTTGACACCTGGGGCCAGAAGTCAGAAACAGAGGAATTGAAGCATGAGAAGGATTCTACACGAGGGAGAGTCTCCTTGCCTGAGGGGATCACATGGCAAAGGGTGTGGGCTGCCCCTCAGAGGGAAGAGTAGCCCGTGGCTGACAACCAGGAAGAAAGTGGGGCTGCGATCCTACAGACAGAAAGAACTGCATTCTGCCAACATCCTGAATGAGCCTAGAAATGAATTCTTCCCCAGTCAAGCCTCCAGATGAGAACACAGCCCAGCAGCCATCTGGATTTAGGCTTTTGAGACCCTGTGAAGAGGCCCCAGTCACACTGTGCCTGGACTTCTCGTCTACAGGACGGTGAGTTAGTACACAGGAGTGTTTTAAGCTGATAAGTTGCTGGCAACCTGTTATGCAGCCATAAAAACGAATGTAGTAGGATTCACGTAGGCTGAAGTAATGTAAGTGGGGATGGCAGCGATAATAGGGAGATGCCCTGTCCACACACAAATGACACCCTTTGACAAGGCGTGAGCATCTGTAGGGCAAGCAGCTCCTGACAGCACGTATCCTGCCCGTCCAGCCCAGTTTGAACCCACTCTTCATTGTAAAGTGTTCTGCATTCTGTTTTCTGCTTTGCAATGGCTTGGTGGCATCTGACCATGTCACTTTACTTAGGAACTGCAGTCCAGCCATCTGTATGAGTAATGAAATTAGATGCTCTCTAAAGTCTGAGGCTCGTATCATCTGTTATGGCTTTGTGATTGTTTACACCCCACTTTCCCAAGTGCCCGAGCACCTGGAGCAAGAGGTGTGGGCAGCTCGCTGCTTTTTGGACCACGGTGATGCCGGCCTATTCCACGCTCACTCATTCCATAGGCGGTGGCTGTGCATAGAGCAGAAGCAGATTATTGTCCTACACAAAGAATCAAGATGAATTATGGAATGAAGGGAGAGAGAGAGTGAATTGGGAACTAAGGCCAGGAGCCAGTGTGGGTCAGGAAAGCAATTTAGAAGAGCCATGCAGGGCAGGACTCCGTCCACAGGCCAGGATGCCACGACGTCTTTAAAATGGCATTCTGAGAACACGCACACAGCGTGCCGAGGGAAAGAAGCAGGATCTGAGGCAGCGCGTATGGGAGAATCAGCGGAAATCATGCGAAGTGGGTCTATGAATCCACTCAGCTCTTCCCCAGGAAGTGCTCCTTTCACAGCACAGAGGGCAGCAGGGGCTGTGTGACCCAGCCCCCTCCCACAGGTGCGCTCACATCAGAATCCTCACCGGCTGGCACAAGAGGGTCCAACAAGACACCGGTCAGCTCGTGGTTCCGTTGTTGCTGGGCATATGGGTGGTGATCTTTCTGTTTGTGTGGTAGAATGCACATAACATAACATTTACTGTCTTAACCATCGAGGGGGTTCAGCAGTCACCACCCCCAGCCGTGCCCAGAATGCTTTAAATCCTGCAAAACTGAAACTCTACAGCAAGCCACTTCCCTTGTCTTCCCCAGGCCCTGGCACCACCATACTCGATGGCCCTGCGAGGGTGACCGCTCTGCGAACCTCACACTGGAGTCAAATGCTGTTTGTCTTTCTGTGATTGGCTTATTTCACTTAGTATAATATCCTCAAGTTTATCCATGTTGTAGCGTGGGTCAGAGTTTCCTGTCTTTTTTTTTTTTAATTTTATTTATTTATTTGAGAAAGAGAATGATAGAGAGCACGAGCGGGGGGGCGGGGAGGGGAGGGGCAGAGGGAGAAGCAGACTCCCTGCTGAGCGGGGAGCCTGACGCGGAGCTCGATTCCAGGACCCTGAAATCGTGACCTGAGCCGAAAGCAGACTCCTGACTGAGCCACTGAAGTGCCCCCCTCAATCCAACCTCTTGAAAATAATATAGACATGCATACACACATAGTTGATTAACAAATACATAAATATTTGATTAAAGAGGAAATGGCCATCCCAAATGCAGACTATTAAAAAAGTAATTACAATGACAATACTACATATCAGAGTGTATAGAAAATGTCCAAACTGTACTCAGAAAAAGCCCAAGTCTCAAAATATTTTGTTTGTTCTTATTGTCATTTTTATTAATAGCTACCATTGGTAGAGTGTTGACTGTGTTTTTAGCACAGTGATAAGCACTGTATATGCCTTATCTGATTTAATCACTCTCTGCATCTTACCAGGCAGATGTTAAGTAATTAGCATCCAGAGTGCCCCCGGAGTTTCCTGTGTTTTAAAGACTGAATAATATTCCGTTGTGTGTATGTACCACATTTTGCTTATTCACGTGGGTTGCTTCCAAAGTGCACTAATCTTATGCACATAGTTCAAAGGATGTTTTCATTCTTTGGGCTCTAGGGGTGCTCATGGATACTGATTTTTTCCTCGTTATTAGGCCTTTCCAGTGGACAGAGCAAGGAAATAGCCAAGTTTTTAAAAGGCAAGATACTTATTTTCTGTTATTTAAAGATTTTATCTACTTATGTGACAGAGAGAGAGAGCACGAGCCAGCAGAGTGGCAGGCAGAATCCCCACTGAGCAGGGAGCCCGATGTGGGACTTGTTCCCAGGACCCTGAGCTCATGACCTGAGCCGAAGGCAGATGCTTAACCGACTGAATCACCCAGGTGCCCCTAAAGACAAAATACCCTTTGAATTAAATAATTTTGCTTCCAGATCAAATTTAGGACTATTACATTTTATTAAGCTTAATTGATCCATATATATCTTCATTCTCTGAAATAAAAATCCTTATTCTCCATGACACCAAAATAATTGCTAATTTGTCTTATGCACACAACTACTTCAGGATAATAATACCAACACTGGCTAGCAGCAATGTGGTTCCTGAAGGTAGTTTAACTGTGTGTACACACTGTGTGTGTGTGTGTGTGTGTGTGTGTGTGTGTGTGTGTCCCTGAAGTATTTCCCACGAGGGACGGAGAGTCAGATAATTATGTCAGGGGTCACATTTGGTAGCCGCTTTCCGTCGGGCTTATCTTCAGTCAGTACACAAGCAGGTTCGTTGGCTTCATTTTCCTTTAGAGTTTTAGGAGTTGCTTTTTAATTGATTTTTTTGTGTTATAACTATTTGCGTGGACCCTAGGGTAGGCCTGCATGACAATGTTATAGTCAAAGTCCAGCTCCTGTCTCTGTCCTCACTGCTCCGTCCCTCTACCCTCCTATCAGTAATTTTGTGGAAATTTATATTATATCCTTCCACTTACAAATACTTACATATTTTCATATTCTCTCACATTCTCAATACACAGTCATGTATCATACCCATGATCACGTATCCGTCTTGGTGTTTTCACTGAGCAGGATGTCTTAATGTCTACCCACAGCAGCATAGGGACACGGTCCCTGTTCCCTTTGTATAGCTGTATAGTACTCCATTGTAGAGAGCTCGCAGTTGAGTGAGCCAGGCCTCTGTGCTGTTCCCAGGCATTGCTACTGTAAGACGTGTCATAGTGATTCATCCTATGCACACATGTTTGTATATTTTTTCCCCACTGTGTCTTTTGGATATGTTTCTAGAGGTGGAATTGTTGGGTCAGAGGGTAAACAAATATGCCATTTGGTAGGTATTTTGAAATTCCCATCCAAGGGAGAATGTGCATTTTTATATTCTCCTCTGCAGTGTACGAGGGTGACTGCTTCCCCTTAGCTCTGCCAAAAATATATCATCAAACTTTGGAAAACCCAATAGGTTTTGAAATTCAACTGTTTGATCATTGTGCTTTGGAAAAAAATCTGGAACATTTGATCTAACGTGTCTATAACCTTTTAATATACAAATAACTTGCAACTTGAATAAGCACTTAATCATAGGAATTAACAAGCTAATTAAACAGAAAGGGGCTTAAAGCACATACATTTATAAAAGCATCTCCAAGAATGAAAGGCAGTGCCTGCTTCCTTGGCTTACAGCTCGCTGCCCCTTTTGTGACTGTCCTTGTTGTTTGGTTTACTAAGTCCTCTTCTCTTCCTTCTGACTCTTTATAGCTTCCCTTTACAGCTGCTTACGATTATCACCTGGGAGCCTAATCCTTTCCCTAGTGGGGCCCATAATCACCCCTTTATTTGGGAATCTGGACCCATACCTTCTGATGTTGCATAGACCTTGTCTATGCACTCCAGATTTCTTCCTTCCTGCTGCACACTGCCCGGACCTCCTTCTACACCCAGCCCCTTTGCCTCACCTTCTCCGGGTGCCATCTTGGCTTGGACTGTATGCGGGCCACTGGAGATACATGATCTCGGGGTGCCCGAGCCAAGGGCTTAAGTGGGAGCAGGAATCTGTCTCCCCTGAGTCTGATGTTCTGCCAGCGTTGATTTCATTTTTACCTCGGCCTTGTTTTAGCTGTCTGTCATGTCCACATGAAACCCTCTTCACCTATGTTTTTCCTTTATACTTATTTCAGGTATCAATTTTTTAGGATTATAAAATAAATTCATGTTCGTTTGTACACTCCTTGGAAAATAAATGGGAGTACAGAATGACAGAAAAAATATATGAACACTCTCCAGATGCACCCACTGTGAACATCTTGGCGTGTTTACTTCTGGTATTTTCTATGCTTTTAAACATAATTGAGATCATAGTGCATATGCACATTTTTATTCTGATTTCTTGTCTAGTTATTACTTTTTCAGAGAACACATGGTTGTATTTATTAATGGCACTGTTCTCTTTCATAATGTCTTAATTTATCTTTTTACTCCTTAATTATTTCCTTCCCTTATATTTTTTAATTAGAAGTATTTTGTCCCCTTCCTACCTATTTTAGTTGAATGCACAGATGATTTATGTTTATAATTTTCATTCAAAATGAAACTTCAGATATTGATTTTTCCTACCCCTGAAGTAGTAGATTTTTATTAAAGTCAGAAAATACAGTGGGACAAACCCATGATAATCCTTCTCACTAAAAAATGACTGCTGGTGGCTTTCAGATTGTTTTTATATTTATGTACACATCTCCCATGAAAAGTTTCATAACCTGTGATTTCACCTAAGTACGTTTCATGAACATTGTCTATGTTAATATGTGCATTGTTTCGACAGAATTTTTAATGTTATATAGTATCTTATTGTGTCGATTTACAAGAGTTTATTTAACCAAATTTTTGCTTCTAGATAGCTAAGTTGTTTCTTTTCTACTATTTTCTCCTTAGAAACATTGTTTTGCAATTAGTATCTTTTAAGATCGTTTCTGAACACAGTTGACATTTGGAGAAGAAAAGGATTAAATTTCTAGAACTAAAATGCACAGGTGAAAGGGCCTCCCTATATTCGGAGCTTCTACTGAACGTGTAGATTTGCCAGTTTTCAGGGCAGATCAGTTTCTTCTTCTACCCAGACTTCAGGATTGTACTCCTCTGTCTTCTCACATTTTCACCAACGTGGGACTCAGACACCTAATAGACCTTTTCTGTTTGGTAGGAAAGCATGGCACTACTAATGAGATTAAACTTGCCCCCAATATATGTAGCACTTATAGTCCGGTTCTTAGCCCACTTTTCATTCCACTACTTATTGTTTTTTAAATGCCCTTTCCACGTGAAGCCCAGTAACAATTTGTCTTGTATATTGCAAATATTGTTTCTATTTTGTCATTTTCCTTTTTACTGAATAGTTGATATCAAGAAGTTTTACCTGTTTGTGTAGACTAGTCTGTTTTTTTCTTTATGGTTTTTGCCTTGGGGCCAGTCTTAAAATTTCTCATCCCGTTTTAGGGTTATATAAATATTCAACTATCTTTTCTTTTTGGATTTTATACTTTTATCTTTCTTTAATGTTTCATATTTCAACCATAATGGAAATAATTTTCGTTTAGCAGTGTTCAGCTTTATGAATTTGGAACTGTTGGTTAACACTTAGTAAAGAACCCACAGTTTTCCTATTGATTAGAAATGGATGCAGAGGTTTCTTACCCGATCATCTCTGAGACCCGGACTGCGCGTGCCAGCTGGCCTGGCATTTCCTCTGGGGCCTTGCAGGGCTGCCCTCGGAATGTCCCTGCATACCTGGGGCAGTTCTTCCTGGTCCTCAGGGCATGGTTGGTGTCCTTTGATTTACCCTGGTCTCAGCCTCTTCATCTCCAAACCATTATCTATCCTCTTCCTTTGTCTTCTTCCTAGGCTTAGATGCCAATGTGCCGGGGGGTGAGAACCAGTTTCTCTTTCTCTACAATGTACCCATCCCAATGCACAACCCCCTTTTTCTTGGACTGGGATCCCCTAATAGCAGGCCCTGAGATAAGGGGTTGGGCTCAAGTAATTTACTCCGGAGGTGATTCCAGGAAGTGCTGGCAGGTGAATGCAGCGTGAGACATGGGAAGCAAGCCAATAGCAGGAACATCAGTGACTGCTGTGGGCAGCTGGGCCCCATCCTGTTGCGGACCTGTGGCCAACTGTAGGACATGCCTCAGAACTGGCCCATCAAAGCAGTGGGGGAGCGAGGGTGTTTACCCACCAACTCTTGCTAAGTCACCGCTTGAGAGCTTTTCCCAGGGGCCCTGCACTTCCTGGTATTTTGGACTTCTCCTCCTGCAGAGGAAGGCTTGAGACAGAGTCACAGGTCCCTCCAGTCGGAAGCCGGGGGAGGGTGGATATGGGAAGGCCACTAACTGTCACTGCTCAAGCCACTCCTTGAAAGTATCCCTGACTGATGGTTGTCCAGGTCCTACTGAAAATACTCCCACGGCGGGAGAGTTCAGTGTAGACTGTGCCATGGTGGGGCGGCTCTTGCTAGAAGAAAATCCTTCCTTTGACTGAGTCCAAATATCACTCCTTAAAACTTTCCCATGTTGTTCTAGTTCTGCCTCTTGGGGAGAAAAAAGATCAAAACCTATTTTTCAGAGGAGTTTGAGCAATTACCCAGAACACCAGCATCTGTGCTCTTGTGCAGACAGCGTCTAACACTGAATTGTGTGGTTACGAGTTTCTTTCTTGTCCTCTATGTATTTACTCTGTTGTTTGCTAGAACAGCTACTCGCCACACACAGGGGTGTGAGCGGAGGGGAAGCCGGCTCCATCCGCATCTCAGCAGCGTGGGATGGAGGAAGGGCCGCTTAGCCAACACCACCTTGCTTAGGTCAGCTGCTCCAGGGAGCTGGGGAAAAACTGTCCCACTGGATGACTAATTCATGAGTCAGGGAATGTTTATTCTCATGTTCCCATTTTTAAAACTCGCAAATGCTTCCCTCCCACAAGCAAACAACTGCCATTTTTGTTCTGAAGGACTGTAGATTGGCCAAATCTATCATCATTGTAATCTCTTACCACATGTTAATGAAATACATGCATTTAATTTGGCTTAGAAGAAGATGGATTCCGAAGACAAGATCCGATTTGGGTCTATTTCCTTTCTTGCTCCATAAGCGAATCCCAGATGAAACAAATGAAAGCCAGGGCTCCCAGCCGTCCCGTAATGACAAGCCCACAAGCCAATGACGCTGAGGAAGGAATTTGTACTTTGCACTCACTGGCTTTTCTTCAAATATTCGGGTGGGGCACTTGCATCTCATAGTTCAACGACAGGGAGAGTGATAAATGGGATCACAGACTAAGTTCTATTGTCATCGCGTTGCAAAAGTTAAGTAGGACTAATTGCAAAGAATCTGGATTAGGAGCCCCCCTCAAGGTCAGAAGTTGAATGCAATGGCCGTCCATCTCATAAGATGTTCGATAGTGCCAGAGGACTCTTGTTTCTACCATTTCTGTTGGCTCATAGTCCTAGATCAGCAGAGAGACCCAAGTCTGTGGGATTTAGGAATTAATCCCTGACCTAGGAGTCAGAGGCCAGGCTAAGCAAATTGCAAAGAGAAGTTCTAATTTACAAAAGCAATGCTACTCTCCCTAGTGGTGAGCACCTGAATCTCTGGACCCCAAAGCATGTGTCCCCAGAGGTCTCCTCCCACCCTGAGCTCCAGGTCTCCCTCACCCCACAGCCGGGCACTGCTACCCTGGCTGAACCTCCAAGCACGCCAGGCTGAGCAGGGCTGGGTGGGCAGGCGTCTCAGAGGTGCCCTGTGGGCTTCAGGAGTCTTTGATGATACTGGCTGCTGCGTCCCAGCCTGATTCTCTTGGGATCCAGAAGGAGGCACTCCATCCCGGGGAAGATGCAGGTCCTGGCAAAAAGTGAAGGACTGAAGGCTCATGCCATGGCCTGGGGTCATCCTTGTCTCTGTTAGCTGTCAGTGAAGACCTGGCCCATCCTTAACAATGGAGCAAGATGGCGGGAGGGAGGCGCCGTGGGGCCAAGTTATTTTGTGACACAATGAATAACCTTAGAAATTGCACCTTTGTGTCATGACCAATTTTTAAGAGTTCCCTTGGAGACAGAAGTTGAGCTGAAACTTAAAGTTTTAGGAAGCCAAGAATGAAAAGTGATCTGTGTCTAAAGCACTAGCCTGCCTCAGAGAACTTTTGAATAGAGATCTAGAGTTAGCAAACATCAGTGACCTAGAGTTCTGGTCAAGAACAAACAGACATTTATATATAACACAATGTGTCATCTACAGGGCATGTGAATGTATTTCTTGCAAATTTTGTTGCTGTTTCACCAGACAAGGAATGGTTGTTTTTGTTTTTTTTCAACTAACATCACCTTTTTTTTTAAATTAGTTTCTGAGGTAGAATTTAGTGATTCATCAGTTGTATACAACACCCAGTGCTCATTACATCAAGTGCCCTCCTCAATGCCCATCCCCCAGTGACCCCATCCCCCCACCCACCTCCCCTCTAGCAACTCTGTTTGGTCCCAATGGTTAAGAGTCTCTTATGGTTTTCCTCCCTCTCAATTTTCATCTTACTTTTCCTTCCTCTTCCCTACGTTCATCTATTTTGTTTGTTTAATTCCACATATGTGTGGAATCGTGTGGTCTTTGTCTTTCTCTGACTGACTTATTTCACTTAGCATCGTACCCTCTAGTTCCATCCATGTCATTGCAAATGGCAAGATTTCATTTTTTTGATGGCTGGGTAATATTCCATTGTATATATATACACCACATCTTCTTTATCCATTCATCTGTCGATGGGCATCTGGGCTCTTTCCATAGCTTAGCTATTGTGGACATTGCTGCTATGAACATTGGGGTGCAGGTGCCCTTTCAAATCACTATGTTTGTATCTTTGGGGTAAATACCTAGCAGTGCAATTGTTGGGTCATAGGGTAGCTCTATTTTTAACTTTTTGAGGAACCTCCATACTGTTTTCCAGAGTGGCTGTACCAGCTTGCATTCCCACCAACAGTGTAAGAATGTTCTCCTTTCTCCACATCCTCTCCAACATTTGTTGTTTCCTGACTTGTTCATTTTAGCCATTCTGATATCTCATCGTGGTTTTGATTTGTTCTTCCCTGATGCTGAGTGATGTGGAGCACTTTTTCATGTGTCTGTTGGACATTTGGATATCTTTTTTGGAGAAATGTCTGTTCATGTTTTCTGCCCATTTCTTAACTGGATTGTTTGTTTTTGGGTGTTAATTTTGATAAGTTCTTTATAGATTTTTGGATACTAGTCCTTTATCTGATAAGACATTTACAAATATCTTCTCCCATTCTGTAGGTTGCCTTTTAGTTTTGTTGATTGTTTCCTTTGCTGTGCAAAAGCTTTTTATCTTGATGAAGTCCTAGTAGTTCATTTTTGTTTTTGTTTCCCTTGCCTTTGGCGATAGGTCTTGCAAGAAGTTGTAGCGGCCAAGGTCAAAGAGGTTGCTGCCTGTGTTCTCTAGGATTTTGATGGATTCCTGTCTCACATTTAGGTCTTTCGTCCATTTTAAGTTTATTTTTCTGTACGGTTTAAAGAAATGGTCCAGTTTCATTCTCTTACATGTGGCTGTCCAATTTTTCCACCACCATTTGTTGAAGAGACTGTCTTTTCTCCATTGGATATTCTTTCCTGCTTTGTCAAAGATCAGTTGACCTTAGAGCCCAGGGTCCATTTCTGGGCCCTCTAGTCTTTTCCACTGATCTGTGTCTGTTTTTGTGCCAGTACCATGCGGTCTTGATGATTACAGCTTTGTAATAGAGCTTGAAATCCGGAACTGTGATGCCTCCAGCTTTGGTTTTCTTTTTCAACATTACTTTGGCTATTTTAGGTCTTTTCTGATTCCCTACAAATGCAAGGAATGGTTTTAAACTGAAGGCAGCCATTGGCACTTACTGCAGTGTCCTCACAGTTAGGTCGGGGGCAGCCAAGTGTGTAAGAGAGAACAAAGCCCCTGTGTCGGGGTCCTGAATTCTCTGGGACCTGGCCATTACATGATCTAATTCCCTTGTTGGCACAACGAGGTCAACGGTGATGCTCACCTGCCCAGGCAATACCTGGGGCTAGAGGTTAAGACCTGCGAGTCTCTGGGCGCGGCAGCAGCATGTGGACCCCACATGGGATTTTCTGAAAAACTCACCCAGTAGTGGGCTCAGCCAAGCTCATTTCCTTTTAGAGAACCAAGACTTTTTGTTGCTATCGTCAGACTCATTCATTACCTATTTTCATATTAAAATAATACAAAGTTCATTAAGTCATAAAAGTGGGGGAAAATGTCACGTAATATTGGGGACAGATGTTTACTTTCAAAGCATGCATAGATGTCCTGTATTTTCCAACGAAGTGGAAGACAGATACTTGTAACAGCCCTTACCAATTAGCGGTATTCCCTCCTCACTGCCAAACCCACCGTGCGACACACACACTGATGGCTGGATTTGCCATCACAGAGCCCTGAGCTTTAAAGGACATTGTCCTCCTGAGCGGGCATCCGGTCCTACCCTGATGCTGGCTGCAGACGGTGGGCATTCTTTGATGTTACGTGTCCCTCCCCTCTGCTTGGGCCACCTTTTCTCCTCCGCCATGGTTCCTTGCTTCCAGGATCTCCCGAGGAGGACTTTCCATGACATTCCAGGGACGCTCCCAGCTTCCACCAAGGGGACGGGGTGTGGGAGAAGACGTGGAGATCGGATTCCAACCTTGGATCTACCCTTTACTGCTTTGTGAACCCGGACAAGCCCTCTGACCTGTATCTGAGCCATGGTTCTTTGAACGGTGGGAACACATACGATACATATGGACCCATATTTACGTATCTCATATGCGAGGAATAAACCGAATTATGTAGGCCAAATGTTCTGAACTGCCTGGCACACAGTTAGTGCTCAATAAGTGGGAGTACGGACTCGGACAATGCTGACGATGTCAGCAGTTACGGATCTCCGTGTAGAGGCAGCCTGCGAGTTGCCACTCAACCACATTTAAGAAAATAAGCCAGACGAACACCTTACAGTTTACAAGCTGCTTGCAAACTCATGATGAAATTTCATCCCACCACCACCCCGTGGGGTAGGTAGGGCAGAAACGCATTAGGCTGTTACCACTGGTCCCTCTTCCCCCTCCCAAGGCTCAAGGTCACAGAGTAACAAGCAGGGAGCCAGGCCTGCACCGCCAGCCACCTGGGGCTGAGGTCTGTCCTTTCCTGGCGCCTCCCTGTCCTTGTGCAGCGCCGCTCGCAGCCTCTCCCCCTGCCTCCCCTGCTCACATAGCCCACCCTGTCTGCTGGGAACAGCCCGCATCCCTATCTGGGAGGATCCCCTGGCCTCCAAGCCTCTGTCAACACCACCTCCTATGTGACCTCCTTCCAGAAGCCCTGGGTCGAGGTAATTTCTTTTCTTTCTAAGTCGTGTTACCCTTGAGCAACAGGAGGAAAAAGCAAAACGAGGAAATATGGTAAAGCATTTAGGTAATTTTGGAGTGGGGGAAGACAAGTAGTGAGCTGAAGGACGAAACAATGAAGAGAAATATTTAAACCCAAATACTCACGAATGAGTTCTGGGAGATGCATGTCTCAGTGCCATTTCTCCCCTGTGGCTGACAAGGTGTGACCTACTCAGGGTAAAAGTCGGGGCGCCACTGATCGTTTGGAGAGACAGGAAGAGGGTGCATTTAAATGCCAGGATGGCCACGAAGTGCCTCCTATGTGCAGTGGCGGGGGAGACCAGATTTAAGAGAGTGAGTGGGCTCTGCAGATGCTCGCCTTCTTCCAGGGAGCAGAAGACCAGGGGCGGGAGCCCCAAGACCCCTCAGGAGATTCCCATGACAAGTGGGGTCCCTGGGCCCAGGGTACAGGGGAAGCCAGGCCACAGTGTGGGTGGAAATAAGGGGCAATATGCCCGGCAGGTCTGGGTTGAACCCGATGCTGGGGGGAGGCGGAGAACAACAGCCCAAAGAGGGTGGCCCACCCTGCACCAGGAAGGCCACCCAGGCACCCTCGGGGGCCGCTCCAGTGAGGTGGGCACCCTCCGGTAGGGAAAGCCGGTGCAGGTGAGGCCCGTCGGCGAGGCCCACGGCCCTTCTGCGAGCCTCCAGCTTGAGGCCCAAGGAATTCCACGAACAGCAGAGGAACACACCGTTCCTTGTTTCTGGGGAGTCAAAGGTGGTGACAAGCCTCGTCCGTGATCTCAGCGTTCACCTCTGTGTTTACACCCTCACTTATAATGGGTAATATCCTTCCTCAGTGAGCCCCTAACTCTGTGGCCAGCCCCCAGGCGAAGGCCGTGCTGGGCAATGAGGCCAGGCCCGTGCAAACTCCGCCCGTGAGGCCCCGCGGCAACGTCCTGCCCGAGGCCGTGAGCGGGGCCTTCCCGCCGTCCTTACAAGAATCGGGAGAATTAATTAGGTTGGTGGGGAAAAGACAGGTCTTGCAACAGGCGGCCTGCACAGGCGGCTGCAGTTGTCGAAGCAGGAGAATCAACATTGGATTCTTCCCTCACAATGAAGTACATTCCAGATGGGTTAGTGTGGCGGATGACAAGGTGAAGGAGTTTGAGGGAAGCGCGGTGGGTATTTTTATACTCCGGGGGTGAAAAGGCTTCTCTGCGCGTGGAGCCCGAGCCAGAGAGCAGGAGGGAGCACTTACAGCCTCTCTGCGAGGAGCGGCCTTCCACCCCAGGCGCTGGCCTGCAGCATCGATGGCACTGACGTCACCTCCGGAGGGGACATGAGGAATCTCGGAATTCACAGCAACGCGGCCGTTCCCTCGGCCCGGCGGGCTTCAGGCCTCCAGCAGCCCCACGACGAGCCCGCATCCCCCCCCCCCCCCCCGGCGGGAGACCCACACTCAAGAAGTGAAGTAACTGGAGAGCTTGGGTCAGTAAAGCACGAGAATGACGAGCGCGCTCTTGGAAGGGTCATCTGCTTACAACAGAAGAAGTAAAATGGAAATAAATCTGAGGGGGAAAATGGTTACAATTCATCGTCCATCAAAGATGTGGACGTTGAAACGGCAGCCCGACCCTGAGTGGCGTCAGATCGAGCGTCTAGAAGAACCCACTCGGGCCCAGGCCAGGAGCAGGGCAGAGTCGCTCCACCTCGCGGCCTCGGCCTCCTCGTCCGTAAAGTGGGGACAGCGATAGTCTCCAGCTGGTGGCCGGCATGGACACATGGGCTCTCTGTCACAGCTCGCATATGTCCACACAGGCCCGGGTGTCCCGCTGGCTGCCTTTCCCCCCCAAGGCCCGGGCGCCGGCAGGACACGGGAAGCCGCGGAGCCGTCCTGCGAGGCAGCGTGCACGTACTAACAGCGGTGCTGCAGTCAGGGGCGTCCAGGCCAGCGATCTGGGGGCCGCACGATGCAGCAAACCTCCAGCAGCCGCACGATGTCTTTCTTGCTTTGTCAGGGGTCTGAGGGAATCTCTTTGGTCTTGAGCAGAGAAAGAAGGAAGGAGGGGAGAGAAGGGGGATTGTGGGACATGGCCTCGCCCCGGCCCCCGGTGTCGTGCCAAACCCGAGAGCCGTGGTCACCCCGAGTGCCGGGGTCTCTGGTGGAGTCGGGCAGGCTGAGCCCATGAGCTGATCGTGGCGAGGAAGGGGCTGTGGGATTCCTGGCTCCTCAGCGCCCCTGCCCCTGTGATTAGGGCCACGGCCGGAGGGCCCGGACACCCAGCCCGGGGTGGGAGCAGGAGCCTGACGGTCTCTTCCTTCCCCACCAGCCGTGGCTTTCATGTCTCCGGCTCTTCGTCTGCATGTGTTCTCAAGCCTGAGGAGGCCAGAGGAAGAACGCTCATTTCCTGGGGGCTGGTTTTCATTTCCCGGGCAGACGCTGCCAACTCGGCCCTCCCCGTGCAGCTGCCCTGGCCTCCCTGCCAGCTCACGTCCTCCCACTCGGGCTGCGCTTCCAGGTCCCTCCGGGGGTGCCGGGTGCACCTGCGGGCAGCTGAGCGGGGCCCGTGCAGGACTGGTCACCGCAGCGGTGGCTGGAGGTGGAGGCGGGGCTGAGTGGTCTGGACGAGTTACAGGAGCGATGCCCCTTCCTGCAGACCTGCCAGAGAGCACCCTCCCCATAGGCCTCCCTGCTGCTCCCGCTGGGTCAGCCCCTAGCACAGTTCTATGGACCTTGTTGTCACTGGCTGTGCGTTAGCGGTTGGGGACCAGTGCACCTGCAGCTTTTGGTCTGGAGGTTTTGGTAAGTTCCCTGAGTGGGCAGTGGATGGAGGCTGTCGGAATGCAAAGTTGCACGAGGAAGAGTATGGTGCCCACGATAACGGAGGGTAGGATCCCAACCTCCTAGCTGCCGATCGGACCCTCGCCTGAGCACCAAGTTCCTTCCCAGCTCGTGCTTTGAGAAGCGCAGATTTGATCACTCTTTCACCCTCTGGTTTCCGAGAAAGCTCAGGCTGCAGGTGAACCCGCCTTCCTGAGCAGAATCTGGCCCTAAATGCTGGGTGCCTTTCTTGTTACAGAGAAGTATAACATAGGAAGTCCTCCTGGCATCCTTCCACCTTTCTCCCCAAGAACTGGAGACTGGGTGCCCTACTGGTACCCTGCCTGCTGTCCTGTCCCAGCCCCTGCAGTGGACCCCAAGTCCCTCTAACCAGAAGGTGCCCCAAGCCAGAGAGAGAGCAAGGTAAAGGCACTAGGGGGGCAGCTGCCTACCTGGCCTCAGAGCAGCAAGATTTCCCAACCTTGCCCTACGGGAGCGTCTACTGGCCTCCCTAGTCTGCCTCTCCTCCATCCTGGCATAGCCCTAGGTTTGGGGTGAGGATGTCCGAGGCTCTGGAGTCACTCTACACCCCCAGACTCATCCTGCAGTCTCCACCCACTGATCTGATATCTCAGCACCACCCCTCCCCCCAGCTCACCCTCCCTTGTGAACTGGACGCAACAGGAGGGGAATTTACGGGACATTATAGGACCCTGAGCCACCAACCACAGAGGGAAGACCCCAGTAAGGGCAATGGAGTGGCGAGAATGTGATCCCCGGCTGCAGCCAGGCTGTGAGGGTGAAAGTTCAAATCCATGAGGACTCGGCAAGTGGGAGCCAGAGGGAAACCCTTACTCAGACCCCAGGAAACACCTTCGGGAACTGTGGGAAGCTGAGAGTGAGTCCTGGCATGCCAGGGGTCCAGTCCTGGTGGAAGGGACCCCAGCAAAATGTGGCAGGGGCTCTGGGGGGTGGGTGACCCCGCAGCCTCACAGAGCCAAGTCGCTGTGAGTCTATGAGTGGAATTCCTCCCCCACTGAGACTCGGACACGTTGTTGGAATTGCCAGCCCCAGCACCTCAGTTCTGGGCCACCTCGGGAGATCGTGCCTTCAAAGTCATGAGTCCTGGCCCAGAAGAGCCGGGCAGAGGGCGAGGTGAGCCTGTCTCAGGCCACAGAGAGGTCTGCCGTCCTCACATCTTCTTGGACGTCAGACATTTGGCTTCCACGTGGCGGTGCTCAGTCTGAGGGGAGCACGTGTGGAACCTCAGGGTTCAGGGGAGATGGTGGACCTGAGCGTCCCATGCCAACCGCCCCAGGTTGGGGTTCCCCAGTGCCTCCCTAGAGTCTAGACACATCCAGGCAGAAGATGGGGTGATCACACAAGACAGGAGATTTTAAAAATAAAGTTCATTTTTCAAGAATAGTTTTAGATTTACAGAAAAACTATGTAGATAATACAGAGACTGGACTTTGCGGGTGTGTGGCAGGTGAGGGTGTGGAGCTGGGAGACTCCCGGTTTTCCACGAAAGCACGGTCTAGTCAGGGGGCCTAGTTAGAGGGGCGAGAAGGTCAGAGGGGCCAAAGCCCGGTGGCGGCAGCGGAAGCAGGGGGAGAGGAGACGCTGCCCTGGGGGACACCGCCTGGCCGCCTGGACCGGCCCCATAAAGCTCCGTGCAGGTTTCCGACTTCCAAGCTGCGGGAGAACAAGCCTGGGCTGTTGTAGCCGCGGAGTCTGTGCTCATGTGTTTCAGCGGCAGGACCTGTAAGACGGGTTTAATTTTAAAATTATGGGCTGAATCACGCGAACGTAGCTGGCGCTCCCGGCCGTTAGCAGGAGGCAGGCGGAGTCAAGCAGTTGACGTCGCCACCCGCCCCGGAGGGAGGGACTGGACCCCGTCGGGCGGAGCGGTTGAGTGTCCTGCTCAAGGACACGGGGCTCGTTCACCTGCCCGCCCCGCAGGCCGAGCGGCAGATCCTCGCCCGGAGCAAGTGGCGGCCACTCCTTCCCGGCCGCGTCCTGCGCTGGGGTCGGGGCTCCCGCGTCGCTCCTGAGCAAGCCCTGGGCGAGGGGCGGGAAGGGGCCCCGAGGGAAAGCGAACCCACGCAGAAGGGCTCGGCCGCCCAGGGGCCGTGTGAGGTGGCCGTGGCCCCGGGAGGCCGCCCCGCAAACGGAAGATGTGCAGTTACAGCAGCGGGCGAGGCCCTCACGCGTGTTCACGCAGCTTCACGGGGAGCCCGTCTGCGTGGGAGCGGGAGCGGGTCGGAGGCGGAGCAGGGCGGCGCGGGGGCCGCAGCAGCTGGACTCCAGGGCAGGCGCCCCCGGAGCCTGTGGGCTTGGAGGCGAAGGCGTCCAGGCCAGCGGTGCCCGTGAAGAATAAGGACGATAAGAGGACATGGGACAAATGAACAGCACATTTCCAAATGCCCCACATTCGGGGACACAGTGCGGTGGGGGGGGGCACTTCTGTGGATGAGATTTGGGGTTGGTATCAAAGCAGGGGTGCAGAGCCGACCCTGCGGGCTGCAGGTGGTAGGGCGGCAGGGGCCGTGGGGGGGGTCCCCCCAGAGCCTCCACTCCCTGTCCCCCCACTGCTGACACCAGAGACATCGGGGGGAATGGCCCCACAAAGCACCTCAGGTTTGCCTGCAGTTTCAGAGCTCCGGGCGTCCGTGTTTCATCCCGCCAGCCGCTCTCAGGTGCCTTTCCAGAGGCTTCCCCTCCCGCCCTCCGCCTCCGGCTCCTGAGTTCAGCTTCCCTGCACCCATCCGGCCCTTGGCAGATGTGACTGAGGACAGAGAGACAGAGAGACAGGTAGAGTGGGGGGTCAGAGAGAGAGGAGAGTGATGGGGGGGTCAGAGAGAGGAAGGCAGGGAGGGGCTCAGAGAGAGAATAAGGGGGAGTTAGAGAGAGAAGGAGGCGGGGAGGGGGTCAGGGAGAGAGGGAGGCAGGGGGGAGTCAGGAGTCCAAGCACCAGTCTTTAAAGGTGATTCCAACTCTCACGCTCGCTGCTGTCACGTGCTGTTTCCAGCGGCTCATCTGGGAGCACTTTGCCGCGCAGCCGGCCGCGAGTCTTCCTCTGTCGTGCGAGCCCGTGGGCCAAGGTTCCCGGCGACGTTGGCTGTGCTCAGAGCTCTCGCCGCTGGACCTTTCCTGAGGACGGAGGACACGGCGTTTGATCAAGAGATACGCTCCATGCGTTTGCTCGTTACATTTCCGCGGGGAGAGAACTGGGCGAGGTGGCCTCTGCTCCTTGGGCCTCAGCGCCCAGCGTGCTTCCCCCGCCTCTCCGGAGCCGAGGAGCTCAGCCCTGCCTGCCCTGCACGTCCCACACGCACGCTGTGCACACACACACTGTGCACACACACGCCGCACACACACACTGCACACACACTGTGCACACACGCACACCGCACACTGCGTGGGGTCTGTCCAGTCTTTTTTACTCTCTGTCCCAGGGCTTTTGTGCCTGTGTGTGCCTTTCTCTACTTGGTATTTATCAAGAGTTTTTGGCTCCTTATTATGCATCGTGACCCTCTCTCGTGACTCTTCCTCAGTTCTCATGGCTCCCGCCAGACTCTGAATTTTCCAGGGTCTGAGCTGTGGGCTTCTTCTCTACTAGGAGGGCCTTCTCTCCCGGCCAAATTGGCGTTGGCTTCTGGGGCAGGGGAGGATCTCAGATGCTGCTGAGCTGCTCACCCTCATCTCCCCAGCTCCCTCTTTCCATCCCTGATATGCTCTTCCATCCCCGAAGGCCCCCTGCAACAGACTGTTAGGGTTATTTGCTTGCGGTTGGTTTTCGTTTTATAAGGTGTAAGATCTTCTGGTTCAGAAACACGAAGGCCCCAGGGCATGAGGTCCAGGTGGGCTGAAACCATGCAGGTCACACTCCATAACTAGTACCTCGAACCCCAAACAGACCTCCATGTGTTGGCAGTGATGGCTGGTCAGCGGGGCCCTGGCATGTTAGGGTTCCGTGCGGTAGCTGAGAAGAGCAAACCCCAACGCTGGGCATCCCCAAGCCAGCCAGCCGCTTAGCTGTGCAGGGTAGCTCCCGATGAGCCTGGCAGGTACTGTGAAAGCCCTCACCAAAGGTCTTGTGTGAGACAGGAGCTTTTGTGCTCTACGGAGCTCACAGAGTCCTGTGGCCGAGGGATTCAAGTGTTGGCCTGGGGCTCAGAAACAGAACTCTGGGAAGAAAGCTATTTCTACTTTTGGACACACATCGCACTTCCTCCTTCTGTTGGATCCCGAGCACAACCTGGAGGACACATCTTGGCCCCATCCTGCGAGGAGTCTGTGAGCAACCAGACTCCCGCGAGTCGTCTTGGATGGTCTGCGCGGCACGGCATGGCCAGCTGGCAAGAAAACATTCACGTTAGCAGAAATGCTTGTTTTGCTGAGTTTGGGTTTTTAAAAACCTGATTCCTACTCCGTCGACTTGTGTGTGTGAACCGCAGTGGAGCAGGCGTGGTGGCGTTATTTCTCCTTTGTCTCTCCGCTAGCACAGGAATGGCCCCGTGCGGACACTGCTGCGTCTTGGTCACTTGGGAGGGTAAACATCTGGGATTTTGTCTGTTGGCTTTTTTCTTCGATGTTGAATGGACGACAAAAAATATAACAAAGAAAGAAACATATTCTTAACTCAGACGCATACGGTCTCAAACTTTAAAGATTATTCTAGAACCGGAAAACAAAAATTGCTTAACTCTTATAATAGATGCATTTGAAGTAAATTAAAAAACTTAATCCAAGCCTCTTTTCTCTGCAAGCTGAGGAAAACCATCTGTTTCATCAGGCTCGCTCTGGAATGTCGTGGGGCCGAAGCCCCGGTGCGGCCGTGCCACACACACCGACTCCAGCAAAAGAAACACAGACGGGGAACGGCTCTTGAGCTGCCCAGCCGCCGTTCCCATGCAGAGTGGGGGTCCCTGGGCAGGCAGGAGGCCCGCGGCCTGCAGTCACACTTGGAGGAGCGGCCCGTGGAAATGAAGGTCATGACCTCGTGAAAGGCACAGCCCTTCTGGAGTGGTGGCCGCGGAGGAAGTGACCGGGTGTCCTCCAGCTTCGGCCTTGCCCCCGGTGCCCCTGTGCCGCGCGGTGACTGTTCGCGGCAGCTCTCTGATCCCCGCCAAGTGACAGCCGAGTGCTCAGAGGAAATCCTCTCAATTAAATCAACCCCTGACACGCATGGGGATGTTTGCACTGTGGAGGGAGATGCGTCGCTAGACCAAATGAATCCTTATCGAGTGAATTAAAAAAATGAATTTTGAGCTAATGACAGAGTCACTAATTATAGACTCTGTGCAAATGTAGGACCCGTGGACCCATCTGTTAGCTCCCCCCACGGGTGCCACCCACACAGCTACGGTTCGCGCTGTGGACCAGGAGTAGGTGGGGGGCTGCAGGTGGGGTTAGGGGCGCGGAGGGAACAGTGTGAATGTGTGTGAGAAGCGCGGAGACACGGTTTGCCAGCTTTTGGCCACGCACTCCACGGCCCGCTCAGGACTCAGCCGACCCTCCAAGCTGTGCGGCGAGGCCCAGGTCTCCCACGACCCCTGGAGCAGAAAACTTCGCTCAGGCCTCAGCTAGACTGTCGCGTGCTCCTCCTGGGCCTCAGGGGGTCTCCTTGGGCACTGGCCAGCCTGGCCTTCGCTGGCAGACGGCCCCCCAGGAAGAGGGCAAGGCGGCTCCCCGGGGCAGGGCTCCACGCTCCCGCATCCCGTCCACACAGCTCCACCTGTCCACCGTGGGCCAAGGGGCGCCCAGTCCCGCGGCCCCGGGTGGCCTCTCACGCCCTCACTGGCACCCACACTTCCTGTCCTGCTGGCTTCAGTGTGGGACCAGTGAGCTCGCTGGCTGCTGTCCGTTCCCTGCTTTCCGCTCACGCCCAAATTTGCTGCCTAATGCCTCATTTATGCCACTTTTGTGTTCCATGGAGCAGGCTTCTCTCCATCTTATTTTTGGTGCTTGTTAGAGACAGACCTGATTTTCACGCACCACGAGCACCTTGCCCGTTGGACGGAGACATTTTCCATTCTCATGGCCCTGGGAGCGGCGTCCATCTCTGCCTTCCTGCTCTCTGTTCTTTGCTTCGGCTTCTTTTTCTTCTTTGCTGCTTCTTTGTTTTTCTCTGTCTTTCCGTGGCATGAGCACTCCTTGCTGTCATCCCCCGGGTCACACAGCAGCCTTTCTCTTTGTACTTCTGCTGATGGCCGGCCTTCTGGGGATAAAAGGTCCGGCCGAATCTGTCCTGTCCTGGCCACTGCCACGGAGCAGTTCCCCATGCACCTGTGCGGCCTGGGGGCCAGGGCGGCTCGCGCACACTTGACACACACCCCTCAGGCCTGGATTGGGGCTGGGCGAGCGCCCCACCTGTGCCCGGTGACTGGAATCTTGCAGGCCTTCGTCTTGGGGTTCCTGTGGTCACAGCGGGTCACCTGCTGACCCCCGGATGAGACTCAGAGCTGGAGGTGGTGTTTCCCGTCCATCTCCCTGACCATCCTGGTCATAACAGAGCAATGCCAAAGGCAGCCAGGTCCCAGGCAGAGGTCTACGTGTCAGAAAACCCAGAGGGTGAGGAGGCTGGTCAGCAGGCACGGCCAGGACAGTCTCCAGGCTTGTCCATGATGTGGTGGCCATTTAAGTGGCCCTGAGCCCTCAGGCAGGATACATGCAGACGATGCTCCTAGATGTGCAGGACCGGAGAGCGCCAGGGCACGTGTGCTCCTCGTGAGCCTGTCGATTCTGACCGCCTTAGGCTGCACTCTCTCCAGCTCATCTGGCTTGTACACCAGCCGGCGAGGTTCCACAGGAGCCCACATCCAAGGGGCAAGCACTCCCTGCTCCCAGAACGTGTGATGCTGCCGGGCCTCTGTGGGCAACGGTGGGACAGTGCCCCGCCCTGCAGAACGACCACATGCTGCGGTCACCTTGGGCTGCACGGGGTTGGAGGGTGGGGGACTTAGCTAAGGGGCAAGTCCTGAAATGATGCTGTTTTCCGTTTGTGGGGATGCACGCTGTTTCGGATTCTCCTTTCTGAGGGAGATGGGAAAGGATGTGGACAGCGGGTCAAAGGCCGAGTGCCGCCTACCTCCCCACGTGTTCCTCTGCTCTAGCAAAGATGCCCCGGACCCGGCAGCTGCGTGTGGGGCTGGCCTGCGGTTGTCCAACCCTCTGGGGTCTATGGGCTTGTGCAGGGCCCAGACTGGCAAATCCAGCGGGGCTATCATGAGGACCACCACTCCTGGTCTTCTAGGTATTTAGTAGTATTTAATAGTGGTGCTGATTTCTGTCCGTGCCTGTGGGGTCCAACAGTATTTTCGATGGACTGTCTTGGCGGGGGAGGGGGATGGTTCAGAGGTCTCTAGTTATTTCCCGATACTATGATAGCTGTTACCCGCCGGGCAATGAACCATTACCAAGTATGTCCAATGCAAGTATTTAAGGACAAGAGAAGAAACTTCTGGGTGGGGTTTGGACCCAGGGAACCCCTGTGAACCATCCTGGGGCCAGGACTACCTTGATTACTTCACGGCCCTCATGCACCCTGCTCCAGCACGAGAGGATGCTTCAGGTCCCGGGGAGCGGTGTCAGTCCTGTCTGTGTCCATCACCCTCACAGACATTCGGCTCTTCCTCTTCCCCGTCTTGCTCGGACGTGAGGCGGTGAGGCGCCTCCCCCTGGCCTCTAGTGTTTCCTGCTCCTGTTCTCATTGCTCTTGGGGGCTGTCTCTGCGATGCCATCTCCCACCACCGTCCCGGCCCAGCCTGAGCCGCTCAGGGAGGCCGCTGCCCCGTCAGCCTTGCATTCTGAATTGCTCTGGGGCAGGGCCTCCCTGTAGGGCACAGTCACCCCGCACTGCAGACTCCCTCAGGCATGCCCATTTCGGAGCCTTCTCCCTTCCTTCCTTCAGTGTGGGCCGTGGCTCTCTCCACACTTGCCGTGTAACAGCATGCTAGCCCCCCCCTCCCCGGCCTTGCCAGCATGCCAGATACCGGGTCAAGGAGAATGCTCCAACTGAGCAAAGTACTCCTTGGCCAACGCATGCTCCGTGCCCTGGTCAGCAGCCTCAAGACCCAGTCCGTGTGTCCCCTGCTGACCCTGCTGGGTCAGAGTGGCCACATTCTGCACCCTCTTCAGGACATGGCCCCTCACTTCTCCCAGAGGCCCCACTCATTCCTGTGGGTAGTATGGCTTGCCCCTTGTCTGGTGGCCTGGAACCAACTAGATTAAAATAAACCATGGCTCGAAACCAATAGTTCCAATGAGATTTGCTACGCAGGGGTCATTGATAACCTTACTGATCTTCCATCTGTACCTTTTTGTTTTTCAGGCTGAAAGTTCTTGTTTCTACCAACATGGTGCCTTTGTTTCGTCTTGGGACGCACCCGAGGGTCTCTGGCCAGTCTACCAACAGTGCCAACAGCTCCTGACGACAAAGCTGTCTGCGGCTCGTTCCTTCCTCAGGGTCCATCCCGAGCACGTGGTCCCACATCTGCTTCTTTTTTTTTTTTTTTAAGATTTTATTTATTTATTCGACAAAGATAGAGACAGCCAGCGAGAGAGGGAACACAAGCAGGGGGAGTGGGAGAGGAAGAAGCAGGCTCATAGTGGAAGAGCCTGATGTGGGGCTCGATCCCGGATCGCCGGGATCATGCCCTGAGCCGAAGGCAGATGCTTAACCGCTGTGCCACCCAGGCGCCCCCCACATCTGCTTCTGACGCTTGCCTCGTCGAGGTCTAGCACAGTTTTTGTTACACTCGCCTGCACGTTTTATCTTTCTTCTTCTTACTGCAATCTGCTCTCGCGTTGTGGTTTTTGACTCTCGTCTGTGTGTAAGAAGTGCATTACTTTTGCCTGAGACATTGATGAACTCATTCATCATTTGTGTTAGTTTTATTGCTGATTCTCTTGAGTTTTCCAGGAAGACCCTCATCACTTACAAATAGAGGCGATTTTATTTCTTCTTTCCTGAGTCTTAAGCTTCTGAAGAGCTCTTTGGTCTGACTGGGCTGCATGAGCCCCCCCGCCCCCGCCCCCGGCGTGCGGCCGTGCGGTCCTGGTGCTGGGAGGTACCCTTCCTTCCTCTCTGACCACAGGGAAGATGTGCCCGGCTTCTGTCTGTGAGGCTGGATTTGGGGGCTGACGATACATACTTCATTGGTGAATATTAATATCGTATTTCATTAAAATAATTAGAATGTTTTTTTCCTTTCTGTGTGTCAGAGCTATGTAAGTAACATGGGACTCACCTGGCCTTTGAGCGTCTGGGGGGATTTCCTGGGAGGCCGTCCGGATGGGTCTGGTGCTTCTCAGGGTGTCCTTCTGTGATCATGTCCCATGGCTCATCTCGGGAGTGGTCTAAGGAAACTATCTCTACAGAGGTCAGTTTTGGTAAATCACGTTTTCCTAGGAAGTTCTCACTGCTTTGAGCTTTCCAAATTTATTTACATTTAGTTTTGCAAAGTGGTTTCTTGTTTTTTAAAAATTCTTTTATTTCAATGGCTATCACCCTTGTCATTTCTTATTTTATGTGTTTGCGTTTTCCTCTTTTTATGATTGGTTTGGCTTGTGGCTTGCCGTATTTTTCTTTCTTTTTCCAAATAACAGGGTTTAAATTTATTTATTAGTTGCATTGTTTTTATTTTTCCAATGAATTAATTTTGGCTTTTATCCTTATTTTCTTCTTTCTGCTTTCTTTTAAATTACTTTCTTTTCCTTTTTCTGATGTATTGGGTGGAATATATCTCCTTTTACTATTGCATCTCCCAGTGATTTAGTTAGGCATAAACTGTAAACTTTCTTCTGATTACTGCTTTATTTTATCCCATTGATTTCACTGTGGCTTTCCCATGATCATCGTTCTTTTAAGAAATTCTGCAACTTAGGTCTGTTTTTAGCCTTTGACCCTAGAGTTTTTAATTGACAGGTTTTTCTAATTGTCTTGTGGAAAGGACTTTTTGTTATTAACTTTGAGTTTTGTTTCATTATGAACAGAAAATATTGTTTGTATTAATTCTATTTTCTGGGATTTCCTGAGCTTTGCTTTGTGGCTTGGAAGACAGTGGATTTTCAAGAATGTTTTGAGTATACATGCTGTCTTTTCTACGAGATCAGGGTTTTGTGTGCACCCTATCGGGTGTACCACTGAGGTTTTCTGTTTCCATTTTGGTCTGTCAGTGTTCCCTGAACGCATCTTACCTGAGAGCAGCACACTGATGCTAAGCTTCCTGGTTAGCCTGGCTGTCTTTCTCTTGCCTCCTTTGTTGTTACCGTTACTGCCTCATCATTTGGAACATAGTATTATTTCATCTCCATTCCTGACGACAGCTTTGAGCACGAGAAACTGTCGTTCTTGTCCCAGTTGATACTCCTTTGCCTGAATTCTGCCTTGTCGTGGGTCAGGAGCACAAACCCTGCTTCCTTTCCATTTGCCTGTTCTCTTTTCTTATTGCCTTTCCTGAATCACTCTCTGTGAGGCAACGTCTCTTACACGCAGCATGGAGCTCAGCTTGGCTTTTTAAGTTAGTCTTAAAATACCTTCCTTCTAATCAGTGAGTTTTTTCCTTTTCACTAACTCTGCTGCCTAAGCTTGGAGCTCTCCGCTCCTGTCATATTATTTAATGTCTATCGACCCTGTAAGATATGTTACAGCTGCTGCAGCTCTTTCACCACGTTGCCTGTTTTATTTCTTATCTTTTTGTTATTCATTTAGTATTTAGGGAGGTTTGTTTTTATATAATTTTGTAGAATTTAAATATTTATATTCACGTAACATGTGTACTTGTGCATTATATCCCTCCATATTATGTCCTTAGTTCTCCCCTCCTTTGTGTATTTAGGCTTCTATTACTTGGTTTGCCAGTCTGATTGTATCTTTTGACCCCCACCCATTACCACTTATTACCTATTCTCTTTTTCTCTTTACAGTCTCAGTTTCCCCCAGTCAAAGCATGCGAACATTTCCATACTGCTTCTACTCCTATGCCCACTGCTTTTTGGTGGTGGTGGTCTTAATTCCAGAGGGTGTCTGTAAGTGTGGGACTAGAGATAATATACTTCTGTTTTTAGAGAGTGAAGATGGTCTTGAAAACATTGTATACATTTTTCTGTGTTTCCAGACGTTACAGAAATCCTGTGCAGTCCACTCCATTCTGTGCTTGCCGAAGTTCTGGTGTCTCTTCTCTCTTTGCTCCCTCTGGAAACCTGAGCCACAACTTAGGTCTTGTTATCAAGTGCCTTGTTATCTGTGTGTCTCCGTTTGTCAGTCTGGATATTTCCTTCTGTCCTTAAGTTCTCTAATTCTCTCTTCAGCTGTGTCTAACTTTCCAATGAATTCATTCATTGCGTCCCTGTGCTGTGTTTTGCCACTTCCACAATTTCCATTTTTAAAAGTTTCAGATTCTTTGAAAAAACTTCCATCTTTTCTTTTATTCACTTAAACATATCAGTGATTATGATTTTAAAGTCTGTCTTATAATGCCATTATCTGAGCCCCTTCAGGTCCATTTGTTTCCCTTGATTTGGTCTTTTCTTTTCTTTTTCCTTTTCTTTTTTTCCTTGTCATCGCATAAGTCTGGTTGTTTGTTTGTTTATTTATTTATTTATTTATTTATTTTACTGAGTTCCAGATAGGGTGTACAAAAACCTGCAGAGGTCATCGAGGCATGGAATGACATTGTTGTTTCTCCAGAGGGAATTTACATTTGTTTCTGAAAGGTGGTTAGAGGCAAGCATAATCCCAGATGACCTTAACTGATTTGAGAGGAAGCTGGGTGCTGTCGTTGCAAGAATTATCTATTTCTCGTTCACTCGTATACTCTATAATCCTCAGATATTCCCCAAACTCTCCTTGGCAGACTCTATTTTTCCTCTTATCCCCGTGACTCTAAAGCCCTGCTCAGCTTCTCGAACTTTTTTCTGGAATAGATATATGGCCCTGGGGAAAATCTGGGCTTTCTGAGTTTCTTTCTTTTCCTGGAGCTTTGCCTTATGTTTCTTCACATTATTAGCTGTCTGATGTCTTCCAACAGATTTTTTTGGTCCAACTTTTCTCGTTTTTTCTCAGCTGAAGAGTTGGCAGGAATTACCTATTCTATCATTCCTGGGAAAGGAATTTTTGGATAACTTTCATACTATTTGGCATTTTCCAGATTTTGTTTATAGTAAACATGTATTTATTTCATAATTATAAACAATTAGGGAACTAAAAATACCAGATAGATGTAGAGAAGTATATCAAGGGACTGTGAATGAGGATCCCTGCACACTGCACTCTGTATTTCGTTAAAGAGATAAAGTTGTTGATATGGCGGCCGCTTAGCCGCCACTCTATGGGGCTCTCTACCCATTAGTTTTGCAGGAAAAAAACCAGAATAACCAGGAGACTACAAACAATGAGGGAATGTATACTTGGCTGCTCTGCCCACCAGATGTCTGTACTGCAGCCCTAATGTATATCAGGAATCCAAAGACTTTCTGAAAATCAGTGCAGTGTTTGCAAACAGGAAAGTTCCAATATGGACAGTGGAGTCACCGGCACTGTTTTTTTTTTTTAAATAAACATGTTGAGTATTTCTTTCCATGTATCTTGAGCTTTTGCCTCCTTTTTATTTAACTTACTTTCTCCTTGTTAGCTTTTGGATCACTTGAAAGACCCATATAAGTTTACAACATTAATAGCATATAATGTTGTGATATTTTGCAACTTGAAGCCAAGTTAAACATATGGCCATTTTAATGTTATTTTGTTGAAGACCTTTTTTTGGAATGCCTTTTATTCACTCTTAGGCAGAGCTAATTATAGATGGATTTTTAGCTTGCATGTTAAGCACATGATCTGGTATGCCTGAACAAGAAAGAAGGGGCCAAATTTTCCCTATGGGAACAGACAAATCCTTTGGTTGTACTGGAATTTTTTTATATTAACTATTGCACCAGTGATATTAGTCAATTTTTTGGGCTTCCAAATGTCTTACTTATAACACATTTCTATTATCATAGGACTTAATCTGCATCATTAAATGTGCAAAATTAAACTGACAATCTCAATTTTTTATGTTCATCTCAATTTAAGTTTTAAAAGAGACCGAGTTTGCCTGTAGGATGCTCAAATAACTATTTATAGCATGCCCTGCAATCTGCCTTCTGTCCACCTGGATCACCAGTGACCTCTGCAACAAGTCAAGGGCAATCCTTTATTGGGCACCTGCTCTATGTTTATTCCAGTGCCGAGTCCTCTGGAGGCTATAAAATTCAAAAAAATGTGGTTATTGCAGTGTAGCTAGGTGGAGAGGAACATACGGGATAGTACGGAGGTGGTGAGCCCGGTGTTTACAGGTTACTTTATGTAGGTAAGTAGCCTTCCTGAACTTCATCCAGAACAGTGTCTACACCATAGAGTTGTTTAGGGAGTTAAATAAGATAAGACATGGTAATGAACTTGGTTCATTGTTGGGATCATGGAAGCCTTCTAGCTAGCTAGCTAGCTAGCTGGTTACATCTGATTCAGAATTTAGTTTATTACTTTGCTTTATTATTGATAAGAACTTTTGATTAAGTTTCAGTTTCATTATCTTTCTTTTCCACTGCAGGTTTCTAGCCTTGTTTTTTCAGCTTTCTTAACATATGATTGACATATATCATCGTATGACTTGAAGGGATGCACCATACCGATGTATGCGTGTATTGTGCAATGATCACCACAGTACATTTACTTAACATCCGTCACTTCACATAGTTACGACTTTTTTCTGGTTGTGAGAACTTTTCAAATCTACTTTTTTGGGAGCTTTCAAGTATATAACACAGTATTACCGACTCTAGTCACCGTGCTGTGCATTACATGCCCAGGACCTACTTTTCTTACAGTTGGAAGTTTGTGTCTTTTGACCACTTCACCCATTTCGGCCGTCATCCCCCCCCCCTTTCTCCTGGAAACCACCAATGTGTTCTCTGTGTCCCTAAGTTTGTTTTCTGTTTTTTTTGGATTCCACATAGAAGTAAGATCATGTGGTATTTATCTCCATCTGACTCATTTCACTTAGCATAGTGCCCTTAAGGTCCATCCATGTTGTTACAAATAGCAGGATTTCTTCCCATTTTTGTGGCTGAATAATATTCTCCTGTTTACATATACCATATCTTTACACATTCACCTGCTGATGGACACCGGGTGTTTCCATGTCTTGACTGTTGTGAATAATGCTGTGATGGGTCACAGATGGGGTCGTATACACTGTCCTTGTCACCACAGGAGTGGTGGGGAGAGTAGCAGCTGGTGAGAAGACAGCATGAGACCACTGGGGTGAGAAGCAGCACCAACAGGGGGGTGTGAGGTGGAAGGAGAGCGTCCAGGGGAACTGTGGGGCTATAGGGACCATGGGAAGCTCTCTGTGTCAGGTGCCATGAGGGTTTTTTCTGTGATACAATAGCAGCATGTCTTTCTGGAACACAAACCTATTCTCTTCCTAAGGTCCTTTTCCCTTCTCATTTCTTCCCCTCGTGACTGCCGTAGCCATCTCTCTCACCGCACTGCTGTCCAACACTGGCTGGGTCTTGAGACAGGAGGGATGAACCAAGCAGGTACAACCCTGTGCTCATGGGGAAAAAGCTCATAGGGAGACATTTTGAGCTGTGTTCTCAGCGCAGGGTGAGAGTAACTGGGGAGGGGACTTGGGGGGCAGAGCACAGGCTGACTCCTCATTGAGTCCCCGAAGGGGTGGAGATGCCACTGGATGGGAAAGATGGGGTGGGTCAGCACAGACAGGGGAGACGATCCACGCAGAACAAACAGCATATGCAGAGAACCAGTCATTCTTCAGAGCTGGGGAAGAACATACTTCCCTATAGTTCTGCGCAAGGATGGATGTAGTCAGACTCACAAAGGTGGAGAATATTTTGGGGAGGGAGGCCCTAAGAAAATTTTATCCTCAAATATTTTTAAAGAGCTGGCCGAAATTATTTTATGGGAGCAGTTTCTATATCTTCTGTATCTAAATATGTCAGATATGATCATTTAAAAGCAAACTGATTTGCATAACTTTCAATGTTCTTAGACCAGTGATGAGAATCCTCACCTTTTTTTGCAAATACATCACTACTTTTGAAAGTCCCATATCCCCAACACACACACACACACACACACACACACACATTTTTCCCAGTAGCCTCAAAATTTTATGAAAAGTTGCTTCTCTTAAGCAATGTTTAATTTACAAATTGATTTGTACACATTTCTACATTTTTTGCAGTGTGTAAGTTATTGTCTGAGCCTTTGAGACTCTCCAGTTTCTGAAAAAGCAGAAGCAGTAAGACTCTCAGGTCCATACGTCCAATTCTAAGTAGCTGAACTGTGTGGGTTTCACTTAATCATGCTGAAGATTTAGTAAAATTAAACAAGAGCTACGACTATCAGAAACCTCATGTGTAAGATAGATTGAATTTTCTAAGTGAGCAATTTTTTCCCTTTCTATGTGGTGCTGAGAAATTAAGCATCTTCTGTTTGATGTGTGCCTGGGCTGCCCGCCTCCATCCTCCAGGGGTCCATGCGTGTGTCTGAGTAAAAGCAGAGGCACAAGGCTTTGGCTGGAGGCCCACGGCGGGCAGACAGATGCTGCACAAAGGAGGCCAGCTCAACTTCATCCTCATGCATCCGGACAAGCCCAGCCTGCGTCCCGAAGACAGCAGTTATGTGCAGAAGATGCCAAATTGCTGCATATTCCAAACATTTGGGATCTTAATTCCTTCAGGAAGGAAGCTTTTTCTTAGAGGCCGTACCAAACCTACATGGCGGGAAGAATTCACATGTTCAGAGCAGGTTGTGCTGTAAAGGGAAAGAACTCTGAAAAGTGATCTGAGTTTGGGTCTGAAAACGTAGGGGGTGATGGACAAGCATCTTTGGTGCCTTGGTCTCAGTCTCCTCAACCAGAGCGGGAGGGATGTGCCAGACAAGGCCATTCCAGCTGGTGGAGGTCTCAGAAGACAGTAAGGTCTCTACGAATTCCATGACAGCCAGCATCTGTGGCCACTTGGCAAATGTTTCTAAGTAAAAAGCAAATGGGAATGCTTCCAAGTTGCCAATCAGAGTGCCCCCTGCCCCAATAGATAGGATTGATGAAGTATGAAAAACCCAGTGAACAGCGGAAGTCTCTGGAAATAGCTGCCAATATAGCCCATCGTAGGACAGGGTGACACTGCATTGTTCACATGTTTCCTTTCCTCCCACGTCAGCTAGATGAGACAACAGCTCCTACCACACAACCCGGTGTTGCATAGAGAGAAGAGAGGTGGTAAGCGGTGTCTCCTTCCGCTCAGAGGCCAGTGGGCTCACCCTAGGGGCATGAGGCTAAGCATGAGAGGGCGTAAGGCCAGCAAGGGGGCATAGGATTGTGTGCCCTATGTCTGTACCAACCAACTAACAAACAACAGACCCACAGAACCAGATACTGTAGCCCATTTAGAGACCTTGGCAACAAACCACATGTTCCCATCTCAGTCTGTTTAGAACCAGATAAATGCCTGTCAACTATCAGAACCGACCAGGGTTGGGCATTGCAAACTTTGTGCATGGCAACAACTGTAAAACACTTCTCAGGGAGGCAAAGACGCAGACAGCACACCACTAAACCTCATTCCCGAGAGTTATGCCAAACCTATGTAGGCTACCAGAAGAGAAGTCAAGATTAAGAAGCCCCAGATGGAGAGTTCTGATACAGGATGAGAGTAGGTATTGATCATTCAGAATTAGAGATGAACAAAACAGAAAAGAAGCAACTATGACTGCAAAATTGAATAACATTCAAAAATCAATTAATGTAATCCATCGCATCAGCGGATTACAAAAGAAAAATCACATGATCATTATCAATAGATGCAGAAAAAGCTTTTGACAAAATCCAACACCCACTCATGATAAAACTCTCAGTAAACTAGGAATAGAAGGGAATTTCCTCAACTTGATAAAGAATATCTACAAAACCACAGCTAATGTCATCCCTAATGTGAGAAACAGAAAGTTTTCCCACTAAAACTGGGAACAAGGAAAGGATAGCCCCTCTTACAATTCCATTTCAACACTGTGCTGGAAGTAAAAAAAAAAAAAATTAAGAAAAAAAATAAAAGGTACATAGACTTCCTTCTATGGAGAGGAAATAAAACTATCTTTATTCATAGAAGATATGATTGTTCATGTGGAAAATCCAAAAGAATTGACAAAACCTCTTGAAACTAAGTGATTATAGCAAGGTTGCAGGATGCCAGTTAATATACAAAAGTTAGCTGCTTTCGGGGCCCCTGGGTGGCGCGGTCGTTAAGCATCTGCCTTCGGCTCAGGGCATGATCCCGGCGATCCGGGATCGAGCCCCACATCAGGCTCTTCCACTATGAGCCTGCTTCTTCCTCTCCCACTCCCCCTGCTTGTGTTCCCTCTCTCGCTGGCTGTCTCTATCTCTGTCAAATAAATAAATAAAATCTTAAAAAAAAAAGTTAGCTGCTTTCTTGTATACCAGCAATGAGCAAGTGGAACATGAAATTAAAAACACAGTATCATTTACATTAGCACCCCCGCCCCCAGGTGAAATACTTAGGTCTAAATCTAACAAAATATGTATGAAATCTATGAGGAAAACAACAAAACTGATAAATGAATTCAAAGAATTAAAGAGATGGAGGGAGGTGTCATGTTAATTTGTGTGAAAGTCTTGATATTATCAAGATATCGGTTCTCCCCAAGTTGGTCTATAGGTTCAATGCGAGCCCAACCAAATTCCCAGAAAGTAATTTTGTGCATATTGACAAACTATTTTAAAGGTTTACATGGAAAGGCAAGAGACCCACAATAGCTAAGACAATACTGTTGGAGAAGAACAAGTTTGGAGGACTGGCACTACCTGACTTCAAGACTTACCATAAAGCTACAGTAATTAAGACAGTGTGGTATTGGCCAAAGAACAGACAAATAGACCAATGGAGTGTAATAAAGAGGCCAGAAATAGACCCCCATAAATACAGTCAACTGATCTTTGACAAAGGAACAAAGGCAGTGAGATAGGGCAGACAGTCTTTTCAACAAATGGCGCTGGAACAACTGGATATCCACATGCAAACAAAACAAAACAAAACAAAACAAACACAAAAACAATTAGACACAGACCCTACACCCCTCACAAAAATTAACTGAAAATAGACCACCGACCTTGCATTTAAATGTGAAATACGAAAATATAAAACTCCTAGAAGATAAGATAGGAGGAAACCTACATGACCTTGGGTATGGAGATGACTGTTTCCACACAACACCAAAGACATGATCCGTGAAAGAAATCACTGACAAGCTGGATTTCATTAAAATGAAAAACTTCTGCTTTCCAAAAAACAGTGTCAAGAGAATGAGAAGACAAAGCACAGAATGGAAGAAAATGTTTGCAAAGGGTACTCTGATGAAGAACTACTACCCAAAACACACGCAGACCTCTTAAAGCTCAACAACAAAATAAGCAACCCAGTTAAAAACTGGACCACAGACCTTAAGAGACATCTCACCAAGAAGACCTACAGATGGCAAATAAGCATACGAAGTAATGCTCCACATCACATGGCATCAGGAAACGAGAATTAAAACAGTGAGATACCACTAGGCGCCAAATAGAATGGCCCAAATCCAGAATACGGATCCCATCAAATATGGTTGAGGGTGTGGAGCAGCAGAAACCCTCACTGCTGGTGGGAATGCAAAATTGAGCAGCCACTTCGGAAGACAGTTTAGTGTTTTCTCACAAAATTAACACACTCTTACCATATGATCCAGAAACTGCACTCCTTGCTATTTACCCAAAGGAGCTGAAAACTTATGTTCACACAAAAACCTGCACATGGATGTTTATAGCAGCTTTATTCATAATTGCCCCAAATTCGAAGCAGCCAAAATGTCCTTCAGGAGGTGAATGGATAAATAAATTGTGGTCCACACAAATAATGGAATATTATTCAACAGTAAAAGGAAATGAGCTAACAAGCCATGAAAAGACACAGAGGAATCTAAAATGCATATTTCTAAGTGAAAGAAGGAAATCTGAAAAAAACCCTACATACTGTATGATTCCAACTATATAACATTGTGGAAAAGGCAAAACGATGCTGACAATAAAAAGGTGAGTGGTTGCCAGAGGTAGAGGGAAGGGAGGGACGAACAGGTGGAGGACTGTTAGGGCAGTGATAAGACTCTCTGTGAAACTATAATGATGGACACATATCGTTATATGTTTATTTTTCCTGATTGGGGTTTGTTGTTGTTGTTTTTATCTATGGATTTATAGTTTATAGATTATGTTTATAATTTATAACGAATTTGGAAAAATCTCAACCATTATTTCTCCAGATATTTTTCCTCTGCTCTCCTTTCCTTCCGATACTCATATGATAGATGGATCGATAGCGGACTCAAATTTCTGAGGTTCTGTTCATTTGCTTTGTGTCTTTTTATCCCTTTAATTTGGTAATTTCTATGACTATACCTTCAGGTCTATTAATCAAATTTCTGAAGTGTTGGCCGATAATCCCACTAAGTAAAAATTTCCTCTTGGATATTGTATTTTTTGTAGCTATAAATTTCATGTTTTTTTAAAAAAATTTCTTTGCTCTCTCTGCTCATATTTTCTTTTAAATCCCTCAGCAGCGTGGGCGTACTTGTGATAGTTACTCTTCAAATTCTATAATCTCTGTCATTTCCCTAATTCTATTGACTTATTTTTCTCCCAGCTTTGGACAACATCTCTCTGCTTCTTAACGTGTTTAGTAATTTTTGGTCAGTTGCTGGACATGGTGTGTTTGTTGTTGAGTGCTGGATTGTGTTCTCTCCCTTTAAAGAACGAAGATTGTTTTGTCAAATATACGAGTTGCTTGCGAACCCACCTAATCATTTTGAGGCTTGTTTGGGACCCCTGTCAGGGTAGAGCTCAGTGAGCCTTTACGCCCCTGATGTTCTACCCACGTTGGCTGTTAGAACTCAGATAGCCGCAGCCACATGTCAGTTCTGGGATTGCTCTGCTTATATGATTCCCCAGAATTCCTGCCTAACTCATGGAGCTTCCCTGCATACACAAGCAGCTGAGTGTAGAGCGATGGGGCTAAGGGGACACCTTTGAGATTTGTGGCTCTTTCTCCGTGGAGCTCCTTTCTCTCTGCCTTTTGGCCGACTCAGCCTTCTGGAACTCTGGTCTCTCGCTCCTCAATGCAGGATTGCTGGACCCTGCACTACAGTCCAGAAAGTGCCTCAAGTACAAATTTCAGTAATCATAGGGTTCACTGCTCACACTTAACCCCTTCTCTCAGAGATCACAGCTCTGAGCCCACTGTCTTTTTAAGGAAGTGTTCTTGTTTTTACGCATTTGTCCCACTTTCTCCCTGGAGGGAAGCCTTGTTCTAGTCGCTACATCATAGCTGGAAGGGGACCCCCTGCAGTACCTTAAAGTTTGTGTTGATATTTTATCTCTTCCCAAAACCATTTTGGAAAAAACAAATTATGGGCTAGAACTTTATATAAATTATTTCTAGAAGAAAATATTCCTTATTTACTCCCATCCCTCCTTTAGAGTTTGGCTTAGAATTAGTCATCCTTTTCTGTATAGAACAATTCTTCATAAAATAACTCTTACCTGGTTCCATCTTCCTGGGGCCTTGGCTCTGAATACACAGCTGGAGAAACAAAGTTCCCTACATTTAGATACCTGGGAGAGTCACGGAAGTGAGCCCAGGTTACACACAAGAAATATGAAGGGGTTTTTTGTTGTCGTTGTTGGCAGACTAGGTGCTCAGCTTTCAGAAGAAGCCTGCTATCAGGGTATCTTGAGGCAAAAACTAGGGTGCTAATAAAGGGAAATACTTTAAAAGGGAAAGAGATGTTTCAGAGTTAACAAGACGTAGTCCCCAAGTAAATATTCGATCTTAGGGATAAGAAAGAGCCAAGCCTAGGCCGTCTGGCACACTTTGGGCTCCTGAACGTGTGCTCTTGGAGGCGCCCACAAGAGGAGCAGCCCGTTGGAGAGGAAGATGAACAGATGTCTCTCAGCCACGCTAACTTGGAGGGGCCCTTCTGACGTGCAGGTGCACATACTCAGTGGACAACTGGCTCTGGGGGAGCAGCTGGGAAAATGGGGTGGGAGTGGAGTGGGACGGAGGAATTTGCAACAAAAAGGTAACAGCTGGCACGTGGGTGAGTGCATCTGGAGAGACGGAGGGGAAGAGAAGCAGAGCAGAATGAAGATTTAAGGGAGAGGCAGAAGTGTGTTTTTTAGTGGTTTATTTGCTTTTTAAGATAAGTCTATGAAGCATGTTTATATGCTGTGGCTAGACACCATACACCCAGCAGGGCGGGTAGGATGAAGATTCAGAAGAGAGAAGAGACCATTGATGAAATGGGGTTTCCAATGAGAGGTGTTGTAAAATCCAGAGAGGTAAGAATGAGTTCATGTTTAGACAAGAGGACAGACCCTTGCTCTTCGAGAAGGGGAAGGACCACACCACAGGGCCCTGGCACGTCCCATGCAGACCATGGAGGCAGGGCTCACCGCTGTCTGATCCGAGTCTTGGCAGAATGTCTGTGATCCTTCCAGGAATATGGCAAGCGAGGAGCCTTGGAGGAGCTAGTCCTGAGGCCATTCTTACCCACCTCCCTGCCCGGCAGGAAGGAGGCTCCCTGTCTCGTGAGAGGCTGCCCAGAACAGGGTGTCATGTGCCTCCCTGTTCTGGTGGGACTAGGACTTCCGCAGGCCCCCTTAGGGCAGAGGCTGCAGCTATAAAGCCACTAAGGTGTATTTTAGGATCGGCTCTCCTGTGACAGAGCAACCTTGGCTCATGACTGTCACCTGGTTCCTCCACTTCGGGTCATCCCATGGGACTAGGAATGCAGGAGGCTAACACCAAGACGGTCTTGCTTCTGCTGTTCCTGTAAGTAATAAACCATCCAGAACCATCTCCTTGCTGGTCGAATCCATGCAAATGTGGCTTCAGCCAACCTGTGATCAGGCGGTCACCGCTGCTTAGGGACAGCTGTCAGCTTGACAGAAGTAATGCGTGTAGACAGCCATGTGTGGGGGAGAGAGGAAGACAGGAAGCACATGTGGTGGGGTTCACTCTGTCCCTGAGAAATAGACAAGGTTTTCTGGGGGTGGTGGCGGAGTGAGCACTTAGGAGAGGGGCAAGGTGAGTGTGGAAACCGTGAGCAACAGAACTGACGGGCGCTGGGTGGCCTTGGGTGGTGTGGTGTCCGTGTCCTGCAGGAGGGCTCGCTGCCTGGGGAGCGTGGGCCCGGCCACCCGGCGGCAGCTCTGAACGCCTCTCACGGAAGGCAGAGCTGTCTCTTGCCGAATTATGGATGTCCTGGGAGAGGCAACATGGTGACTGTCCCACAAGGGGACGTCCTGTGTCCCTCACAGCCCCATGTTGGGCCTCGTGCATGATAGGTAGAGTGGAGGAGGGACTCTGGGGGCCTCTCAGTCTGGAGGCATGAAACTTCTTTTCGAGCTGAAGTCCTTTGCTCAAGTGTTGTCTTTCTCAGAAGCTGTTCCACGGAAAAGACAAAAGCAGAGCCCCTCCAGTAGCCTGGGGCGGGGGGTCCTGGAGATTAGGACTCCGGGGGTCTTGGGGGACAAACCTCTACAGGGTTTGTGGAGCGCAGTTCAAAAACCACAGGCCTGATGCAACCCCATCTTTGTGCAAACGAGGAAACGCAGGCCCTGAGCAGGGAAGGGACACCCACAAACCACCCGGGCGACCAGCGACAGGATCGATACCGACCCCGGTTTCTGATCCCTCGAGCAGAGCCTCTGTATCCTCACCGTGTGTGTTGGAAAATTGTCCCACGTAGGTGACAGGACACGCTGGGCTGCGAGAGGGGCGCGGAGCAGGGTGGGGCGGGGGCAGCTTGTCCTTCACTTAACAGACATCCGCCCGACGCCTGTGTCTGCGTGACGGCGGGCACAGGACATGGCGGCAAGGACTGTCTGTCCGTGTGGAGCAGACCTCCTAGCAGGGGAGAGACCCCCGATAATCCACGACAATTTGAACGTGATAATACTTAGACTCATCCGTGGGGTGTGTGTATGCGGCTGAGACTTAGTCTGAGGGAGAACAGCACACCGTTTGATTCTTAGGACACCATCCCATTCACAGGTGAAAAATCAGGAAGTCACATAGTTAAGTGACTTGCCAAGATGTCACAGCTGGGTCACACAAGAACCCAGCTCTGTGGGACTCCGAAACCCCGGCCCCAGCCCCGCCTGGCACAGCTCTACCTTGTTTCTGCACCTGTCCCACTTTTAGCTTCCGTCTCCCATTGTGGGCAAACCTGCCGTCCTCACCCTCCCCTTCCTTGTGGGAGTCAGGGCCACGGAGGGAAGGCTGCCCCGACGGTGACCCAGCCCCCCCACCCCGAGTGACACAGAGCTCGGCATGGCACCTGAAGGCATATGGGGAGCAAGGGCTGGCTTCCAACAGAGGCCACGTCCCCGGGAACCCGCGGGCTGGGGAGACTCGGGCAGGAGATTCGCTCATTTATTTCTCCTGTCCCTTCTTCGGCAGATTTTACTACCAAGGGTCTAGCTGGAAATTTTATGTCGGATTTGCTTACAAGTGCAGGATATTTCTGGAACATTGAGCACACGTGGAGGTGAAATCCCTCCCTGGAGGGCGCCCAGGAGGACTTTTGATTTTATTGACACCTCAGCAGCAGGGAGATCATATCACTTCATGGGATCAAACACCATCCACCAGGGAAATCTCTGCACCTGGGAGGTCACTTCAAGACCCTTGCCTTGTTCCTCTCATTCAGGAAAAAGGAATGCTCGCTTCGAGCTGGGGCTATTTTGACCTCCTTAGAAGGTCATGGATTTTGAATTATGGTCCCTGAACCTGGAATGATTTCTACGAAATGGAGCGTGTGTGTCTGTCCCTTGGGTTTGCTGCATTTCTGTCCAGTGCGATCCCTCCCTGGCTTTCCGCGATGTGAGCAGTGGCAGGTCACCGAAAGCTGGAAGCCCTGGCATCCCACAGATGTCTGTCCTCAGTTAGACTATGGTGTCCAAGGTTAGTCAGAAACGCTTCGGTCAAACTCGGTCCAATCATTCTGATTCTTCTCCAAAGATGATTTATCTTATGATCGTCAGTATGCTGATGAAAGGGGGAAAATGAACTCACTTTTTTAACTTACTATGATTCATGTGTCCGTTGTTCCAGAACCTGAGTCCTGTTTCATTTTGGCAAGAGCTTCCTCCAACATACTAGTTCTGTGTGGTCTTTAGCACCCATTTCTCCTGAGCTGTCACGTCGTTTAGGCTGGGCTTCACGTCCTTCCACAGGAGTGCTGGCCACTGGAAGCTCCCGGCGCAGGCGAGGATCGGCTGACCTTGTGCGAAGCCAGCCCTAGTGCTGAAGTCAGCAAATTCAGCTCAAACTCAGGGAAGCCTCAGGTGTCCCTGCGAGCAGCACAGCATTGTTTTTAAAGGTTAGCCGCACGACAGTCATGATCAGATTCCTTATTTGAAGAATATAAATCAAGAAGTTCATTATATTTCTCTGAGAGAAAGCGGTGTGGAATCAGTGTAGGCAGCAGCCAGGAAACATTTAACATGGACTCCAATGAGGCAAGACGCTGGAAACTCAACTGGAAACACAGCAGAAGTGTGCCTGCAACTCAGAACAATAGGGCTTAGGAAAACGCATTCCCTCTCCAGCTGGCAGGTCTCACACGCGTGCACACACACACGCGCACGCACGCACACGCACACGCACACACAGAAGGCTGGCAGTGCTGCGTATCTTCAGCCCGGCGGCAGTTATAGGAGTTTCTTCCTTTGTAAAAAATCACATAGAGATGAATGAATGCACTTGAGATTTATGCATTTCAGTGAATACAAATTATGCCTCTGTATTTCTGTGAACATTGACAAAAATATTTGTGTAATTTGCAGTAAGTGTGTTATGCTTTAAAGTTTTACAAGTTTACCAAAAACAGGTGGTAAGTGAGTCTTCGCTAAAACAGCAAGGAGACAACACTTGCAGGAGGCACTACAGGCACAGCGCACAGGACAAGGTCAGTGGGCCGACCGTGACCTTGAGAAGCAGGGAGACTGCACAACCAATAATTGGCTTTGAAGTGTGTATGCAAGGTGGGAGTTTGTAGGTCCATCGACAGTGATGACATAGTCCTAAGTTTGAGAAAGTCCAAGAAAGATGACCATCGGGATTTCCTTGGGTAGATACAGGTGGCCAAACCCCAGACGGAGCTCACTGCACCTTTGGGGAGAAAGAGAGAAGGAACTGGACTTTTCTTTACAGTCGAGCATTAGAGCAGTGCCGGGTTGTGGAAAGTTTGTGGTGCCGAAGTCTGAAGTTACCTGGGGGCTGAATAAGATCAGCAAAAATGTCCATTCCAAGCTCTGGAACAACCCACTGCCTTCTAGAAAGTCCATAACCTTCAAAAAGGTTTGTCTCCCCCCCCCACTCTTTCTTGAACTTAAAAAAAAAAAACAACCCAATAGGCATCAATTTTAAAACAGTTTAGATTTACAGAAGAATTAAACTCATAGTACAGAGAGTTCACATATCTACTGGCAGTTTCCCTGCATAATATCTTACATTATGAAGCTACATTTATTACAATTAGTGAACCAATGTTGATACCTCGTTATTAACTAAAGTCCATAGACTCTATTCAGATTTTCTTAATTTTACCGAATCTCCTTTTTCTGTTCTAGGACCTCACCCAGGGTACCACATCACATGTAGTCATCATGTCCCTAGGCTCAGTTGTGTTGGCTGGGACAATTTCTGACTTCCCTTGTCTTCGATGATCCTGACAATTTTGAAGAGGAGTGGTCAGGTGTATTACAGGCTGCCTCTCCAGAGAAATTGGTCTGATGTTTTCCTCTGAATAGACCAGGATTATGGGAACAAGACCACAGAGAAAAGTGCCATTTTCATCAAGAGTGAACAAATGCTCCACATCACTGGGCATCAGGGAAATACAAATCAAAACTACAATGTGATACCCCCTCACACTAGTGAGAATTGCTAAAAATAACAAGTCAGGAAACAACAGATGTTGGTGAGGATGCAGAGAAAGGGGAACCCCTCTACACTGTTGGTGGGAATGCAAGTTGGTGCAGCCGCTCTGGAAAACAGTGTGGAGTTTCTTCAAAAAGTTGAAAATAGAGCTACCCCATGACCCAGCAATTGCACTACTGGGTATTTACTCCAAAGATACAAAGGTAGTGAAATGAAGGGGCACCTGCCTCCCAATGTTTAAAGCAGTGATGTCCACAATAGCCAAACTATGGAAAGAGCCCAGACGTCCCTCGACAGATGAATGGATAAAGAAGATGTGGTATATATACAATGGAATATTACGCAGCCATCAAAAATGAAATCTTGCCATTTGCAATGACATGGGTGGAACTAGAGGGTAATATGCTAAGTGAAATAAGTCAATCAGAGAAGGACAATTATCATATGATCTCACTCGTATGTGGAATTTAAGAAACAAAACAGAGGATCATAGGGCAAGGGAGGAAAATGATAAAACAAGATGAAACCAGAGAGGGAGACAAACCATAAGAGACTCTTAATCATAGGAAACAAACTGAGGGTTGCTGGAGGAGATGGGGGTGGAGGAATGGAGTGGCTAGGCGATAGGCATTAAGGAGGGCATGTGATGTAATGAGCACTGGGTGTTATATAAGACTGAAAAATCACAGACCTGTACCTTTGAAACCAGTAATACCTTATATGTTAATTAATTGAATTTAAATTAAAAAATGTTTTTAAAAAAAGAGTGCAGGCTACCAGCATGATCTGCGGGCAGTGACGATGACCTTGCTCTCCCAGCTGAAGTAGTGTTTGTCGGATTCTCCACTGTGAAGTTTCTCTCTTCCCCCGTGCACACCGTCCTCTCTGGAAGGAATCTCTGTGCACACATCAGGAGCAGGGAGTCATGCTCCCCTTCTTCAGACTGGGGTATCTACAATGTTATTGGAATTCTGCACTGGTGATTTGTCTCTTCTTAATGCATTTTTATTGAGGTATAATTGACATACTACATTCTATTAGTTTCAGTGTACGACACAGTGATTCGATATTCGTATATATTGCTGAATGAGCCTAAGTCTCATTACTGCCATTGTCCATAGTTACAGAATTTTCTTGTGATGAGACCTTCAAGATTTACTCTCTTAGCAACTTTCAAATATACACTAAGTAGTAGTAGTAGTAGTACTCTCATTTTAAGTAGGCTCCAACGTGGGGCTTGAACTCATGTCTCTTGAGATCAAGAATTGAGTTGAGATCAAGAGTTGGAAACTTAACCCATTGAGCCACCCAGGTGCCCCCAAATATATACTTAGTATTATTAACTATAGTTTCCATGATGTACATTTATCTCTTCTTACTCATTTATTAATTTCCTCAGTCATTTATGTCATTATGGACTCATGGATATTTATATTACACTTTGGGTTATAAACCAATCCGACATTATTTTGTTGCTCACATTGCTCCTGCTTTGGTCACTGGGGGCTTTTTCAGGCTCCTGTGTCCCTTTGACATGCCCTCATCAATGTCTTCCTCCCTCTTGTCCCTCTCTTCCTTCCTTCCTTCCTTCCTTCCTTCCTTCCTTCCTTCCTTCCTTCCTCCTTCCTACCTTCTTCCTTCCTTCCTTCCTTCCTTCCTTCCTTCCTTCCTTCCTTCCTTCCTTCCTTCCTTCCTTCCTCCTTCCTTCCTACCTTCTTCCTTCCTTCCTTCCTTCCTTCCTTCCTTCCTTCCTTCCTTCCTTCCTACCTTCTTCCTTCCTTCCTTCCTTCCTTTCTTCCTTCCCCCTTCCTTCCTTACTACCCCTTCCCTTCCCTCCCCTCCCTTTACCTCCCTCCTTTCCTTCCTTCCTTCCTTCCTTCCTTCCTTCCTTCCTTCCTTCCTTCCTTCCTTCCTTCCTCCTTCTTTCCCTTCCTCCTTCCTCCACTTCCCTCTCCTTTTTCTATAAACATTTCTCTATGTAGCCATCTGTATGTATGTAAGATTAAACAGGAGTTCTTACTAATGTCTCTAACTGCAATCCAGTACCTTGTAGGTCATTCTAGCCTCCTCCCCTTGCTGATCTGAAATGTCAACTCTAACACTGAGAACGTGGCTCCCACCACCCACCATCTCTTTACTCAGCCATTTGATCCCAGCCTACAGGTATGGCAGCTGCAGAATGGTTAGCCATATCCCCATGGGACTAAGTTTTATTGAGTAGGGTACAGTACTTACCTGCAGTTCCTCTTGCCTTTAGTCTTACAGACTCCGCTCATGTCCAAAATTACTTAGGTCAGCACTTGTTCACCTATCCCTTCAGTGAGGTTGCTATTTGAAGTATCTATTTGTAGTAAGTTCTATTCGCTTAGCTGTGAAAATTACTAAAGGGAAACCTCCTTTGGAATGGCATTGGGAGGCTGCAAAGGGGAGCTCTCAGCCCCGCCGCTCAGTTTCAATTGCAGACCCAACAGAAGAGACCCATCTTCCAAGTGGGTACTACTTTACTATCCTCCCCTCTCCCATAACAGCCCAGCCAATGAGAGACTAGTCACAGCTCAGCCAATAAGAAGCCACTAAACTTAGAACTCCCAGATTAGGTCCATGGACTTTTAGTTTCTAATAGCCTTGTCAACGCTTCCCTTTTCCCTGTAAAAGAGCCTCCTTTCCTTTGTTCTTAGAACTTGCCTGTGGCTGTGCCATGGCTTGCTTGTCCTATATTATAATTCTCTTCTATTCCCAAATAAGCCCATTTTTGCTGGTAAAATAACTGACAGTTCTGTTTTTAAGTTTAACAATACCAAGTCCGCATTTTGGGTGAAGGGGGTCCTAAATTAAAAAGCTCCTAAATTAAAAACAAAATTGCATACATTAACATTCACTCTGTGTTGTAAAGTTTTAGAGATTTTTACAAATGCATAATGTCACGGATCTGCATTACAGCATCATTCAGAACAGTTTCTCTGCCCTGAAAATCCCTTGAATTCCATCCACCCACCCGTTCCTGCCTCCTTCCAAACTCTTGTCAACCACTAATCTTTCTATTGTTACATAGTTTTGTCTTTTCCAGAATGTCATAGAGTTGAAATTATACAGTATATAGCCTTTACAGACTGGCTTTTTTAAAGTTAGCAATATCTATATAAAGTTCCTCCCTGTCTTTTCATGGCTTGATAGCTCCTGTCTTTGTATTGCTGGATAATATCCCATTATGTGGAAGTACCAGTTTGTTTATCCATTCACCTATTGAAGAACATCTTGGTTGCTTCCAGTTTTTGGCAATTATAAATAAAGTTGCTATGAACATCCATCTAGAGGATTTTGTGTGGACATAAGTTTTCAGTTCAATTGAGTAAATACCAAGGAGTGCAATTGCTGGATCATATGGTAAGACGATGTTTAGCTTTGTAAGAAGCTGCCAGACTGCTTTCCACAGTGGCTGCGCTATTTTGCATTCCTGCCAGTAACAAATGTGAGCGCCATGTTGTGGAACTTGCTGTTGTCATGCTTTCTGGTACAAAGGCAGGTGGGAACAATGACGAACTCTCGCTGATACGTGGATTGTAAGCTACGGATTAAGTGAGGTTCATTGCCTGCTAAGTCTCCACAGCTCAACTGATCAGGAATGAAACTTCCATTGGCACCTTTCAATCCAGTGCAAGGATCCCATCCTGGGGCTCTTCGGTAATGGGCCTGGAACGCTGATGCTTCTTCTTACAATCATGCTAACAGAGTTTCTCAAAAATAAGACAGAAGTGAGTTGTCTTATTTTTGAGTTTAAAGTTTTAATTCTTTATCCTTTTAATGTGTATGAGACCAGTAGAGATGACCCATTTTTCATGTCTGATGTTGGTAATCTGTGTCTTCTTTCTTATTTCTTGGTTAGCCTGGCTAAAGGCTTGTCAAATTTATTGGTCTTTTCAAAGAATCGGATTTGGGTTTCATTGACTTTTCTCTATTGGTGTCCTGTTTTCAATTTCATTGATTTCTTTTTTTTATAATAATTTTTTATTATGTTATGTTAGTCACCATACAGTACATCCCCAGTTTTTGATGTAAAGTTCGATGATTCATTAGTTGTGTATAACACCCAGTGCACCATGCTATACGTGCCCTCCTTACTACCCATCACCAGCCTATCCCAATCCCCCATCCCCCTCCCCTCTGAAGCCCTCAGTTTGTTTCCCAGAGTCCATAGTCTCTCATGGTTCATTCCCCCTTCTGTTTACCCCCCATTCCTTCTTCTCTTTATTCTCCTACTGATCTTCCTACTTCTTATGTTCCATAAATGAGTGAAACCATATGATAATTGTCTTTCTCTGCTTCACTTATTTTGCTTATCATTATCTCCTCCAGTCCTGTCCATGTTGCTGCAAATGTGAAATTGTTCTTTTGATGGCTGAGTAATATTCCATTGTATATATGGACCACATCTTCTTAATCCAGTCATCTGTTGAAGGGCATCTCAGCTCCTTCCACAATTTAGCTATTGTGGACAATGGTGCTATGAACATTGGGGTGCATATGGCCCTTCTCTTCACTGCATCTGTATCTTTGGGGTAAATACCCAGTAGTGCAATTGCTGGATCGTAGGGTAGCTCCCTAATTGCTGTAAGTTCTTTAATTCTGATTGCTTTGGACTTAAAGACAAGACTTTCAGTTCTTGTATTTCTCTGAACTCAAAGCATTCTTTCTTACTGCATATTTTTTCATGGTTTTTGTAAAGAACATGACCTGAACTGCATGGAATAAGATGAAGCAGCAGATGTGTGGGCAGCTATCTGGAGTTGCCGTGAAATAAGCAACTGGATGCAACAATGTGTTGGCATTTTGAAGAGCGGGGCTCCTTCCTGACTTCTGTTGCTTAGCCTTGTTATCATTGGAATTGAAAAATCGGAAGCACAGCTGAACACTGTGTGTGCCTCTAAAATGCTCCTTCTTGTCAAGCCGTGTTTTCACAGGACCCCTTCCGTCAGAGCAAGACCTCTCAGGATGTGGATCCTGCTGGAGTCAGCATCCCACAGCACGTCTCCACCTCACCATCATCCAGACGAGGAGGGGAGTCCCAGTCTGTGAGCAGCAGGACCCACTCTTGGCCCCGTCCCCTGCAGATCAGACCTGCTCAAGTATCACTTGACAGTCAGGGGTAACTGAAAATTGGACCTCTTGTTTTGCAATCCCTGCCGTTTTGTTGGAGATTAACTGAGGTGTCAGTTTCTTGGTGATAGCAGGGGTGATTTGGAGGACAGCTTGAGAACCATGAAAGGAACCATTGTTCAAAATCTGAGTAAGCAACAACTGCCATTTTCCTCCTCTGCAGACCTATCTTCTTTTAAACATACAAGGTTGCCTGGATTCCTATGGGGACTTCAAGAACAGAGCAGGCCATGTTGGGCAGTGTGCATTGGGGTGGGGGTGGGTTTACATTTGCAGTCTCATCAGCAGATCCCAGTTAAGTGTTAAGAGTGTTAAGAGTTGTTCTGGAGACAAAGCCCTCTGGCGACTGGAAGAGGACTCAGGTCTTTCTGTTTCAGTCCCTCTTGGTTTGATTAGACCCAGACTCTTGCAGTCAAATTGCATATTTGTAAACTCTAAATTTTTATTTACTCTCATTCTGAGAGTGCTCTTAAGGCCCCTGGGGCAAGGGGATGAGGGGAGGGGTACTTCCTAAAAGGCAGGGATGAGGGTCTGCTCCATGGGACGGGAAAGCTAAATCCACCAGGCTCCCCTAGAAGGGTGAGGAAGAGGGCATGAGGTTTCCACTGCATTTCAGAACAGGCAGAACAAAGCCAAAGTAGCCCCAAACATTCTCTTCCTTTCCCCTAGATTTCTGTCTTCTTAAAAACAACCAAGTCTTAATTATCCCTGGAAATAAAAATCAGGCCTGTTCCTATCATATCTGGGGCCTGGGACAAGTGCTCAAAGAGATGCTCTCATGCCAGTTTATGAAATCAGGTGAATAAACTACCAAATAGAGTAGGTCCCATCCTCTTGCTTTTGTCTCACCCTGACAATTGTGTCTTCTCGATGACAGGAAGGCTAGGTCTGCCTCCTGCCCTGCCCACCCCATTCTTTATCTTCTACCCTTGAGGGGCTTGAGGACATGTGTGTGGACATCACAGCCCCATCCACTACGATGGCAAAAATTAAAAAGACCAACAGCATAAAGTGTTGTCAATGATGTGAAGCCGCTGAAACACTCATACCAGCTGGTAGGGGTGCAAAATGGCACAGCTGCTTTGGAAGTCAGTGGCAATGTCTAATGAAGTTAAATGTGCACTTGCCATATGACCCAGCAGTCCACACGTAGGGGTTTACTCAAGGAAAATGAAAATTTATGAGCACACAAAAACCTGTATGTGAATGTACGTGGCAGCTTTTATCACGCATGATAGCCGAAAAACTAGATACAACCCAAATGTCCTTCCTCGGGTAAACGGGTAAACAAACTTGGGTACATCCAGACAGTGGGACACTACTCAGCAACAGAAAGGGACGGACTACTGATACACGCATCAACATGCATGTAGCTCAAATGGATCATGCTGGGTGAAGGAAGGCAGAGTCACAAGCTATAGAGCGTGCGATTCCATTTATATGACGATCTGGGAAAGGCAGAACTATAGGGCAGAGAACAAGTTGGTGCTGAGCAGCAGTTAGGTAAGAGTTTTCTGGGCGATGGAACTGTTGTTTTATCTTGACTGTGGTGGTGGGTATATGACTAGGCACTTGTCAAATACACGGAATTGTATGCCACAAAGAGTGAATTTTCCTGTATGTTAATTAAAAATATTAAAATATGCATCTAAAAGAAAATTCAGTCATGGTGTCAAAAGAATTAGAAATACATAAAAATTAATAAATTTGTGTGGCACCATAGAGCACAACCCCGGCCGCTCTCCCAGAGCTCTCTCCACCTCCCATTAGGTCCAAGGCCATTGTTGCCCCATCTCGTGGAGCTGAGCTGCAGAGGGTAAGTGGGTCCAAGGCCACCCAGTGGGTTCCAGGTGGACTTGGGGTGGGGCTCTGAGTCTCCCTGTTTCCAACTCAGTGCTCTTTTTACCACATTTGATGACAGACCAGATGCGTTCCTGAGTTGGGTGGAGAACAGGCTGGATGGGCGCCATCCTCTGCTGGTGAACCTGGAGGAGGAAGCTGGGAAAGCTCCACGCACTTGTGAACCAAATCACCTCTGTGAGCCCCCCAAACTCTGGTTTAATCACTTTGATGAATAAAATAGGAAAGAGCGATTTTTCCCCCCACAGGAAGGGAAGTGGAGGTCGTCTTCTGTGTTCCTTTATCCCAGGATGCTGTATTCTATCCACCACATCAGAGTTGAACTTCCGTAAAGTTGCCATCTTCCGTCCACTGAGAAAAGACTCTGGCGTCTCTGCTGATTCTAGCGTGCTAGGCCCTAGAAAGCACCACAGTTCCCAGGGCGCCTGGGTGGCTCAGTCGGTTACACATCTGCTTTCGGCTCAGGTCATGATCTCAGGGTCCTGGGATCAAGTCCCACATCGGGCTTCCTGCTTAGTGGGGAGTCTGCTTTTCCCTCTCGCTCTGCCTCTGTCTTTCTCTCCCAAGTAAATAAATAAAATCTTAAAAAAAAAAAGAAAGCACCACAGTTCCCATGTCTCTCAGTCGAGTAGAATTCTGTTGATGGGTCTCCCAAGTTTGCCGCCACATCAATGTTGTATCTCTGTGAACTCGTGTCCGGATTTCAGCAGCTGATGAGCCCTCTAGAAGCGGGGCAGGCTGTGTGTGAATGGAGAGAGTGGACACCAGGCAGGGCGTGTTGCTCACTCAGTAGCGACCACCTTCGCCACCCATCCAGCAGAGGTTCCTGCCTGACCAGTCAGAGCTCCACCTGCCCCACATCCCACCTGGGGACCCACAAGCAACTTGACTCAACAGGCCTATAATTGAGCTGTGTTCCCCACCCATCTCCAAATGAGTCCTCCAGTTTCTGTCTTCAGGAGTGTTAGTTGCACACCCCACTGGCTGAGCCAAAGCCTGGGCGCCATCCTGCCCTCTGTGCCTCCTCCCCCTCTACAGTCACCACTGTGTCCCCAACAAGGTGAGCTCTGATGGCCCCCTTGTTCTGTCTGCTTTCGTCACTGCTCCACAGAGCTAAATGGATGGCAGTTATGGCCATGTTACCGCGGAGGCGCAGGAAACAAGTAAGGTCTCTCCAAAACCCCGTGTTGGGGAGGTGGGTGGCTGAATTGAAAATCTGGGTCTCATCGCTCTGTATCTTTCTTTTGTGATACTCTGTTTGCCATCCCCTCTTCTGCAGACCTTTGGGAAGGCCTCTGAAGTGCTCTGCAGACATTCCCTCTCACCCACTCTGATCTGTGGTCCACACCTGGAGAATCTGTTTATCCACCTCCCCTGGTAATAACCTGCAAAGCTTTATGTTGCTCTTGGGATAAAATCCAAAACTGACTGCTTGACGGTGCCAGATCCTAACCGATATGACTCTGCTTGCCTGCTTTATAAGCATCTCTCCCTCTCTTTTACTCTCCACTCAGTCCAGGCCTCAGGGCCTTTGCATATGCTGCTTCTTCTCCATGGATTGAGTTTCTTACTCTATTCTGTAGAATGGGCCCAGACTTGTCCATTCTATAGATACCCCTTATGTTCTCATACTAGCACCCAACCAGACGAGGTCAGGACAATCTCTTATTGCTTCCTTAACCTCTGTTTTTGTTTTCCTTTATAGCCCGATTATACATCCAATATGTTCTTTAATGCTGGTCTCTCTCTAGATTATAAGCTCCATGTGGGCAGGGATGGAGTCTTCCTTCTCATCACTGAAACCCCAGCTTTGAGCAGAATGCTTGGCACAAACTCAGTGCTCAGTAAATATTTACCGAGTGAATGGAGAATCCCAGATCCTTAGAAGCCCCCACAATCCCTTCACTTTATAGATAAAGGTCCCCCAAGTCCTGGTGGCAGAGCCAGAAAGAGATGTCCTCATCTCCTGACCCCTATCTTCTCAAGTGCCTCTCTTTCTCCTCTGCTGCCTTCAAGAATAGAATTCTGCTGAGCGAGGAAAAACTGCAGCCTTGAGGGCTGGAAGCAAGAAGAAGGGAGCCTCCAGCCATCTCAAGAGCTAGCCTCACACTACATACTGTACCATCTACTATACTACGTACTATACCAGATTCCGGTTTCCCAGGAGCCCAGAGGGAGGAATTCTAGAAATGCATAATCACAGTCTCGGACTCCACACAAAACAGAAGGCGGGCAGGGTGGAATTCTGAATTCAGGAGGAAGAATGGAGCTCCAGAGAAGTCCAGAGACCTCCAGAGACAGAGCCCCCAGGGAGACACCCTGGTGTCCATAAATGCAGCACTGTGGGCATCGTTGGTTGTGGATTCACACGGACTCATCCGCCCCGGACTGTGGCTCTTCTGGCTGGCTGCTCAACTGAGCCGGATGAGGCCACAGCACAGAGCAAAGGCAGCCAGCTTCAAAATCACTTCACGAACCTGGGCTCTACGCAGCGATATAAACCGATGACCACATTCAGGCAGAATGGCTGAAGCAGGCCCAGGCCCAGCCGGGGCTCCAGGTGGGAGGAACCGTGTTTTACAATTTGACTGGAAGAGGGACAAGGTCAATGGCCAGAGAGCCTGTGCAGTGGAGGACACTGCTGTGGTATCTTTAGAAAAATACAACCTGCCACTTTGGTCATGGCCGATGAGACCCCGCAGGCCGGATGTCTGAACCCTTTGGAGAAAGCTGAGAAGCTGGCAGCTGCCCATCGGGGAACAAGCCAGGCCCACTTGCCCAGCCAGGCCGGTGGGCTGTGGTGCGGTGGGAATGCACCTGGGGGTCGTTCTAGATCTGGGGTCAGGAGACCAGCAAGAGTTGTGACACTTGCCAACCACTGACTCTCCTGGGGCCTCGGATTCTCATCTGCAGCTGGAGACAAGACCACATGGAGATCCCTGTGGGGACATGCAGTGCGTTGGAATTGCTCATGCAGACACGGCCACCGACTCCTCGAACAGCCACCAGCGGTAGCTCCCAAGCCACTGACCTGAGCGAGGATTGAAGAAGGGTGTGGAGCGCTTCCCACGCTGCTGCTGCTGACCAACAAAAGACCTGCTTTCAAAGCCTGGGGTGCGTGTGAGCGGGAGAGGCAGGCGAAGGTGGGGGGCCGCGGGGGCCGGAGGCCGGGCCGAGCGGTTAGGCTAATGTGCAAAGCAGAAGAGCGGGCTGGGCCGTGTGCTGTGAGGTGTTAATGATTTCCTCAACTGCCGGGGGGCAAACAGAGGAGCCCGAAGGCTGGCCTCGCAGATAAATGGCTTGGCGTGGTGTTAAGTCCTGTATTTAACAGGCTGATTAATGGGCCGGAGGAGAGTGACTGGGACTAATGAAATGTGCAGGTGGCTATTGGCGGGTCGGGGGCCGCTAACCCAGCGGTGGACATCAGGAAAGAAACTAGCAAGCAGGCAGTCCTGCATGTGACAGTCCCCTCCTCCATCTGGATACGAGGAAACCGCTAATTCATTCGAGGAGACTCATGAGCACCCGCGACGCGCCGTGCTTCCCGGAAGACCGGCGCAGCACGGGGTGGCTGGAGAGGGTCCCAGACTTCCAGAAGATTACACGCTGGTGAGCTCAGACTGAAAACAGTGGAAAAACTGCCCTGCAATGACAAAGGCTTTTCCCGAAGATGTCAAAGAATTTCAGAGACCACCACAACCCTGCCCTTGGGGAGGAGAGCCCCGTGCTCCAGTCCACGCGTGTCCTGAAGGTCCTGATGATTGAGCCCAGAGCAGCGCAAGCCTCCTCACCTCTGGCAGAGCGTCCCTGGGCTCTCCGTCCAATGTGCTCTGGGTCCCAGATCTCTGGCCTCAGGGCCTCTTGGAACTTCCGAGCCCCCACTCGCAGCCCAGTTGGCCACCAAAGTCTTTGTCACTTTCCTTCTGCACTCTTGTGACCCCTGTCCTCGCTTCCTCCCGCCACCACCTAGTGGGGGCTCCAGGCTCCTCCCTCAACAAGGAAATTGCCTTCTTGTTGGCCTCTCTGCCTCCCGAAGCTCCCCCAGGTGCAGCGCTGCTCACCCCTGCTCAGCGGCAGCACTCAGTGGCTCCCCAGCTTCCCAGCCTCCGAGTCCCACCACCTGGCATTGGCTACCTTCCATGCTCTGGCACAGACCCTGAGCTCACCAGCTTCTCAGGCGTGCAGACCATCCCCTGTTCTTACCCTGTTATCCATTGGCACCTCCACCACGCGGTCGTCTCTACCCACAGACCTTCTCCAGTTACGAGCGCCCGCTTCCTTCAGCACTGGGTTCAAGCCGACCCTCCCTCGTGCACGTCCGAGGCTCACAGCCGATGTCCCGGCTCAGCCTAAGTTAAGCGAGGGACAGGAATGCCAGCAAGAGCTCTCAGATAGTGGCCCCTGGGAGCCAGGGAGGAGATCAGAACTGACAGCTCCAGGCTTGTTTGCCCCGATCCCACAGACACAGCCTGGCCCAGGGAGCCTGTTCTGCAGCTATCTCTCGGAGAGAAGGGAGGAGCGTGCCTGCTCTTGACACTCTCAGTGAACTAAGAGTGCCTGTGACCGGAGCTTCCCACATCCCAGACCTGGTCCATTCACGTTCCACGTCCACAGGATGATCCGGCATCGCAGGGATTGTGGGTGCCCTGTGAGGCTGGCACAGGGTCTATGCTCACAACCATCACATTGGCGTTGAGGGGCGTGAAATGCTCGGGGGGAACTGGCAGGCCTGGACTCTGGCACCATGTGCCCTGGGGAACCACTGATGCCGGTGCCCCAGCGACTTGTGTTGACACATGTCTCCCACTGGACTCTGAGCTCCCCAGCACAGGATCAGCCTGTCTTTGAGGGAGTCTGCAGATGGGGGCCCGGAGGCCATCTGCCTTGTGCCCTGCCTGCCTCCGGGGGGGGGGGTGCCCAGGCCGGGAACTCCTGGGTGCTCCCTCCTGCCAGCTGTCCTAGTGCAATTCCACGTTACGCACCTGCTGTGCTCAGAGCTGTGGCGTGCCCAGATGGTGACGGCGCTCCCTGACCCTGAGGAGCTGGGAGCTGAGCCAAGCCAACACGGGGGTGTCAGGGGCGTAATGAATGCCTTGGGGACCCACAGGCCACCCTGCTTGATGTCTGCGGAGTGTTCCGAGTGCTCCTCCAAGGCCATGCTCTAAAAGGTCGGGGGAGGTCTCGACCAGGTTCTGCTCTGCTCGGTCGGCTGGCCTGGCAGAGGCAGGTTGTAAATCAAAGATTGAAGTTGTTTCTCTTCGGTGGGTGCCTCTGAGCCAAACGCCATCCCAGTCCCGCCCCTTTGCGGGCTCTAGCTCTATCTGTCGGCGCCTGTCTCTCCATCTGCAGGTAGAGCTGGTATTCCAGGGTCTAAGCGGGTTCCAGGATCACCAGACGTGGAAAACGCTCGTGAAGCAGCATCCTGGGCACCACCAGGTCAGGAGCAGCCCAGGGCCGAAGTTAGAATGGCCGAAGGCTGGAGCGTGGACCGTGCAGCCCTGGGGTGTCTGGAGTTTGGTGACACTGTCCCGAGGGAGGGGGCAGTAATGGGTTCTTAATGAGAATCCCCTGTAAGAATGTCCTGGTCGCTGTTCATGGCCTCTCCAAGTGGGACTGTCATTATTTTTACCTCTGGAACATACCCCGCTTCCACAGGTTGTCTTCGGTTAAGTCTTTAAAATGATGCTGCAAACAAAGAAAAGGGGCCAACGACCTGAAGGGGAAGTGAAGGCATCCTGCCTAGCAGTGTTCCTGGACGGAAGAGCTGGCTCCGCGTCATGGCGTGACCTCCTGTGCTCCCGCAGACCCCCACCAGGCCGCTGTCTGGTTGACATGTGGACATCTGCCGTGCCCCGTAAAGCCGTTGCCAGTCACCCAGACGTCACTCTGTAAATCTGCACGACAGCTCGGTGAGCAGGGAGGGGCCGGCAGCTTTATGAGGTGACATCTCAGTGATTAATGGGGCTGTGGGCTGCATAGGAGGGAACAGGGTGGGGAGGACAGGAGAGCAAATATGCATGCGAGTGCATGCACTCATACACATGCACTCATACACACATGCACTCACACACATGCACTCACACATGCACTCACACACGCATGCACTCACACGCATGCACTCACACGCATGCACTCACACATGCATGCACTCACACGCATGCACTTACATGCATGCACTCACACATGCACTCACACACGCATGCACTCACACCCATACACACATGCACTCACACACGTGTGCACACACATATACTGATGCACACATGCATGCACTCATACACACATGCACTCACACACGCATGTACTCACACACATGCACTCACACATGCATGTGCCCATACATGCATGCACCCACACACATGCACTCATGCACGCATGCATGCTCTCACACACACATGCACACACGTGCACACACAGGATTCCAGGCCTTGCCTGATTTTGCAAGGACACTGGCTGCATTTCCTTTCAGAATTTACTTCAAGCCTGCACCTACCTCCCACTGCAACGTAAAATCAAACAACGGGAAAACAACTGGCGAGCAGACATCTGCCTTGTGTAGATGAGACGCATGCAGGATATGCTTTTTCCACCTTGGAATCATATTTTAGATATTTGAACACTGAATGGATGTATTTAGAAAAAAAAAATCTGTTAGCCGCTGTCCATAACAGGAAGGCAGAGAAAAATGAGAGGCAGTGACACTTACTGAGCACCTACTGTATGCCAGAGCCCCCCCCCCCCGCCCATTGTCTATACTTGTCTTCTCATTTACTGCTGAGGGGCACTGATTTCCACATTCTCCAAGCGAAGAAAATGAGGTTTAATTAAGTGTCCAAACTGATATAAAAGGACAGTGGCAGGGCTGGGGGCCAAACCACGGTTGCTAATGCCAGCATCTGGGCTTGGTCTAATACATCCCCCTGCATATAACATGTGTTCATTAAACTGAGAGCAAAATATGGCTGCATGCCCAACAAATCCCTTCAGAACTTAATCAGCATTTACTAAGGATATGAATTATGCATGACAGTACAACTCTTTAAAACCCTTCCCTTGGCGACTTGTAATTTTACTTAGAGGTGCTGTTAATTTATGGTATCAATTTAGCTTCTTCAATTTTTATAGCTTCCAGCCTTGAAACTGGGGGACCTCCAGTTCCAGCTCCTTCACAGGCCCCAACCCAAGGCTGTACATCAAAGCTGTCCCTCAGATGCCTGTTAATCAAACAATGGGGAGATGAGACATAAGTGAGAGAAATGATTTTTATTTAAATTTGTACGCCTGACAAATTCAAGGTCATGTTGAAATGCACTAATTTGTGAAATCAAGGACCATCACCAACGTCATGGCTAGTGAGGTCAGTGGGCTCAGTGGCATCCAGCACCCCAGAAGCTGGGACTCACCTGTCTGCTCACAGGGAGCAGCCATTCTCCGACGGCCTGATATTCAAGCACTATGTTGACGCCACTGTCTGCAAGAGAAGAGGTGCTGGTAGGAAGGAGGGTTACATCAAGTGCTTCCCCTGAGGACAGTAGGGGGGTAAAGAGCTGGAGGTGAGGGCACAGTTAGGGAGCTGTTGCAGACCTTCCCCCAACAGCAGAATAGGCTGTGCCAGCAGAGATAGAGAAACAGTGGGACAGATAGGTAGGGTTAAAGTCAATGTGATCCCAGCTCCGGCTGTATGCCAGGGGCAAGGAAAAGTCAGTGATTCTCGGGTTTCCAGCTTGGTTAGCAAGGTGCACAAATGGTGAAATCTTTCTTGAAGAGAAGGAAAAACGAGGAAAGAGAATGTTGTCACAGAAACCAAAGAGAGACGTGTGTTCAGAATGGAAAGATGGTCTGCAGTGCCAGTCTGTGTCTAGGAGTCAAGCTTCAAAATACTGGAACACAGAAGCAGGGATTCTTCTGTTTCCTACCATGTCTGGAGAAATCCCCACTATGGAATGCCCAAAACATTGGATAACATATCAAAAGAAAACAGCTTTTTGTATGCATGGCTGGGTTAGGGGAAGAAAAAGAGGATGTTGTCAGAGCTTGAAACAAGTACAGAACTGGAGTAGAGCAACTGCTGGAGATGGTCCTTTCCTGGGGATATCTGCCTATCCGTGGTGGCTTATGGCCTGGATTTGACAAACCACTTGCCAAGAGCCAGAGCACATACCTGGAGGCTTGAGCCAAGCTGGGAGTCAAATCAGAAAATCTTGACCCGGAACCCATTAAGTGTGCCTCTTCAATCAGTAAGACTTGGTGGGAAACAAAACAACATGCCCCGCTGAAGAGATGGTCTTACTCTGGATGGATCTGAGGAAAGGAAAAGTATCGTCAAAGAATTCCTAATTTAAAACCCATACTCACAGGGGCGCCTGGGTGACATAGCAGTTAAGTGTCTGCCTTCAGCTCAGGGCGTGATCCTGGCGTTATGGGATCGAGCCCCACATCAGGCTTCTCCGCTATGAGCCTGCTTCTTCCTCTCCCACTCCCCCTGCTTGTGTTCCCTCTCTCGCTGGCTGTCTCTATCTCTGTCAAATAAATAAATAAAATCTTTAAAAAAAAAATAAAACCCATACTCACAAGAGTTTGCGATGGAATTCACACTATGATACTCCTTGTGTGGGGAGAAAAGAGCCAACATTTACTTTAAATAAGTCTCAGGTAGATCAATTCCCCAGGTATCTAGAATATGCAAGTTTGGGGAAATGAACTTTAACCCCAGGCCTTAACAGGGAAAATTCTATGGAACATGAATCTGCTATCAAATAATACAATTTGCACAAAGAAACTAGCCACCAAGAATAAGTACGATCCACAAAGATCGAAGATGTCACAAATATCAGATGCTAGAACATAACATACATTTATTTTTATCTGTTTCAAGAAGTAAAAGACAATTTTGAAAGTATTATGGCAAGAAGTTATCAAAGAAATAAACAAGTAGATACAAAACAAAACCAATAAAACCACTAAATACATAAATAGAGCTGAAATCACAAGCTCAATAGATGGGGGAAACAACAGATCAAACACAGCTAAAGAGAGACTAAGTGAATTAGAAAATCGATCTGAATAATTTCCATAGAATGTAAAATCTGAAAGAGGTGGAAATTATGAACAAGAAAGAGAGACAGAAGATGGAGAGAATGGGGAGTGGGCCACATTGAAGAGATAATCGCAGGGAGTTTTCCATAGCTGTTGAAGGCCCTAATAGTCAGGTTAAGAAACTCTAGTGAACACCAAGCACAGTAAAAGGAAAACCACTGTAGCAGCATTCTAGTAGGCTGAGGGATGCCAGAGACAAGGGGAACATCTGAAAATGGAGAGAGCAGATCACCTCAAGAGCAACAGTTTGACAGTTGACATTCTAACAAAAGAAACCAAAAGACAGTGAAATAACACGTTCAGAATATTTAAAGAAAATAATCCCCAATGAAAATTCTGTGCCCAGAGCATCTTCCAAGAATGACTGGTGCTTAAAAATTCCTCAGACTAACAAAAATGGAGAGAATTCACAACAGATGGACTCTTTTGAAGGTAATTCTAAAGGACATGCTTCAAGAAGAATAGCTCCAGAAGGAGGCCTGAGATTCACGAAAGAATGTTAAGTGTATGGGTAAGTCTGAACACTGATCATTAAAAAAAAAATAATGTGTAGTCTCTGGGATGAAAGAAAAACAGGATAGCAGTAAATTAATGAAACCAATAGCATACACAATGGGAAGGAGATGATGAGAGTTGAAGCATTCTCGAGTCTTTTTTTTTTTTTAAGAAAGAAAAGTAAAGGTAACTGTCTTTAGAATTTAAGTTTAAGCAATTTGGGAAAGAAAGGATAGTAAAAGGCAAATACCCAAAGGAAAGCTGTTATAAGTATATTAATATTAAACCAGGTAAAGGCTAAAGCAAAGATCTTTACTAGAAATAAAGGAGGTCAATATATACTGATAAAATGTTCAAGTTAGCATGGAAACACGGTAATTTTAGTCATGTGTGACCTAATAATATAGCTTTAAAATGTACAAAATGAAAATTGGAAGAACTAAGAAAAATTGACAAAAATCACCAACTTAATGGATAATTTAACATACTGCTCCTAGTAATCAATAGGCGAAGAGGAGAACTCTCAGAAAGGGTAGGCGAGATTGAGCCAATGTAATGAAAGTTCTAGGTTCAATGGGCACACATAAAACAAGGCACCAACAACTGGAGAGTGCTCATTCTTTCAAAAGCACATGGGGCATTTCCACATTGACCACGTATTAAGCCCACAGCAAGTCTCAATAAAGTTCAGAGAATTCATATCCCATAAACTGTGTTGTTGAACCATGGTAAGATGTAAATCGACAACAAAAAGATAATATATGTGTGACCCTGTCACTAATTCTAAGCCAGACTTGCTGATAGACTGACTCAGCACAGACGAGGAGTTGGGATCTACCATCACTTCTCTTGATAGACTAGAGACGACCCTTGTCTCCAGTCTAGAATGGTTGTTCTCCAGACCTCTTCTCATTGCAGAAGCTCTCCCCACCATCCTCCTGCTGAGAGAGGTCTTCTTCATGTCCTACATCCATTCAAGCATCTATCAAAGTTTTCAAAATTAAAGATTCTTCCGTGTCTTCTTCTTGTTCTTTTATGACTCACAGGCAGGTCTCCCTGGGCACAAGAGTTTGGTGGTTAAGCCACCCAATAGCCTGGGGCAGTGTGGCCCTCCCCACTGTTTCCTGAAGGTACCCCAGCCTGGAAGGCTCAGCAGGATGTCCCAAGGCACTCATGAGGTGCCTCTTTAAGAGGAATTCCTCACAGGCTCCCGCCACACGCTCCCCTCAGGAAACCACCACATTCCATCTCCATCCTGGCTTTGAGGCAAGACGACTCCCTGGCAGGTCTTCCTGCTGCCAAACTACAGTTTCTAAGCTAATTTATTAGAGCTGCGTGGAGTTGAATTCTGCCTGAGCACAAAGTGCATGACTGCAGTAACCCATCCTGCAACATCTGTTGAAACAAAAGAAAGGATTTCCACATCCTCTGCCATGGGTGTAGACCGCATCTTCCCGCTCTATGGGAGGGAAGGAGAGGGGTCCCGTATGCCCATGAAACATCCCCTGTTCCATTGCATTTTGATTCATTTACTGGTTGCATTTCAAATATTATAAGCATGTATATATTCTGATGTGTATTAATCAGGATTCTCCACAGGAACGGGAACAATAGGCTACACAGATACATTCGAGATTTACTATGGGAATTGGTATTATGTGATCACGGAGGCTGGGAAGACCCATGACATGCTGTCTACAGGCGAGAGAACAAGAAAGCTGGTGGTGTCATTCAGTCCAAGTGCAAAGGCCTAAGAACTGGCAGGGGGCCGGCCAAGGGAGGCGCTGGTGCAGGTCCCAGAGTCTGAAGGCCTGGGAACTGGGAGCTCCCATGCTCTCCCATGTCCATGGCAGGAGAAGACAGAAGTCCCAGCTCAGGAAGGGAGAAAGGGTTTGCCCTTCCTCTGCTTTTTTGTTCTATTTGGGCCCTCCGTGGTTTGGATGCTGCCCGCCTGCACTGAGGAGGGTAGAGCTGCCTTCCTCAGTCTACGGACTCAACTGTTAATCTCTTTCAGAAACACTCTCAGGGGCACACCCAGAAATCATGTTGTGTCAGCTCTCTGGGCTTCCCTCAGCCAAGCTGACACGTAAGATTAATTGTCGCATGGTGGTTCATTCTTTTAACATTTGCCGAGGGCCTGTCAATTCCTGGCTCTGGGATGATGAAGATGTGAACACAGGCCTCCTTTTTCTTGAGTTTCTGAAGAGCTCACGCTCACAGAACACAGGGTTGGGGGAGAGAGATAGAGGCGGACCAGTTAGCACTGGGAAGCGCCGTCCCAGGGGCTGGTGCCCAGGGCCAGGGAAGCACAGGCTCGGAAGATTAGCCTCATGTGGTGTGTGTGTGTGCGCGTGCCACATGTGCACACGCACGTGCCACCCGGGCGCTGTTACGGACTCTGCAGACACAGCGGCATCCATGTCAGGTCCTGCAGGGTGACAAGCCGTCTTCTAGGCAGCAAAGAAGGAAAGAACGAAGGGGAAAGATGAAAGCCTGATTTCAACACCAATACGTATTTTAAACCCTTTATTCCTCGACAGGGGACCAGCAGTGACATCAGTGTTGATTAAGCAGGGGTCTACAGGAAGTCTTCTCGAGCAGAATTTAAAAACGTTGCCCTCATACTGTGATTCAACTGAGGGCCGACTTAGAACCGACAGAGTCACGGGGCGTCAGCACCAAGTCTGCACGTGGGGTCCTGGTGGAGAGGATAAAGAGAAGAACAGAGGCAGCCCGTGAACAACGGGGAGAGCCAGCGGATTCCACAGTTCAGTGAGAACAGTGGAGACGAGCAGCTTTTCACGAGGGACACAGGCAGACACGGGGGCGTGCAGACTCACAGGAAAGGCCACACCACTTGGTGTCACATCGTCTCTGGAGGAGGCAGATGGCTTCCTGCCAAATAACCGTCCATTCGTTAACCCGATGCTGAAATGGGATCTCAGTGGTTTTTATTTTATTCATTCTTATTATGCAGGTTTCTTTTCCTTTTTGTCCTATAAGACCTATGATTAAGGGTCACTACTTTGGTTTCTGTTTATGCATATTCAAGTGACATTGTAATAAAACCATCCAAGGAAATGCTGGGCATCCATAAAAATGGTTTTTCCTTAAACAAATCCATATAGTCTTCAAGTTTGAGAAACACTGATCATTTAATTTTTCTTTTAAAAAATAATTGCTTCTATCTACCATAAGACGAATATACCATAACATTTTGCTTTTTTTTTCTTAGTTTTTTTTTTTCAGTGTTTAAACCTCTGCTTTTCATTATCAAAGAAGCCAGGCTGTTCTCTCCTCAGATCCACACTGTAAAATAAAGAACATGGCATTCCATTACATTCGGTTTCATAAAAGGCCGAAGTACAGTTTCTTAAAAAGATGATGAAAAATGTGAAAACATCAATGAATTTTTATCAGAGAAATTTCCTTCACCTCCAGAAAAGACTGGAATTAATTTATGGAGACCTGGAAGAAGAAACAGAGACCGAACTGGCCAAGTTCTTTTTCAACTAGTAACACTAAAAACTCTTAAAGGCAACTTTTCTCGCAGCTCTCACACTGACACAGTGACCCCCTCGGTCCATATGGGACTTCTGGCTGCAGACAAATCACAGAGCTGTTGGGGGAATGACAACTTGTGTTGGGTGCGTTTAAAAGCCGGCTAGCCCTGTGTATCGAGCAGGTTTCACTTAAAGTCATTGTAGCTTTTCAAAAGGAGATTGTGTCCCTTTGAAATTCTCTTACAGAAGAAATTCCATCTCTGCTTTTTATTATCCGATTGCATTAACTCTTATATTAGGATAAAAAGAAACATATTTGGTTCTTTAAACAATAGAAAAGGGAAATGTTCCTCTCACCAGCCTTTTCTTTTTTGGGGAATTCTAATGCGTTCATATCCTCAAAGGCATTTTCATTCTTTGTGGGAAGACCTGAGGGCCAGTTAATATTAGCCCCTTGGAAATAGCATGAGTCTTCCTTCCCATGCTTTACAAACCACACACACTCTTTTAGTTTTATCTTAATAAAGACAGAAATGCCATTTAAGAAGCTTGGGATCCAGCTGGACAGAGGCAGTGTTGAGGCAGCTCTGTGTAGAATTATCTGGAAGGAGCGATTGAGTAGTCCAGGAGACCGGCTCCCCCAGCCTGTGAGAGTCTAACCGGGAACCGAAAAGCCTTCTGCTGTCACGATGCCCCCGTGATGGCCACTGCGGGCGTGTGGGTTACGCAGTGCAGAAGCATCATTCTGTTTTGACTTTGGGGTAGGAAGTTCTTACAAAGTCAATCCTGAATTCCCCGAGTGGGGGCTGAAGACTTCAGCATGGGGACTGGATTACTGTTACAAGAATAACCAGGCACTTTTTGAATTAGATAGCTCATTTTGAGTGGGAAGCCCAGAGAATGACTGAAGAATCATAGATGGTTTCAATATTATTCTCAAGTCACTGTTTTACTGGCAGTAACATACTCTCTCTTGTTTTCAAGTCTGCAGGTTTCTGTGTGTTTCATGTCTTCTGATCATGGTTTCATTTATCTTTAGAGTTTCTAGAAATGCTTATATGAACATCCCAAGTGCAAGCTAAGCCATTATCAACGTATTCTCTTGCCTAGTATATTGTTTATTAAAAAATATGTAAAATGTAAGTTCTGTCTTATTTTTGAGAAACTCTGTTAGCATGATTGTAAGAAGAAGCATCAGCGTTCCAGGCCCTTTACCGAAGAGCCCCAGGATGGGATCCTTGCACTGGATTGAAAGGTGCCAATGGAAGTTTCATTCCTGATCAGTTGAGCTGTGGAGACTTAGCAGGCAATGAACCTCACTTATTCCGTAGCTTACAATCCACGTATCAGCGAGAGTTCGTCATTGTTCCCACCTGCCTTTGTACCAGAAAGCATGACAACAGCAAGTTCCACAACATGGGACAGCCGTGAGCTTCCGCAGCACCGACGCGGTCTTCACGCTGGTCCCTGTCATTCTCATCTCATCTATCACTCTCCTCTCTTGCTTCTTATGCCTACCAGTGCTAGCCAAGTAATTTATTGGCAAATCAGCAACAAATTTAAATTTTTATTATAGCGGTAGCTACATTTGATCCCATTTGCAAGACAGTACATAAAACGATATAACGCTGAGAACTGAAAAGTACTATATCTGAAATAAAAATTTCACTGGCTGGGCTTAATGGCAGATTGGAGTTGGCAGAATAAAGGTTGGTGAACTTCAGGCTAGATAAATAAGGAAGATTCCATCTGACGAGCGAAGAGTAAAAACAAAAGAACAAGCAGAGTTCGGTGGCCTGCGGCTGTAATAATTCTGTTTCCATTGCGTGCACACCACCTGCATTTCTACCATGCACAGCTCAGAGGCACACTTCTCTTTCTCCAGTGCCTGCGAGCTCCATCAGCCTGGGTCTTAGCGCTCTTGCATCCCCGACACCACACACAGCACATAGCACATATTCAGCACTCAATAAATACATAGTTAAGGAATGGATGGGTATTGTTTGCAGAATGACTTATAAGTGGGAAGCAATCCAAACTCCAAAGTAGGAAAGCAGTTAAATGATGTACATCTGTATGATGGAACAGACCACAAACACTAAAAATTTTCTATTTGAAGAATATTTAATGACGTGAGAAAATTCTCCTTGATACAGTATTAAACGGAGATAGGAAGATACAGAACTCTATATGCAACATGATCTTGCTTTTCCTTACAAATTGTATCTTTTCTTTCATTCACTCAACAGATGGTTATTCATGAGCATTATTGTTAAGCCTCACTGTTCTGGGGGCTAGCTGCACGTCCGTGTGTATATGCACGGATGCATGTGTGTGTGCACGTGTGTGCACATGTGTATGTGTGCGTGTGCACACGTGTGCGGGTACATGCATGTGTGCGTGTGTGTGCTGTGTGTATGTGCATGTGTGTGTGTATAAAACAAGCCATGTCCTAAGGGAGTTTTTACTCAAGACAGTGTAAACAGACAGAAAACAAAATAAATAAGTTGCGTATTTAATTAGGTGACAAGTTCTATGAGTCAAACAAGGAAGGGATATAAGTAATTACGGGGAAATTTTTAAATAAGATTATCAGGAGAATCATGCAAACACTGAACAAAGGCTTGAAAGAGGCGAGAGACCAAGCCATATGGATAACTGAGAGAAGACATTCCAGAAAAAGCAGGAAGTTTGAGGGCTCTGAGCCAAGAGACCGGTGTGTTTGAGGAGTAGCCAGGAGGCCGGTGTGGCTCAGCAAAGAGAACGAAGAGAGGGGTCCTGAGCGTCCGGCACACGTGGGACCTGCCAGGTCATTGCGAGGACTTTGGTTTTACTCTCAAGGAAGATACTTTAGAACAGAGAAGTGACATGATGTGACTTAAGTTTTGAAGGAATATTCTGGCTACTATGCTGAGAAAAGGCTGCGGGAGGGTGAGCCTGGGGCGTGTGTGTGTGTGTGTGTGTGTGTGTGTGTGTGTGTGTGTGTTCACCTGCCACGTGACTCTGGGCAAGGCCTGAGGTCCTGAACTGCAAGAGGAAACCTCAGCCTGCTCTCTGTGAAATGAGTCTTGGGGTTTACAGGGTTATTCTGAGAAAAGAATTTGAGCGAGCCCACTGTGAATTGGGGAACAGAATAAATCTTACGAGGTCCCAAATAATAGTTACCTAGGTAGTTGGGGGGGAGGTAGACTGGTATTTCTTGAAACATTATGAATTTTTCAGTTCTTCCTCTGAGACCAGGACCAGGTAGCAGAGGAGAGGGTAGTTGGGGGTGATTCTGAGTGACCCCATCTTAGGACCCGAGCCACAGTCATATATGGGAAGTGGCTGAGAGAACTTGCTAGAGTCCATGCTGTGTGCCACTGCCAGTGCAGCACCCCTGTGCTCCCGTGGCAGGCTGTCTGGCGGCTGCTACAGAGGCTCACGGACCTTGCATACAGTGAGCGCTCCGTAGGCTGGTTTCCAAAGCTGTAGCCTGGTTGCGGGGGGGGGGGGGGGAGCGGGGGGTGTAGCATAAGGAAAAATCTAACTGTCCTGCGTATGGCTCCAATGGCTTGTTAATTGCATGCTGTGTCTTAGTCTACAGCAAATTGTATCGACTCTGGGGGTGCCTTGACCCAGGCTGCGCCCCGGGCTGGGGCGGTGGGGGGGTGCAGGGGTGCGGAGGGAAGGTGCCCAGATTTGGAAGGAGGCACAGTTCCGCCGTGGTGTGTTCACTTGGCTCCCCCCCTTGCAGGCCCTCCCCACTCCCGCTCCCCCCAGCGGCCTCGTTCCCATGAGCTCACAACGCATCATCTTCTCTTAGGGTTTGGAGAGTTCTTTCCTGTTAGAAACATGACGTCATCACTGGTGGTTTTTCCTTTGAGCTTCCTCACGGCACTCCTGAGAGGCAGACGATGAAACCCTTATTTTACAGACCCTGGGACGCTTGGCTCACCTTCTCCTATGGGGAGTCAGGGCGACTCCTGGCAGGGCTCCGGGGCTGTGCGGCTCCGGTCTCGGCCTTTCGCAGGGGCTCTGCGTTTCCTCTTCTCCTGCACAGTCGTGGGATGTGGTGCTGGGCTTGCAGGTGAATGTAACCGGGCCTGGGTCTCGGGTGACCCACTTCCTTCCCAGTGGGGACCCGGCGCGAGGCCTCCCACAGGGAAGAGCGGGGGGGGGGGGGGGAGGTTTGGGAGGGACAGGTATGGAGGGCGGAGCAAGCTGTCTAGGTGCCTGAGCGGGGTCCTGACTTTGGGAGGTTGCTGTGGGGATCCAAGGAGCCGATGTGTCACCGGCCCTGGCCCTGGGCCTGGCTTGCGGTGCGCGCTTTCTGCGGACCGGCCACTGGGGTGTTGCTGATTCGGAGGATTGGCTCATGAGGGACGCACATCGATGCCCTGCTTGCTGTGTCTGCGCCGGGTCCCTACTCGCAGAGATGACACCACCCACAGTCCCCTAGTTGGGACCTCTGCGTGTTCCCGGTTGCCCGGCTGCCGCCCTGCCCCGTGCTTCCGAAGTAGTAATGAGGAGGAGTCTGAGCTCCGGGTGCCCAGCAGGACCCCCGCGCCCCTTGCTCAACTCTCCTGCCTGAGCACCACCGTCTGGTCCGGAGAGTGTGTCCGCGGACGCTGCTCGCCCTCTCACTCCCTGGAGCGCGCCCCACTCTCACCGCCTCGCTGTGGCCGTCTCAGGTCCTCAGGTCCGGGCTGTGCCGCTGCTCCCACCGCACGTGCACGAGGCGCTCCTTGCGGCGCCCTCGGGGCTTCCTTCCCCAGCCTCCTACTCCAGCTCCTGGCTTGCTCTTGCTGTCTCTTAACTCTCACATGGTCGGTGTGTTTGTAGGTGCTCCTGCCCAAGACCTGGGCTCCCTTCTGTGTGGACGAACTGACATCATTGTGGACAAATCTGCCAGGATGAGCGCTCTGGGAGCTGAAGCCTCCCTGTGCACAGGCTCCCCAGCCCCCCGTTCTTTCGTTTTTGTTTCACCGCACCCGTAAGTACATCATCGGGGCATAACGGCCTCCATCTGCTCAGGAGATCTGACTGGGACACACTGTCCTTGTGTGGAGGCTGGTGGCCCCCACAGGCATGGCTCTAGGGCTGTAGAAGCCGGTCTCCCGGGAGCCGGGCTTGCGGAGATCCACGGCCTGCGTCTTGTGGCCGCGTATGACACACCTCTGTCCGCAAGTTGCCCCAATGAACCATTTCTTGTCAAGCTGGGCTTGTTGGTCTTTTTCTTTGTCTCTTTTAGGCCTTGGGGTGGTTCTGCACCGACCTCCCTTTCATGGAACACCTTCACCAGTCTCCTGTCCCCCAGCGATGCCACGTCACCCGGATTCTCATGGCCATTACCCAGCCTGGTCATTCCTGATACTTGCAGCCCCGCCTGGTCTCAGTGGCAAGGACCCGAGGTGCCACCCTCACCTGCTCCTTCCAGCTCACTCAGTAGGGCACTGGCTTTAGTGCTGGGGCCTGAGTTCCACTCCTCCCATCACCATTCATGGGTCCTTGCTGTCCCACGTCCTTGCCGTCACACTCCCCAGCCTTGATGCCACAGCCCGTCACCATCATTGCTGCCTCTCGTACCTCTCTTGCCCTTTGCCTCATTGCTGTCCTCACTAACAAAACCAACTGGCCATCACCCCTCATCTGGTCCAGCCACACAGGCACGTGTCCAGGGAAACCCAACAGGTTGACTGGCCTGTCTACAGTCACCCCCACCAATGTCTGGAGGGCCCTGAGGCTGCCCAGCAATGCTCCTCCATCCCTCTGGTCACTCCCTGCTCCTGGGCGATGACTTCACTCCTCACTACTTCCCTGGCTTCTCAGATACCACTACACCTTCCAGTCCTTCTGTCTCCACCAGCAGAGGCCAGAAGGCCTGGAATTTCCATGAGTCCTGCACAAGGCTCCCCTTTCCGGCCTCCACACACATTAGCAGGAATGAGGAGGGGGCCCACTGCTCATGCCTTCCTGCCCTTCACCCCTTTCATACACACGGTCCCAGCTTTGACCACTCCATCTACCCGGAAGCCACTTGGATGCTCTGTTCTCCTGTTTCCCCAACCATGCGAGAAGCCCAGGACCCATGCCACCTGCAGCTCTCCTTCCCACACAGCTCTGCAGGGGTGAAGCACGGCTCCCAGCACTCTCTGCCCCCTTGCCCTGTTTCACTTGCCTTCGTAGCACTTAGTCACTCTCACCTTGTGATTGTCTACCCTCTGGAATGGAAGGGCAAGGATTTTTGTCTATTTCATTTGTTTCCCCAGTTCTTAGGTCGGTGCTTGGCAGGAGTAGATGGTCATAACTCTGCAGTCATTGAGCAGCCGAATGCCCCCCCCCACCGATGTCTTTCTTCTTATTTCCTGGGAAAATGGAAGCAATCCGATGAGAGTTTCCACATGCCCCACACTCAACGATCACGTAACCACACCTGACTTCTCTCCTTCTGCGTTGAACATGATTCCATCTTATCTGCTTTGTTGGCTGATTTGCTGTAAGTCCACGTTGTTATTTTAGGGTTTATAGTACATACTGTAGCGTTCCGTGCTGTTCTGCCACTTTTCACATAGAGTAGAAGGATCTTAAGCAGTGGACTCCCGTTTCTCTTTTCCCGGGCTTTGTGCCATTGTTGCCCTGCATCTCACTTCTACATTTATTATAAACCCACAGTACGGTCTCAGTATTTGTAAAGACATGAAAATAAAAAACAGTATTTTCTATTTACCCACATTATGTTTGATACTCTATTCCTTTTGGCAGATATTTATTTCCATCTGGTATAATTTTCCTTCTGCCTGAAGGAACCATCAACATTTTGCATAGTTCAGAGCTGGTGAATTCTCTCAGCTTTCATATGTCTACAGAAATTTTGATTTCCCCTTTGTCTTCAAGAGATAGTTTTGCTGGGTATAGAAGTCTATGTTGAGAGTCTTTCTCCCTGTACTCTACTATGGATTATATAATCATACGTTGCTCTTCTCTCTCTCTCTCTCTCTCTCTCTCTGACTTGCATGTTTTTTTCTGACAAGAAGTCTATTATCATTCTTTTCCTTCTTCTCTGTATGCCACGTGTCTTCTCTCTCCAGCTGAGTTTGACTTCCTCTTTTCACTGGGTTTAAGTAATTTATAGTTTCTTCATGTTTCTAGGGGTTGCAATTCATTGAGTTCCTTGGATCTGCAGGCTTTTAGTTTTCATCAAATTTGGAAAAATTTTGCCCATTATTTCTTCAGATAATTTTCCTATCCCCCTTTCTCATTCCTCTCTTCTTGGAGGCCTCTGATTAAGTGTTTTTGGGGCTGCTTGAAGTTTTCTCCCAGCCCACTGATGCTCTGTTTATGTTCTCAGTCTTCCATCTCTGCTTCAGGTTACATAGTTTCTACTACTATGTCTTCAAGTTCCACTGATATTTCCTTCTGCGATGTCTAATCTGTCCTTTGTGCCACATAGTACATTATTCATCTCTGATACCACAGTTTTTATATCTAGAAGTTTAATTTTATCTTCTTTTTTTTTCCTTGTCTCCACTTTTGTGTCCAGTCTTTCCTGTAACTTCAAGAATATATGGATTACCGTTACAACAACCTTCCATGTCCACTCCCACTAATGGTATAATCTGTGTAATTTCTAACTCAGTGTTGATTGATTTTTCTCCTTGGTATTTTTTCCTGCTTCTTCACATGCATGGTAGTCTTTGATTGGATGCCACACGTGGTAAATTTTACCTTGTTGTGTATTCTTGTAAACATTATTGAGCTTTGTTCTGACACACGTTTAAATGATATGTATGCAGTTAGTTCCATCTGAGCTTTGTTTTTAAGCTTTGTTAGGCAGGACCAGACCAAAGTTGAGTCTGGACTAATTTTGCACTTTTACCAAGGCGAACCCCTTCTGAGAACTCTTTCTGGTTCTTCATGAAGTTTGAGGTTTTTCCACCGGCTGGTGGTAGTAGGAATGATTCCTGGCTCTGTCAAGCTCCATATATTGTTTACTTTACCTTGCAGATGGGTATTCCTGTCTCTGGCAGTTCCCTTCATGTGCATGCACTGACCAGTACTCAGCTCCAGACTCAGAGGAATAACCCATGGCAGATCTCCGAAGCTCTCCCTCTCCCTCTCCTTTTTCCCTTTCTCCCTTCCTCCTTCCCTCTCTCTCTCCCTCTCCCCATCCATCTCCCCATTCCTCTCTCTGCTGCTTTCTCTCTCTCCCTCTTACTGAAGCTCTTTCCTTTACAGTATTCTGCCTTACACACTTTAGCCATCTGGACTTCCCAGACATCCAGCTCCATCTTCTCAACTCAGACAAACCCCTGGGCTCCCTCTCCTCCCACTATGGTCTGTAAATCTGCCCTGGGTCATAAACTGGGCAACTGTGGGACTTTCCTCATTTATTTACCATCTCTCAGGGGTCACTATCTTTCATTGACTGATATTTAATGTCTTGAAAGCCATTTCTTTATGTACTTTATCTGAGAAATTAGCTGTTTCAGACAGGAAACAAATCTAGTCCCTGTTAACCTAACTTGACTGGAAGCAGAAGTCTGACCAACTGTTATGATTTCTATGGATTTAACCTTAAATGATTTATTACCCAAAAAACCCCCCAGGAACCCATAAGAAGATAAGATAATTTTTTAAAAGTTATGAAAGAAAGCATTTCAAGTTATAAATTGAATCAATTTAGAAACGTTGTAACAATATAGTAATTACAGGGTATTTGTTGCCATCCAAATAAATGGAATTTTTTGTAGTAAATGAAACTTAACATATAAAAACAGGGCTATAACTTTAATTTGGGGCTAGGAAAATCTGGGATACTTTTTTAAAAATTTAGGTTAAAACTGGTCAGGAAAAATAAATTGTGAGTCAATATATAGTTCGCATTTATAAATAGTTATTTTGGGTTGGAATATTAATATTTATAAAAGATTTATTAGCAATTTAACCAAAATGGATTATATAAAGACATCACACTTTTGAAAGCACTTGGTTCATATGTACAAATACTCTTAAATCTCAACAATAAGAAGACAAACAACTGATTAAAAAATGAGCCCTTTGATGGTGAGAAACACATGAAGAGATGCTCACGTCATATGTTGTCAGGGAAAACAAACTAGACCACTGAGGTACCCTACACACCTACTAGAATGCCCCAAATTTGGAGCATTGACACCACCAAATGCTGGAGAGAAAGTGGAGCAGCAGGAACTCTCATTCATCACTGGCAGGAGTGCAAAATGGCGCAGTCACTTGGGAAAAGAGTTTAGTGGTTTCTTGCAAAACTTAACACACTCACCATACGCTCTGGCAATCATGCTTCTCAGTATGCACCCAAATGAACCGAAAACTTATGTCCACACAAAAACTTGCACAGAGACATTTACAGCAGCTCCATTTATAATTGCCAAAAATTGGAAGCAATCAAGATATGTGTTAGGTGAGTGAATAAATAAACTGTGGTCCATCCGGACAATGGAATATTCTTCAACACTAAAAAGAATGAGCTAGCAAGTGCAAAGACATGGCGGAAACATGAATGCATACGACTAAGTAGAAGAAGCCAAGCTGAAAAGGTTACGTACTGCATGATTCCCCTATAGGAGATTCTGGGAAGGGAAGAATCACTGAGACAGAAAAAAGGTCTGTGGTTGTCAGGGGTTGGGGTTTGGGGGAGGGATGAATAGGTGCAGCACAGAGGATTTTTAGGACAGTGATACCGTAATGATAGACACGTGTCATTACACATTTATCAAACCCATAGAATGCACAACACCAAGAGTGAACCCTAGTGTGGACTATGGCATTCCAGGATAATGACGTGTTAATGGGGTTCATCGATTGTGACAAATGTACCACTCTGATGAGGGACAGCTGGCGGGGGGAAGGCAGGAGTATATGGGAGATTTCTATACCTTCCTCTCAATTTTATTGTGAACCTAAAATAGTTCTAAAAAATAAAGTCTTAGAACTGAGAAAAAATATTCGTATGAATTGCTTCATATTAATAACCTAACAGAATGATGGTACGCTTGAGATGTAAATAAAAAATTAAGGCAATGATAAAATGGTGTGGCCGCTATGGGAAACACTCTGGCAGGTTCTCAAAAAATTTAAAAATAGAGTTAGCATATGATCCAGCAATTCCCCGTCTTGGTGCATATGCCAAAGAGTTTAAAGCAGGGTCTCTCTGAGAGGTATTTGCACACCCACGTTCACAGCAGCATTATTCACAATAGCCAAGAGGCGCAAGCATCACAGATGAGTGGATAAGTCACACACACGATGGAGTGCGAGTCAGCCTCCAAAAGTAGAGATTCCGACTGACGCTCCCAGATGGGTGAGCCTCAAGGAAGTAAGCCCAGCACAAAGAGCAAACGCTGTATGCTTCTGCTTACCTGAGGTCGTCAGCGCAGTCACTCTCATGGGGACAGAGGCAGGAAGGGGGCACCAGGGGCTGGGGAGGGGGATGGGAAGCCAGTGTTTCATGGGGACAGAGTTTCAGTTTGGGAAGAAGGGAACATTCTGGAGATGGATGGTGATGATGGATACACAACAACGTCAATGTATTTAATGCCACTAAATGGTTAAACGGTTACGGTGGTAAATTTTATGTGTATTTTACCACAATTAAAATTTTTATTTTTGTCAGAGAGAGAGCACAAGCAGGGAGAGCAGCAGGCAGAGGGAGAAGCAGACTCCCTGCTGAGCAAGGGGCCGGATGCAGGACTCAATCCCAGGACCTTGGGATCGTGACATGAGCGGCAGGCAGATGCTTAACCGACTGAGCCAACCAGGTATCTCCACAATTAAAAAATTTTTAAAAGATAATATAATTTTAAAAAAGAAGGCAATGATTTTCTGTTCTGTCCCTGAGTCTGGTCCTGAGCTCATGGGCAAAGCACCCTTCCACAAACTCTGGGGCCCAGGCTCCTCGCTCCCATTAGCTGGGGCGCACTGCTGCTTTTCCCCTGCAGGGGTGCTACGAGGGATGCTCTGCTCCACTGGGAGGGAGGAAGGTGACCCTGGACACCCAGCTCAGAGGGCAGTCTGAAGTCAGGGACATTTCCCTCAGCCTTGACCTCTGCTGTCCTTCCCTCGGGCCCCCAGGCATTCCCTTCAACTGAGGAAGGCTGTCCTGTGAGAAGCACCCTTCCTTTGGGTCCTGCTGGGTTTTTTTGTCCTAGTGACACTGAGGGCCTCCCACTGTCCTGCGAAATGCTACCCCATGCTTAAAGCAAAACAAACCTCCTGGGGCAGTGGCCTCGCGGGGTGACGGGTGTGTGGGTCGGTGGGCGGTGGTGGACGCGTGGCTCGGGAGCAGCCCGGATCCAGGCGGGGAGAGGCTCCCGGTCTTGGTGGGTTTAAGCTCCGTCTGAACGCACAGTGAGAACGTGCTGCTGAGGAAAAGCTGAAGGCACCTGCAGAGGCGTGAGGTCCCGAAGGGGAAGAGGGCGACAATGACAGTTTCCTCTGGGTCCCTTTGACCTCACTCCGAGTGCGTGTTGAGTCCGAGCCTCGTCGCTGTGCAGGGGTGTGGGCCCACAGGGAAGAAGCACCAGGAGACATGCTGGTGGAACCCAGGGCAAGGGGGCCGGGGGAGGGGGCAGAAGCAAAGGCCCCCGTGGATGATGGAAGCCAGCACCCAAATGCGCTCGGTCAAATCGAGAAATAAACAGGGTGAGACAGAGAGGGACGGAGGGGCGGAGAAGAGGAGAAAAGGAGATCTTCTCATAATAAGCAAGAGCCTTCTCAGCCCTTCGATCGGGCCGCTCATGGTGCAATGGCTGTGCGCACAGACTGGAGCCGCGGCCGGGTCCTGTCTCACCAGGAGTTCACCTTCCAGAAGCCCTCAGCCACGGAAGGCTCTGGGACGGGTGCCGAGGACGGGAGCTCCACGTAAGGACCAGCAGCAGCCGAAGGCAGGGGAGGGAAGGGCAAGGGGGAGGGTCTGAGCTGGGGGGCAGAGGGACTGTTGGCAGAGGCAGCCAGCTGAGCACGGGAGGCGGTGGGTCTGCGGAGGGCACCTCGGAGGAGGGGAAGCTAGACCATGGCGAAGGGCCTCGAGCGCCGCGCTTTCGGGGGTGGCTGTGGGTCGTGCACGGTGGGTGGGTCTGGCCCTAGGCTGAGTCTGGACGAGAAGGCTCCCCTGGCGCCTGGGCCACACACTTCCCCGAAAGAGGCCGCCCCAAACAGGGTCCTGCCGTGAGTGGGCCTGGAGACTCTCCCACAGGGCCACTCATCTGAGCGCAGGGAGGATGGTGGGGGCAGGTGGAGGGCATCGTGGTGACCCTGTCAGGCTTGTGTGGGGACATGGTGCCCAGGGCCAGCCACAGCTCCGGAGAGCAGGGACAGCAGGTGATGCTGCTGACCTGGTCAGCTCAGGCCATGAGCCGTCCCTGCGCTGGGCTTGCCCCCCGAATAGGCTGTGGCCCTCCTGCTCCCTGCTGCCTGGTGTGTGTGTGGGGAGGGGGGTGCTGGACCCCCGCAGGAAAGGCCTGCAGCCTCAACCACCACCCCCCACCCCGGAGCAGCGGTGTGCGTGGTCCTGTCACACGGTCAGCTCCGGAGACCACGGGAACAGCCCCCCCTTGCCGGGGCTGCCTTAGCGTCTAGGGGCTGTTGTGACAAATCGCCACAGACGGGGCAGCTTAAATGCCATTTGCCGTCTCCTGGTCCTGTGGCCACAAGTCCAAGCTCAGAGTGTGGGCGGGCCTGGTTCCCTTAGGGCGGGGGCTGAGGGAGGACCTGTCCCTGGCCTCTACCCTGCTTCTGGTGGCCTGTGGGCCATCTTGGTGTCCCTCGGCTTGTTGACATGTCACCCCATCCCTACCTGCATCCCCCCCATCCTACCTGCATCCCCCCACGGCCTTTCCCTGTGGCTGTGTCTGTGTCCAAATTTCCCATTCTGTGGGGACAGTAGTCACATGGGATCGGGGCACACCCCACTTCAGTGTGGCCTTACAGTAACTAAGCTAATGGCATCTGCAGTGGCCCTAAGGACGAGGGCCGCATGATACGAATTTGGTGGACACAATTCAACCCATTGCAGGCTGTTTCTGGCTCGGGGGCTAGTTGCTCTGGCTTTTCCTTCTTTCCCATCCCAGCCGGCTCCCCCCACGGAGCCGGCTGGGAGAGGCTGCGGTTACCAGGCCAGGGGCAGGTGTCCAGGACGATGGCATGTGACGGTCGCCTCCAGCCACGGGGCCTGCGTCAGCATCAGATCTCCACGAGGAGAACACCTGCTGCCGGACACTAGGGTCGGGGATGGCCTCCTATCACTCGATCTCTTTAAAGAAAGGATTAAAGGAGCGTGAGACTTTCCCTTGCTTAACTGGAGACCTCATCTGCTCTGTGGTTCCCACAAGCCACTACTCCCTTCTGAATGAATGAAAACAACAGGACCAAGGACCCCCACCCTCCTTCAGGGTTGGAAGACGCAGAGCTGGTCGTCACCTGTGTGCACATAATGCTTTTTACTCCGCCTCCCTCCACACCAGCCCAGCCGCTGCTTTCTCGTGGAACACAGAGCCCCTGATCACTTCATTAGCGTTCATTACCGAGCAAGTGGAATTTGACCTCTGGCCTTCGACTCCGCCCACTCCGGCTATCATGCCAAATTCTAATTTCAGCCACGGAAACTGCTACCCACTGCCAAGAGGGAGTCCCTGGCCCCAGCCCCCATACAATTATGAATACTTCAAAAGACTATAAATGTTTTCAGAAGAAATCACAGCCAATCAAGAAGCCATATGGAGAGTGTTCGGGTTAAAGCCTCACACACACGAACAACCCTAACAGCCAAGCTCGCCCTGCGCTCCGGTCCCCGAGACTCGCCGCCTGCCTGCTGCTCCTTCCTGCCTGCACGGCTCTTCCCGTGTCCTAACACACCTCAGCTCCCCGCCCAGGCCCCCCGGGCATGTTTCCAAGTGTGGACGGCGTGGGGCAGGACCCTGACCTCTCAGGAAGGCAAGTGTCCCCTCTGCTTCCTCAGGCCAGCCTGAGGGACGGACACAGAGGCTTGAAGGGCCCCACCTGCCATCTGGGGCTGGGAAGTCCAGAGACCGTGTCTCTATCATACAGTGGGCAGCAGCAACGGGCTGGCCTGCTCGGGCTCCAGACAGACACGTTGCTGGATCCCCATCTCATGATGCTGCGTCTCCGGTGGAACTCAAGACTTCTGATCTCCCGTGTTCCGCAGAAGGGCAGGGAAGTGACATGAGGGAGCGGACAATGGCCAGGGGACATCCTGGAAGACTTCCCAGGGGAGGTGATCTTTAAGAGGAATTCCAGTGGGCAGAGAATCACGGGAAGAGATGGGAATAAACATGAGCGACATCTCAGGGATTCATTCATTCAATCCTTCGGTCTTTATCGCGCCAGGTCCTCGTGGCAGAGCGCCGGGGCTGGAGCAGACGAAAGGGCCTGGCCTGGCGGGCTTCATCTCCCGTACGCAGAGACCGTGTCGAGACTAGTTACTACGGAAGTAACCGTAGTGATCAGTTGGAGGCGCTGTCAAGAAACAGATAAATGGGGCCTTGTCCCCCGCGATAACAGGTGGGCGCTCCCACTGAGACGGGAGGTTGGGGAGGGCATGTAGCGGGACAGAGACCCAACGTTTGGCAGGTGGAGGTGTGTCCCAGGGAGACCCAGGCCTGGAGTGAACACTGGAGCCCAAAGGGGAGGGATGGGGCTGCATCTTACAGACTCGCGTCAGCTGTGGGGGTGGGGGTGGGGTGGGGGAAGGGTGTGGGCTCTGCGCTCCTCATGCTGGGCCCCACTGCACGGCCTTAGACGCAGGAGGGATTCGGTCCCCTCCTGTATTTAAGAAGTCACCCTGGCTGCAGGGGGTGTGGAGGGACGGGCCTGCAGAGAGGCTGAGAGGGGCCATCAGAGAGGTAGGGGGCAGCTGGGTGTGGCCGGCGGGTTGCACAGTGTCACAGCACCCCCACCCGAGTGTAGACTAGCCTGTCCTCTGGTGTGTAGCAATCCCCCAGGCCCCCCAGGGCCGCCAGAAGCCTGCCTTCCCTCTCCTGGGAGCCGTGTCTTCCCAGCTTTGCTCAGACAGGGACCCCGAGGTAGGTTTAGATCCGGGGAAGAAAGACTCTCAGACGGAGGAAGGCCGTCTCTCAGAGAAGTCGTTCAGCATTAAGTGCCTTGAAGGGGCCCGAGCTGTGACACCTGTGTCCCTGTGTGACTCTCTTCCCGCTCATTCCTGGGACAGGCCTCCCCCGGCTGTGTGCCGTGCGGTTCTCGGCTCTGTGTGGCACCATCGGCCAAGGCCGCGCCCTGAGCACTCGGGGCCATGGAACCTTGGCCCTAGCATCCACATCCCACTTTTCTTGCCCTTGGCCCTCGGGGAGCTGTCAGTTCAAGTCTGAGATGGTGTAGAACATTCCAGAGGGTCAGCCGGGTTTGTCACACTTTCTCTAGCCCCTCATCCGTTTGGACTGTTGTCCTTTTTGCAGTCATGTGTCAACAGATTGCTTTCTTTTAGGAAATTTGTGTCTTTTACCAGCAACTTCCTGCAGTACAGAGCAGGGAGGATGCAGGAAGATCCCGGGTGGGAAATGTTGGGGCTCCCGGGTATCCCACCGCGGGTCTCTGGCTGCACAAAGTGGTTAATGAAAAACATGCCTGGTGTTTCCGGCTAATTTGGTTTCCTGCCAGGACAAATTAGCCCGAGTCACTCCTGCTTCCCGCTTTGGTCTTCCCGAAGCTGCCAGCCCAGGCCGGCCATCCGGCTCAGCTGCGAGCGGGGCTGCACTGACCAGGGGTGTGGGAAGGGGCTCCTCCCCTGTCCCGACAGATAGCTCAGCCATCGCTGGCCCTCCCCTCTGAAGCACCTGGTGAGGATCAACATAGCCTCCCCCCCAAGATCGGAGTACCACCGAAGACACAGCGTGACACGGGCTAACAATCTCCATCCCTGCTTCACCGAGACCATCTCCTTTTTGTTTGGACTGAGAAAACCCTTCCTGAGATTTAGCCCCGAGTCTCTGGCTGCCATGCACAGAGCAGGGGCAAGTGCTCTGCTCCGTCCAGAACCTCCTGGACACCTTCTCCCACCTGGGGGCTCGAGCATGCAACCCTCACAGGCCTTTTAAAAAAACTTGTGCAGCCCATCTGGGGAGACTGAGGGTCGGCACAGTCACGGGTCTCATAGAGAACCCTGAAAAGAGCCAGTTTCTCCTTTCCCGCTGAGTCAAGTCCAGCTCAGAGCCAGTGACTCAGTCATTTACAAACAGTGGTTGGGCACCTGCCCCAGTGCTCCTTTTGGGCAGGAGGGTGAGGCAGGTGGGTCTCACAGTCATGGTGTCTGAGGAGGGAACCTGATGGCCTACATCAGTGACCTCAGGCCCTTTTGTGAAGGGTCACCTGGAGCAAAGGGTTCGAGTCCAGGCTTTAGGTTCAGACAGGTGGATGCCCTTGAACTTGGATGCCAGCCCTGCACGTGCAGCCACGTGACCTGACCCAGCCTCAAACCTCAGCCACAACATCTCAAGATAAAGACCAGGTTGCTAGCTGAAAGCAGGGCGGATAAAACTGACAAGACTTGGTCCATGATAGCCTGGGTTCCAGCAGATCAGGCGGGAGCCCACCGTGTTTGGAAGAAAGGGCCCCCCAAAACAATAAAGACGTAGAAATACACCTGGTGTGCAGAGGGAGCAGTGAGACCAGATGCTGGCTATCCCAGCCACGGGTCTTTGCGGCCAGCTGTGGAGCCGAGGGGAGACAGCACCATGATCTGGTTGGACAGACCTGGGAGAATAGCACTGTAACTGGAGAAGACAAAGCCAAGATCAGAGTTCAAGGGCAGGATGGAGTTGGGCTAGGGCTGGGAACAAGCCATTGCCCCGAGGGGGCTCAGGGGAGAGCAGCATGCATTTGTGACCAGCTTACTCACCCCTTGTTTATAGGGGCTCTGTTTTCCTGAACTCTGTTGAGACTGCAGGAGACACTTCCTCAAATTAACTCCCGTGTCCCAGCACTGTCTACAGCCCTTCGCCATTTCCGAAAGCATGCTCTCCACATCTCAGGCGATCCTCTCTTCTGTTCTGCTGGCAAATCTTCTGGAACCTCCATGATTACAAAGGCCCAGTGGTTTTCTATCAAGTCATCCTCTGGGATCTGGAGTTGGAGGTTGGGGGGTGTATCGTAGCCCCATCTGCGAAGACCAGTGACCAAGAGGTCTTCACCTCAGAGAGTGTCCGGGTGAGTGGAGACTTCTCGTTCTGTGGCCGGGTCTCTCACTTTGGGCAAGGGATCTCATCTGTGGCGAAGCCAGCCACTGAACCGATCGGCATAAAGCTGTTTGTAATAGTCCTTTATTCTCTTACTATCTTTAATATTTAGAATTGTTGTGTCTTCTTGATGAATTGACTCCCTTATCGATACGATATAACCTTCTCTATCCCTGGTGATATTCCTTGCTTTGAAATCGACTTTGTCAGATGTTCATATCCCCACTCTGGTGATAAGTTAGTGTGTTTCCCATCCTTCTACCATTTACCCATTTGCGTCTTTATATCTGAAGTGGCTGTTTTGCTACGCAGCACAGTTTGGGCCTTGCTATCCAATATGGCAGCACCTGCCCTTTAATGGAGGCATTTAGACAATTTATATTTAATGTGATTATTGATACGGTTCGATTTCGGCCTATCATCTTGCTGTTTGTTCTCTATTGGTCCCATCTGTTCTTTATGCTCCTGTTTTTGGATTATTTATGATTCAATTTTATCCTCTTCTAAGGCTCATTAGCTATAATTCCTTGTTAGGCTATGCTCGTGGCTGCCTTTGGGGTAAACTGCATATCTCTGAGGCTTCAGAGCCCACCTTCCCAGGAGGTTAGGCCGGGTCAGGTGGAGTCTAAGAACTGGACTGCGGCAGCCGCCTTCCTCTCCAGCCCTGGTCTTTGTGCCCATGTGGTCAGTCATCTGACCAACACACACACACACACACACACACACACACACACACACACACACACGTAAACCCCAGGCTCTGTTGCTATTGCTTCCAGTCAATTTTATTTTCACGAGATTTGCCTCATAAGAAAAACGTTAATGTTCTGACTCATGGAGTTAGCCCTTCTGGTGCCTTCACTCCTCTGTGTGGGTCCCTATGTCCGTTAGATGTCATTTTCCTTCTAAAGGACTTTCTGGAACATTTCTTGTGTTTGGGGTCTTCTCTTGATAAATTCTTTCACCTTTTGTTTTTCTAGAAAAAAAAAAGGCTTTGTTTTTACCTTCGTTTTTGGAGGATACTCTAGTTGGGTTAGAATTTTAGGTTGACGGCTTTTTTTTGTTTTTGTAATTTAAATGTGTTGCAGCCCCATCTTCCACTCACATCACTTCTGGGGAGAAATCTGTTCTCATATTGTCTTTGTTCCTCTGTCCAAAAAATGCCACTTTTCTCGGCCTCTGGTGAGATTTTCCTCTCTGTTACGGGCTTCGGACAGTTTGACCCCAATGTGACTTGGTGTGGTTTTCTTCATATACTTTTCTCAGAGTTAAACTCTGCTGACCTTCTTGGGTTAATTTTTTTTTTTACCATGATTTCCATTTTTCTTCAAATATTTTTATACCTTCCCTTTCTTTACCTAACTTTTTGATTGTATGAAAGAAACATTGTTTTTTTTTTTTTTTTTGTCTATTCATCTTAATATCTGAATCAGTTCTAGGTCTGTTTCAGTTTATTGGTTTTTCCCCTCATTATAGGTCCTCTTTGTCTGTTTTTTTTTTTTTTTTTTTTTTTTTTTTTTGCCTGTTTGGTAATCTTTGATTGAATGCCAGATATTGTACATTTCTTCTTGTTGGGTGCTGGGTACTTTTGTTTTCCTGTCAATGTTCTTGTGCTTTGCTGTGGGTTGCAACTGAGTTTCTTGAAAGTAGTTTGATCCTCTTGAGTCCTGCCTTTAGTGGGCCCGGGCTGCGAACTCCCCATGCTGGAGATGGGTGCAGGCGCTCCACCAGTCCGGCTGTGTCGGAGACACGTGTGAGCGCCCGCACTGGCCCTGCAAACTTTGAGGCGATTCTTCTCTGGTCTTGGGAGTTCTCCTGACACTTCTGCTGATCAGAAACCAGCTAATACTTGAGGGCGAGCTTCTGTGGGTCTGTGGTGTGGGCTCAGGTAATTAGGCTGGTACTCTGCCCAGCAAAAGGGGTTACTTTGGTCGCCCCACACTCGCAACTGTATCTTCCCAACGCAGGGAGTCCTCTAGGCCATGCCTGGGCCCCCCAGCCCTGGGCTGAAAAATCCAAAGCAGGGGCGCCTGGGTGGTTCAGTCATTAAGCGACTGCCTTCGGCTCAGGGTGTGATCCCAGGGTCCTGGGATCAAGCCCCGCATCGGGCTCCCTCCTGGGAGCCTGCTTCTTCCTCTCCCACTTCCCCTGCTTGTGTTCCCTCTCTCGCTGGCTGTCTCTCTCTCTCTCTCTCTGTCAAATAAATAAATAAAATCTTAAAAAAAAAATCCAAAGCAGAAGGCTGGGCTGTGGGGCGCTCATTCTTTCTCCATAAGCCCACAGGGAACACTGTCCTCCATTGGCTCAGCCCAGTGTCTTGATACGGGCAGTTTCACTATGTGGCTGGTTTTGCTTGCTTTTTATTCAGGTGGAAGGGACAGTTTGGTCCCTATGACTCTCGCTGAGCCAGAGGGATGTGGCAAGGTCTTCAGCTGTAGTGTGGCCTCTCCTCCCCCACTAGAAAGGTCTTTCTCATCTAACACCCCAGTGCCTGCAACGGTGCTGGCCGGCTGCAGGTCCTGAATACATGTTGAGGAAGTGCCTACATGAGTACATGAATTTAACACGAATAAACCAGTAACAAGGAGAAGGTGTGTTTCATGAGCATAAGGCAGGCAACCAGTGTCTCGTACACTTACTTGTATTTGAGTCTTGTTTCCTCTCGATGACACTCTTGAGGCCAAGGAGCACGTAGGGTTTATTCTTAGGACACCCTTAGGGCTTAGCTACTTTGTCTTGCATGCTTTAGGCTTTGGATAAATATTTGTTTAATGAATAAATGAATGGGAGGTATGTGCATGTGTGTATAAGCAAATTTGGGTTGAGACACGCCTACAACACATTTTGCTTACACCCAGCAGCGCCCATGCAGCCCTGGTCATTGCTGACCAGTGACAAAAGGGTGATGTGAGGACGCGACCACCCATTGCAGCATTAACTCTCATCTGCGACGTCTGCGTCTTGGTTTCAGGTCATTATTGGATAGGAAGAGTGAGGGACAAGAGAGTTAAGGCAGAAGTGTTAGCGGCCATGGAAACTGATCACAATACAATGGTAACGTAAGTCAACTGGAAAACAGAAGTGTCTTCAGAAATGCAAAATCTAAGACGGTGCCTGGCGGGGAGTAGCTGCTCACTATGTCCGGCATCCCAACTCGACAGTTCATCAGCTACTATGAACGCAGCCTTTCAGGAGGGACTGTCACCTCCGGGAAGTTCTGGAAGCAGGTGCGGTGGAAGGACAGGCACGGGCAGGCTGATAAGGGGCTTCAAAGCAGTTTGCGACCGGGAGCAGGTGTCAGCCTTGAAGGGGGAGATTGTGACCTGTTAGCAGGACACAGGACACAGGACACATTCCTAACCGGAGAGGCGGCTGTCCCATTCAGTCAGGGGACAGGACACAAATAGCCCCCTGGGATGGATCCGATTGGAGAGAGTGAAGGCAGGAGAGTGAAGCCTTTCAGCTTCTCTCCCCTTTCAGACTAGTTGTCCTGTTTCCCGTCTATGAATCAGATCCCCTGGAGAGCAGTTCCGACGGGAGGAAAGCAGGCCCCTGGCAGCGAGGTGAGCCAGGATGGCCCCGGAAGCCCGGCCACCTGGCCTGCCCCCTCTGGGGATTTAAAACACATCAACCCAGAGCCTGTGAGCCTAGACTGCACGGCATTTGATTTTTAAAGCCTGGGAGCCTCCTCGCCGAGATGACTTTGCAGCAGGATCAATATTTGACCCTAAAACATTTCATTGCCGGTTCCATTGCTGCGTGGATCCTGTGTGATGGCTGCAAGCTGCTCTGTTTTTGAACTGCATTGGCTCTTCGGTACTCCCCACCGCCATCTGCGTTCTCAGCCCCTTGCAGAAGCTGGGGGGGCACTGAGCCCCCAGCCAGAGACCCTGAGAGGCTCCGGGAAAGACCGGGCAGGCCGGCTCCGCGGTGACAAATCGCTGCGAGCACTGCCCCCTTGTGGTCACGCAGCAGACGAGAAACTCGCGGGGCAGGTTCCCAGGGACTCGTCCTGCACGGTGAAGCGTGTTCTCCGTCAGGAAAGTCTTCACTGATTCTTCTTTTTTCCATGTTGCGTCCACACAACTGCAAGCAAGCGAGGGCTTCCATCAGGATCCTTCTCCTCTATCATAAAAAATAACATGAACATTCGATTTTTTTTTTAATTCAGAACTGTAGATCATCATTCTGGATGTGCAAAATCACAGAATGTCCACGGTGGAATGAATTTCTCTGATGGTCGTGTTCATCTGTAGTGAAAATTAGTGGAGGTTGGAGTCCAGAGGAGTGAGTGACTTACCTCAGATCTCGCAGCGAATTTTGGACTGTTTTGGGATCAGTCTTCAGTGCGTGGCTCTGTCACGAGCGGGGAGTGGCTCCTGCCACCAGACAGCTGGATCCCTTCCCGTGATACCCCGGGAGGTGAGAGGGCAGGGTGGCCGAGGGACGGGGGGTGTGCGGGGAGCCCTGGCGCCGGGCTCTGGTGCTGCCTCGGCTCTGAGGGGTCCCGTGTGCAGGCGGCTTGCTTCTCCCCTCGTCAGGCCCTCTTCCTGAGCCGGGACATCTCTTCCCTGGCCCGGCTCAGGGCCCGAGTGCCAGGACCAGACAAGATGGGCTTGTGGGCCCCACAGATGAGGCAGCGGCTGGGTCCCAGGAAGGGCAGGGCTGGACGCAGAGCTGAGCTTTCTCTGGGTCTGTTTGCCCTCTGCTTCTCTGGCCACTTCTTCCTCGTCGGATGGCGTCCCTGGTGGCTGCCCTGTAGCCTCGTGGAGTGTCTTAGGAGTTCTGGAGGGTTTTTTTTTTTTAATTTTAAATTTTGGCATATAAATAAAACTATTATTTCTTTTTTTATTGTGGTAAAGTATACATAACATGATAGGTATGATCTTCGTCATTTTCACGTGTATATTCAAAGACATTAAGTATATTCAGATGGCTGTGCAACCATCACCAGCCTCTATTTCCAGAACTTTCTCATCTTCCTAAACAGAATCTCTGTTCCTATGAAACACTGACTCCCCATCCCTCCCCAGCCCCTGGTGCCCTCCCTTCTTCTGCTGTATGTCTCTGTGAATCTGATCACTGTAGGCCCCACGTATAAGCAGAATCCTGTAGAATTTATCCTTTTGTGACTGCCTCATTTCACTGAGCACAATGTCCTCCCTGTTCATCCACGTTACGGCACGTGTGAGGGTCTCCTTCCTTTTCGAGGCTGACTCACACTCCATTGTGTGGCTGGACCACATTTTGCTCATCTGTCCCCCCGTGGATGGACACTCGGGCTGTTTCCACAGTTGGTGCGGTTTTAGGGAAGCCTGGCGGGGAGGGCTGCTGTCACAGCCTCTGGAGGATGGGGCACTGTCAGGCACGTCTCTCTCCGCCAGTGGGTGCGTGTCCCCCCGGGGGTCCAGGCCTCCAGGAGACCCTCCTGGGAGGTCGCGGCGCCCGGGGCCGCCTGGACCCCTTCCAGCCTCCTGCAGGCGGCAGCCTGACTGACCTCTGATCTGTTTGAAGTTTGGAAATGGATTCAGAAGGATCCAGAATGTGAAAAAGACATGTCTTTCCAGCTGATCTGAAAACATAGAAAATGTGTTGGTTCTCTGAAAAGGTGGCTCTCAAATGAGCAATTCCCAAATACATCAGACAGAAGCGTCCTTAGAGGGAGCGCGAGTGGTAATGAGTTTGTTCCCAGGAAGTTGGAGAAAACACGGCATGGCCCGTGGGGGTGACGTGTTTCAGCCCCCTGTCTCTGCGCTCTGTTCCATGTCTCTTTAAAGTAAAAACAAAAACTGTCCGTAACTGGTGCTTTCTCTCGCCTCTGGCCTCCCGCTCTCCCTGAACATAAACGCAGGAAGGTGCTTTCACGAGCCTCTTTACGACTGTCTGCTCTCCGTTAGTGGCTGCATCCGTGGCTCTCTAGACCCCGGGGCACTGAGGCTCTCTCCCTTCCCGCGGCCAGGCCACGGCCCCGGCCCCGCGCTACGTGAGGCCAAGTCCAATCCACTCTGGGCCTCGCTGCCGCCCAGCCGCATTTCCCTGCTCTTAGCGAACTTCCTCTTTAAAATCCTGCCCCGGGCTCACCATGTTCTATGCAAGTGGGCTTCCCGGCCTTCCAATCATAGGTAAATGTCGCCTTCCCTTCGGTTTCACTGAACACCCTTTGTCCAAAAGAGGGCAGAAGCCCCGGGAAGCCGGGCTCGCCCTAAAAGCACTTGTGTATAAGCCGGGGACAGCTGCCCCCAGGTCGTGGGGACAGGAGCCCAGGACGCCAGCCCACAGCCCTCCACCTCGGGCTGCAGGCGCCGGCCACGTTCAGGTCTCCGAAACCCAGCAGCCTGAACGTTAGAGGGTTACCCAAAGTTCAGTCAAGCTCCTCAAATTGCAAATGAGAGCGATGAGAAAAAGTAAGTAACGCTGAGGAAAGCCTCAACAATGAGCCACGAAGCTATTATTCTCTCTTTATGAACTCCAGCGCATTGCTTCGAAAATGAAAGTGCCATAAAAGGACTATTTCCAGTGGGACCTGGGGGCGTCCCATGTGTGGTGGGCACTTACAGTCTTCTGGAGGAGGGAGCGGTTGCCGTGACTTTGAAGTTCGGAACATGTTTTCAGCTCCAGCCTTGGCTGATCGTGACGGGGTTTTTAAACAAACTTGCAATTTTTCTACCGAAATGATATTCCACTTACGTCTTTGAAAAACTGATTTTTAAAACTGAAAATGTGTCCGCCTAGCAATTCCCTCACTTCTAATCAACTTAGTGTAGACCGCTTTGTCGTTAGTGGAATTGTTTTTTCAAATTACTTTTTAATTGCCACTTTACTTGAGCTCTTAGAAGCCTGCAGGTCGCAAAATGGAAGTTTAGGTGAATTTCTTCTTTATTAACAGTGAAGAGGGTACCGAGGACTTACCAGACAGCTTTACCTTTAATTAAAAAATAAGAAGTCATTTTAAAGTGTGCAGGAAAAGATCCCATTCCAATCACACAGCTTTCTCTTTTGCTGTCGCGGGGCCGTGTCTGAGTTCTCCAAACTCCTGAATACAACCACGAAAATGAAGCAAAACCTCCGACTAAAATATTGGCTCAACTGATGTCAGCCTAGGCACAATTTTATTTTCATTATCTTGAGTTTTTTTTTTTTTTAATCTCTGGCTTTATTGAAGGCTCTCTTTACACTTCATGTTTTGCTTAGAAATATTGGTGATTGTGAGTGTATTTTCCTGAAAGTGTTTTCTAGAAGAAAGGGGGTGGATTTACATTCTATCTTCCCATTGTTATGGCCACGTTTCTGACACAGCACAGCGATATTTTTGTTGAAAATGTCTCCTCCAAGCCTCGGGGTTTTCCTGAATTTGTCTAGCTAGAAGAGAAGGACAGAGACATTTCCTATCTGTAATTTTTTTAAAGGTATAAGACATTTAAAAAAACCCTTGCATTAAATTAGCAACAGAAATAGTGTTCTCTGTTTCCAAACACTTCTAGAATTGAGAATGATTTCTTTTCTCTAATACTGGAGCCCGCACAATTCTCGCACAACACGTGGGTCCTTCCTCACACACGGGTGACAAACACAATCACTGCCGACTACAACATTCACTGAAATGCGTGCCCACGGTGTGGTAAAATGAATGTTTTTGGCCCATCCACGTTATATAACAAAGGCTTTATAAGAAATCAGGCTTGGGGTAACCGCTTCTTCACTGAGCCTTGTCCTGGGAAGTACATCTTACAAGGAGTCACAGAAGCCAATGTGAGGTGCGCTGTGCCAGGTGACGCTCCGTGTTTGGAGGTGAAACCCAGAGGAACCATATGCACGGAGTCTGTCGTTTCACTGATCCTGGATGCTTGGAGAACCGGTCGTGACTTTGTGCAGGCGCGCGTCAGCCAGCTCCCCCCGCTCCGACTGCGGGGCAGGACTCTGCCTTTGCAGCTGCCCCGCGCTGGCTCTCTGAAGCGGGAGGACGGTCCTTTTTTATTTTGATCACGCGGGCGCTCCCAGCAGATTGAAGGCAGTGGACACACCTGGGGAGACCCCTCCCCCAACGCCCCCCTCCACGTCTGAAAACCCCGCCACGGCGCCTCTATCTTTGAGGGAAAACGAGTTTGTGTACTTTTCCTGGATTCATTACAAGAGCGGGCTGCCCGGGTTAGGCCCCGGCCCCGCTCCTGCTTGTAAAGCCGCAGGTGTGCGGGCTGACGTCCAGTGCAGCCGCCGAACGCCATCGGAGGGCTCGGCGTAATTAGCAGGGCTTCCCTTCTCGCCTTTAATCAGTTGCTGACACCTCACTGTTTAATATCACCGTGAGCACAGTCGCAAACGATGAAGGACAGACCCCTGAAGTCTAAAAAAAAAAAATCTCTGCTTAGTAACAAACATAAAATCCATCCTTATTCAATACAGAGGAATTTTGTTTCATTGTAAGAAAACATCAGTTCTATTCCTGGTGCTTTATTTTGATTGCAGAAATTCTTCTTTTGACAAAGCGATTTCTCTGTACAAAGAAACATTGTATCTTTTGTTTATTTTCATCCCTCTGAAATAGGAACACAAAATAGGGAACAATCTTTTACTGGAGAGCAATGAGTCTTATTCCTGTCTCAGAAAATGTTTGAGCACACAGGCTTAGAGAAGAGAATATTCCTTCAAGAATTACTGACTATTAAGTCATAAAGATGACTTAGAGGTTATTTTCCTCTAGCAAATAACCATAATTTCCTCGAAATCCAGTTCCTTATGTAATTAAAGTTATTTATTTGGGGATTTAAATGTGCTTTAATATTTTAGATGTTAAATGGCCTTAGTGTCCGCGTAAAATTCAATATTTTGAACCCAGTGTTGGGTTCAACTACACAAAGAATTTTGCCACTGCTCTGTAATGCCTGCTGTTCTTGGAATAACGGCTTAAAATGCTAGCGTGCCACGGGCGGAATCAGGAGACGATCGTGCTATACCCAGGCGGGGGCTCTGTTTTCCTGGACTCCTCCAGTCTCCCAAATGAGTCTCAAAGCTCAAAGTTTTACAGCAAGGCAGAGAGAGGGGCTCGGAGTGTGTTTATTGATACAAAATGTTTGAGACTGACAGACAAGCCTTTGCGTATGATCAAGCAACTTTCTGTGCAAATCTTATGGAATGTGGCATTCCAGACTTTAAAGGGAAGGAGAGATCGCCATGGCAACGGCACATGGGGGCTGGAGATGGGGGATCCCCTTGGGAGCTCAAAGGCCAACAGAATTTTAAGCATTTGCAACTTAAAAAAGAATAAGAAGAAAACTCCATAACTCTGCCAGCGATGGCTACAGAATGGAACATGGTTCGAAGTCTCTTTAGAAAGATCTGGATTAACCCAGCTCAAGCCTGGACGATATGAACTGGAAAGGGCAGTTGGTTTTTTCAAAAAAAAAGGGCAGGTCCTGCTTTTTCTATGAAAGGGGGATGTTGTTGCTGCTAACTTCCGGGAAGGAGCCAAGTTTGGGAAAGAGGCCAGTGACTGGCCAACAAGTGTCCTTGGCTGGTGGCCGCCCCCCTGCCTGTCAGCTCCTGACCACCCAGGTTCAGCCTCTCCCAGCTGGGAAACGCAGTCTGTCTGAAGGTGGCCCGCACACCCTGCTGGCTGAGGCCCCTGGTGGCCCAGCCCAGCACACTGCTCGGAGACAGGCAGAGCCTGGCAAACGCGGCCAGCAGTCGCCACGGTATGTCTGCGTGTGTAGAAGCAGCTTCTCTTAGCACAGAAATCCCTTAGGATGGCAGGTGATACATGTGAGTGGAGTATAGACATGACTGCAAACAGTTGTGATTTGTGGTGGTGTCTCTCCAAGAGGTAGCTAAGGAAAGAGCAGGTTTATAAATGGGACTAATACAATCTCACTAGAAATGGAACATTTTTACATCCTCCCAGTTTCCCGAAAAAAGACCATCTCGAAAGGGCAGAGCACGAGTCCAGCGGAAGCTGGTCAACTGAGTCAGTGGGAGCGGGCTTCGGAGTGCCCACACGGCCCGGACAGGAGCCTACATCTGGCCCCGGGGCCTCCGCAGGGCTCACGGGCCCGGGCTGAGGCAAGTGGACAACAGCTGAGGCTGAGTGCACCCAAGACCTCGGGGAAAATCCCAGGGGGACTCGGCAGCCGGCTCCCCACCTCTCGTTCCAGCTATGCGAACGCCCAGAAGGGGGGTGAAGTGATTCTCCGGATGATTCAGCCCTGCTTCCCGGTGCGGCAGTGAGCCCGGCACACACGCGGCCACGCGGCAGGCGCACTGACCACCACCCTGCTGTCACAGCAGCTCTGATTGCTTGAAACACATGTATTGTAGGTGGATGGTGGAGATGGGGGACGGGGGCCAGGGATCCCAGCCTCCAGGAGGAAAGTAGGGCAACACGGAGTCTGATGTCCCCCGAAGGGCTTTCCTGCCTCGACAGTGATCTTGAATGATTCATTTTCTTTCTCAGAGTCTTTATTTTCTTGTCTGAAAAATGGGTCTAATACTATCTTTGCCACCTCCAGGGACAAGCAATCAAGAGGAACAAAAGCAGGTGCCAATGGAGCGAGGGAGGGGCAGAGGTGGCAAGTGAGGCGGCATCGATATATGAACTTCATTCTTTTTCTGATTGTAAAAATGACCTCTGCTTGTCATAAAAGTACTAACGAAGGTACAGAAGGTGGGAAGAAGATGAAGAAGGTCGTTCCTAACCGAGTCACTAAAAACCTCTCCTTCCCACCCCACTGTCACTTGCAAATGGGCTCATGATTTTATATGGTTTTTATTGTGATAAAATACATATAACATAAAATTTACCATTTTAACCATTTTCAAGTACACAGTTCAAGGGCGTTAAACACATTCACAGCCTCTTGCGTCCATCACCACCGTCATCTCCAGGACTTCGTCATCCTCCCAAACAGAAAAACTCTGTCCCCATGAAACACTGACTCCTAGCCCCCTTCCCAGCCCCTGGCGCTGCCATCCATTATCTGTCTCTCTGGGTTTAACTACTTCACACACCTCATGCAAGTGCGATCATGTGTGTGACTGGCTTCTTTCATGTAGCACGCGTCTCCAAGGTCCATCCGTGTTAGAGCACGTGTCAGAATTCCCTTCCTTGGTGAGGCTGAATGATATCCTATTCTATACCCCATTTTATTTATCTGTTTATCCATTGATAGACACTTGTGTTCCTTCCACCCCTTGGCTGTTGTGAACGCTACTGCTGTGAACATGGGTGTACAAATATTTCTTTGAGTCCCTGCTTATAATTCTCTGGGGTATACACCTAGAAGTGGGGTTGCTGGATCACATGGTAATTGCATGCATACGTTTTTGAGGAGCCGCCAGACTGTTCTCCCCGGCAGCTGCACCAGTTCACATTCCCGCCAGCAGCAAACGGACTGCCTCCTTTACTTGCCAACGATTCTTACTTCTGCTGTTTTCTAAAATAACAGTCCTCCTAATGCATAACATGTGGCATCTCATCATGGTTTTGATGTGCAATTCTCTAACAATTAGTGAGGTTGAGTATCTTTTCACATGCTTATTGGTCATTGCATATTTTCTTTGGAGAAATGTCTGTTCAAGTCTTTTGCCCGTTTTTAAATTGGATTACTTGTTTTTTTGTTGCTGGATATACACAGACTTAGAAAGGGTTCTTCTCATCAGCTTTCCTTGGAGATAAATGAATGTCTACATTCATGGTTTCCAGCCCATTTTCTGTCTCCCCATGGTGCTCTTGCTCTTGAAACAGGGGTTTAGGTAGTGGTTAAAAATAGACTCTGGTTCAGACCCCAGCTACACACTTTACCGGCTATGAATTTCTGAACAGGTGGCCTTCTCTTTATATACATTTTCCCACCTGTGGAATGGATGTTTGGTAATGCTCACCAAGTCGGTTGTGTGGATTAAATGAGTCAATCTACAGAAACTACCCAGAATTCTACATGGAACACAGGAACTCTACGTGGAAGAGTTAGCTCTGTTGTCCAGCGCTCCACACACTGAGTCTTGATGTTAGCTCGAGGAGAACCAGAATCGCGGGGAACAGGGGGCTCCCGGAAGTGCTGACGGGTGAGAACCTGGGACATCCGCCTCAACATCTGACAGAGATGAGCCCAGCCCACAGCTGCCTGTGCTCCCTTGACCCGCTCATCTCATCCTCACACAGCCTGCCACCCCCGTCTCTATCTGCAGCCAGGAAAATGGACACCGTAGAAAGATCAAGTCCCTTTTCCAAAGTCATGCAGCTGCATGAGGCAGGGCTAAGATGGGAACCAAGCCCTTTGATCCCAGACCCATGCCTTTCACCAGCCCCGAGGGGAGAATAGTTCATCCTGAACTTGAATTGTGATGGACCGGAATCTGTATCTTGATTGTGGTCATGGTTACACAACTGAATAGGTTTGCCAAAAGTAAAAAGTGTGAATTTTACTGAATGCAGACTATGCTTATAAAACTAAAAATGGGAAAAAATAATTTAGACCATTTCCCCGAGTTTACATGGACATGTTTTGTGCTTGAAGGCATTTTCATGACATTTATTGTGCTGTTCCTTTGATAAGAGGCCCTCACCTCACAGACACAGAAACATCAGCTTTTATCCAAACAGCATCACATTTCCTGGGAAGATTCAAGCCTGTTGGGGGTTCTATGTGCTGGTGGCAGGGATTCCAGGCTGGGCTTTCCTGGGTCAAATGAGCCACGTCTGCCAGTCTAACTTGGAGCAAGCACCTGCTGGAGGGCTAGGAGGTGGCCAGTTCCTGCACACCTTCGTTCTAGTGCTGTCACTGAACCAAGGCTTGGTTCCCTTCTGGCTTTAAATACCATGCATATTTGAGATCACAAAACTACCATCTGTCCCTGGCTCGGTTTACACTAACATAACCTGAGGGGTCGCTGGTGTTGTAGTTATGTTCTGGAAGCACCTGCGGCCTCCCTTGTGCTTTATGGGGAGGATGTTTGCAGATAAGAGTTGCATGTGTGATCACATGTGTGCTTTGGAGAGAGACAAAACCAAGGTGGCAAAGAGCTTTCCTCTGGCCTTGCTTCCTCTCCAGGAGCCTTCGCCTGGACATCCACAGCAACCACCTCTGCTCTTGCAGCGGGCGGACAGCTGGTCACTGTGCCCACCAACATCATGGCTTCCCCTGCCCCAGCCCCATGTTGCTTGCCCTCTCCACATCATCTGCCCCCCCTCTGAGTGCCTGGACCCCTCCTGGTCTGCCTCAGCCCTGCTCTGCACCGGCTCCTGAGCAAGACCCCCATCACTCTGTGTGTGACATTTCTTTCAGCCAATTACCTTTCCCATCTCAGAGCTGAACTCCCGCCCCGTCCTGCTGTTTCAGAAAGGGACGTTCAACCAGGTGGGCATTTCAAGGATATGGGACTGTGAAAAACACGTTGGCGGGAGACAGAATACTTGGGTGGCTTTTGAAGGCGATTTTATTGAATTAGTGTTGCTGGCATTACACATCTGTGTGCGCACACACACGCACACACACATACTTTCTGCCATCCACACATTTGGGCAAGTTCAGTGTCAGTGTAGTGGGGGATAACCATAACTATGTCTTTGCATAGAAATATTTTAAAACTAAATCTTGCTTTCTAATGAACCACTGGCTATGTCTTTTTGATTCACAAAATAGCTTAGGAATTTTGGAAGACGATGGAGTTGTTTTATATCTTGATTGTCCTGGTGGTTAGGTAGCTATATGTCAAATGTCGAATTCATCCTTCATTGGATGAGTTTTACTGAGCGTAAACTATGCCTCTATAAAAACTGGAGAAACAGTAGTTATGGGTAAGGAAGTCAAAAGGCTCTACACACCAATAGCCCATCGGTGAACTATTTTCGTGTAATGAACTGACTCCATGGTTATTCTGAGAGGAAGAGCCAGTGTCCAATTCTAAATGTGGACCAGCTGTGGCAGTCTCTCTGTCTGTCTGTTTGCCTTTTCAGCCCTCCTCCCTTTTGTGGGAACCATACTCCCTCCTTCTGGGGAACTCATCTTCCCCTACATGTACTAGGGGTCCTTGAGGAGCTGATGTCACAGCAGCCTGGCCTCAGGCCACAGGGTACCATAGCCCCAACAGAGCCGGTCTGTCTGCGTCTAGGCAGGAGGGGCTGGTCTTCTAGGAGGTGTAGGCTCAGGTGATCCGCCATGTTGGTTGTGGCTAAGACCACTCAGGTGAAAGAGGACAAAATGCAGGTGAGGAAGATGGAGCTCACAGACCAAGAGAGAGTCCCAGCAGTGTCCTGTGCTGGTCTGGGCTGGGTCCTCATGCGGGACTCAGATCTAGTCCACAGCATCCTTCCTCCATGGCCACACGGCCCCCAGTCTTCTCTGAAGCCAGGTCATCTCTGTTTGGAAATAGGGCTGACTGTTTAAAATGCCCTTTCCAATTTGACCTTTAAAAAAAATTGCTTTAATCCAGCAATTTCTTTCTAAAAGATTACCCTAAGGAAATAATCATGAATGTGTGCAAATACATGGCTGGAAGGATGTTCACTGCAGTTTTGTTTATAGCAGTGAGAAGTTACAAATAACCTGACCGTGAAGTAACAGGAGATGGAAACATGGCTAGCACGCCAGGAAAGTTATGCAGACATCAGGAGGAGGGGATTTGGTGAAATGAAAAGATGTTAACAGTGTGGTTTAGCATTTACAAAGCAAGCTTTAGAAAAGCAGGGACCACCTTTCTGTTGCATAGAAACAATAAGGAAGGCAGAGGAAGTGGAGGATGTTCTCTGAGAAACTGACAATGAGTATTTCTGGAAGTGAGATTCTGGAGGAGACATTTAAACAAAAATCTACATATTATGTATTTAATGTATTTTTTCAACAATCAACATGTATTGTTTTTGCATTAAATGGAAATAACAAATTTGTAACTAAAGAGAAATAAATCAAAATAATAGCTGATGTAGGAAAGTACTTTAAGGTTCAAAGCCAACGGCCAAGAAAGAATTTGTGAGACGTCTTTGGTGCAAATGGGAGGTTTTATTAGAGCAGGGGGACAGGACACATGGGCAGAAAGAGCTGCCCCAGGGTCATGATGAGTAGGCCCACTATATACTTTCAAGTCGGGAAGGAGTTAGGGATAGCATAAGTCTCTAAGGAATTTTGGAAGCAAGGTTTCCAGGATCCTGAGGAGGGCTAGATGTTGTTGGGAAAAGGTCATTTATTACCTTAGTCATGAGACCATCCGGATGTGTACCGGTGGGTCATATGCTTGGGGGATGATTGCCAACACATATCTTGGGGGGTTTAGATATAAAGGAATTTTCCAAAGGAATTTTTATATGTTAAAGTAGACTTACAGGATTCTGGGGGTAGTGCTAGGATTGCCTTTTGCCCTTAGCAAAGTATTAACGTAGAGCCAGCGGAGTTCCTAGAAGAACGTCACTCTATTTCAAGGACTTGTCAATGGGCTGTAGGTAGTAAGGAAATTTAATAATTTCTCTTCTGCCTTTGTTTCCCACATCAATAGCCATTACCCCCTTTTCTAAAAATCTCAGTGTAGGAGGAAACCAGAGCCCAGAGTGACTGAAGAGCTTGCCCAAGAGTTGACCTGAAGTTTTGGAAGCCCAGTTGGGCTCCTTCCCAAGGCTGGGGGCCACCCATCAGGGAGCCGTGATTACAGCTCCCCTGAGGCCAGCTACTCCCCGGAGATGGGGTCCTGGCTGGGTCCTCAAGATGACACTTGTGCTTCATGTTGCATTAAGTGAAGAAGGGCCTGGATCAGGCCGGTGGAAGACAGGAGTACAAATTTGATGAATATCCATGACCAATAAGACCAGCTCAGTTCCTAAATACACTGTCTGGAGCGTTCCTAAGTGTGCAGATCAGTGGCAACATTCTGTAGTTTTTAGGGTATAAGTCTTTCTCCTCCTTGGAGGAGAAATTTAATAGTATGCCTAAGTCTCTTATTCTTTTTGATGCTATTATACATGCAATTGTTTTCTTCATACCATTTTTGGATTCTTCCTTGTTAGTGTATAGGAATGCACCTGATTTTTGTGTGTTGATCTTCTACCCCTGCAGTTTTGCTGAATTAATTTATTATTTCTAACACACACACACACGTGTGTGTGTGTGTAATCTTCAGAACAAGGAAGGTGGGCAGGGGCAGATGGGCGTCTACAGTCCAGGGTAAGGGAAACTCATGGAGGCACAGCCGGGCAATTTCAAGAACTAAAAGGAGCCTCCGCGGGGGCGCCTGGGTGGCACAGTGGTTAAGTGTCTGCCTTCGGCTCAGGGCGTGATCCTGGCATTATGGGATCGAGCCCCACATCAGGCTCCTCCGCTGGGAGCCTGCTTCTTCCTCTCCCACTCCTCTGCTTGTGTTCCCTCTCTCGCTGGCTGTCTCTATCTCTGTCAAATAAATAAATAAAATCTTTAAAAAAAAAAAAAAAGGAGCCTCTGCAAGAAAAGAAAGAAATTCTTTGCACCATCTTCTGGACACCACAGATTTGAGAGAGACTTGTGGTTAGATTGTTTCCTTGGGGCTATAGATTGTCCCTGAGGTCCCTTGGGTGAGGGAGGGGACCCCTAGGAGTCCTGAGGAGCTGCCAACATTGTGGGGTGAAGGCAAGTGCACGGAGAAACCAGAGTATGGCCTAAAGCTTGCCTCCCCTCTGAGAGCCGCGATGTGAGGTAAGAGGGGGAATGTCACTGAAAGCTGCTGCTTACTGCTTACCCTGGCTCTGGGTCCACACTGGCTGGGAGAGGGGAGCCGGGAATGAGGCAGTGGAGACTGCTCACTTGCAGAAAATGGAGTTCACAGTGAAGAAAACAGGCTTTTCAACGTTTTCACAAAATGCAGGTAGAATAAGAAAATAATGAATGAGGAAATGATAGACAAAGAAGACAGAGGAGAAAGATCCAAGCAGTGGTAAAAAAAGAGAAAGTGGAAGGCAAGTCAAGGTTGTAATAGAAGAAAATGTTCTGGGCTGTTTGAAAACACTGAGTATTTTCAAAAGGACCCATCACTCCTCAGCCAGGATGCCATTCACATTCTTATGACTGTTTTGGAAAAAAAAAAAAAAAAGGAAGAAAGAAAGCATAGACTAAATGAAGAAAGGGGGAGCATGACACTTAGAAGGGCTTAGACCCTGTTTCAAGATAGGAAGACCAAATGTAATAGAAATATCAAATCCTCCTAAATTAATTCAAATGAAAATTCCTCCAGGATTTCTCTCACTTCACAAAAATAGTTGCATTTGGAAGAAGTGGTCTTGGCTTCAACAGATGAGGAAAAGAAAGGAATGGGAAGACAGATGGAGAGGAGAGGGAAGAGGACCAGCCTGCATAGATATGACTTCAATCCATGATAATTCAGTAAATTCATGGTCATTCTCAAGGACACGGCAGTCATGAGATGTGTCCATGCCTGTTCCAAACACTTAGAACAGCTGATTTATGTTTAAAATATTGAGCCAAGAGAGAAAGCAAGAAAGGGACACCTCCAGCTCCCAGAAATAAAGAGGAAAATTGCAGCTACAACAGTGAGCAGAGCTTGGGGCTGCGTGCTCTGAAGGGCTGGTGGGGACCTCGTGGTGGCAGAGGCCACGAGTGCCCAAGAACAGTGGGGACCTGGAATTGCTCTTCTTGTTTGAATCTAGCAGATGAGAAATTAGAAAGTTCTCTGTCATTCATGAACAGAGCAAAAAAAGTCTCTGTGTTCCTAATCCCAGGTCATGGTCTAGAAGGAAACTTTCATAAAATGAGAAGACACTCAGCTGTGCTTTGTGCAGGGGTGAGGCCTACATTCACACTTCCTTTCTTGCAGTGTGGAAACACCATGCTGAAAAACAAGCTCACAGATGGGAAGTTGCTCTAGATACGTCCAGTGTCAACTGAGACCACAGAACTCAACCTCCCAGGTGGGGGAATTCAGGCCCAAAGGACTAGACTTAACAGAATAATCTGAATGATTGTTGACTGATTTAAAGTAAATCAATTATTGAATGACTTAAAGTAAAAGTACTTTAAATACTTCAAGACCCAAAGGAAAGCAAAATAAAAATAGGCAATTTATGAAACAAACACAAAATTTGAAAAATAATCAAATAGAAACCCTGGGTTAGTGAATTAAAAAGAAGAAAATAAATTTCAATAATAAACATGATGCAGCTGAAGAGAAATATTCAACTAGAAAGAAGTCTGCTCACTCAGCAGCAAGTAACACAGATAAAAACATACAAATAAGAAATTCAGAGACACAGAAAACAAATAGTTTAAAAATGCACCCAGTAGGGTTCCAGAAAGATAACAGGGGGCTTGGGAAGAGGCTGTGCTTGCAGAGATAATGCCCGAACATTTTCTGGGATGGAAGGAAGACCTAAGTGCTATGATTCAGAAATATCCTCAAATCCTAGACAGGAGAAATAAAAGCAAATTCCCGTGAAGACAGACACAGCAAACTGCCAAATATCAAAGACAAGGAGAAAATTTTAAAGGCTTCCAGGGATAAAAGGACAGACACACAAAGAGGGAATAACCGTGTGCAGCTGTGTGAATCTCGTCAGTAGACCAGATGTCAGAACACAGCAAGTAAGATCGTGGTCATTGCATTGGTCAGTACAAATCTAGGACAGACAGACGAATGCAGAACAGACAGCCCAGAGGGAGAGCAGAGAAGAGAAGGGGGCTTTTGACAAAGGCAGCCTCACAAGGCAGGTAGGACTAGGGAGATTAGTCAGTAAGTGGCATTCATTCAATTGGTTAGCAATGGAGAAAAACACAACTAACTATCTACTTCCCACAACTACCATCATTAGATTGGAGAGTTCATGTTTTAAGTAGCGGTAATACAGAATGTGCTACGTGGTAGGCATGAAGTAGAAGTGTGTTTAACACTGATGGTGGTCGAAGAACTGCAGATCCAGACGGTACGTTACCAAAGGCAGAGATTGTTTAAACGTTCACGTCTGTTGCGGGGGCAGGGCGAGTGCCCAGTTCCAGCAGTGGCGGGGATACAAACGTGAGGACACTTTCTGAGGGTGTTCAGAAGTGTGTATCAAGTGTGATCGAGGGTCCATCGTCTTCGACCCAGTAATGCCAGGCTGAATCATCTACTTTAAAGAAACAATAGAAAACAGAAAGAATTATTTATGCATGAAGATGTTCATCACCACCTCATTTATAATAATGAAATCTGAGAATAACCACAAGAGCCATCGGCAGAGAGATGTCTTCAAATAAATAGAGGACAATGAAGCAATGAAAGATTATACAGTCAATATAAACGGTTTCCCAAGAGTTTTTCACAAAAGACAATGAACACGGGGTAATGTTAAGTGCAACACAAGCAGATGATGTTACTGCAGATGGAAGATGCTCACAGGCTCTTTGAAAGAGCACGCAGCAGGTGGTGCTTTCGGTGGTCGTCTCTGAGCCGTCCACGGTGGAAGACTTCCAGTTCCCTCTCCACTTGTCTGCAGTTTCCAAGTTTCCTACTGCAAGTAGGACTGCTTTATAAGCACCATGAAATAATGAATGTTTAAAAAAATTAAAACCCCCTGTAGGAAATGACGCTTTGATGCCAGGTGCGCCGTAGTTCAACAATTGCCGAGAAGAGCCTGTGTCACAAAGTGTCAAAAACCTTTCTCTGGGGAGAAAGCGTGCTGGTGGAGCACTTGGGAGTCAGCGACTTTGAGGACAGTCTTTGTTCTGGGACTAGACGACACGGGACGAGAAGATTCTAAACTATGAAGTGCCCTGATCCCTTAGGTCTCCGCCCTTGAGCTCTGCTGCCTGTCACCGTCTCTCCTCTCCACAGAGGACTCAGACTCAAGTCAAAGAATTGCGGCCCTTGCACCAAGGCTGCCAAGAGGGAAACCGATTAGTACAAAGTAAATATTTCTCTGGCAAGAAAATGGATGGAGGCCACCAGAGCCCTCCTCGGGAGGCAGAAGGCACACGGTTTCATGCACCCTGGGCCAGTCCAACCAGAGATGAAAGAGACAAGAGAGGGTCCGCAACCTTCTGAGCCAGAGCCCACTGGGCAATTAGACCTCTGCATTTATTTATGGAGCTAATTTCTCGCGTATCGCTCCCATTTCCGTCTGCAGATAAAAAGCAGAGATAACCAGCTTGGCTCTGGACGGGGATGTTTCAGGAGCCCCGAGCAGCGACCGCCTGCTTCTCAGTGAGGGTCAAAGAATTCCACTCACCACAAACTCCCCTGACCCCCTTCTCACCACCATGTCTTCCTCCAACACATCTGCGGAAAGATATTTATAGGGTTTCCACCGTTCCTGGGAGGCACTTTTGAAAGGAAAAATAAGGCAGAAGTGATGTAGTTTCCTCTTAGGGGCTTATGGCTGCCATGCACTGTCCCTGTCCCACTGCGTGTCCTCCAGCCCAACACATTTTGTCACCAGCCACTTGCCTGAATTTGGCTGTCTCCGAGATCATTAATAATTAGAAACGAGAAACCACCTCCCCAGCAAATACGTGCGTCTTCAGGAGTGTTCTTGGGGCTTCCCCACGTATCCCCGCACGGAACAGCCAGGCTGCCAGCTCATGTCCGGGGACAACTGGGAGTTTGAACATTTATAATGACTTGTTCTCACCGAATTTCCTCACCTGTCTTTGGACCTGCTGCTATTAGCATTAGGGTAAAAATAACAAACAACAGCTCATACCTTAATAACCAGTGGGTCAGTAGCTAATGCGACCAGAAAGAGAAATAGATTGCCTCATATGTTTTGAGATTTAAAGTTAACTTTGTTATTTTAAGAATTTAGAAGGATGTTTTTCCTGCTCAAATGATCCTAGGTCAGCTTCCCCTGGAAGCTTTTGGGAGTCCCCTCATACCCATTGTATTGCCTTGTTCAATTAAACCATAGTTAGAGGAACATGAAATGATCAGTTAATTCAAACATCCTCTATCAATTAGTGCCACAGCGAGGTCCCCTTCTACCGATGAAAACATGCCTCACGGGACAGACGGACTCATTCTCTGTGGCATCTCTCAGGGTGTGGGATCAGATCCAATAACTCGAGAAAATAAATATGGTGATTTTCCTATAAACCCTAAAAGCTAGTTTGTGTTAGCTTTGTTGCATTAACAAAATAAAATAAAAGGGTCTTCAAACATGTGGTAGTGGCCTTGCTATTTAAAACAGGCCAGAAAAATCTGAAAGTCTGAAAGGATCAGCAAGGATGGCAAGCCAGGAAATGTCAGAGTCGTCAATCAGTTTAGATGATTGAAAAACGATCCCCTGGTCCTCTATGCGTGCGTTTTCACCCCCACGCCAAATAATCCGCATGCGGAGAGGAGGCCTGTTATCTTCCATTTTTCCAAAACGCACGTGGATGCCTAGCTCATTTTCTGTATTAGCCGTGTCCCCGACCAGTTGCTAATCATCCTGGGGTAGTTATTAGTGTGTGCAACATCGTAGCTGCAGAATGATGAAGGAAATATTAGAAATAGCTACTTGAAAATTTAGTCATGGATTGTTTTTAAAGATTTTTTATTTATTTATTGGACAGAGAGAGACACAGCGAGAGAGGGAACACAAGCAGGGGGAGTGGGAGAGGGAGAAGCAGGCTTCCTGCTGAGCAGGGAGCCCAATGTGGGGCTCAATCCCAGGACTCTGAGATCATGACCTGAGCCGAAGGCAGCCGCTTAATGACTGAGCCACCCAGGAACCCCAATGGATGGGTTTTTTAAAAAGACGTTATTTATTTATTTATTTATTTATTTGAGAGAGAGAGAGAGAGCAGAGAGCACAAGCAGAGGTGGGGACAGGGCAGTGAAAGGGGGAGATGCAGACTTCTCGCTGAGCAGGGAGCAGATGTGGGCAGATCCCAGAACTCTGAGATGATGATCTGAGCCCAAGACAGATGCTTAACCGACTGAGCCACCCAGGCGCTCCTAGCATGAACGTTTCGTGAAGAAAAGTCACCTCCGCTGAGAGCAATCCCCCTTGGTTCTCTGTTTGTCCAGGGGGAGGAGGAAATACCTTTGAGCACCTGCTACCTATCCCAGGAGGCAGGTGCTCAGGAGGGCTGGCTTATCTGAGCTCTCCTAATCTTCCACCTGGAGGATTCCGCAGACCTGCAGAGCGTGACCCTCAAGGTCATTGACCCTGGGCTTTCCGGGGGTGCCCGGGGCAGGGGAGCCTCTTGGTGGCGGAGGGGGCTGTTTGTATCAGCAGGGCAGGGCAACGTGTCTGGGGCTACGCCTTGCTGGAGCTCTGAGCTCTCTTCTGGGCCCATGACCGAGTATCCTAGGAGATGCCACATTTTAGAGACTTATATATGGTGGTAGAGACATCTCCATCCCAGTCCCACACCCCAGTAAAATATTTCCAGAAATCGAAGAGGGATGCATTTATACCGCTTGAAGAGCTGGTGCCCATGATGTAAGGTAAAGGGTGACACCAGCCCCAGGGGCGGGAGCACCACACCAATCTCATGGCCTTGGCTTTCCCCCCATCTCCCACTTCACAAGCTGCTGATGGGCAGACAGCGTGCTCTTGGTGCTACACATGCTCCTGGCTGGGCTGCGTTCTCGGCTGCGTTCCGAGTCCTCTCTTCTCCTCGTTCCAGTTGATAGCAGAACTCAGTTTCCTGAAGGGGAAGGACCCAGACCCTCAGCTCCGAGAGGCAGCAGCTTGCCAAATGGCCATTTGCAGGAGAATCTCTCTGACCTCTAGACCGTTTGCTCCAGGGCTCACCTGGTCAGGCCAGGCCCACCCAGGATAATCTCTCTTTGGACAGGTGTGGCCCGTTCTCAGGAGGAGGATACATGGCGCAGACAGCAGGGGTCCTGGAGCGACGCTGGGGCTCTCCTTTCCTCCCCTCTGCCCAGCACACTGTTTCAGAGTAGCTAGATTCCTGCTGGGTGGCTTGGGGCTCCGAAGCAGCGTGGTCTCCGTATTTGCCCTTCCCCGGGTTCCTCCTTCCTGATGTTCCAAGTCTTCTATGCTCTTCCATGTAGAGAACATCCTTCCAGAGCTGCCGTGCTGGCAACGACCCCCTTAGTCTTCCTTCACCGGAGCACATCTTTGTTTCCCCTCTGCTCCTAAAGGATAATTTTGTAAGAGATGGAATTCGGGGTTGAGGACGGTTCTGGTATTTCAGCTTGAGAAGTGCCGTCCACTCCTCACTGGTTTCCACGATTTCTGTTAAGAAGCCCTCTGCTGTCCGAGCTCTTTTTCCCCTGGGTAAGGAATCCTTTCTCCCTCCTTGGTTTGAAGAGTTTTGCATTGTCCTTAGTTTTCTAAAGTCTGGTTGTGATGCGTTTTGGCGTGGGGCTCTTTGAATTTTTCCTGTTTGGGGTTTGTTCAGTTTCTTGAACCTGCAGGTCTATGTATTTTGCCTGATTTGGGAAATTTTCAGCCATTATTTCTTTGAAGACTTTTTCAGGCTCCCCCTCTTTCTTCTCTCCTCCTGGGCATTCCATGCCACGAATGTTTGATCGTTTGGTGGCCCCCGAGGCTCTGTGGTGGGGGCATTTCAGTCTGTCTTCCTCTCTGTGGTTCAGATTGGGGGATTCCTCTTGTCCTCCACTCAGTCTCGCTGGTTCTTCCGCACGCCCTCCTGTGCGCTGAGTCCCGCCACAGGATCCTTTATTCTAGTATTTCAGTTACTGTATGTTTTAAGTATCAGTTGGCTTGGATCAGATATTTACTCTTATAGGTTACATGTAACTTTTAAGCAGGTATATTTCTCACCATGTCCTTCTATTCCATATTGCAAACCTCGGTTGTCTAAGGCAGAAAATGCCTTTTAGTGATCATCCTGCACTTTTAAACATTTTTTTTTTTTAAGTAGGCTCTATGCTTAGCTTGGAGCCCAGTACCGGGCTTGAACTCACGACCTTCAGATCAAGACCTGAGCTGAAACCAAGAGTCCTGGTGCTCAATCAACTGAGCCTAACAGGTGCGCCTCAAAGACTAAAGCCGCGACACCAAAATCCAGAAATGCTAGGGATTGAGAAGGGGTTAGCTCCACCCTCCCTAGCCAGAGAGCCCTGATTCGTGACCTCAGCACTTGGGGGCTTCTGCTGAAAGACACAAGCCGTCCCTCCGTATGGCTTGGTGACGAGATCAGGCGTGAGGCCGTCCCTGCTGCTGTTAGTGTTGGTCTGGAAGACCCCAAAGGTAGAGCCTGGAGTTCTGGGCAAAACCTCTTTGGGGGTCTGGGTCCTCCCAGCTGAATGAGCAGTCCTGGGTCATGAGACAAACTTTTTTCAGTTTGCCAGCCTTTAAGATAAAAATGGCTGATGAGTCTTGACTCTAATGTTCAAACACCCACATTTTAAATGCTTGTGTGCGAGTGACCTTTAGCTGCGTGCTCTGAAACCAAAAGCCTGGTGTATTTTGACATTTCCCATTCCCCCTCCCCACCCTGCCCCATGCAGTGGGACATTTTCATCTGTCTCCTACAGCTGACGTGATGCACTCCAATGATAGAAAGGTTTCCTTTTTTTCTTTTTCTTTCTTTCCTCTTTTTTTTTTTCTTTTTTAAGTCATCTGGAAATCAGAACAAGAAAGTTCTCCAGTTAACTTTGCCACATCTGGGTCCTAGTGATTCATGAAGAAGCAGCCTCGTCCTGGTTCTCATTTCAAGTGATGTTTACAAGGGGTTTAAGAGGCTGCCTCTCAAAGGGTCCTCTTTAATATATGGCCACTTGCTTCTCGCAGAGCCCAGCTTCTCCTTTTAAAAGCAGAATAACATTTTCCACAACCATATCTTAGGAAACACTGGAAGGATTCACAAAGCTCCTATTTGCAAATCAACTTCAGATCGACTGGTCTGCAAGTATAAGATGTTGTTATTTTATTTGCTAATTAAAACCATTTCCTTAAAATGTTGCTTTCCTGCCTAATTTGAATAACAAAGAGAAACAGAGATAGAACCACATCTGTTGACTCTTCTCAAATATTTCTGAATATGGGGTGGAGGGAAAACATGAGACACCGAGAGCATGACGCACAGACACTGAGGAAACCATCTCTGGGCTGACTGGCAGATGGTCAAAGCCAAACGAACAAATGTGTTTCTATTTCTGCCGCAATTAAGCCTAGACTCCCAGCCTCAAGTGCAGCCTTGGACCTCGTGTTGGCTTTTCCTCCTTTAGGACAGGACTGGATCGCGGCTCTCGTGGTCTACGCTTAATGTTTAATACCCTTCTTCCTTGTTTCCATCCTCGACTTAAATTCTCAACTAAAAAAAAAAAATGCCGATTATGTTAGAATGTCCAAGGATCAAACAGAAAAGGAAACAGATGGACACACAGCGGATTAGTGTTGTTAACAGGAGGTTAAACCTAAATACTTAAATGGTCTTGCTGAACATAATTTTTTTTCTGAATGCAATTTTTTTAAGGCCTTCAATTGAAACAGTGCCGTCTGTGATTCCATATCGCCAAGTAAGCCAACAAATGTACTTTTAACCTTTTCATTTCGGCCGCTTGGCATCGTGGAAACCAGTGCTCTTTCAGACTTGTCTTTTGTGTCTTGATCTTCACCACGCCTGTCCGAGGACAGATAGAAAAGGCTGCAGACCTGGGAGCGACTACAGTTTCTCTGCTCTCGTAGACACGTTTCGTGTGGTTTCTGTAAGAAGAACCACCTTTCTGGAAGCCAGGGGTGCTGGGTAAATAGCCCTGGACAGAAGGTTTGTCCTCACAACTTGGTCATTCTGTCTGGAAGCCCAAATAAGAAACCTCCAAAACCCAAATAAGAAACCTCCAAAGCCCAAATAAGAAACCTTCAAAGAAACCCCCTAGGAAGTCTCCGGGGGGCAGGTGTAGGCATCAAATGTGGTTGACCAGCTCTCCAGCTGAAGAGTTGGCGCAAATGGGGACAGCTGGATGTTTGGGAGGTGGGGTGCGTGGGACAGGGTGTGCTTCTCTTTGGTGCTCAGCTGACCCTCCCCCTCCAGGTGGCAACAGGAAGTCCCGCCTCCCTCATGCTCACCCTAGTGACAGGTGATTTGGGTGGGACTGACACCCAGGTTTGTCCGTGGTCCCACCCTTGGTTCCAGTAAATATGGCTCATATGCACCTGTCCTTAACCCTTGCTTTCAACCTCACGGCCAATTTGTCCCAGGTCCTGCTGAGGCCTCCTGAATCCTGACCCCAGAGATCATTACTGCCATTGCTCTTACTGCTGTGTGCTGGGCTCCTCATCTACAACTTCTCATAAAGTGTGAAACACTTCTGTATGGGAGGTGGAGGAGAAGGAGGAGGAAGAGATGGATGGGGGGGGGGGGAAGATTAGAACACTGGGGTATATGGCAGCTGGGTAATTTGTGCCGGAAAGCAGGTAGGGACCAGGACTGAGACCAAGTCTTCACACTTTTGTCCTTTTCCACTCACCCTTCTGTTTCTTTCCTCTGCCCCTGGGTCCTGGTCTCATTTAGGTTCACATATCCTTGCTCCCCCTACCCCAGGCTTTCATAGTATCATAGTTCCTTCAGTCAATACCTCTGTTTCCAGAAGTTCCCAGTCTAAACCTTCCATCCCTCACTACCAGAAGCAATTCCTTCTCAAAATCTTTAAGCAATCAAGCTCAAAAGCCTTGGCCCGGCATCCCAACCCTCCCCAGTCTGACCCCTTCCCACATCCTGACCACTTCCCCTCAGCTCCCAACACTAACCCTCCTTCCTAGGAGATTGTTCTACTCATTATCCCAAGGACAGCTCTCGCCCCTCCATCACATGCCTCGTCTATACAAGAAACCACAGGCTGCCCCTGTTCCTGGAGGACTTTCCTGCATGGCCTCCTCCTGCGCACATCCTGCCCCCACTCAGGGACCAGTGCACACCCACCTTCTGGAGGAGCTGTCCCTGAGCACTCTGGACACAGGGCTCTCGGCGTGCATGGCCCAAGTCACTCCTGTGGCCCTTCAGGTGTGTGGCATGATGCTCTTGCCGTTCTCACCGGCTAGTTTGAGCACTTGCTGAAGTCAGGATGTGCGTCCTCCTTCTCCGTCTCCCCGACAGTGATTTCTTGGTCCTTTCTTTGGCTCACTGAACCTCCTTTTACCATCCTATTGTTGGGGTCTTCAGCAGGCAGCTCAGTGCCGCTCCCCTTACTGGTGTCCTTCCTGATGTGCTGGGCACACTGGCTGCTTTCCAGGACCATCCGTCCTAGGAAGCCTAAACTGTGTTTGCAGAGACTCTGTGATCCCTGGGGTCCCTTAGCAGGAGAGGTGGGGCCCAGGCTGATGGGGTCTGAACCTCCCCCACTTCCCCCTACCTGTAACCAGAGCAGGAAGTGTCACCCACTCCACAGACTGAGCAGTTGGGAGGCTCCCCTGCAGGGACCCAACTCAGATGCCGGCTCTGACGCTTACTTGCCACATGGCCCTTGGGGGAACTTATGCAGCCACCCTGCTGCCTCCTTCTCCTCACCGGTAAACTGGAGAGACTATCAGTCCTGCTTCGAAGGGTGCTGTAAGGATGGAAGGGGTCTGTGCAGAGGGAGCTGGCACTTCGTAGGATGGATGGGGGCTACAGAGGCTGGTCTTGGCTCTTGCGTCCCTCCTACGCTTGGAGTTCATGTCTCTTTGAGGTTACAGCACGTCCTTGGCAAGAGTTCTGAGCCAGCTGCAGGCCAAGTCAGCATGGTGTCCTCCTTGATGGGTTTCCGATGATGTGTCAGTCCCCATGGACATCAGAATCATCCCTTTTGCTGGGGTCATTTAGCAGCAGTGAACCTTGGGAAAGAAGACTGAGTGATTATGGAGTGCTTCCTCTGTGCCTGGCACTGTGCAAGCTAGCCACAAGCATCCCTGCATGAGCCCAGGCAGCCCCAGACATTACACTCCTCATCCCCAACTTGCTAAAGTCAGTGGGCATGGACACTGCACTAGGATCTGAACATTTCCCTCTGGCCCATCTCTCTGGCTGTAGCTCAGCCACTGTCTGGACCACCATTGACAACTAGATGTAGGTTTCGCTTTTAGCAAGGTGAGCCAGAGAGACCCCACATGCCCTTGGCACAAAAGTCAGCTGGGAATCTGATGACATGAAGTCCAGATAGAATTATAGATGTAAATATGGGGAGATGTGGGCAAGAGTATGTGTCTAACAGTGGCTCTTCCTTGGGAATAAGGAACAAGACTGGGACATCGGCTAAAACTGACAAAGTAAGCCAAATGCTGTGAAGAAGGATGATCTGATCCAATCTGGGATTGAACTGACAAATTGTGGTGCTGTGCAGTTACCACTGGGGAAGGCCGCCAGAGGATGGTGGTGAGGACATCAACCCAGGCACCGCATTCAGGAGGAACTAATCCAGAAGAACCTGGATGAATCCTGGTTCTCATCTGTTTATTTGTTTCTTTGTCATATTGTTCTATTTTCTCAGAGATTTTCTGGACTTTTACCTTCCAGATATTCTGTCGAAATGTCTATTTCAGGAATCATATGTTGTTACTATGTTGCTTTTTTATTTTATTTTTTTTCATAATAATATTTTTATTATATTATGTTATTCACCATACAGTACATCCCTGGTTTTTGATGTAAAGTTCGATGATTCATTAGTTGCATATAACACCCAGTGCACCATGCAATACGTGCCCTCCTTACTACCCATCACCGGTCTATCCCATTCCCCCACCCCTCTCCCCTCTGAAGCCCTCAGTTTGTTTCTCAGAGTCCATAGTCTCTCATGCTTCACTCCCCCTTCTGTTTACCCCCTTTCTTTATCCCTTTCTTCTCCTACCGATCTTCTTAGTTCTTATGTTGCTTTTTTATTTTCTAAGATCTCATTTTCATTCTCTGTTCCTTTTTGAAATCATCTTGCTCTTGTTTCAAAGATGAAAATATCTTTTCACTCTGAAGACAGAGATTATTTGTTAAAATATTTTTTCCCTAAATTATTTCCATCTCTCTTAGTAGTTATGCTTTAGAGTTCAAACTTGGGTTGGCATTTTATGCCCCTTGTCCTTCTCTATTTCATTCCTTAAACTTCCAGATAAAAAGCCTCTATATTTTTCAAAAGTCTATATTTAATGTCTGAGTCTTAATTATTTTTGTATTCTATATGTAACTGTATCTGGTAAAAAAAAAAAAAAAGTACTGGTCTATACCACACTGAATTGACTTACTTCCAGTCTATATGTAGCTGATCTAAGCTTAAGTGGTAAACTGAGATGGGTTATAGTGGCTGATATTAAAATGCTAATTGGGGATTAATGATACTGAATATAATTCATGCTGTGGTTTAGTTCTGCTCATATTAACTAGATTTTCATGCAAGAGCCACCACCAAAGTGCACTCATATCCCAACTCCCCCCACTTCACAGCAAAGCCTCCCACTCCCTCACGTACACCTGTTAGGAGACCTGATGCTGCCCACAGAGCTTGCACCTGCTCCGTGGCACTGGGACCCTGTCCTTATTCTGTGGTAGGTCCACCATGTTCAAGGCATGAGAATCTGTCCTGCCCATGTGCTGGGCCCTCCACGGAGAAACTGTGACCCAGACAGAGAAGCGGAGGACTGGAGCTCTGCTGAGGGGACAAAGGGTAGGGTGACTTCTAACTCCAGCATTCAAACATTCTTTTATCTAAAGCTTCAAGGGGTTGATCCAGATGTGTAAATTTTTTCACTTAAAATTGTGGGAGAAGCTTAGTAGTTGGGAGACCTCGAGTCAAACTGATTCCAGCTTTTCTGGCTATGTGAGCTTAGGAAAGCAATTTGCTCTCTTCAGGACTTTCAGAAAAAAGGATCTAGACCAACCCGTCTGCTCTTAAATGCTATGATGAACAGTGGTGACTTGGGGAAGGGATGGCGTGGAGAGGGATACCAGGCAGTGTGCCCACCCTTGCCTCCAGATACGCTTTCTATTTCTAGGAATCCAGTCTTTCTATCTACAAGGTGTCATATTAGTCACCAAGATGTCCACAGAAGAAGAGGCTTATCAAGAGCTTTAGAAAGGAAGGTAGGAAGTCATAATTTATTTTTGATTCCATCCTCCTCTGCTATCTACCTCCCTCGTTGGATCTTCAAAGACTTTGAAGAGAACATTTTTTTTTGAACATCTTTATTTCGCCAAAATGGAAAGAATGATCTCATTAGATCCAGAGCTGTGATTTCACTTCAGGTTTAGCGGGAAGGATAAACTAGCTCCTTGGAAACAAAGCCCATTAAACACACACACGTTCATGAATAGCACCTGGACATGGACAGAACCCCTGTCATTTAATTCTGAATAAACACTTTCTGGTCCATATTGAAGACTTTTATAAAACAATGTACATTTGACCCCATTTCAAGGAGAGTTTAATTAGTATCTATGTGTGGTAAGTGTTTCGGTACTTTTTGCTGAGGGTGTGGAGCGTGGTTGCCTGTGTGTGTGTGAGGTTTTCCCCTCTAGGAAGCACATGTCCTTGTGAAGACAAGATCGTCGAAAGTGGTCGGGACAATCCGAATAACGGCAGTGACCACTTACTGGGCACTTGCTCTGCATTGGGTTCTTGCAGGGTGTTTCCAAGATTCATCAGGTGGCGGGCACACACACTCAGTGCGTGTTAGTGGCCATTCCATCACACTTTACTCTCATTCAGTGTCTTGGAAGGGGCTGGTCCTAATTTCACCCATTGACAGAAAAGACCTCAAACACTATCTGAGCCCTGGAGAGGGGAGGAAGTGGCTCTAACATTGGGCCTGAGGCTGACTCAGCGCTCTCGTCTCAAACAAGCTTTATGACCATGGACATTTTAGCCCTTTACAGTAGGAACAACCTAAGAACTGTCCAAGGCCACCCACAGCATCCTAATCTGCACAAATGTTTTGTTTCAGCCTGCATCTTGCCAGGCTGCCTGATGCCTTTGCAGCCTATAGGGCTGGGAGGGCATGCAGCCTCTAAGCTGCGATGAGGGTCACATGACTACACACGCTGCACGCATCCTAAAAGCCTGGGAAATTCATTGTCAAGCCGTCACAGAGACATGTCAGACCTTGACAAGACCCATCCCTCTCACATTAAGACCCTGCTGACAGGTTTTCATGCCCAGTAGGTCTCCATTATTATTTTAATTGAATTGTCAACCTCTAAAGTTAGCAGAATTTATTCCTTCATATTCCTCAATTTTACACATCAGACAGCAACTCTGAATGTCAAAGCTAGAACAATCTAAAGTGGTTTTTAAACTAACAATGAACAAGTTAGATTTATTGGTGGCAAGAATTGTCACCACTTCCTTTACCCCAGGTCCTGAAATGTCCTAGTGATGATTTCCTAAATTATTCCACTAATGTGTCTGGAGGTTGGAATATTGAGGACATAGCTCTTTAGGAAATATATAAACAGCATTGGAAAGATGCAGAGTTGGGTTTCTCTGTACCTTCACTCCCGGCAAGACCAGTGCCTATGCAACTCGGGGGCATCCTGGACCAGCCTGACCAAATCTTTTTAGGTCGATTTTGATAGTGAAAGAATAATTATTGATCTTAATGAGGCTTCACTACACATACATCAAAATCATTGTCATATTTGGATAGAGTCTTCCAGTAGATCCCTAGCCAGGGTGAGCCTTAGATTAAGCAAATACAACTATTAAGCAAATCCAATTGCCTAGAGGGCCAGGGGCTCCACAGACCAGGCCTCAGCCAGAAAAGCAAACAGCATGAATGAGGCTGCAAACACCAAGACATCAGTCCCAGCAGCTTGCACTTACCCTATGCTATTGGCCCAGAAGGGAACTGTATTAGTTTTCTATCACTGACATCACAAATTACCACAAGCTTAGTGGTTTAAAACACACAAATTTATTATCCTTCAGTTCTGGAGGTAAGAAGTCTGAAATGGGTCTCATGGGACTAAATCAAGAAGTCAGCAGAGTTGTGTTTCTTCTGGAGGCTCCAGGGAAGAATCCATTTCCTGGCCTTTTCCAGCTTCTAGAGTTTGCCTGCATTCCTTGGCTCATGGCCACATCACAACATCTGACTTCACTTTTATTGTTCTATTTCCATCTCTCTGACTCAGACTGCCCTGTCTCCCTGTCATATGGAGTCCTGTGACTACCCTAAACCCACCTCAATAATTGAAGATAATCTCCCCATTACAAAACCCTTAACTTAATCACATCTGCAAAGGTTCCTTTTCCATGTAAAGTAACATATTCAGAAGTTCTGGGGATTAGGATGTGAACATCCTGGGGGATCATTATTCTGCTTCCATCTGAAGAGTGTTCGTAAAGGATGGTGGTGCTTCTTCTGGAAATGAAGTTCTGTTAGTCCCAGAGCCCACTGTGAGATCAGTTGTGGAGAGGGAACAGGGTCATAAAAGAATGGCCTGGAAAACTCAAGGCAGTACATGTGAGTACAAAATGAGAACACTAGCTGACACCTACATTAGGGTTACTCTTTTGTACTTCTTGTCTTACTCATTACTTCAGCTTATTAGGGTGCATACCATTATCATTCCAATTTACAAGAAAAGATATTGAAACAAAAGTTTGAGTTACTTGCTCAAGATTGTATCTGTCATAAGTGGTAAGGTCTGAATAAAAATTGAAGCCTGAATGTGAATCTTAAATTCACATGGTGAGTTTAAATATTTCAGAATCATGGAAGCAAAAGTCTTAGATGATGAAAAAAAAAAAAAAAGGACAAGAAAAGGAAATAAAAGGTATGTAGATTGGGAAGGAAGAAATCTGTCTTAATTTGCAGGTATATGAATCTCAATGTAGAAAATCCAAAGGAATCTACAAAAAAAAAAAACCCACCAAAACCAACAACTCTCTTGAAACTAGTAAGCGATTGTAGCAAGGTTGCAGGATACAAGGGTAATATACAAAAGTCAATCACTTTCTTATACACTGGCAATGAACAAATAGAATTTGAAATTAAAGACACAATACCATTTACATTAGCACCCCAAAAATATGTACAGGTGTAAATCTAATAAAAATGTATAAGATCATTATGATGAAAATTACAAAACTCCAATGAAAGAACTCAAAGAACTAAATAATAAAGATATTCCATGTTCACAGATAGGAAGACTTAATATTGTCAAGATGTCAGCTCTTCCCAACTTGATCTATAGATTCAATCTTAATTAAACCTCAGCAAGTTATTTTATGAGTATCAACGAACAGACCCTGAGGTTTATATATAGGGGCAAAAGACCCAGAACGGCCAATGCAATATTGAAAAAGAACAAAGTTGGGGCACCTGGGTGGCACAGCGGTTAAGCGTCTGCCTTTGGCTCAGAGCGTGATCCCGGCGTTCTGGGATCGAGCCCCACATCAGGCTCCTCCGCTATGAGCCTGCTTCTTCCTCTCCCACTCCCCCTGCTTGTGTTCCCTCTCTGGCTGGCTGTCTCTATCTCTGTTAAATAAATAAATAAATAAATAAATAAATAAATAAATAAATAAATAAATAAAATCTTTAAAAAAAAAAAGAAAAGAAAAAGAACAAAGTTGGAGGATTGACACTACCTAACTTCAAGACTTACTATAAATCCACAGTAATCAAGATAGTGTGGTATTAGTGAAAAAAAAATAGACCAATAGATTAATGAAACAAAATAGCAAGCCCAGAAATAAAACCACATACATATAAACTGATCTTTGAAAAAAGAGCAAAGGCAATACAATGGAGCAAAAAAGGTTTTCAATAATTGGTCCTGGAAAAAAATGACATCCACATGCAAAAAAATCAGTCAAGACACAAACCTTATACCCTTCACCAAAATTACCTCAAAAGGGATCATAGACTTCAAGCAAAGGGTGAAATTAATTATTAAATTCCTAGAAAATAGCATAAGAAAACACCTAGATGACTTTGGTTTGGTGATGACTTTTTAGAAACAACACCAAAAGCATGATTCATGGAAGAAAGAATTGATAAGCTGGACTTTACTGAAAATAATAACTTGTACTCTGCAAAACACAATGTCAAGAGAAAAAGAGAGAAGATAGGTCACAGGCTGAGAGAACATATTTGCAAAAGAAACATCTGATAAAGAACTGTTATCCAAAATATATGAAGAACTCTTAAAACTCAACAATAAGAGAAAAGAAAACCTAATTTTTAAAATGGGCTAAAGACCCTAATAGACACCTCACTAAAGAAGATTTACTGCTGGCAGATAAGGAAAGAGGCTCTGCACCATATGTCATCAGGGAAAGGCAAATTAAAACATCGAGATAGCACTCACGGCTATTAGAAGCCAAAGTCCAGAACGCCGACAACACCAAATGCTGGTGAGGACGTGGAGCGACAGAAACTCTCGTTCTGGCTGCTGGGAACGCAGAATGGTGCAGACACTTGAGAAGACAGTTTTCTGGTTTCTTACAAAGCTAAACGTAGTCTTCCCACGCGATCCAGTAAACACGCTCCTTGGTATTTACCAGAAAGAGATGAAAACTTATGTTCACACAAAAACCTGCACATGAATGTTTACAGCAGCTTTATTCTTAATCACAAAAATGGAATGATCAAGAAGCCTTCACTATGTGAATGAGTAAATAAACTCTGGTCCATCCAGACAACGGAATATTATTCAACAACAAAAAGAGATGAGCCATGAAAAGACCTGGAGGAAACCTAAATGCATATTACTGTGTGAAAGAAGCCAATCCGAAAAGACTGCATGATTACAACTATATGTAATTCTGGAAAAAGCTGAACTGTGGTGACAGTTAAAGTATCAATGGTGGGGGCGCCTGGGTGGCTCAATCCGTTAAGCCTCTGACTCCTGATTTCGGCTCAGGTCATGATCTTAGGGGTCCTAAGATGGATCCCTGCATTGGGCTCTGCATTCAGCGTGGAGTCCGCTTGAGATTCTCTCTCTCCCTCTCCCTCTGCCCCTCCCCCACCTGGTGAGGGATAAGTGCAAGGAACACAGAGGAGTTTTAGGAAAGTGAAAAGTACTGTGTACGACACTATAATGGTGGATACATGTCATTATACATTTGTCCAAACCCATAAAATGCACAACACCAAGAGTGAACCCTAATGTAAACTATGGACTTCAGGTGATGGTGACGTGTCAGTGTAGGTTCACCAAGGACAAATGTACCCTCTGGTGGGGCATAGTAATAACGGATTCACCTATGCAGATGTGGGCAGGGGTATCTGGGAATCTCTTCCTCTCGATTTTTCTGTAAGCCAGCAACTGCTCTAAGAAAGAGTCTTAAGATCATGAAAGCACCCTTTCCATGGAAAGGAGACATTTTTCACTATCACTCTGCAGTGGAATGACCTTACTGGAAGGAGCTGTTAGGTCAAGAGCCTCAGATCCTGGAATGAAGCATTCTGCCTGTGATACAAAGGTCTGTAAGCCCATGATTCATGATGCCAACAATTTCCTGCTAATCCCTCTAAGTTTAAATCAATCTGACAATGTGCATTCTCTGTTTCATGTGCTCTTTAGATCCAGTGTCTTCACAGCACCATGCTTCATGATGTCAGCTACAGACAATGCAAGTTTGTAAAGTATGATTAATGTGCCATGTGTCAGTGAAAGGATCAAAGGTGGTACGTGCGTGTGCTCTAATATGGTCGGATGTCCTTCCAAGAGTTCAGGGCTCTGGGGCTCCCTTCCCCACAGAGAAGAGGAGGGGGAAGACAACGCCACTGAAGAAAAGGACGGAAATTTACGTGGTATGAAGTATTTTCATGATCCAAAAAGATAAGGACCGTTGGAATGAAGAGAAGGAAGGAGTCAAAGCACAAGCATGAGCTGCCGTGTGAGCAGCACGGGCTACTCCTCTCTTTATCTGGAAAGAAGTAAGCATTTCTGATGGCCCCCAGGTCTGTACAGAACCCATCTCAGAGGTGCCCTGCAACATCTAGGTACTCGGGCTCAAAAAGGGCAGACTCCAGGATAAATCCACACATGTGTGGGCAGCTGCCCCACTCCACGCCAACTCCACGTGTGAGAGTTCGGCCTCTCTGTGCTCTGGTTTCATTATGGCAGCGCTGAGCCCGCCCATGACTCAAGCCAGGAGAGCCCCGGCCACACGAGCCAGCACCAGGAAAAGGACCTGGGGAGTGGAGGGCGGGAGCACCAAGGAGGAGACTTCCCCAAGGCTGCTTCCAAGAGCAGAATCCCAGCCAGGGAGGGTGTGGTCCAGGGCTCAAGGACCTGAGCAGTCATCGCTCAGGGTGAGGACCAAGCCAGAGGCTGGGCGTGGGAGAGCACTGGGGAGGTCAGGACCAAGATGCGTGGTGCACCAAGGGGCTCTGAGCATGCCGGGACACCCAATCCCCTAGCAGTAGGGTGCATACTTAATTTATTATCCAAAAATGACACTTTTGAGAGTGAAGGGAAACGCTAACATACATACCAGGGTGTGATTCACACCACCTGTGAGTGCTAGCCCTGTGTTGGCGCTGGGGGTGGAAGATGAGAAACAAGGACAGCCCGGGAGCCCTCTGTGTAGGGGTGTCTGCCTCCCCACTGCACAGACAAAGAGAGACATGGCTCTGTCCATATGGGGCCTGAATAGGACGAATGGTGCAGAGGCAGGAGGCACTTTATGGTATTAGGTTTTACACGGGAAAGAATTTACACTTGGAAAATCCCAGGAGTCCCGCCTTTAAAAACTTATAAATTGACTCCCCCTAGGGCTAGCGACATTAGTCCAACAAAGAGACTCATGAGATGCAAATAACCTCTGGTAATGAGCGAATGAAAAGACCTAAATGCTTCTGCTGGCCACAAACAGTCATGTTCCGGGGAGGTGGCCATGCCTCGTATCCCCACGTGCCGGAGCCATCGCCAGCAGGACGGCAGCTGCAGGGAGGCATTAGTAGGAAAGACCTCCAGACTCAAGGCGGGGAGCCCTGTTTCTGCGTAGGCTGTAGAAAGCTGCACGAAAACATGGCCTCTACTCTCGCCACGAGAAGAAGCCAGATAGTCTATGAGATCATAATTAGTCTTCAGTTCCTGGAGACCTGAGGTCATAAAGCAACAGGGAAAGTAAATTTCAATGTGTGGCAAGCCCCCCGAGGAGAGTCGGGGTACACAGGTGACTTGATGTTGGGTAGAGCACTGAAGAATGTAGTTAAGTGGCAGAAGGAAACCACTGAAATCCCAGGATTTCTTAAATGCCAAGTAAAGGTTGAAGGGTAGCTCCCCAAAACCTACGTCCATGTCCTGATCCCTGGAATCTGCTACCCTACTTGGAAAAGGGGTCTTTGCAGATGTCATAGCTAAAGAGTTTGAGATGGAGATCATCCTAGACTGCTGGAGTCCTGAGCCTGGGGACAAGTTTCCTTATGAGGCACACAGGGCAGCCCAAAGACACTGAGGCACAAGGGACTTGGGGCCAGAGGCAGAGACTGGAGCCCAGCTGGACACAAACCAGGGAGGCCAGCAACCGCTAGGAGCTGGAGGAGGAGACACACTGAAATCTGTCCTGGGGCATCTGTGGGGAGCTCAGCTCTGCCCACCTCTCCATTTCTGACCTCTGGCCTCTAGAACTTTGAGCTAATCAATTTCTGGTGTTACACACCGTGAAGTGTGGTCATGTCAGGGCGGGACTACTGACTCGTACAGCTCAGGGTCCCTGGCACTTCTGGGCACCGGGCGGTCTGCGCCCACTCACCAGCTTTTTTCTATGGGTCTTTATCAAGTATTTTCAAGAAAGATCAGGACAGGGAAGGAGACCTGACAGCGTTCTCAGCAGTGCACAGGCACGAATCCCGTCTGCTCCGTGGACCCCACTCTGCTATGGGACAAAAGCCAAGCCAGGGCAGGGCCAGCCCCCAGGGCCCAGGAAAAGATGCTCTGCTGCAGGGAGAGGAAGAAGGAAAGCCATTTTCCCTGTGAAAGCAAAACAGACACTTTCTAAGACCAATAAAAGCTGAGTTCATTAATTCCCTGCCTACTTGCTCTCCAGAAATTATTGACGGAAGTTCTCCAAGCAGAACAAGTGTGAGATCGATGAGCCCAGGATCTACACAGATGGATGAGGAATCTCAGAATTGGCAAAAATGAGTGAACATAAAATTCTATTTTAATCTTTTTCAAAGATAATCAACTGTCTGAAACAAAACAAGTAACAATCTATGGTAGAATTTATAACACATGTAGAACCAAACTACAGGACAGCAAAAGGGCAAAGAGGGCAAAGTGGAGGCGCTCTTTTGTTGACGGTGTGCAGAGGCAGATGGTGGCAAAGTAAAGATGAGTATCGTACACTTGACGACATGCGTGGAGGGGAGGGACAAGCTGTAAGGTAAAATTGAATACACAAAACATTCCATTCATCTGAAAGAAGGCAGGAAAATAGGAACAAAGGAACAAGGTGCAGATGGAATAGAAAACAAACAAGATATGGATTTAAATTCAATCCTGTAAGTGATTACGGGCAATGCAGACTGTCCATTTGAACAGCAGAGACGGATCGCGGAAAGAAAGCAAGATGCGCCTGCGTGCGTCAGAAAAAGCTTTTGTTTTGTTTTAATATAAAGACAGAAAGGTTACAAGTAAAGGGATAGAAAAAGATGCAGCATGGGAACACGAATCAGGAGAAAGACTAAAAGGCAGAACAGGGTCCATTACAAGGAGAAGGCAGAGAGAGAAGTGTTCCAGACTGGTCCTTCGGTCAGTTCATTGAGAAGACACGGCAATTCTAACGGCCCCAGCTGACGGGGCTTCAAGATGCATAAACCAAAAGCCAAGAGACCTAAAACGAGAAATGGATGAATCCGCAATGATGGTTGGAGATCTCAACTCCTCCTCTCTCAGTAACCGATTGAAAAAAAAATACACAAAAAATCAGTAAGGCTGTAGAAGATGTGAAAAGCAGTATCTACCAACGAGCCCTAACTGGGCCTTTTTTAGAACACTCCGGCCAACGATATTCTGAAACGCACACAGAACGTTTGCTGAGAGAACATATTCTGAGGCATAAAACAAAGCACAACAAGATTAAAAGGATTTAAATTGTACAAATTGCATTTTCTAACCACAATGTAGTTAGCCAGAAATCAACAACAGAGCAATACTTTAAAAGTCCCCAATATGTGACTATTAAAAAGCACGTGATCCTGAAGTCAAAGAAGAAATATGAGACAAATAAAAATAATTTGAATTAAAAGAAAGGAAAATACAACATTGAAATTTGTGGGATGCTGGTAAAGAAGGGCTTAGAGAGCAATTTATATCATTAACTGCTTATATTAGTAAAGAGGAAAGACATCCGCTGCCTAACTTTCCATCTTACCGAACTGTAAAGAAGAAAAAGAGCAGATTAAATCCAGAGCAGGCAGATGGAAGAAAGTGAAGATGATGCCAGTACACAAAATAGAAACAGAAAAACAATAGAAAAAAAATCAATAAAAGCAACAAATTGATAACCACTTAAACAAACCAAATAGGAAAAAAGAAAGAAAGCAAAGTACGAATATTAGAAACGAAGTAGATTGGGTATCAACTAAAGGGATGATAAAAGAAAGTTATTAACAACTGCACTACCATAAAGTGTGTAAGTCAGATGAAGGGCCACAATTCCTCTGTAGACACAAGCTGCCAAAATTCTCCCAAGAACGAGGCAACTTGAATAAGTCTACATCGATTATAGAAATTGAATTTATAGTCATTTGAATTCTTTGGATCCCACAAAGAAAAGCACAGGCCCAGGTGACTTCGTGGACACACATTACCAAACATTTAAGGAAGAAAACACCAATTTACACAATCTCTTCCAGAAGACACTCCCCAGCCCACTTGGTGAGGCCGGTGTGGCTCTGCACCCAAAGCAAGGAAAGTTATTAAGAAGAAAAAATGAACAGACTAATAAACCACATTAGGTACAAAGATTCTTAACAAAATATTAGCAACTTAAATCCAGCTACATACAGAAAGGTCAATATAGCATGTGTAAGTAGGGTTTACCCCAGGGATGCAGGTTGGTTCAGCATTTAAAGATCATTTAACGAAAAACAGGTAAATAAAAATAAAGATGTAATTGGCCATACCAGCAGCGTAAAGAGAGAAAACAGTACCATCAACTCAAATAGCTGGGGAAAGAGCATCTGGCAGAATTCAATACCTAACATCTCGTAGACACTCTTAGAAAGCTAAAAACAGAAGAGAGCCTCCTCGACCTGATAAGGACCATCCATGAACCCCGCCCCCCACCTAACGTTACACTCAATGTCAAAAAGCTGAATGCTTTCCCCCTGCAGTTGGGAAACAGGGAAGGATTTCTACTCACTGTTTTATCAGCATTGTGCTGAAGGTCCTACTCGGTGCAAAAGCATGGAAAGGCAACAAAAGACATTCACAGACAACATGAGTGACGATGTAGGAAATCCCAAAGAATTTACACATGAAAGCTCCCAGAACAATTAGTGAATTTAACGTGACCCTAAGATACAATGTTAGCGTATCAAAGTTAATTCCACATCTATACTACCAATGAACAATTGAAAAATAAGAAAATTAATTTAAAAGTTCTATTCACAATAATAGCACCAAACAAAACACAGGACAAAAACACATAGGTATAAATCTGCCAACATACGTGTAGGATCTATATGCCGAAAAGTACAAAACACTGATGGAAAAAAATGAAATAAGACCTAACTAAACGCAGATACACTGAGTTCATGGATTCAAGGACTCAGTATTGTTAAGATCTCCCCCAAACGAGCTGTAGATTCAATGTAATCCCAATCAAGATAGCAGCAGGCATTTCCGGGGAGTAGAAATTTAGACTCTACAGTTTACATGGAAATGTGAAGGACCTGGAACAGCCAGGACAATTCTGAAATTGAGAGCAGAGTTGGAGGACTCCCACTTCCTCACTCCAAGACTTACCTTAACGTGACGGAAACCAAGACCGTGTTATTAATGTACAGACATATATATTAATGGAACAGAACAGAGAGTCAGAAATTGTCTCACACATATACACTCAGTTGATTTTTGACAGCTTTGCAAAGAAAATTCAATTGGGGAAGAGCAGTCTTTTCAGTAGCTGCTGGAACAAATGTACATCAATATGCAACAGAAATAACCCTAACCGTTACCTCACGCTGTGTACAAAGTCACTAGACATGACTCAGAGCCTTGAATACCAGAGTTAACACAATAATACTTCTAGAAGAATATACAGAAGACCTTTTGGACATTGTGTCAGGCAAAGACTTCTTAGATGGGATACAAAAAATACAAACCATAAAAAGGGTAATAAACTTGACTTTATCAAAATTGAAAGTTTTGGCTCTTTGAAAGACTTATGAAAATGAAATGGCCATCTGAAAATTGAAAGATAAAATATCCACAAAATACAATTAAATAAAGGACAAATATCCAGAATTGATGAAAAAAAAAACTCCTTACAATTCGATAATGACACGAATGACCCAATCGAAAATGAGCAAAATATTGGAACGGATGCATGACCAAAGAAGACATACAAATGGCAAACAAGTACATTAAAAGATGTTCCTCAGGTCTGGGAATACTTAAAATGCTGAAGGCTAGGGAGGAGCCCAGAAAGCGATGGGGGTTTTAGCCAAAGGACAAGGAGCCAGTGTGAGGGCACCGCAGTGACCAGAGTGGGGACAATGGAAGCAATCACACAAGCAACGGTAGTATTAGGGTATAACCCATGGTGTGAAATAAATACCCTCGAGTCAGTACAAATATACACAAACAGTTGAAAACATAAATGAGGGAGATGGAGCTCCTCTTCCTCAGGGTGAAATTCTAATTTATAAAGGAAAGAGAAAAATCACCATTCTGCAAACAATATGCTAATAATTGTTGCAGGCAAGAATCATGAGTAGATGTTAGCTACTGAATGAAAACAATGATGAAAAATGGGATTGTGCCTCGTCTCCAAGGATCTCCCAAGATAGTTACTAATTTGGAATGCATAGTTTCCTTACAGAGGAAGAAGTGACTCCACCATGTAGAGATGGGGTGGATGGCACAGGACCGAGGAATCACGGATCACCGTCATCCATCACTTCTGCCGTATTCTTGCCCCAAATGCATCAACTATTCCTGAGGAAACATCAGAAGGACTCAATTTGAGGGCTCTTCTTTTAAACAACTGACCAGAACTTGTCAAAATTGTTGAAGTCAGGAAGGAGGAACTGTCACAAATTAAATTAAGGGAATCTGACAGCCACATGCCATGTGGTAGGTAGCCCGGACAAGATCCGGGACGAGAGAAGAAAATTAGCGTGAAAACAGGTGAAACGTGACTGGTCTCTGGATCGGTGAGGTCAGAGGCTCATTTCCTGCTCTCCACAGTCACACTACGGTTTTGTAAGATTAGAGGAAACTTGAATGGAAGGCATAGGAGCTGTGAACTATCACAACTTTTATGTGAATCCACAGTTATTTCAAAGTTTTTAAAAATAACAGCTGGTAGGGAAAAATGCCAATTTCATCAGTCATCACGGAAAGGTAAATGAAAACTACAGTGAGATACTTTGCACCTACTAGAATGGGTCAAATTAATGAGACTGACCACAGCAAGTGCTGGCGGAGATGCAGAGGAGGGCTGGGCTTTGTTTTTTCATTTTCTTATCGTGCTGAAACACGCTGAGGTGATTAATATCTGCATCTGTGCAGGTGTTTCCAGATGAGATTAGCGTTTGAACTGATGGAACGAGAACATCAGATGGCATTTCCCCGTGTGGGTGGGCCTCGTCCGATCTGCTGAGGGCCTGGACCGAACAAAAAGGGGGAGGAAGGAGGCGTTCACACCTGTTGTCTTCACACTCAGACTGAAACCACACCACCAGCTTTCCTGGGGCTCCTGCGTGCAGAGGGCGGACTGTGGCAGTTCTCAGCCTTCATCGCTGCCTTAGCCAATTTCTCCTAATAAACACTTCCATGTCTGTATGTCTGTGCTCCGTTGTGCTGGAGACCCCTGACGGTTCGTACATGTAACATGAAATTTGCCCTTAGACGATCACCGCATTCCCAGTGTTGTGAGCCATTTCTACTGCCTGATCCCAGAATATTTTTGTCACCCAGCGGAAATCCTACACCCATTAAACAGTCACTTCCTCTCTCCCCATCTTTCTAAAAGGTACCTGGCGTTTCTTTAATCAGTAGGACACACAGACAGAAATGACTATCATGGAGGAAGAAGTTTTCACATTCACGGAGCCATAGAAACTGGAGGTAGGGCCACGGGGGAAGCCCCAGGGTCAGTGAGGAGGCGTGGGCAAGAGCATTTATAGTGGGTTTTGCAGGAAAGGCAAGGCAAGGCTGAAGAGGTTTAGGCTTGGCCGGTTTCACCCTTCAGCGGCCCCCGGGTTATCGAGGTGGTTCCCCTGCTTGTCATCGGCTGAGGGCAGGGGAGTCTGATGAAAGGAGGTGGGTGGGGAAGGCACTCAGGGTGCTTGGTTTGCATGCAAAGGTGTGCTCTCAGGCACGGTGTTTGCTATCTTCAGGAATTAGCTAATTCTGGGGGGGCAATCCTCCTCTGCGTCTCCAAGGTCCCAAGATGTCGAAGCATCCTAAAACACAGAAAATAAAAAGCATGACTAATACACCCCCTCCTCCCAACCCCTGACGACCACTAATCTACTTTCTGTCTCTCTGGATTTGCCTCTTCTGGACATTTCATATAAACGAAACCATGTACTACGTAACCTTTTCTTTTTCTCTTGGCTTCTTCCCTTCAGCACGATGTCTTCAAGGCCCACCATGCGGCAGCACGAATCATACTTCACTCCTTTCTCTGACTGAGTAATAATGTTCTATCGTATGGTTATCCCACACCAGGTTCATCCCGCCACCCATCAGTGGACATTTGGGTTGCTTCCATATTTTGGCAATTGTGCACAATGCCGCTATGAACATTTGTGTACAAGTTTTTTGTTGTTGTTGTTTTGTTTTTTAAGACTTTATTTATTTATTTGACAGAGAGAGGGAGCCAGTGAAAGAGGGAAGACAAACAGGGGGAGTGGGAGAGGAAGAAGCAGGCTCCCAGCAGAGCAGGGAGCCCGATGCGGGGCTTGATCCCAGGACACCGGGATCACGCCCTGAGCCGAAGGCAGACGCTAAACGACTGAGCCACCCAGGCGCCCCTGTGTACAAGTTTTTGCCTGCACGCCTGTGTTCGATTCTTCCGGGGATAGACTCAAGTGTAGAATCGCTGGTCTATGCTCACTCTACATTTAACCTCTTGAGAAGCTGCCAAACTGTCCCTCAGAGTACCCATGTCACCCTTCATTCCCACCAGCAGAGCACGGGCGTTCCAACGTCCGCACGTCTTTGTCAGCACTTACTCTGTTCCACCTTCTGACTATGGCCCACCCAACAGCTGAACTTCCACACGGTGCTGGTGGGACCCAAACAACGATGCAGCCATTTCGGATCATTTGGATCGTGTGGCAGTTTCTCCCAAAATTAAGCACACCTTTACACTGGTTCCAGTGATCTTGTTTCTAGAAATTTACCTGAGAGAGATGAAAAGTGTCTAAACAATGACCGGAATGAGGCTTTGCTCAGAATTGCCAAAACCCGGAAACAACCCAAATGTCCTTTGGCCGATGGCTGGATGAACAAATTGCAGTGTCCTCATTCAACGGGGTACTCAGCGATAAAAAGGAACAAGTGGGTACATGGAACAATGTGGGTGGGTCCTGAAACCATTAGCCCAAGTGCAAAAAGCCAGACACAAAAGGCTAGGTCCTGTATGAGTTCGTTTTTATGACTTTCTGCAAAAAGCAAAACAGGAAGGTCAATTAGATTATCGGTTGCTAGTGGCTTGGTAGGGGGAGGCAACTGACGGCACGGGGCCCGAGGAACTTTCTGGAATGAGAGAAATGTTCTTGATTGTGAAGGTGGTTCCACATTTGTCCAAAGGTATCCAATTTTAAACTTTATTAAAACGGGTACATTTTACTGTAGGTATATTATGGCCTAGGAAGAAAAATGGTTGATTCAATGAGACCCCGTTGTCTATCCCATACTTGAGTCACATCTACTCCCTGCTGTAGTTTGTGGAATATCCCTGCCGGCTGGTGAGGGTCTCTGGGTCTCAAGACATTCAGTACGGGAGGTAAAGGAAGTCCTCACGCGGAGCGCGGGTTTCGGTTTGTTTGTGTTTTACTAGATCTTACCAGCTCCTTCATCTTCTCTAGACCCCTTCCCCTCCCCCCTCTTCCTCTTCCTCGAGCTGAGATGACCACTTTCCTTAAATTTGAACATTAAAACAAAACTAGTTCTTTGAAGATCCCTCCTTCTTGCATTGTTATTGATGAAAAAAGAGTATTACTCGTGGAGTTTTCCTTGAAGAAAATACACTATTCCAGATTCCTTACCCAAATAATTTTAAACATGGAAAATTAGTGCAATCATTTTACTTCTCTTAAATGGCAAACATCTACACAGCCACATATGAGTGATTATGGTATAAACTGCTCGGTCACGAGCCAGCAGGGCAAAGTCGAGGACCAACACCGGTCGTATAGCTGGAAAGATAGAACACATCTTACATATGAAATATTCCTGTCTGGCTCAGGGAAATAAAAGGGACACTTTCATCCTTTGATACTGGTGTTCATTAATCCTTCCTCAAGGGGCAAAAAAAGAATCGGTCAAACAAAATAAAGCTAGCTAGTCTCACTTTATTTTCAGAGTTTAGATACTATCTGCCAGGAGGTTAGGCATGAGAGCCTTTGTGAAGAGGAGACAGGAAAAGTCATCAGGGCCAGAGACGAAAGACAGGAGTATAGGGAGAGGCCTGGAGCAGGCAGCCCTCACACCCTGACGTGCTTCTAGAGCCTTCCATGAGGAGGGAAACCGTGCTATTCCTGGTTATTTGCTTTCTTTGATAGAAGATAAAGAAATAAAGTAGGAAAATAAAGTCAAGTGAAATAATTAAAAGCCTTTTAAAAAAGTGTAGCCTAAGTGAAGCTATGTCTCACCTCATATGCCCACGTAAACACACGCACACACACACACACACACACACACACACACACAGCATCTTCTTCCTTAAACAAAGACACCCAGTCGCTCTCTCCCCTGATCACTTGGGAGGGCCCTGCATCCCAGCTCCCCACGGCTCTGGTGACCTCCATAAAAGAGAAATTTGCCACACACCCAGAGGTGTTTTCCCCACAGGACTTTTTGATGCGTTTTTATATTTGAGACATCATTCGACTTTTAACGCACAAGTTTGATTCCACGTTTATTCCTTAAAACATTTAAGGCCAAACCTATATGCTTATCTAGGTAAGTGTTCAGGAACATAAGTCAAACTTTCAACTAATGAATTTTGAAGTTTTCTGAAGAACATTTTAAAACATTTATATAGTCTTCATTTAAGATCTGCCAGAGCTCCAAAGCATCATGAGGCAGAGAGACCATAATTTCTAATTATAAAATATTGGGGACGATAAATTCACATGCCCTTTTCAGGAAAGTTTATGACCAGGCCACAACGGGGCAGGGACTTTATGAGGGGTTGGGGCATGTGTGGTCACCAAAGGCCCCCTGCACATTATTTAGACAGATTAAAGAAAATCGCACTCCCCATGCCTTGGCAGCAACCCCCACCCTTTCTCAAACACCACTAAACATCAAAGTGTGACATGAAGCTTAGTTCCCAGACAGGGATTTCAGTTGCAGAAAATAGAACCTAGACATCGTTATGTTAAGGAAACCTTAAGGGTCATTCACCCAACCCATTTTTTTCACAAGAGGGGAAAGTGAGTCCCACGGAGAGGAAGGGGTGTCACCCCTGATCGTTGACAGAACACAGAACCCTAACTCCTCACCATTTCTAACTCCCGCTGTTTCTGTCCTTCTGCACAGCCTGGTTGCAGTTGGGTTTTAACTGTTTTTTTCTTCCATGATAAAGCAGTGCTTAAATTGCATATGTTTCCATTCTCAAATGGTGTATCTCAAAGCGGAAGCGTAATTGTATACAGCAAGAGGAGAGATGGGTGTATGTAACCTTCCTACTTAATTCCAAGCTAACTTTGGGGGATTCACAAGCACACTGAGAGCAGTCAAATCCTGCATCTTCTCCCTCTTAAATCCCCATCCGTCCCACCCCCACCTCATCTCAGCATTGATGTTCCTTGGTTCCCTGGTTCCAGGGTTCACCGGTTCTGTGGTTCCCTCATTCCATAGTTCCTTGGTTCCCTAGTTCCCTGGTTCACCGGTTCTGTGGTTCCTTGGTTCTGTGGTTCCATGGTTCTACAGTTCCCTGGTTCTGTGGCTCCTTGGTTCTGTGGTTCCCTGGTTCTATGGTTCCATAGTTCCACAGTTCCATGGTTCTGGGGTTCCCTGGTTCTGTGGCTCCTTGGTTCTGTGGTTCCTTAGTTCTGTGGTTCCCTGGTTCCGTGGTTCCTTATTTCCCTAGTTCTCTGGTTCCTTGGTTCTGTGGTTCCTTGTTTCTCTGGTTCTGTGGCTCCTTGGTTCTGTGGCTTCTTGGTTCCATGGCTCCTTGGTTCCCTAGTTCTGCAGTTCCCAGGTTCCATATTTCCTTGGTTTCCTGGTTCCTTGGTTCCTTAGTTCCCTGATTCCCCAGTTCCCTGGTTGCCTAGTTCTGTGGTTCCCTGGCTCCTTGGTTCCTTGGTTCTATGGTTTCATAGTTCTGTGGTTCCATAGTTCTGTGGTTCCCTGGTTCTGTGGTTCCTTGGTTCTATGGTTTCATAGTTCTGTGGTTCCCTAGTTCAATGTTTCCATGGTTCTGCGGTTCCATGGTTCCCTGGTTCCTCAGTTCCTTGGTAGGCTGGCTGGGCTTTAGCAAGAGCTCCTAGTTGTCTGTCCTTTTCCAGGTACTCTCAAAGTAAAAGTTGGTCATCACTTCTTTTCTTAGAACTCTCCTTTGGTTCCCATTGCCTCCACAAGGAAATATAAGCTCAGTAACTTGTCCTATAAGACCCCTGAGAGCCTGGCCTCAACCTTTCCCTGTGGTGCCTCCACGCACCACAGTGAACATTCCTTGTTCATCCAACAGATCTTCCAGTGGGAACTTCCCCACCTTTAGGGCCCCAGCCTGCCTTTCCGGTCCCATCCCATCATGAAAGCAGCCATATAACCCAGCTGGTTGAATAGGGCCCTTGGGCCCCAGGACATATGGAGAAGTCCAGCCAGTCAGGGTTCTGTGCCTGACATGTCTGCCGGATCTAGAGGAGAAAGCTCTATTCAATTAGCATTGCTGTCCCTGGAGGGTATGACCCGGTAGTGCCTGTCATCTTCAGAGCCTCTTGTACCGAGAGAGTGAGCTTCACACATAGAGGGAAACAGAGCTGAAAGATGGAGAAGGAGAAAAGAGACACAACAGCCCTGAAACTGCTGGATCCAGCTAAGCCTGAAGCCAGCCTGAGCCTGAGCTTCTTAAGTGGCGAACCAACAGATTCCTTTTTGTTTTGTTTGGTTAAGCAGGTTTGGGGTGTATTTTTGTAACCTGCAGACAACAGAGTGCTGGCCACTGAGCCCCTGAGCTCCCAGCCACAGGGACCACCCCACTGCAGGGACACCATTGCATTTCACCCTTGGAGGTCATGACACATTTTTGTCTCTTTGTCTGAATGCTCTTCTCTGTCCTCTGATGGTAGGTTTACTCTGCCTTTGCTGATGTCTTTCCCAGCACCCCACACCCACCGGTCTCCATCTCCAAGCTTCTCCACAGTCTGGTTCATACTCTTCCATATCCCTCAAGTGGCTACATTGTGGAATATCTGTTTAGGGGCTCGTACTCTACTCCACTTCTTAGCACTATGTTAATTAATTAATTAAAAGGCTCTGTATTAATAATCTCCTGTCTTCAATTAATTTCTTCCCACAGTACACAGTCTGTGTTCTTACGAGGGTTGAACCAGAGTACCCGGTAAGGGGAGACGTCCACGAAGAGTCCCGTTCTCTTTCCACCCGCCAGTCCACAGCATCTGCTGGTCTCCATTTGAAAGTGTGAACTTTGAAGAGGAGAGGCTGGAGGTGGGGGTGGGGGAGGAGAGGAGAGGGCAGATGTGAATGACAAATTTGAAGATTAAAAACAAACAGGGCGGGCGGGAAGAGCTTAAACTATTTGAGCAAACTTCTATTCAAATTATATTAAACAATGGAAATAAGGTTTCCATTTGGGTAATCAGGACTTGCATATATGTGTTGCATTTCTTGCAGGGGGGTTGGGGGGTAGAAAGCATGCCTTCCTGGTTCATGAATTAAAGTTAAGCTAAATTAAATCCAGCCACTGCTAGAACAACACTGGGTGATCCACGAGTTGCTCCTGGTGGAGGAGGACGAGGAGGCAGGCTTGCGGGGGACCCAGCACCACCAGGCACATGAAGGCCTGTCAGTGCAATAGAACGGGAGAAGGGGGCTAGCTTTCACAGTCTGGGTTCCTAGGTCACTAGGTAGGGTTTCACTTCTGGCCCCAGCCCTCTGTGGGCCATTGGGTCTCCTACCCTGAGGGATCAGCAGGGAACCGTTACCCGCCAGAGCTGCAGAGACGGAGGCGGGCATAGGGCAACCCGCCACCAAGCCCCCCTGGGGCCCTGCAAGGTGCGCAGGAAGAGGGCCGAGCTGCCTCCTGCTCTCTGCACTTGCATTCAGCTTCTAAACAATGATCTCCAGCGGTTTCCAACTGAAAATGACGGCTTGCACATATGCATTTATTTCTGCTCTCTCCCTTAAATTCATCTAAATTGGGCTAAAAGAACACAAAAGGCAAAAACCCAGATCTCAGAGGAAACAGGGGAGAAGTCCACAGCAAGCATGCTTGGGCAGGTGGAAGGAGGGTGGAGGATTGGCATGTGACTCAGTGGACAGTGGAGGACTGGGGGCCAGAGTGCAGGTCGGGGGCATGGCCCTGACAGCAAGCTGGCCGAGTCCTATGCAGAAGTACCCCCACCTCTCCGCCAACGTCAAGAGCAGATGCATGCCTCATCCCCTCCCCCATCACAAAGAGGCCAGGTGCAAGCCTGGAAGGAGCTGGATGTTACCTTGGAGAATTTGAGCCAGAGAGGGTTCAGATGGGGGTGCCAGGCAGTGCTGAGAGAGGAGGAAATGGGAAAGCCCGTACTGTGTGGAAATCCACATTCTGAACGGTGAGTGCTCCTTGTGGGCCATTTTCCTCCCTGGGTGCCAGGACCCCGGAGGCCAGGCTGACGCTCCAGGGCAGATGTGCAAGAGTTCCTCTCTGGAGATAGTGCCAGTCACAAGAAAACCCTGGCAAATACCGGGGTCCCCCCAAATATGACTGGGCCCCAGCTGATCATCCTAAAGTAAGTCTACAAGTGACAACAGGTCCCTTCACCAGCGTGCACACACGCACACACAACTACACAGGTCTTACCGACACACACACACATCCATACTATTGGCACACACACATGCACAACCGTGCATGCACACACACACATATACACACAGAGAGCTGCCAATCAACTCTTCAGTGTCAAACTCTTGAATCTGGGCTTGGCCGTGTGATTTGCATTAGCTCAGGGGAGATCAGCAAACTCCATACAGGCAAAGGCTTGAGAGTACTGTGGTCAGAGTCCTGAACCCACTGTGAGAATGAGCGGAAGCCGGCCAGCTGGAGAAGCCACACGGAGGAGGGCTGAGATGTGCTGGCTCGCTCACAGCCTCCCGACCAGATCTGTTACTGAGACCATCTCAGGCTGGAGCCCCGAGGGTACTGCTGGCACGGGAGCGACACCAGGCAGGACTGACAAAAACCCACCCGGCTGAACACAGCACAATCTACCACCCTCTTTGACTGGGAGGAAAGGAAACGGGTGCTGTTTTACACTGTGGTTTGTAATGTGACAACAGAAATGAGACCAACTTGCAACCTTCGAGAGAGTCAACCGTGTGGCTGTCCCAGGGCAGACAGTTTCAGGTAGGCTCGTGCATGAGTCCATATGTGGGGAGGAGCTGCCAGAAGCCTGAGTGACAGGGGAGGAGTAAGCCCAAGCCCCAGGACAGGAGGTCAGAGCAGTGACAGGGCATTATCACTGCCAGTCTGGACAGCCTTCCAGAACACGGTCAAGACAACTTTTACAAAAAGTGAAATGAGCCCTTTTGGGGTTCCGAGAACGGGAGAACCAGATCTGATTGCATCCGCATGGCACCATTTAACTCGTCCGGTGTCTGTGCTGGATTTCCTGGGACTGGCTGCCAAGTCCAGAGGCCAGTGATTTGGTAGGAATCCCTCCTGTTAGTTAGCACGGACGAGGTTTGCAGAACGGTGATGTAATCCTGCCGTTTCGCCCTCATTTATTATCTGGAGTCCATCTGCAGAGCAAGACATTTCCTCAACTCTCCTCCAACTTTGATGTATAATTTGGAAGGGAAGGCTGGTTGTGTGCTTGCCTCTTTCCCTTTACTTACCAGTTTTCAGAATCATGACTCAATTTCCCATCATCAGCCTACGATGACCAGGAAGTTTTTTATTCGATTAACATTAGATACTCACGGATTTTTACCATCTGATGTGTTTCCATCCACTTCTGTTCCACATCCAGTTCTGTTCTGATCGACATTTCCCTGGCACCGCCTCTACCGGTGGAGGCAGGCTGCAGGGCGTTCTCCCGTCCTGCTATGACTCAGCAGTGCCTGGCCAGTTCCTTGCTTCGAGGCAAGGAAGATGCTCCAGGCTTATCTCTGCACGTTTTCCCTGGACCTGAAGGTGGCCATTTCTTCCAGAAGAGAACGCAGTCTGAACACTTGTGGTGCTGCTTGCCACGGGATCGATCAAAGTTTCTAGGTCTTTCTAGGGGTCAGGGCCAGGAAATACACTGCTTAAGAGAAAATACATCACGGGTTTATACTGATTTTCCCAACAAATTTAGAATGACACTCTCTTGCTTTCTTTCCTTTCATATTTGTATCTCTTTTCTTCTGGGCTAGAAATCTTGATTCCCAAAGACAGAAACATAGTAACTGACTTGGGTTAGCACACAGTTTCAGAATGACAATAGCAATATTGTTACTAGAAACATGAATGTTGAGAAGGGTTGAAGTCTTTTTTTTTTTTTTTTTTTTTGCAGCTCCTTTGCCTTTGCAGTGAGTCAAATTACAGTGTTTATGACTCTCTTCAGTGATTCCTGTGTACTGGGGAAGCCACGGAGGTGATACGAAATTAGGTATGTTGTCTCATTCTGCTTTTGACTTTTGGGGTATTTTTTTCATTTTGATTGAGTTTTTAAATAATTACGTAAAACTTTTGTATGACTCCAAAGTCAAATCTACAAAACAAAGTTCATGCAGAAGAGCCTGACTTGCGTCCCAGACCCCTGCACCCTGTGCTTTCTCTCCCATTGTATTTATGCCGTGGTTGCTCTTCCCACTGTTGTTTTTACTGAAATTTGGTATATATTCCAAGTCAAAAGAATCGTAATATGAGTTTGTTGCAAGAACAACTTTGATTTGACCTTAAAGGCATCAAAGTGTGTCAAAGGCCGGTGTTAGTCCACGTTGCAAGCAAACTCCAGTGATGTCAGGAAGCAGCCCATCTTGGGGAGAGCCCTGCTGTGCACCTTCTAGCCCCCAGTCCGGAGGCGGGGTCTCAGGCAGGGTTCCTTTGCAGAGAACAGCCCACGCTGGCAGCTCCACCCAGGAAGCTACTTATTAGAGGACGTGATAAAGTTGCCGTGAGCTGAGTAAACGGGCTCCAGGCAGAGCTGACGTCCAGATCACACAGCAGCACTCGGGCTGGGGCCTCACTGCACCAGGAACACCGTGGTTCCAGAAGCGCCCTGGAATCAAGGAGCTGCTGCCGTGCCTACTCCTGAAAACTGATGCTCATGCCCGAACTCTACAGACATCCAGGGACCACACACTGTGTCCCGAGCAAAACCAAACACATCCCCCCACCCCCAACTAAAGGACAGGGCAGAGTGGATGGCCCTCTCTCCCCTACACATCCCGTGAGAGCGTTCTTACACACCGGCTGCCACAGTCTGAGAAAGGTCATCCTGGCTTCCATGCCCTGCAATTCCAGAAGGAACAGAAGAAAGATGTGGGCGCCCACCCACCCCATTCATGGAGAGGAACTGTTTTGGTAACATTAGACGTGAAATGGTAGAACCATTACCAAGAAGGCTTGTCATATGCCCTCCTGAGCAATTTTTCAGGGGGAAATGTTAAAGGGGATTTTTTAAAGGAGACTCTTGTCTGTCTGGGATGTGTGGCTTAAATGTTAGATTTTGTCCGTTTGCCTCTGCCCTGCCAGTGTTATTGCTGTAATTTGGGCAAATGACCGGTTTTCAGACCTGACTTCCAGAAAGTGTTCCGCTGCCCATCATCAGGAGAGACAGAGATGGGGGGGGTGGGGGGGAGCCTCCCTAAATGCCCTCCACTTCGGGGAGAGAGTGTCACTGCACGCATTTAAGCTGGGCCAAGGTGGGAGTCTGGGTCTTCGAAGTCCCCATGCTAAAGGACACACGGAGCTGGTGAAAGAGCAGTAAATAGCTGCTGTCCCGCCCCGAGCCAGACACAGGGTCCAAGACGTGTCTGGGAGGGAGCAGGCCCTCCGGACGCGGGAAGCCCAGGAAAGGCTGTGCCCCAGGCCGGCAGGACGGCTGGGAAGCAGGCTTCCCTCGCTGTCTCCATCGTTCTTTACATTTATTTTCGAAGTCTGGAGGAGGATATAGAAAGCCGGATAAACCTCGAGCCTTCTCAGAGCAGGGGAAGGGGGCGGCCGGGCGGGGTGGGGCTGGGCGCGGTGACTTGGCAGGGCCCTTTAGTCATAGGATCCTGAAGCCCGCGGGTCGGTTAGAAACTGCAAACAGCGCTGTTACGTGGCCACCGCCGTGTGAGGGCCTGCTCCTCCCAGACCTCTGCTCCGCTCACTGCTGGGGGGATGTCCCCCTTGAGCGGCCAGGGCCCGCGCATCGCCGCCCGCGGGTTTCCTAACGCGGTGGTCGCGGCCCGCCTGGCCGCCGAGGAGCAGCGGAGGCCGAGCGCTCCGCCGGCCCCGAGTTCAACTTCAATAAAAGGGCCCACCCGCCCTTGATCACGCGGCTTGCCTGACAGCCGGGCTCAGGCCCGGACCTAATTGAGCCCGGGTCACCTGGGAATAGGTTCAAAGGCATCAAAGCCGTAAACCACCTCCAGGCCCCGAGCCAGAGCAGCCTGGCGAACAAAGAGCCCCCCCCCCCAACCACTTCAAACGCGCCCGCGCTCGGCGTCCAGATGGCGCGGGGCCGGGGTCCGCGGTGTCGCCCTCCGAGGCCAGGCCCAGAGCTCCCGCCGCCCCGCGCCCTCCTGCCTGCAGGCGCCCAGCTCTCCAGACTGCCCTCCGGGCCACTGCCCACTGGCGACGCGGAGGGGGAGCGCAGAGGCTGGGGTCCCGCACCGGGGGTCTGGCGGTCGTCCCCGCCCGGTACCCGGCATCCCAGGCAGGGCCGAGCAGGTGGGCGCAGTGGGCACCGGCGCTCCCGCAGAGGCTCGCTGTGGCGCTCAAGTTTGAAAGCACTTAGAAGGAAGGTCTGCAAAGGGCGTCGGGGCCGGGATCCCCAGAAAGCTGGGGGTGAGAAAGGCCACCCAACACGAAGCCTGGGCAGAGCCGGCGCGTGTGCACTGATCCCCGCGGCGCGTGCGTGGGCAGCGGCGTCTCGGAGGGCACCCGAGTGTCCGCACGCCTGTGGTCCGTGCGCTGGGACCCCTGCCCGAATGCGTTTTCCACCCCACACTGAGTGTGCGGGCCGCAGCGCGGACTCGCGGCGCTCCCGGGGGGCAGCCAAGGAACACACAGGCCGAAGCACGCCCGGGGCTCCCCGCCTCGTCCTCACCTCCTGGAAGCGCATCTAGGGTAGGACTCGGCTCCCGCGCCCCTCGCGCCCCTCGCGCCCCTCGCGCCCCAGCGAGATCCTGCAGCCTGGCGGGGCCCGATCTCCAAGTTAAGGAGCAGACAAAGCAGGTCGGCAATGCCCAGGGCGCCGGGCGATCGGAGAGTGGTCAGATTCCCGGGTGAGGGCGCGGGCGGCGCGCGAGGGCCCGGCCTCCGGGGTGCCCGCCGCGGCCGGGGCCGAAGGGGGAGGCAAAACTGAAAGTGCCGCGCCGGGGGGCGGGGGCGGCCGGCGAAGGCCCCAGAACTCGTCCTGCCCCCGGCCGCCGCGGCCAATCAGCGCGCCGCCCTCGCTCCTGACAACTATTTAGCAACCCAGCCCGGCTAGAGTTTCCAAAAAAGTTAGAATAACTTCCTCTCCCGGAGACCTCGGTTTTGCACAAGCCGGCCTTGAAATCAGAGCCTTTCGAGAAACTCGGAGAGCGTGTGCTCGGCGTCCGCGGGCTTGGCCAGCGGCGCGCGCTCGGCGCCCGGCGCCCCCAGCCCCAAGCGCGCCGGGCGGGCGCCATGGAGGAGGGCTCCAGCTCGCCCGTGTCCCCCGTGGACAGTCTGGGCACCAGCGAGGAGGAGCTCGAGAGGCAGCCCAAGCGCTTTGGCCGGAAGCGGCGCTACAGCAAGAAGTCGAGCGAAGATGGCAGCCCGACCCCGGGCAAGCGCGGCAAGAAGGGCAGCCCGAGCGCGCAGTCCTTCGAAGAGCTGCAGAGCCAGCGTATCCTGGCCAACGTGCGCGAGCGCCAGCGCACCCAGTCGCTCAACGAGGCCTTCGCGGCGCTGCGCAAGATCATCCCCACGCTGCCCTCGGACAAGCTCAGCAAGATCCAGACGCTCAAGCTGGCCGCCAGGTACATAGACTTCCTCTACCAGGTCCTGCAGAGCGACGAGATGGACAATAAGATGACCAGCTGCAGCTACGTGGCCCACGAGCGCCTCAGCTACGCCTTCTCCGTGTGGCGCATGGAGGGCGCGTGGTCCATGTCCGCCTCCCACTAGCGCCGCGCCACCCACGTCCGGACCCGCGCGCCAGGGTAGGTGCTGCGCGCGCGACCGTCGCCCGCCGCAGCGGGGGGCGCGCGGCCCGGCCCGCGCATCCCTCCTCGTGGAGGCCCTGCGGGCCGCGGCGGCGTGGTTGGGGTGCGTTTTTCCTCGCAGCAGCAGAAGGGGGTCGGTTGGGAAGCTCCCATGTCCCAGGGGCACCCATGGGGCCTTTTGCAAGCTTCCCTGCTGAGTGTCAGTCGAGAGCGGGGGACCGGTGGCAGCCAGCCGTACTTTCCATCCTTGCTGCTGCAGTGGGCGCCGGTGGGTGACTGTCGGGAAAGCGGGCATCGGAAGAACGGCCGGCAGCCCGCAGGGGCAGAGAGATGGAAAGCCACTGCCCTTTGCGTCCTCCGGAGCCAAGGCCTCCCGGGAGGCTGCCCGAGCCGGGTTGCGCCTGGCTGCAACTTTACCCTCTTCCCGGGAAGCGGCAGAGCGCGTTCGTCGTGAGGACGCTCAGTTTTCGCGGACGGCTCAAACAGGGCCTCCCGGCCCGCGCTTCAGAACCTCAGCCGTCGGCGCCCTGGCGGGCCCGGTGGCCGCACAGGAGCGGGCCAGCGGCCAGCTTTCCCTTGGGGAGGGCGGGAGGACACTGTCCTGCGCTGGTGACTCCGGGGCCACTGCAGCGGGAGAGCCTGGGTCGGCCCTGCGCCGGGAGCGCGGGACACAGGGCCGGGGCTGAGGCGTGGAGACCAGGGCGCCTAGGCCGGGAGCACACCCTGGGACTCCGCAACCCCCTGCCCGCAGGCAGGTGGACGGATCTCGGAGCTGGGAGCTAGTTCCAGCCTTGAACCTGGAGTCTGGGAGGGGGCTCAGCCAGCGCTGCCTCCCGGCGCCTGGCCCCGCAGGAGAGCGCGAGGGGTCCAGGCTGGGAAACAGGTTTGCTGGAAGGGGAGGCAGTGCGGGCCCGTCTCCCTGCACGGGAGAAGGCGAAGGGGACACAGCTGCTGAGAGCATTTGGAAACTCTGGTTTGCTCTGGAAGAGCGCTGAGGGCGCCCTGCACCAGCTCCCTTTCACCGACACCTTGGAAGTCCGTCTAGACAAACTCTAACTCCCGAGGTGCCTTCCATTCCAGAAGGCTTTGTGGGGCTGGTGGGCATCTCCCTTCCAAGGGCTCTCCAGGGCAATGGGAAGGTGCGAGATATGTTGGGGGGGGTGGTGGTGGTACAGATCCTTACTGCTTAGTATGCTTTAGTTTCTTGCTCATCTTGCGATGTTTTTATAAGTCTACTTCACACAGAAGGAATTTAGATGAATCCAGAGCGTGCCCCCGCCCGCTCTCCCAAACATATCTACTTCTTTTTTATGCGGTTCTGTAATATCTGCCAATGTTTTTGCTGTGGTCACAAAAGGCTGATCTAGCACAGGTGAATTTCTTTTTTAAGTTTTTATTTCTGTGCCACTGAAAAGGCTTTTGATGAAATTGCCCCCCTTAAGATAATGATTGTTTTATAGGGTTTTAAGAAAGAATTTTTAGCAGCAATAACTTTTGGGAATCTTCTCCTATCTTTGTCACAAACAGATGGAAAGTATCTCAATCACATATTTCTCTAGGAAAGAAAGTTTGGATTGGCTGAGTAGTAAAATGCTACAGGGGGATAATACATTAATTCTGGGTTTTGCTGCCTAAATTATGAGCTTCCATTAGTTAATTCCATTTACCCTTTATACCATCCATAGTTTACAGCACATCTGAAGTAAGGACAAACAGATGAGGAATGTCATCTTTGTAAAACATACATGTATAACTTTGTTTAAGGAAAATGTCAACAGCATTATCATTAAGACCTCCCTCCAGAAAATTATTGAAAACAAATACCAGGAGATATAACCTTAATGCAGAATTTAGTAGGACCATTTAAAATTCATTTTAAAATAATTGCATTCCTCGAACTTAGAGAATCAGACATAGATCACAAGTAAAGATCATATAAAAATAAAAGGCGATAGTTTATTTATTATAAGTGTTGAGAATTTTTTGGGAAAAATCCTTACAATATAACAGATAACACATTCTGCTGGAGAACAACCGATCTCTATGGGGGCCTATTTATTTTTATTTTGACATACTTGAATATAACTAATTCCAGTAAGCCAGTTTCTTTAGGTAGATAGATAACGGTTCTCTGCGAGAAGAGAAGGGAGATGCGGACGTTTTTGACGCACCAATATTTCTGGACACACCTTGCTTTTACTTATCAGGCATGTTGGGCAAACATTTTTTTTTCTTTTGCTTGTTTGTTTTTATCACATTACTCTCTGTGAATATAAATACAATCATGATTGGTTTGACTTCCTGAAAATGTTGCTAAGTTGTTACTTGTAATATTTTTAAGAAATGTTAGTTATATGTATCCGCAAAGAATTTCTAGAACTTTCAGTAAATTGTGGGTGATTTTCATGTCTCAATCGGAGATGTTTGCACATATATGAAAAAAGCTGTACGCAGATGACCAGCCACCACAGAAAGCCTGAATCGTCCCTTGATAGAAAGGGGAGCACAGGAAATGGTCTTCAGCTGGTGCTAATATTTATCCTGACTTTCTTCTTTGGTCTGGTATTTAAACATACAAATATACAATAAATCAGGCGTCTTTGGACAGTCAGCTGGGTTCATCTAATTGGAAAAATCTCAAGAGAAGTTTTTAGTCTTGTTAAACGCCGAAGCTTTAGGAACAGACAGGGTCAGGGGCACCTGGCTTGGGGGAAAGGGACGATTATCAGACATTTTTCCTATTCTCTGCTTTGTCGTTAAAGAAAACATCTTCCCTGACTCCTGCAATGGGCACAGATTTTCAGTAGGGTGTTTTTTTTTTTTTTTTTTTTTTTCCTTGAGAATTTTTAGTTTGGAGCTTTGGAGAACAGAGTATGACCCTCTCACTTCCTAAAGTGTGTAAGCCCGTTCCTCCCTCCTGAACGCTTTCTTGAAGGCGTTTGTTAACTGCTATATTGGGAATGCTAGCTGGTCTCCAAAGCAAATTGATTCCCATTCGGAATGTCCATGCAGGATTCCAGGAGAGATTTTGATTGATCAGAAGAAGAGGAATGAAAGACTGAGCTACCTGAAATACAAGTACTGTTTTGTTCTAAAATATCTGCCAATAGGATCCAATAGAGGGAGCTGACCTCTGTGATGTGGGTATATTGTTCTTTAAGTGCCTGTGGTTATTCCTTCAACCTTGCATGAAGAAGTCTTGGTACGCATCTGGCCCGCACAGGGGCTGGAGGGATGGGACTTTGAGAGTGGCTGTTTGAGGTCATTTGAAATATAGTACTTTATTGAGGTTTTCTGAAGACTGTACTATTTTCAGACAAGTCTTGAGCCTGAAAGAATTGAGTTTCCATCATCCTTGCTTCACTATATCCTGGATGGACAGCTCAGATGCCAGATTCCTCTTGCCTCGCAAAAAAGACCATAAAGTAAACTCTTTCTGAGCAGAGCACTGTAACTCATAACTTTAGTTTAAATCTGGGCTTTAAAAAAAACAAATATTTTAATAAGGCAATTTTAAAGGCTGAACTTTTATGACAGTTTTTAAGCTTAGTATTTATATTAATCTATTCTCACTGGTGTCTTTAAAAACTCTGTGAATGCGTGCTGGAATGTCTGTTTATGTTTGTGTCTTTTCCTGGGAAAGGATAAATGTGCTGCAAAAAGCAAACCAAATGCAAAGTTCTCCGCCAGCAAAGAGTTCACGAATGAGGCAATAAAACTCAAAGAAGAGGTGAATCAGTTACTGTAGCCAAGAAGCAGCCATAAAGGAGAAGCGGAATCTAGGAGAAACAGACAGGATGCGTTCAAAAGTAAAGCCAAGATAGAATGCTATAATCAGAAACTGTTTAAAAAGATACTCTGCATGGTCACCTGAGTCTACACGTGTGAGAAAATTGTACAGAATGAAACACCCACCCACACACATAGGACACTTAAAACGGGTGAAATCCGAGTAAGTTCTGGAGATTGTATCAGTGTTAATTTCCCAGTTGTGACTGTGCATTACAGTTTTGCAAGATGTTACCAGTGGGGGAAACTGAGTAAAGAGTATAAGAGACTCTCTGTGCATGATTTCTTACAACTTCCTATGAATCAACAGTTATCTCAAAATAAAAAGGAAAGATATGCCACGAGAATTTAAACTTTTTTCTATATTCAAACAAGCAAATTACATAAGGAATTATTATGCCTCATCTCAGAGTAATAAACTAAAAATGTGGTTTGAGCCCAAATCCACTTTTTTTCCTGATATCATTTGCATTTTGCACTTCTTTTCAAAATATGAGGAATCTCAAAATATTTCCACTATATAATTAAAGGTGGTTCCTTCTTATGCTTAAACAGAGTAGAATCCCAGAAATCTGAGAGAAGAAATACCTATTAATACATTTTTTCCTATACTAAGAAACAAAATATTTTTCAAAGAAATTTTAAGAAATATTTACCTGAAACTGACCCAACACTTGCTTTTAAGATACTAAACCTACACTGACATGTATGAAACACACACACAATTCTAAAACCCACGGTTTGTAAAAATTATTCACCAAGAGGTGTAGAGATTAAAGTTTTAGTATTTAGAACCATACATGCGCGGGTGGGGGGGGGATATCGAGAGATCAAGATCAAACCCTAAACTCAGTCATGGTTATTTGAAAGTAATATTTGTTTGTCCTGGGAATGTCTTTTGTGTTTGGTTCAGTAGTAAACCTTTGAATGCAATTTAGTTATATTAAATGTGCCTTAATTTAATGTTTGTTTTGGAATGGGATACAGTGACATTAATGATGTGATTTTCATGGTGATGTCAACTAGGTCACAATGGGATTTGTCTTCAGTGATTACTAATGGTGGTCGTGCTCAAGGAGACTTGAGTCAGGAACTGGAAAAGCCAGCATGTAACCTTATTCCAACCTGAGAGAAATTTTTAGTGGTTAATTGAAAATAGAGTCGTTTTGAACCAAAACAGTGTTTTACATGCTTCACATGTCTGCATTGTTTTTCCTACAGCTCGATTGTTCAGAATAACATGAGCCTGTGATTATGTGTAAGAAATCGGTGGTTGAGAGAGCTCCGTGCGCGGGGTCTGTGGATCTGTTGTTTAGCACCCGTTTCCCATCCCTGCACGCTTTCCTTTGTTACTTGACCAGGGGAAAATTCAGATGGCCCAGCTGTAGTGCTGTAACTTGACTTCTCAAATCCCAAGATCCATACGTTTAAAATTGGCAGACCCCCCCCCCCTTTGTGTAGGTCACAATTTCCCCATCAGTTAAATGAAGGATAACCCAGAGAGCTTTCAGTTATCGAAGTCAGCTCTTCTGGAAAATACTTTTCCTGTTTAGCTCACACCCAGGCTTTTAAAAATGTAGTCCTCTGCATCTTTTGGGGGAGAATTGCAAATTTCGTTATGCTGTCAGGCATTAGATTCATATTTCCTACTGTTTCCTTCTGACAGAGAGAGTGCACATTTGTTTTTCTGAACGTGCAGATCTGGTGTTTGACTGGCAGGAAAGATTTGGGCAGAAGCTTTGCTTTTCATTAACCCTTTGACGGTGACCAAACATTAAATCCCAGCCCCGTAGCAGAGGATTGTGGTGTGGTCGCGGCCAAAGCCTTTCCAGAGCATCAGGCCGCTGAGCACAGGACCACCTAGGGCAGGGTTTTAGCTTTTTGCTTCGAGAGGGGAGGAATAGGGATCCTTTCTCTGACTCCCCCTTGGAGAAAAAAAAAAGTCCACACTTTTGTTGTTAATGCTGCTTTTCTACCGCTATACAAATAAAATGGCACGCGAAATTTTCCGCTAAATTCTCTGAGTGTGTCCCTCTTCTTAAGAGATTCAGGGGTTTTTTTTGTTTTTTTTTGTTTTTTTTTTGCCTGCTTCAGAGGCAAGTGGGGTTCCAGAAGGGACAGCTTGTAAAATAAACAAACTCCCTAAAAGAAAACACAGGCCAATAGTTTATAGTCTCTGACTCTATCTACCGCCACGGTGGATTTCTTTGTGTGTTCCACTTTGATTTAACATTCTGGAAGTCAAAATGCAAGCAGGCAGCGTCTTCCTTCAATCAAGAGCTCTAGAAATAAAGATTGAGTTGCTATTTCCTTTCCTTAATCTCAGTTCTTAAAGTAGATTTGGCTCTCAGGGAGCGCAGAGGGATCAGAAGTCAAAAGCCATTTGCCTTGTTTGACTTTTTGGACCTGGGGGTGCAAAGTGCCTGTTCGTTAGAGGTCTGGCTCAGTGGAGGGCTGGAAGGCAAGCTAGCCTTCAGGGTCAGCAAGATCTCTACCGACTTCCAGAAAGCTGTGTGAGCTGAACACCCCACTCTTCACGAGACCTCCTTGATAAATATAGTGAGGTGCTTCTCGTTGCTTTGGAAAATGCCTGGATTATTGCGAATTGGAAAGGGAAGGAGGTTGGGAGAGACGCTTTTCCTTCTCCAGTTGAGACCTGTCTCTTTCATGGGATCGAGTTGCACAGATGAACAGTATCTTCACTGAAGATTGATTTTCCCTCATTTAAACCATTCCAAATCGCGTGCTACGTATATGTTGGTTCCTAACTCATCAAAATTGATTCTCCTCTCTTTCGTGATGTCTGTGTGCAGGGGTGGGGGCCTGAGAGAGAAAGATTTGATCTTTTGCACATTTTTTCTGCCTGGTGAGCATTTTTTCTGCAGCCATGCCCTCTGCCACCCGCCCCTACGCCCTGCATTCCCTCTTGTGCTCTCTAGCTGAGAGATCACCTGTACTATTACCATTATTAGCTGAGGCCCAGGTAGGTTTCCATTTATAGTAAGGAATAAAAGATGAACAAAAAGCCCATCATCAGGTTCTGACAAGAGCACAAACACGCCCAGGGAATAAACACACTGTCTCAGGGTTCTCCGGGTGGAGGGGTTCCCAGGGTTCCGGAAGCACCCAGGCCCCCCCACCCCCCACCTCTGCTGGGCAACTCCGTTTCCTTAGCTGCCCATCGTTCCTACTTTCTAAGAAAGTTGTTGCCTTGATGCTAGAACTGAAGGGTCCCAAACAGACCCTGTACCCCAGGGAATCTGCTGTATCCTGTTTGTGTTGTTGTCTCTCGTGAAACACGAGTGGCTCTGGCCACCCAGAGCCGCAGGGGTGGGGACCGCACGCTGAGCCCCGGGCGCACGCTGGCGTTCTGTGGCATTCCGCCGGCCGAGGCCGGTCTCGTGGCGCCACTGAGGTGTGAGGAGGGCCACACAGCGAAGCATTTTAGGGGCAGGACGACCTTGAGGCGATTTTGTTGGATGTTAAAGTGTGGCCAATTCCCAGAGTCTCGCTTGGACTGCTTTTTGAGGCTAGAGGGAGTATCTTTTAATTAAACACCACACAGCAGGTGAGGACTGTGATCTAATTATCGGCTCCTCTCAAATATTGCTGTTATGCTTTATTTGTTTTTGTTTTATGACATCTCAAAACCGAACAATTTCCTATAATCTCATTGTTGAGCAGTTTAACCTCCTGGGTCTCCAAAGACTCCATAAACATCAGTCTAGCAGCCTGTGGTTTGTAACACGGACAAGGGAACTTCTTCAGCAGGGACCACGAAACGCTACACGAGGGCGTGAGCAGGAGGCGGGCTGTGTGGAGACTCGTGCAAGGAACGGGGCAACGGGGGGGCTTGGGGCCCCTTAGTAAGAAGACAGAAGGATCCAGGCTTGGAGCCGGATCTCCCTCTGCTGCCTGCTGCACGTGGACCCTCCTTCCCGCAGGGCCCTCAGCAACGGAGAAGAAGATGCTTTCTCAGAATACACACACTGCCTGCCTTCCCAGAGAAATGACCCTTCATAAAAACCCAACAAGCCCACCTCAGTTCTTTGGCCTCAACGCCCCAGGCAGGAGGCCACCGGGGCCAAAGCAGAGTCCCTGAGAGGTGGTCAGGGGTGGACACCTGCTCCAGACCAGGGTGGGGACCCTCGGATCGGCCTGGGTTGGCTCTGCTGTCCTGGGCTGCCCGGTTCCCCCGGGTGACTTGGAGGACCCTCCCATGACAGAGGAGGGAAGCAAGAGGAAGGACCATGCAGACTGTCTGCAGAGAGCTGTGCATTGGCCTCAGGCTTCCCGGGCATCCGGGCTGGGCGGCCGGGGAGCTGCTTGCGGGTCCACCCTGCAGGTCGCGGGGACGAACGTCCCAGCGTGAGCCCAGCGGGGCTCAGCGTGTTTGCCGGGCTTATGCAAGCAAGCAGGAACTCAGCATTTATGTCCTTCTCCTGGATTTCATGCTGTAGAGATTTCCCTACAGCCAAATTCTACATGAAAAGCCCCTGCTCATCTGGAGACAGCCCCCAGAAGAGAATCTCAGCCTCCCACCTCCACGGTTCGCAAGGCACACAGAACCAGCCTGGCTGTGCTGGGAGCAGCCACGCCACCACATCGTCCCTCTCACAGGGCATCGTCATTGGCAGGCGCAGAACTCGGGGTGGTGATAGCACGGTACTTTCCCAGATGACAAACTCCATCCTCCCGGCGCCTTCCGCAGATGTGTGTCCCCGTGCAGATCCTCTGAGCCAATGTCTTGGGCAGCAGCTTGTAGCGAACAGCTTTGGAAAGACACAGCAAGTATCATTTTATATTAATTACATAATTTCACTTTTTCTGAGCAGCACAAGGGGAAGGGAGGGTGAGCAGAGCAAGAGTGGGACTGGCGTGCGTTTCTGGCTCCCTGTGCACACCCGTGTTTTCTCCTGCCTCATTCTGCACATGGGGAGCAATGCTCCCTGCATTCCGAGGGCTTTTTGATGCCCGGGATGACTTGTAACCAACATGACTCTCCACAATGGATTTTGCAATTTATTGAAGTCACTGTTTCCAGAATAAATCATATGGAGTTCTTTCCCTTAGTAAACTTCTACATGGCGTTTTTCTATTTTGGGAAATTAGACAGAAACCAAAGCCTGTTGTCTTTGTAGGAACAGGCTCGGCTGCCAAGTTAAGTTGTGGGGCAAAGTCTTTGTCTTGTGTCCAGGGGTCAACAGGACTTTCCTGAGGTTGAACTTGGGGTGGAGAGCTGTCCTGCTCTCAGCCCATGGTCGTGTGTAGCTTAGGCAAGTCATAGCCCCTCTGGGACTCAGTTTCCCTCTACGCAAAGCGATGGAGTGGGTTTCTGATAACTGGCAGCTGTCCGTCTTCCAGGAGTCAGTGTGACTCAGTCACTCCCCGTCAGCTGTACCCCCTAAAAGAATGTTTAGGGCAGCACTCCTCACAACAGCCACAAGGTAAAAACGATCTGAATGTGTGCCCGCTGAGGGACAAGGAAAGTGTGGGCTAGCCCTGCAGGGGAGCGCTGTTCAGCCGGAAAGAGTGAAGATCGGACTCTGGCCACAACAGGGAGGAACCTTGCAAACATGCGGCTAAGTCAAAGAGTCAGACACGAGAGACCAAATATTGTGTGAGTCCATCTACACAAAGAATCCAGAGGAGGCAAAAGTGAATTCGTGGCTGCCAGGGCCTGGAGGAGGGGAATTGGGACACGATTGCATCATGGGTGTGGGATTTCTGTTGGGGGTGATGAAGAAGTTCTAGAAATAGATAGTGATGATGTTTGCACAATAGTGTGAGAGCTGCGCACTTAATGCCACTGGATTTTATACTTTAAAATGGTCGAAATGATACATTTCGTGAGATGTGTATCTTACAGCCCCCACACGGTCCTGTGACTCAGGCCGTGGGCATCTCTGGTAACCGGCAGGACGTGCGGGCCAGGGGGTGCTGCACCTTCAGTTTCTCCCCACTTTCCAGAGACGCTGTCCTGTGTCCCCACGTGACTGTTTATCAGATGATTCCCCACCTCAGGTTGTCCCTGCCCGAGGACGTTTCTCTTTCTCTTTCGAAATCTATTTCCTAATGTGGTCCCCTCGCCAAAGAACCTCAGAGAACTCTGAAAACACACTGCCTTCCCGCCCCCACCCTCTGATTTCAGTGGCATGTCCATTACCCTTCTGGAAGCCCCTCCACGTGGACTGAGTTCTCACGTTCTTGGGGTGACGGGGGGAGGGGGGTGGCCCCAGGTGCTGCGTGGCTTGCAGTCACCCCAGTACACGAGAGCAAGGGGCATTTTCCCCATCGAGCGTAAGGGTGGCCCATGAGCTCTTTAACCCCCCAGCCGTGGGCTTCCCAAAGCCGAGGGCCTATCGGCAGACCAGATCATTTCAGGCTCAGAGAGACCCTCAAAGCGATGGTGCTGCTGCCCCCAGGGACATGATGGTTCCTGAGAAGTGGGGTCTCTGGCTCGGGGCTGCTCTTCGAAGCGAGTCCCCTTTTTCTGTAGTACCACTTTTCCCAGGCTGGGAATGGAGCAAAGTGCACTGCGAGAGCCATCCCTAGAGACAGGCGCAGGCAGGACTGTGGCACGAAATCATTCAGGGCCAATTGGGCGGGTTTTCCCTCCTTTACTTGTTTTCTCTTCTTCCTCCCCTGATCTGTTAACCCTTGGCGTGCCTCCTGAGCCACCGGTGCCCTGGGGACCCGTGGAGGAGGGGGGGTGGCAGAGTGGCTCTCCCAGGGCTTCCTCAGCCAGGATCCAGGTCTGTTTTTTTTTTTTTTAAACACTATCACCTTCGTGGTGTTACACAGTCAGCATTTTGAGACACTCACAGAAACCCCAGAGATAGTGTTGGGCTCACGGATTGTTTGTGTCTTGAGAATCCAGGCAGACAGGCTCAGAACTGGGAGCAGATTCCAAAGACTCTTAGCCAGGAGCGTCAGGTGGCTCAAAGCCAAGGATGCTGCTGTCCCTCCATTCCTGGTCCTCTGCCCCGCCGAAGGGAAACCCACCAGGGAGGGAGACAGAGGTTCCCCAAATGCTGAGAAAGAGGACTCCAGAGACAGAGAGAGGAGGGTGGGATCTGGGGGCGGTGGGCCGTACCCCTGCTTGTGCATCCGGCCCGACGGGGGCCTGGGTCACCTCCTCAAGCCAGGCACATCTTGTCTCAGGGACCCCATCTGTCCACACCATGTGGGTTCCCGGCTGCAGGGTAGACACGCTTTGGTCTATCAGTGTGCTACTCGCTTTACAGTACGGCACACTCGCTGTGCCCGGGGACGCTCTGCTCTTCTCTCTCGCCACTTCTGCTTCACAGTGACCGAAGGGGAGGCATGGGCATGCCCACCCGTGCTCTGTAAGCCGTGGGACACTGGGGCCAGCATGCCCGTCAACGTAGGGTGCAAAGAGGGGATCTCTGTCCCTTGATTGTGCAGGTGATTTTCAGAAATACCATCCAGGTGACAGGCTGCCCCTTCCCACCCACTCCCCCGTCCTTCTTACTGCCCCCAGAGCAGGCCAGGCCCTGGGATCACAAGGCCCACCCGCTCGACTTCTCCCTCAGCACATCTGCTGATGACACTCATAGGGAAGCAGACTTTCTGGTGAATCTAAGGGGCTGCATTCATATTGCCCCATCAACGCCCACGGTTCTGTGCGGCATTGATCGCCTACGATGTGTGGCCCCGCCACAGACGGAGTGCAGCAGGGACACCCAGGTCACTGGCCCACAGAGCCCATCATGAACATTCAGGGATCTTAAGTGACATTTACTAATGGGGACCCTTCACAACCTCTGCTTCCTCAAGCTGATCTTTCAACGGAGAGCAAGCACAAGTTACGAAGGAAAAAAACCCAACTCTGATTAAATTAAAATTTGAAACTCCAATATTTTTAAGTGAGCCAGGAAGGAAGTATTTACAATGTATTGTACAATGAGTCAGTCTTCCTACTGGACACAAAAGCCCTTGAAAACCCGAAGGAGAACAAATCATCGCCCGGAAAATAAGGGTGAAAGTACGAATTTACAGAAGGAGAGGCTCAGTCACCCAACAAACACAGGAAAGTGTTCAACTTCAACAATAACCCAAGAAATTAAAAATAAATAGGAGGATACTATTTTTTAAATTTGAATTGGAAAAAAGATAATGGTAATCCCCAGCATCGAGGAAAGCGTGGGGAAACGGGCCACCTTGTCTCTGACATGAGAAGGTAAATGGTTGTAAAGAGGCTTTAACAATAGATAAGGAAAGACTTAAAAATGGGAAATCCCATTTGAGCAGCAACTGCACGTTGAGTCCCTGTCCTGAGTGAATCATGGTGGGTCTGCCAGCAACAAAGAGATTCCTATCAGCTTCGCTAATATTAGCAAAATGCTTCAAATCTGGGAGTTTGGTTGAGAATCAACGGTGGTTTACCCATATACTGGAACACTATACAGTCGGCAGATTTCGTGTTGTAAACACGTATCTGATAATTGAGGGAAACGGCCCCACGATGGGACAGATCCTCAGACCCTGGGTTGAAAATTCCAAGTGTGTATGCTGGCCTGGGTGCGTATGTCCCAAGAGCAAACACCCTGAGACCAAAATGTCAGTCATAAATCTCCCTTTCCTTCTTCGTATTTGTAGTGTTCCTGTATTTTCCAAATATTCTGCAAATGCTGTATCTTACTTTGGCAGTTTGAGAAAACAGTGCTTTGTAAAGATAGAGGAGAGGGTGCGCACCAGCCAGTCCTTGGTTGGGACTCTGCCTGGCCCTCCCCACGCGCTCTGCCTGAAGCCCTGCCCCTGCCCCGCAGCCTTCTCCCCTAGCCACACCTTCCTCTCCGTACGACAGCTTTGGTTCTGCCCAAAGTCATAGAAGAAGGGGCCTTAAAAAACCTGTGTTTGTATCTTCTGCAGCGCACGGCTCAAGACCCTGACCATTATTTTTATGCAGTGCCTTAGTGTAATTTGATACATTTTTCCAGAATGTACCAACATGGCCCAGCCTGGGTGCCTGGCAGTTCGCAGCTTTGGGAAATGGGGCTGTGTCCTGCCGTCCTGCAATTCCAGCAGTGAGCTTGTCCTCATCCCTGTCCCCAAGTGGCCTCCCGCCCCATGTGCTTTCTGCACCCTCGCTTGTCTTCAGTTTGTGAACTCTTCTCTGTGTGTATAGGGCACACGTTCTTAGTCATAAAGCTCTCCAGATTTGTGGAAGTAAGTGGGGGAAAATACAACGAATTCAGTGACTTTTCTGCTAACCCAGACTCGGAGGAGGAGAGGGAGGATGAGGGGCCCCTCCTCACCTTCTGGAGGCTCTGGAATTCACTGATGATTGGAATGAGCAATTAGAATCACTCACCCCTAGCTCCTGGCCCTGTGTGATGACCAGCCCATGAGTGCTCAGGCCTGGAGGGGAAGATGGGCGTGCTAGGGGACTCAGCCCCATCCCCGCAGGCCAACTCCTCCAGCTCCTGGGCTCTAGTTCTTTCCTGCCTCCTCTGAAGCGTGCATCCCACCTGCACCTTCCTGGGGGCCCAGACCAGCCCCGTGTCGCCAGGCAGAGCCCCAGGCTCCCAGGCTCACATTTCCTTTAGGATTCTCAGTCCTAATCTAATTTGCACTAGGCTTGCCTTCTTTCACCCCTGGGCTGCATTTGATGCATACTTCTGGCAAATTCTGGGACCACACTTGCCAGATGACCAAATCCTTTTGAGAAAGATGACTGAAATATTTGTAAGTTTCCATCGCGGCCGGGCGGAGTGGCCCGCGCTTTCAGGAGGGATAGCCCTGGGCACGCGAGCTCCGGGTCGTCCCTGGTCTGCACTGCAGCCGTCCACACGCTGCGAAGCCAGCTGGGCTTGAATCCTCAATCTGAAACCACAGATACCTTTTGCTGTCAAGACATAAAGAAACCAAGAGGTTAACGGCCGGGTTAGTCCCCACCATGGGCCTCCTGCATGAATCAGAGCCGACTGCAGAGCAGAGCGGGTGACTCACAGGGATGGCTTTTTGTCTTCTGGCTGTGCAAATAAACAGCAGGAAGGCTTGAATGGGAGGCCAGGAGTGCAGGGCAGAAGGTGGCTCCCAGCTCGTGAGGTGGGCCTGGGCAGAGGCAGCGTGGGCACAGGCACTGGGGACCAAGACTGAGCAGAACCACAGCAGAGAGGCTGGCGCCCACGGGCACAGTGGGGCCTGGCGGGGTCAGGGGGAGGTGAGTGCCAGCCGTGGATGCTCCACAGAGATGTTGGGCCAGGGTCCACCCTGCCCTGGGGTCCGCATCACCCTCCACCCCCTCAGAAATGCCTGTTGGGGACACGCCTGTAAGTGGTTGTCCTTCTCTGAGCTCCTATGCACTAAGGAGGGTGGTCCTTGGGGTTTCCCCTCCTTTGGGACCCTCTGCAAGGTCCAGAGTTTGAGGCATATGTCGGTGCCTGGCCTCGGGATCCATGGCAGTGGGGGGGCTGGGGGCTCTGGGAGGCCCACAGGGTGCAGCAGGGACTCGGTGGTCTCCCCCAACCAGACCTGGCTGCAGACTGGTCTGAGAAGCCTCCTCTTCTCCTGCTCCAAACTGGTAGAGAGGGTGGAGAGACTGCCCCAGCGCAAAGATGCTGAGTGCTGACGGCTGAGGGTCGGTGTGCCTTGTTCACCGACCACAGCACTGAGCCGGTACAGTCATTTCAATCCTGAAAACAGCCCAGTGAGTTTGGTGCTCTTACTCCCATCCCCCAGATGGGAAAGCTGAGGGGCCTACGTGGCTCAGCCGAGGGTATCCAGCTAGCCCTGGGCAGAGCCAGGAATTGAACCGAGGCAGTCTGCACCTAAGCCGATGGTCTAGAAAGTGAGATTTCCCTTCTGTGTCAAATACGGCCCAGCTCCTGTTCCTGGAACGTGCCGTCCCACCGGACATCTCTGGTTCTGACAAGGTAGTGGCCCCAAAGGCAGCAGGGCCGTTCCTGGAGGGAGAGGGAGAGGCCTGGGCCTGGATCCTGGCTGAGCATATGTGGCATTTCCTACGCCTTTGGCCCCTGACCTTGCCACCCCAGCTGCCCCACACACCTGCGCATTTTGGTGTCAGGATTCAGCGAAGCAGGCTGAGCACCGTTCATCCTGGACGCAGGGGCCCCTGGGTCTGGAAATAGGCAGATTGCCCCTCTCCCTTCCTGGACATCTCTCGGCTCTTAATGCCTACAGATTGAGCCCATGACTTTGCAGGGCCCAGGGAATAAGGCGAACCTTGGATTATGTAGCATTTAAAGTGTGCTGGCTTGGAGCTTGTTTTCCTGCTATGATATTAGAAACACATTCCTTCTAACCCAAAGAAACGTCACTGCCTGTACGAATGTGTGGTGTAGATAAATAAGCAGGTTTAGTGCTCTCGGTCCGCAGGGAACACTCTCCACTGTCTGTAGCATGTGTGGGTCAGTGGTGCCCGACGATGGGACCTTTCCCGTCCCTCCGTGCAGTGTCCGGCAGGGGACAGGCGGGCCCTTCTCCCTGGACCCCTGTGGTTTCTTTTCTCCAGGTCGTTCTTTTAAAATTTTTAATTTAATTAATTATTTTTTTATCATGACTTGATTTTTTCAGAGCAGTGTAACTAACCGGGGTCACAGCAAAATGGAGGGAGAGGAGAGAGATTTCCTGTGTCCCCCCCAACCTCCACCCATGCATGACCCCCCCGTCATCAGCATCCCCCACCAGATGGTACATCTGTTACAGTCGATGAAGCTGTGCAGACGTGGCATCATCACCCCAAATCCAGAGTGCACGCGAGGGCTCCCTCCTGGCGGTGCGTACTCTGGGCTTGGACAAATGTATAAGGACATGTGTCCTTTACTGTGGTATCATACAGAGTATTATCACTGCCCTGAGAACCCTCCAGGCCCCACCTGTTCATTCCCTTCTCCCCAACCCCGCCCCCCACCGACCCCTGGCGACAACTGATGTTTTTACTGTCTCTGTAGTTTTGCCTTTTCCAGAAGGTCCTAGGTTGGAATCCTACAGTCTGTAGGCTTTTCAGATCGGCTTCTCTCACCTAATAATATGCATTTAAGGTTCCTTCCTGTCTTTCATGGCTCCATAGCTCATTTCTTTCTAGCGCTGGGTGATGCGGACCACAGTCTATCCATCCACCTGCTGGAGGCCATCTTGGTAGCTTCCAAGTGCTGGCAATGACGACTAAGGCTGCTGTGAGCTCCTGTTTGCACGTTTCTGTGTGGATGTCAGTTTTCAGCTCCTTTGGGTAAATACTGAAGTGTGCTGTGGCTGGAGTGTACCGTGGAAAGTGTGCTTAGGTTTGTAAGAGACGTCCGCTGACTTTCAGAGTGGCCACCCCATGTGCATCCCTACCAGGTCCTGTGGCGCCCCCCCCCCCCCCCCGCGGTGGGTGTTGTTGGCTTCCCGGGTTTGGCTCTTCTAACAGGTATGTTGTGGCATCTCACGGCTCTTCAGGCCATTCTGCACGTGGCCGGCCAGGGTGCACTACGTACCCCACCATGGTGCTGCCCCAGGTCCCTGGTTGGCTGTGGGCCCTCTTGCTCTCCTGCCTGAGCTGCCCCTCTGAGCCCCTCCAGATAAGCTCCTCGGGGTAGGGATGGGTCTTCCCCTCTCACACCATGTCCAGCACCGCAGCAGGGACTGCACAAGAAGGGGCAGAGTGAATGCGCCTTCGAAGTGCCTGCCTCCCTGAACACGGCCTGCCAGCACTCTGCGCAGCCCTCCCGCTGCCAGCAGGCCACCACCTCCACTCCTCCCGCCATGACCCCAGCCCAGCAGCCCCTCCTTGGGGGCCTGTGGTGGTCCTCCTGCAGTGTTTCCTGTGACCCTCCCCTGGGTCTGGGGCACCCCAGCAGTGGCAGTAATGGCCCCGTTGTCACTGTCCCCAGGCCATCTGCCTGCCCCTTTCCCCATGGTGGCTGCGGGACCACATCTCGGCTGTGCTCCTACCTCTGCCTGGTCCCGTCTGCGGCCAGGACCTGGTCCCCACAGACGGCGTGTTTGCATGGTGCAAAAGTGCAAGACTGGGGGGTTACGCTGTGCCTGTGATACGAAACCATGTTTTCCCTGTGACAGGAAAAAGCATTTGTGATTTATAATCCCCGGCTGCTTTCTGAGGAGAACACGCCCGGCAGCTTGGGGGTCCTGAGCTTGCTGCTGACACCAGAGTCAGCCTCGTCTTGTAAGGGCTTTTTCCATTCTGTGAGCCAGTGGCCGTTTGCAGGAAGGGGGCTCTGACACTGGAGGGGCCACACCTCCCACATTGCTGTCTGCAGAAGGGGATGGAGAGAGGGAGAATGAACTGCCACAACACGTCCTCGCAGAGAAGAGGGACCTGCGGGGCTGGGGTGGGGGACTGTGATTGGGGGAGTGAAATACCGTACTGATGTTATCTCCTCTGCCCTCAACGCACGCACGCACGCACACACACACACACGCACACACGCACGCACACTCGCACGCACACGCTCCTCAGTGAGGTGCCCATTCTCACCAGGCCTTATGCAGTGGCTTTGGGGCTGGGGGCATGGGGACAGCCCAGCCTGGCTCCTGGGGTGCGTGGCCTCAGTGGGAGAGTTGTGGCCAGGTGCCTTTCAGTACAACAGAAGAGAGCACTGTCCCCTGGGCTGCCCACTCTGTGCTGGGGGCTCGGCACCGAGCGGGCTGTTGTCAAACACCTCCAAACACTGACTGCGGCCAGGGGCGGAGTCCGTGCACAGGCTCGCCACCAGCTGTGGGTGCCACGTAGTCCCGTGTCACAGATGAAGCGCTGAAAACCAGCTACGGATACGAGATACCATCCTCATCCGAATGAAGCTGATGGACAGGCTGGGAGGCTGGCGGGAGCGAGGTCTCTGGGGACACCCCCAAGGGCTGGGTGACGTTGGAAGGAGGACCAGTGGGGAAGCAGCAGGTGGGGGCATGCACAGCTGGGCAGCAGGAGGGCCGAGGTGGGGGAAGGAGGCCCGAGGGAGGCTGTCCCATCAACATGGGCCGTGAACAGGCATTGAAGGGAGGAATGAAGGTATGGGAGCTCCGAGGAGGGCTGCAGTCGGGGGAAGGTGGAGGCTGACCTGGGCTGAGTTCCTCCGACCTGAACCCCAGCCCCTGGGGCTCCTCTCGGTGCACCAGCCCGTGGCTCCCAGAGGACTGGGGGGCCCTCGGACGTCCCCTGGGACAGTTGTTTTGGACAAGGCTCTGTGGGGCCCTGAGCCTCAAACTTGCCATGTGCCCAGATCTGCCCGTCGCTCTGGTGCATATCCCAAGTCTGGTGATTGTGCAGCTGAGCGAGACTGAACTCACGGCTGGGGGCTTTGGCTCAGAGGAGAGGTGAGGAGGCTGTCGAAGGTACACAGCACTGGGGGGCATGGCCAGCCCAGCCCCCAGGCCCCACTGTGTCACTCGGTCACACTCACTTGGCCGGACCGCAGGTCCCCTTGTGCCCCACACGAGATAAAATCTAGTATTTCAGGGGTGGGCTGCCCAGCAGCCCTGGCTGTGACCATCGGAATCACCACGGTCTGAGTTGGTGACTCTCTGGTCCCAGGACCCCCACACTGTCCAGTGTTGTCCGCTCACGCAGACGTGATAGCTGGGCTCAGTGCGGTCCTCAGCCCCGTGTGGGCGGGACATGTCCTAACGACTCAGCGGGTACTAAGGAAGCCCTGCGTGCCAGGCCCAGTGCCTTGCATCCGGTAAATCCCCAGGGCGGTCCAGCGACTGGGGTGGGGGTTATTCATTGCATTTTCTAGACGTGGGTGTGGGTCTCAGAGGGATCATTACCCATCAGGCCCCGTTCACGTGCTGGCTGGTGGCTGGGTGGGGATTGAATTTACGCCCTCTGACCCCATGGTGGTGCCTTTCCCCAGTCTTCAGGGTTCTGTGCTCTTGAAGAGAGAGTAGCTCCCTGTCCTGTGCTCTCAGGAGTGTCTGATGTTTGCAAGGTTCTGGTAGGTTTGGAGATGTGGGGGATAAGGAAGGAACAAACGGGAGGGCTCAGCCCGGCCACAGCTGGGTGCCTTGTGCAGGGGTCCTGCCTGCCGGGAGCAGCGGCTGCAGGGACCGACATCGGTGACCGAGGGAATGCCGAGTGACAGGGCGGTGATGGACAAGTTGTCACATCATGTTAGGGGGAGAGCGGGGTGCAGACGTCTGACCGTTCAAGCCCTTTCCTGCAAAGGGCGTGGCCAGGGAGGGCTGCACAGAAAGAGATCAGTGCATGCAAAACTCGCCTGAAAAGTGAGCCATGTGGATTTGTTTGCCGGGGGCGGGGAAGCGCGTCAAGTGCGGTGAGGAGAATTTTTCAAGAAGCGATTTCACGAGAAGGCCTGGCGCAGCTACTGCCGTTTACCACCACGGAGACGGAATTTCATACTTTCAGAAAGAACCACCTGGGATCTCTCAGGGAAGTCTTCAGAAGGCAGGCAGCAGAAACAAAAGCAGGTAAGTGGGACTCTATTAAACTTAATGAACACAGTGAAGAAGGCCGTCTACGGCTTGGGAGGACATATTTTCACATCATGTGTCTGAGAAGGAGTTAACGTCCCGAATGTACCAAGAACGTCTCCGGCTTAACGACAGCAACGGCAAAACCCAGATGGTTGATTTTTAAAAAGGGCCAAGCACGGCACAGACATTTCTCCGAAGATGATATACGAATGTCCAACAAGCACGTGAAGAGATGCCCAGCATCTCCCATCGGAAGAGAAATGCAAATAGAACCACCGTGAGCTCTCACCTCACGCCCATCGGGACAGCCACCGTCGCAGGACGGAAAGGTGAGGTGCCAGCGAGGACGTGGAGAAACGGGGTCCCTCGCGCCCTGTCTGTGGGGGTGTGAAATGGTGCAGCTGCTGCAGACGCCGGTTCTGTAAAACGTTAGAGATGGAATCACCCTAGGACCCAGCGATCCTCCTGCTGGGTACGTCCCCTCCTTCCTTCTGGGTACCGAGAGCTGAAAGCAGGGTCCTTCCAGAAAGATCTGCACGCCTGTGCTCATAGGGGTATCTTTCACATTCAGAAGGTGGAAGCAACCTCAGTGTTCCCTGAGGGCTCCATGGCCCCACAAAACGTGGTCTGCCCCTTACCAGAGAATACGAGAAGGGGGGACGTTCTGACACCTGCCACGACAGGGATGGACCTGGAGGACAGGATGCTCGGTGAAACAAGCCGGTCCCAGAAAGACAGACACTGCATAACTCCACTTGTGTGTGTGGGGTCCCTAGAGGACGCAGAGTCACAGAGACAGAGGCCGCGCAGGAGGGGAAGCAGGCAAACAGAGTTTCGGTCTGCAAGCTGCAGAAGTTCTGGAGATTGGTTGCACTGTAGTGTGGACGTTCTGAGCGTGACTGAGCTGTACACTTAAAAACGATAAGGATGGTAAATTTCATGCTGTGGTTTTTTTTAAGGTAGGAAGATACATTTATTTTCAGCCCAGGTACCTTAAATACTTCATCTCCTTTGACTCTGACAACTTTCAGATGTAAGTCTTTTCTCTTTTCTGTTGGGATATCATCGGCATACAACATCGTATCGGTTTTAGGTACACAGCACAATGATCTGGTATTTGTGTGTATTGTGAAAGGGTCGTCACAGTGAATCTAGCTAACATCAGTCACTGTAATAGTTACAAAGCTTTTTCTTCTCCTGATGAAAATTTTTACGATCTTATCTCTTAGCAACTGTCAAATATGCAAACAGTGTTCTTAACTGTGGTCGCCACGCGGTGTGCCACACCCCCAGGACTTGTGTGTCTTGTCACTGGAAGTTTGTACCTTGGGACTGCCTTCAGCCCTTCCATGTCGTCGCCAGGGGCAGGATATCACTCTTTTTACGGCCAAATAATATTCCATCGTGTATACATACCGCATTTCTTTCTTCATGTATTTTTGGGCACTTAAGCTTGCTTCCGTTTCTTGGTGATTGCAGATAATGCCGCACATGTGGTTTTTATTACAATTAAAACAAAACTTTGAGGAGGTGTTGCTTCCATAGTAACTGGAAGAGGAACAACTCTTGGGCAGGGCGTTCCCACCACAGGTCCGCTCTGCCCCACTCCCTGAACAAGCTGGCCAGCTGGGACGGGGGCTTGACAGGTCAGAGGAGTGGTCTCAGGAGCACAGCCCTCGGTATGTCAGGGCTTCCAGGTGGAAGTGATACTCCCAGATTTCAAAGAGAAATCAGAGCCCTCACGTGCCTTTTTGTTTGCCTATATTTAGACTCAGTAGCGTTTTGGCCGGTCTCGGGAGGGAAGGGTGATGGTCTCTCTTTTCTAAGAGTTGGATTACATTCTATTAATTTGATTAGGTGTCTTCAAGGTCATGCAAACAAAGCTTCCAGATGCTCTAGGAATTGTGAATTATGACAGCACCTGCCTGGGGGAGAGGTGGCCTCACCAGGGACGCAGGCACATCAGACCCAGCAGACGCCCATTGAGCCTTAGGCACCTGGGCTGCTCGGTGGACAGATGACCAGGGTTTCCCCCTTTTGCAGGTGGAAAATCCGAAGGTCCTGGGCACATCGACAGAAGCACATGCTCAGTGGGGTGGCTTAGAATAGCTGGTATGATGCGATGGATTTATTCCTTCTGAGCATTTCCTTTATGCATGCACACATTTATTGAGCACTGACTGTTTGCAGTCTTCATGCTTGGTGCATAAAGGTGAGGTTGATTTGGTGTGTCCAATGGAGGAATTGCCCTCCAGCCAGGGAGACAGCTAGGTAAGCAAACCAGTTATGATACCACATGTCAGTGTTGGGTAATGGTGGTTTGCAGACAAGGAAAGGATGGGTTTGTCTCCTGAGCACCATGGGGAAGGCCAGAACAAGCCATGGCACTTTGGTGGATTCGGTCAGTCATTCAACAAGTATTTGTCATGTGCCCCCTATGTGCTGGGCTCCACATCAGAGGCTGGGCCTGGGTGAGGGGAAGGACAGGCCCAGGGCCCCGGAGCTCGTCCTGGCAGGGCACGGACAGCAGGCACAGGTGCTTTGAGGGAACCTAAGGAGGGGAGCAGGGATGGGAATGGTGGGGGACTGGGGTTGTGGCTGCCGCTTACGGCTTCTCTCGAGCAGAACCGAGTGCAGTGAGGGTCCTGTCCTACGAGGGTGTGCACGGGATTGGGGCGGTTGCGGCGGCTGGAGGGAGTGGGGGAGGCGGGAGCTCTAAAGACAGCTGGATGCCCATATGTGCACATTCCTGAACACAACTCAGGGTCCTGCGAAACCACCCTGCCAGGGGAGGACAGAAGCAAAACTCAACCAAAAGTCACATTGTCTGGAAAGACTTGATAAGTGAGCCTGTAAGGAATGTTCTGGAACATCTCAGCTCCAAAAACAAAATAATAAAATGTGTTTGTTCAGGTCTTGCTCAAGAGAAGCTGGAAGCCCGTGATTCATCTCTCCGTCTACTGCTCCTGTCCCCGACCCGTCCTGGGACTGGGACTCTGGTGCACACTGGCTCAAAGCCGTGTTGGTAACTTGCTCTCAGCTTACTCACCCATATCTCCACAAGAAAAAAAAATAACAATTCACTTGCAATTCTACACCTTGCTGAGACACGGTCCGTGTCTTGGAGATGTTAGCAACCTCTCTGAAAGACACCAGGCACGAAGCAGGCAGAGCTCAGGCTCAAGGATGCTGATGGGTGGGGGCGACCATCTTCCCGAATTGAGAGGTCCCCAGGAATCGCAGACCAAGGTTGGCAACTCGTGGGATTGGTGGTCATCCTCTGTCTATCACGGGGAACAACCATGTGGGGAACACAAGTGCCCAGACGAAGTCCAGAAAATGGAAACCAGTTCTGCTTAAAAACCTCGACTTGCCTGCTGGGTTATCTTAACCACACTTGCAGGCTTAGAATGTCCAATGTGGCTATTTAATGCCTTTCTTTTGCAAAAGAATGGGAAAATGTAAGGACTCGGGGCAGACGAGAGGCTGCAGTGCCCCTGTGCTGCTACGACAAGTCGCTCAGGTTTGGGGATGGTTTATATCCTGGGTGGACAGCAGCCCGCCCACCCCGTCCCTGTCGGGCTCCGCTCTGCGCCCAGCCCCGCCCACCTCCAGCAGCCAGCAGGTCTTTTTCTGAAGACATAAATCCTGGCCCTTCCCCCCTCTTCTGGAGCAGAGGGATCCCTCCCCAAGGCAAGGAGGTGAGCATCCCGCGGATGCCGACTGTGATTCAGGAAGGAGAGGTACCTGCCCTGAGTCCGCCTGGCTTCTGAGCCCCCCGGATGCAAGTGGGGTTACAGGAGGGGCGTTCTGGGCTCCGGTCTCTCTCTCTCTACCACACTGGAGCCCCTGCCACCATGAGGCACCTACAGTCCCCTAGGCTCTGTCAGTGACTTCGCATAGAGTGAATGAAGGAACAAGAACAAAGCGGGTCAATGAAGGAAGAAGGTGCTTGGAGGGTCTGGAGGGACCGCTCAGCGTACACAGCCGGAACGGTTTACTCTCCCTTCCTGCCAGAAGGTGCAGGAAACAATGCGGAGAATATGCAACACACTCGTTGGCCTTCCCGCCTCTCAGATTCTTTGACCTAAGTGAGCAAACCCTGGCCTGGGGGAGGAGGCATCCGCAGGCCGTCTGTCTCAGGCCACAGTGGACAGACTGTGGAGGGGGACGTGGTGGACACTTGGCCGTTCAAAGAGCCGTCAGGACAGATGAGAGGGAAGGCCCAGCTACAGGTCCTTGCCGAGGACGAGAAGGCCACTTCAGTGAGATCCACTGGGACAGCCTCCTTGCCGTTCTTCCAGAAGCTTCCTCCATGGGGGGAAACGAATTTAGCCGAAAGATCAAAGAACAGCAGAGGAAGTCTGCATGATAGCAGCCAAGCACCCTAACAAAGCGTTCATCCCCGATGCTTTATTTCTCCCGTGGCCGGCATTTGCTGTGTGTGAGGAAGCCGTAGAGTTCACATCACCCTGAAACAGGGATTGGCTTCCACTGAGCTGGACATAGGAATAGATGGGGCCAAGAAAATGCTGTGGACTTCAGCTCCCTGACCAGGGTCGCGGGAAGCTATAAATCAGACCAGGCAGAGTCCCATGTCGGCAGGGCCGCGGGGTTCATGGGTCTCTGTGCATTTCTCCCCTGTCCCCAAGCATCCAAACCATAAATAACCAGATGGGAAGGCTACCTCATGGATCCTTGGCAAAGACCTCTGGAAGAGCGAAGCTCAGGCCCGAGCAAAAATTTGCTTCAGAAGATCCTGATGCGACCGAGAACAAGTAAATAAAAGACAAGGAAACTGGTTTCTTGTGGGGCTCCCCAGTCTGGCAGGGCTGGAGTGTGGGGGCCCCGAGGCCTCAGGGCAGGGCTCAGGTCCTCACCCACTGACCGCCTCTGGGCCTGGGGCCCTGGCAGGACCGTGTCCTGGTGCAGTGCGCCGTGCTGGCCTCGCCCCTGCCCCACGGGTGTCTGCGTGAGGGTGACCAGGGCCTCCAAGGACAGGCAGCAGCCGCCGGGCCCTCCCAGAGGGAACGAGGTGGGGGTTCTCAGTGGCTCATCACTTTCCTTTACTCCCAAGAATTTCGACACTGGGAAGAGCAAAGCCTGGGGGAGAAGACGGTCCGGTGTTCCATGAGCTGCCTCCAAGTGGAGTCAGCCTGAAGCGAGCTCTGTCCGGTGACTCCCTCCTTCTGTCAAGGATCGTTCGGCCCGTAACGAGGCCCCGCTGGTGTGCCCGCTTCCCCTGGGGACTGGGAAAGCACCCTTTGGGGACTGTCCCCAACACGCAGAACCGAGTTCAGAAGAGGAACACCTCTCCGGGCATTTGTCATAGGCAACATCCAAACCTGTCAAACATAAAAAACATAAAGGAAAAAAAAAAAAGGAAGCAGACACATCTCATTAGGAACTTAGATCAAATTCTAGGTTAAGCATAAGAAAAATAAATTCTGCAACATCTCACAGGAGTAAGCCCATGACACGGAGGGTTTACTGACGGACCGTCAGGGCAACTTGACGTACTTTCCCAGGGGTTTGACACGCTCTGGAAGGATGTGTCCAAAGCAGAGAAATTGTTCACAATCTTTAACTCGGTTATATAATTTGGCACACCCACGGTCAAAGGAGAGAAAATCATCTCAATAAATACCAAAAATGCCTTCGAGGAGATTTCAGCATATTTCTGATATCAAACTCTTTTTTGTATTTAAAATTTTCAGAAGCTATAACAAAAAGATTCTTCCTCCCCTTCCCGGTGTATCGATCTCAAAAGCTGATGTGACATCGGAGTCATTGGCCTGAAAGTCAAGACCGTTCTTACCGACACACTGCACCCGAACATTGCCTTGAGCTTTCTAAATGATTCTGTAAGAAATAGACATAAGGTCTACTGGAAAGCAAAACAATAAAAAATGCTGTCTTCCAGGAACCTTGCCCCTCACCCCACCGCCCCCCCCAATCCATTCAAAACCAATACAACTGATGAGACAGTTTAGAATGGAGGCCAGCGACTGCTAAGGGAAGATACTTTTTAAAAACACCTTCATATGCACTAGCAATAAGCCATTAGATCATGTGATGAAACCCAAAGATGCTGTAAAACAAAAAAATATGTAATACCTCATAAATACTCTGAGAAAGGGGGAGGACCTTAAGAAGGAAAATGCCTTCGCTGGGGCATATCCAGCAGAATATTTTTTTGAATGAGGAGCTCAGTTTCCTGTGAGGCTGTTTGGAAATACTTATTATTGTGACCATGACATTTATTCCCCCAATTAACTCAAATATTTAATATAGTTTTTAATTCAACAGAATTCTTTTTGGGTACAAAGGGAAGACTAAGGCAGCAGATGTGTCCAAGAATGCTTGACAAAGGACCGTGGGGAGGAAGGGCTGTTGCTGGCGGGCGTGGCACCTCGGGAGCCTGGTGTTGCAATCACTGGATGGGGGTGGGGGGCAGGTTGAGGAGTGGAAGGGGATGGGATGAAAGAAAGCATGGAGAGCTCTGAAAGGGCCTGGACATCGTCCCATCCAGGTAAAGGGGACAGTTCTCATGAGTGGGGGGCACTATCCCAAGGGTGATTCCAAAAAGACCAGGGTCGGGCAGGTCTATGAAAGAACAGCCGTAGAGGTTGTAAAGACCCCCAGCTCTTGGGGTGCCCTCCTGCTTGACGGCACCCCTCCCTCTCCGTGAGTCAGTGCATGGGTGGTTAATGCCGGGGTCTCCAGCCCATAGCCCAGTCACGTCCCTCTCTCTATCAGAGTCCACGCGGACACCTGTAGACGGGGTGATGGTTTTCTGTGGTCGTCTAATCTGGGGTTAAATGACAACCAAAGACCATCAACCCCTCAGCAGCTTTAAGAGAGAAGTGGGAGTCCCCGGCCAGGCGCCGCGGCCTCAAGGCTGCTTATGGCCAAGGGAATGCTCCGAGAACGGCCACAGGGACGCAGGCACTCCGGACGGCTCGCTCTCGGATACCGGCACAGTGCAGGTGACGACAGAGCTGGCCGGAGCCGGCTCCAGCTTGAATATGGAGTCTGTTCCTCCAGGAGATAACACAGAATGAAAACGTCTCCCTGAGCTGGTAGAGACTGTGCAGGTGTGGTCTTCCCTGGGCCAAGAGCTGTCTGCGGCCGCAGGGCAAATGTCGTGGGAGAAGGCGCTCTGGCCCGGCTGCGGGCGGTGGGGGGCTGTGCTTCCAGCTGGAAACTTGATGAGCCCTCATTACCACTGACCACCTTTAAGAGCTGACTTTCTTTTTAATGTTTCATTAAATGTTAATGTTGGAGGCCGTGGTAAGAATTCATCTATTAAACATACCAGCCGAGGGCATGTAATCGTATAGAAAGGCTGACACCCAAGTAATGAAAAGTGAGACCGTAATTTAAAAAGCATTCTGATTATATAATATCAAGTTGCACCGTGAGCTTGGTGGAGAGAAGGACTCCAGCCAGCCCAGAACGGCAGGAAGGGCTGCTGTCACCAGGATGCATGGACACACATTCTTTCCCCGCTCTGTCCCTGTTGAGCCTGTGCGTCCCTCAGGGTGGGGGTCTGTCCTTGTCTTACCCGGACCCTCACATCTTGGAGAGACATGGTGTTGGTGGCCTCCTGATGAGATCAGTGATCAGGGCTGCGTTGGAGTGAGTGGGGGCGGAGGGCCGAGCATCGCAAGTGGACGCCCTGTCAGTAAGGTGACCATCCCTGCCCCTCCTCCTGGGACGGTCCTGGTTTATCCAGTGGCCCTTTCACTCGCAGAAGTGGCTCACTTCAGGTGATGCGTCGTCTGGTCCTTCTGTGCAGGGCGCACATGTGTGTGAGCACACACACACACACATGCACACACACGCACTCACACTCTCCTGGGCCATTCTGCAGGCTCTGCAGCTATGCAGGGAAGGTGTGCGTTGGAGTGGCTCATGGTGTTCTCTGCTCTTGGCCCCGCTGCCCCGTCCCCATTCCGGCATGCCCAGCTCGGAGATGTGTCCTGAAAATCCCATGGTTCTGATGCACTGCCCTCGCCGGCGGAACCAGGGGCCTGGTGTCAAGCTGGGCATGGTTACTATTAAAGGAGCATGGGCGCCACTGTCCAGACTGAGGACCTCTGTGGCACGTGCCTCCTACAGCGAGCCCTGGCCGAGCATACTCATGTCACCGGAAGGGGTCGTGGAGAACAGAGCTGGGGTCCCCTTTGCCTTTGTGCTCCTGACAGCTCACCCATGCTCTCCGCCTGCAAGGACTCCTCCCTGGTCTGCGTTGACCTGTGCGGGCGCTGCCCCTGGACCCGCCGGCTCACCCTCCTGGCTGTGAGCACACACCCCCGTCCAGGCTCGGCTCCATTCGGCAGCCCAGTCTAGGGTGTCGCCCGAGTCTGCGCTGTGCCTCTGTGAACCTGTGTCAGGAAATGCTTTCTGGGGGGCAGTGCGCACTCCAGGGGTGCCCGCCCTCCTCCTGCCTGGGCTTTCCAACCGTGGGAGCCGTCCTGCCACGCGGCTGCACTTTCTGTCCTCTGTGTCTCTCATATGCACATGCATACACTCACACGCACACACAGACCACATACACACTCACGCACACGCACCACGTGTACACCACGTGCACTCACATGCACATGTACCACACACACACTCGTATACACATGCATGCACCACACGCACACTTGTGCACACACGCACCATATGCACGCACACACTCATGCACACATACCACATACACACTCATGCACATGCACACTCACACTTATGCACATTGACACACCACACGCACACTTATACCCATGCTCATACGCACATACACACACCACATGCACACACATACATACGTGCATACGCATGTACACACACGCTCACGTGCACACACACCACATGCACACTTATACCCATGCTCATACTCACATACACACACCGCATGTACACACATGCTCACGTGCACACACACCACATACTTATGCACACACACCACATGCACACTCACGCACGTGCACACACACTGCCGTGCTCACAGGTCAGGATTGCATGGGGAGTCAGGCTTTGAGTCCAGGCCCCTGGGGCTCCAAGTCTTCTGTCCTCAGGGACTCTTTCCCCTCTCCCAGCAGGAGTCAGGGCTCCCAGGCGTGAGGCCCTGCAAGGGCCGGGCTGCCGGTTCCAAGTTCCGCAGCGCGCCCTGCCTACCTGCCGTGGGGCTGCTCTGACCGCAGGCCCCGTTAAGTCAGACGGCGCCTGGGAAACGCATCAGTGCTCTTCGCCCCTCTGTGCTGCGGCCCCAACAGAAAGGCAGCAGCCGGTGTCCTTGGCCGTGCCAGCGTGCCCTGCCTTGCAAAACAGACAGTGCTCTCAAAGCATGTGTAAATTTAATTTGGGTTCGTGTTGACTCATGTTATTATAATTTCAGAGCCTCTTGGCCTCCGCTCTGATCGGTCTCCTGCGGCAGCAGCCACCAACGTGCGGCCCCGCTGCCTGCCTGCCCCGGCCGCGCCACCAGGAGCTAACGATCTGTAAAAACATTCGCTTCGGGAGGAGAGTCCTCGCCGGGCAGAGCTGCGTGCAGCTCACGCGTGCGTGATGCGCCTGGCGAGGGGGCTCACGGGAGCGGAACGGCAGTGGTCACCCGCTCCCGAGTTTGCCGAGCACAGAGATTCTTTCTACAAAATAGAAGGGGGAGACCTGGGCAGTCCCGGCCGCTCGGAGCAGCTGACGGACAGGCAGACTCGGGCTGGGATGGGCAGGCCTCAGGGGAGAGCCAGGCTTGAGGGTGACGAGCATCTGGGCCCCATGGCTTTGCGGGCACCTGACCTCTTGCCCTGGTGTGCCACCGGCCCAGTGCTGTGGGCGGCTTGTCTGCTGCGGCCCAGGGGGCAGAACCGGAGAAGGCTCGAGGGCAGGTCTGTGGGACAGAGCTGCCCCGAGTGCAAATGTTGCCCAGCCTGAGACCTTGCGCCCGAGGGCATTCAGACAGGCCTGGACAGCTTGTGGGCTGTGTGGCCCTGGAGGACCTTGGGACTTCCACTTTCTGCCTGTGGAGCTTCAAGGACCTTGGAGGAATGCCGTGGCATTCCCTAGACCATTGTGAGTTTGGGGCAGAGGGTGTTTCCTGCCCACGGGGACCGCCTCTGGTGGCACCTCTGTCCTTGCTGTCCCTACTGCACAGGTGAGGGCCAGCACAGCCCCGCGCAAGTGTCGATGGTGCCTTCTCCACTTTACTGGTTGCAAACGTTCTCTGCTGATTTGAAATCCACTTGTGCTTGATTCTGCAGCTGCCGACCCTGAGGAGCCGGGCAGGCTCACTTGACATTAAGCAGGACAAATAAGGAGGAAAAAACAGTGAGGGGGGAAGGGTGGGAGTCACCAGGAAAGGGACGGAGGTGGGCTGACCCGGCCCTCCTCGACTGCACGGTCTTTTGGTTCCACTAGGAGGCAAGGATTGGGATTTTGAAGACAGAGCAGGGAAAACGTTCAGTGTGGGAGTGGAGAAGTTTTCTAGAAGCCTGGCCAGGGAAGAACTCCAGGCGCATGGAGGGAGTTGGGCAAGGTGGACCCCAGCTCCAGGGGCATTCAGAAAGGATGGTGGACGACGACGTGCTGGCTCTGCCTTGTGGAGAGAGAGGTGGCCCTCGGGAACGAAGACGTGGAAGGGGCCATGTTTTCCTTGGTTCCCAGCTGTACCACGCACGGAACCGTGGCTTTCTCTCCTCGAGCGTCTGCAACACATCAGGAACGATGGTCGAGGAGCCGCGGTCTGCGAAGCCCTGGGGGCAGGAGTGGTGGGTCTGGTTTCAGTCTGTCCTTCCCCCAGCATCCCGCCTGCTGTGTCTCTCTTTCCCTTCAGAAATCCTTCTGTTAACACCAGCCCCTCCCCAAGAAGGTACCGTGAGGACCCTCCATGCTAAATATTCGCACGCCTTCACCCAGTTCCTCTGGACGAGGTTTGTGAGATGCCGGCTGTGCTCCCGACAGAATGTGGGAGCCAGCCCTCCAGTCTCCTTGAGATTCTAAAAAACCATGAGACCCCCAGGAACCATGGAGACCCCTGGGCCGGGTCCCCCCACTGCCACCTGGGACAAGTGAGGTCCACCTTGGAGACAAGAGGTGACCAAGGTCACGCAGACAGCAGGCGGCAGGGGTACAGGAGGGCTTAGCCTGGCCTGATGGAACCTCCTCTGAGAAGCAGCCTGGTGCCCCAGGGCATGTTCTACTCCTGGGGTTCCGAAAGCCCTCTTGGGGTGGGGCGACCCCCACTCTCTGCTGGCCACACCACTGCGGTCCGGGCGTGAGTCCTGGAAGAGCTTCCTCGGCCAAACGCTGATTAGCTAACAGGCCGGAAGGGTGTGCTGACCCCACATGTGCCCCTAGACGGGGCGGGGTGAGAGGAGAGTGCCCTTGCCCCCGCCCGGGTGCAGAGACGTGAGAGTGGGGTGAAGCTGGTGCAAGGTCACCTTCCTCACAGATGAAGGCAAAGATGAAGATGGGGGGGTCCCTGGGTCAGGCAGACTCCCCCACGGTGCCCAGCAGAGCCGGACCAAGGTGGGCTTCCCTTCAGGGTCGGGTGGGTGGGCAGCCTGCTGGTGGGGTGGACGGGAAACCCCTGCTCCCTGCAGCCAGCTCCAGCTCCTGGAGGAAGGTTCCGGAGCCTGAGCTCAACACACTGTCTTCTCTTCCCAAATCAGTGACTGGCCACTCCAATTCCCCTGGGGTGGCAAAGAGGCAGAGGGAGGCCAAGGGTTTCACCCACTGAGCTTTCTCTCTGTGCAAGAGAACGTGGCAGTGAAGGGTACACATGAAGCTCAGAGCAGGGGGCTGGTCCAGTCCATGGGAGCCTCCTCAGTCCTCAGGTCCGTCCCTAACGGCGCAGTGCAAGGAGCTGGGGCCCTGGGCCGCCGCGGGATCCCCCGCTGCCTGGTGTCAGGGTGGCCTGCCTCGTGATCGGGCCATCAGAGGGCATGCTGCAGGGCTCGAGGGTCCCCTGCTGTTCCCGACCTTTTCCCTCCTGGTGCCCCCACAGCGCCCCGCCGAGGCCCTGGTTCGGCCCCATGTATTTAGTCTGGGTGAAGAGGTGGAAAGTGAAAAGCTGGGCGCTCATGGGTTTGTTATGCACATTCAACCAAGGGAGGAATATTCCGTTTGTGACTCTGACCCCGCGCCAGCCCCGTGGCCCAGCAGAACGTGCTAGGGTCTGGACTCCACCCCTCCCGTGGCCTGAGGGCTGGTGTCAGCAGAGCAGGTGGGATTCCGTGTGAGGACTGGGAGTGATGGTGGGACTTCCCCCTCGAGAGCTCCAGAAATCCCGCACACCACGCTGCAACTGCTCTGTCCCCCTGGGGGGAGCGAAGGGGGTATTGGGACATGTTAGGATCATTTTCGAAAGGCAGCCAAGGTGGTTTTTACATTCTTCAAGTGTGCTGGTAATGTTAGCTTACAATCATAGTGCTAATGAGTTTCCCACTAAGACATAAAACGTGTAGTGAACTTTATTGTGAAGACCAACAGACCAGAGCCCATGCTGAGCGTTGGCCAGGATCCTCTTCTGGGGACTGAATCCCCCGCGGCCAGAAACAGCATTAACCGCAGAACCCCTGTGACTATCCAAGGTCACAGCTTTGCTTAGTGTTAATTATGTCTTTGACTCAACAATTAATACCTAAAACTCAAGCTAGACTCCGTCGGAGGGAAGGTGGTTACTGTCCACATCCTTTCACTACAACATTTCTATGCTTCTTGAGTCCATAGTATAAGGTGCGCGGGAGGATTCAGATTTCTTCTCAGAGGACGCCCTGGGGTTACTGGTGCTGCAAAGATGGGCACAATATACGTGGTAATCCCTCATCCAGCCCTGAGCTCACCTTGCTCACAATATGGGAAAGCACACTTCCAGGCTGTTCCCTAGGGCCACGCTGATGCTGGGTGTGTGCGGATCCCCGGCCGCCATCTTGGTGTGTGACTGTGATGCCTGTGAGCTGAGCAGGGCAAGCGGGGCCAGAGGGAAGGAGGGAGGCGTGTGACATTGGAGGCGTTGTGTGTTTGGTCAGTGGGGGCTCTGTTTTCGGCACGGATTCCCAGCAGCAAGAGAGGCTTCTCCGTGAGGGAGGCTTCAAGTGACCTCCTTCCTACCAGGGTGGAAGTGAAGTTACGGGGAGAGAGCTGGGAAAAGGAGGGAGAAACGTTTTGTCCTGGCATCCCTGGAACATGGGATTGGAGTAAAGGCAGTAACAACTTCCAAGAATGTGCTGAGCGGTGCACGGCAACCCTGGGCACAGACGCCAAGAGGACTCCCTGCAAGGCCAGGCCCGTCCGGCAGCGTGGCGCTCTCTTCCGCGGGCAGCACGGGAGCCTCCCCAGAAGCCTGAGCCATCAGACGGCGACACTGCCGCTCGCCCCCCGCGGCCAGCCTCCTGGAGACTCGGGTCCCTGTGCGGCGGTCCCGGGAACCCGGTGGCCTGTCTCTTGGAGGAGGGGGAGGAGAGCAGAAGAGACGCTTTCCAGTAATAACCCACCTTCCCTCGGTGCCCCACACGTCCTCACTCGAACAGGGATGCGCACTAGTGGCTAGGACCCCAGTGGCACTAATTCAAAGTAGAATAATGTCACTGTATTCATCACAGCGTTTGCCTGTCTGTTGATTTTAGTGACCATTGTTTAGAAGCTAAGTTCTTTCCCAGGTCCCCTTCCCCGCCATCAGTCCCCAGCTGTTATTTCTGCTACCGGTGAATTTTCAGGAGTCTGATCCCAACTTTTGGTAAAGGTTAGTGAGATGAAATTATCAGACAGTTTCTTGAGGGACTGTCTGCAAATTTTTTTTGTGTTTTGGACCAGCCTTTATGAAAAACACGTTGCTTTGGCCCTTGAGGTAGACTCAGGGTCACCCAAACGTCGAATGTCTCCCCCATGCTCCTCAGGACCCCTGCAGCTGGGCAAGGCCGTGGGACTCGTTCCAGCCAAGGAGCTTTGGGAGCAAGTGACACTAGCCTTTCCAGGCTGTGTGCAGAAGAACAGGTGTGTGACACCCCAGTCTCTCTTCCGCTGCCCCGGGGGACCAGGAGCCCATGTTTCCCAAACGATGCGTCTACAAAATGGCGACTCTCTGCCAGCCTGAGTCCCGGGTGGCCGTGTGGAGAGGAGCCCCCGCCACGCTGACCAAGCAGGAAGAAGAGCAGGACGTAAACAGCTGTTGTGCTGCCCCAGGGAGATGCGGGGCCCGTCTGTCGTTGCAGTAGATTCTCTCCTGCCCTGATGGAAACGCCAGAGAGAAAAAGGAAGACAGTCTCCTAACACGTCGGTCTCTCCCGTGTCACCCTGGAGCCTTAGACACGAGTGCTCTGCTGTGTAAAATGGATATTTGCTCAGAAACTTGTCTAAGTGAATCATTTCGGATTCGTGTTCAGAGGAGCTCGTTTCTGAAGGCACTTTTCACTAACGCTTTTCGTAAATCATGAAACTTTTCCAGGGTGTGACTATGGCTTCTTTTATTTGTTTACTAACCATGGCTCTCTCTCTACCAGACTGCCTTAAAGTAACTCACATGCGGTGGGGAGGATGTCTGGTCATCTTGCACTGTCCCTAAGCATTATTTGACTTCTTATCTTTGGCTCGAGGGGTATTGGCTTCTTTTCAAGGCCCTGCCTCCATTCCGGGTTTTGTCCGAGCTTTCTTCTGTCTACTGACTTTCTTTCTCTGTGTGTGCTTGCTGGGTAGTGTTTTATTTTAAAGTAGATTCAACCTGAACTCGTTAAGACTACACAGAACATCTGCGTCCCACCTGTTTATTGACAAGATTGATCGAAGAGCGTCTAGAAGGGAAGGTGGTTTTCTGGATGTAGGATTGAAAGTAGGAGACTAGTTTCCCTTAACTCTGACACTGACACTGACACTGCTGTCCATCTTCATGGGGCCTTTCCTGGCAAAATAAATTATTATGGGATGCTAAGTTGGAGTCCAAGTAGTAATTAAATGCATTAAAAATGCACAGATAAGGGAAGGAGGATTTCCACGGAAGGGGCTGTCGTCCTGGATTTAGTTGAGAAATACCTAGCAAATATCTGGACCCTTCAGCTCCTCAGCTCTGAGAGTCGTTGCTAGGTGTTATTTTCTGTCTCTGGACCTTCGCTCTGCTGTCAAAAAGAAGTAATCACTTCTGGCTTCCAAACTTGGGAATTCTGTTGCAATCAGTGGAAAAAAACACCCAGCTATACAATCCACGTGCACACCTGTGAACCTCAGCCCGTCAGCCCAGGCTGATACTGCCAGGACGGAAGAAGTCAGGAGTGTTCTTGGACGTGCGAGTGATCAGAAATGTTCTTTTAAGAAGAGGGATTCCAGCGCTCTCCTTGAGTACCTCCTTGCTGCCCCCTTCCCAGTGCGGCTGCAGGTGCAAAGTGCAACGGGGCTCCTTATCCATCCTTTCTCAAACCCTGCTATCTGGAGCTCCTGGATTTGGCAGAGGGCTGTGGAGGCAAAGAGAAGCCACACCCACTGACCCAACGGTCGTTCGATGCCGTCAGTGGACACCGGCACCTGTGTGATGGACCAGTTAGAAACAACATGAGTGTAATCTCTACCCCCAAATGGTGACGTCAGTAATGACTGGAACACGCTTGGGACAAAGGTGACCCTTCTTAGAGAAGAATGTGTGGGGGTGTGCGTGTGTTTATTCGTGGTGTGCATACAGATGGCATATACGTTTGCAGCATACATATGTATGTGTATATGGCTTATGATAGTACGGCACGTATGCACACACCTGTATATTATATCTGTGTACCAAATATATAAGTCACTGCCGACCTGCTAGGCCCCGTCTGTCCCTCGGTTTCCTGGGTCTAGGCAAAGCTCCATGCACACTCGGCATTTCAAAGAAAATTCTATTTGTATTTATACCATAAAATCAGGCCACTTGATTTATTTCACCTGCAGTATGGACACCCCAAACCCAGATGAAGTCAGTCCCTGTGACATGGAGCAAGATTTTGTCCCTCCCACACCGCCGGCCTCCTCTGTTGTTGGCTCTGGGCCTGAGTGCCTTCAATGCAGATTTCTTAACACTGCACAAGCACTTACTAGGTGCCAGGCCGTCACTCCCCTGTGGGGCAGATAGAACTCGCCCACCCGATAGACGAGAGAAGTCTTGAAAGGGAGATGTGACCAGGCTGTACGCTCGTAGACACTGGCCACCGGTCACTGCAGGGCGTGAGAGCATCTGGCCCGGGGCATGCCAGCTGCAGCAGGACAGGAGCCCTCAAGAGCCGGGCAAAAGTCGGGGCTCCCCCATCATGACCTGCAGGGAACGCTCTGCTCCTGAAGTCCCCTCGGGGGAGGGGTTATTAAGAGCCATGCAGCCCGTGGAAATGAGGCGACAGGTTCTGTATACTGTGCAAAGAAATGGTGTCTCGCTTGGGGTTTTTTTTTCCAGACATGTGTGGGCGTGCACATCATTTCTCATTTTTTTCTTATTCAGAAGTATGTTTTAAAAAATAAGTTATGAAGATTGATTTGAGTATAATTTATAAATGCAGAATTTCAATCCAGGAATACTGAATTTTTTAGAAACTGAGCAACAAAGATCCTGTTCCTGTATCTCGTGACTTGAGCCTGGGGTGGAGGGCCGTCTGGGACGAGGGAGCAGTCTTCAAACTGTTGCATTGAGGGCAAAGCCGAGAAGGCTCTGGGAGGATCTGTTCCGTGGGGACGTGCCCTCCCAGATCGTTCACGGCTGTCCGAGCACGGTGACTCCTTCAAACACTACAGCACACGCCCACCCCCAGAGGACCGCTGCTCATTGTGGGCTGATAGGAGTCTGCCCGTGCCCCCTACACTCGCAGATCCTTCAGGATCCCATGCAGACAAAGGAAACTCTTGCAACTGGTGGTTCGTGAAATGAGAGGTATAAGCCTCAGGAACAAACTGCTGGGAATCATGCTCTTTGTCTGAAAGAGTCTGATGGACATCCTTTTCCGGGAGAAAATATCTAACACACTTTCCAGAGGCAGGGCCGAAGTCAAGTGCTTCAAGATCAGCAGGGTGACCCTGACTGTGTCTGGAGGGTCGGGACCCCTGGGTCTCACCCTCCTCAGCCAACAGCAGAGCCTCCCTGTTAGTACCACGGGCCCCACTCCCTGGCCTGGAGGTCCTGGCTGCCGGGGAGCCACAGCACCGACCCCGGACATCTTCCCAGACCTAACGTGGGGCTTGTAGTGTTCACACCGGGGCTGCAGCCTCGTCGCCAAGCCAGCGTGGCTCTTGGCCTCGACTTCCATCTCTGTATCTGCTGCCCCTGTGGCCTGCGGGCTCCCAGGTGTGTGAGCTCAGCTGCGGGGTGAGAGGGCCCAGCTGTCAGTCGTCCCGCCCCCAGCAGACACGGGAGAGTGACCGCTCACCCTGCAAGAAGGAGGCAAGGTGGTAAAAAGCTTATGGACGGAGGCCCAGAGATAAGAAAAAGTGAAGTTCAGAGGTCAGGGGTCACCCTCGCTGGCTGTCGGCACTGTCACTCTGGGGGCTGGGAGGTCAAGGACGTGTGCATTTTCCAGGTGGGCTGGCCGATCCAATACACCCCTCTGTTCTTGGGGGTTTGCCGCCTCTCTCGCTCTCTAGTTTGTCCCTAGAGAGACCGGAGTGCTCCAGGCGTCCAGGTGAATTACCAACCGCTCCCTGAGCTCGGGTGTCGTGCATCTGGTGTGCGCGTGAGAGGTGGCGCCACGGGGAGGTTTGTCTGGGCGACGTGTGCCCGTTCTTCTTGCCTCTGCCCGTTAACTGGACTGTTGATCCATTCTTCAGCTCTGGCTGGCTGCTACTGGGCACATCTGTTTCTCCTCGTTCCGCACGGGGGTGGTACCTGGCGTCCCTGCGCCGTCCTGCAGCAGCCGCGCCCGCGAGCCTTCCCTCGAGGCCGCCGAGCCAGGGCTCCCGTGAGCTGCTGCTGGGCCACCTCCAGGAAAGCTGGCCCTTCTGTGGCCTCCGCGCTGACCGCCCACAGCCATGTGGCCCGTGTGACCCAGGGTGGCTCACTCTTTCCGTCTGCTTCTGTAGACGAGCTGACGTTCCCTGACCTGGCCGACGTCCTCAACACTTGCGTGTGTGCTGGGTGGTTTCTAACTACGATGGTTTCCCAGCAGAGATCAGTTTTATGCCCGTGGTGCTGAAGCTGGAGAATGTGCAGTAGGGCAAAAGTCACGGGTCCAGAGCTTGGGAAGTGAGAGGCCTTGTCCCCGTGGTTGGGGGGTGGGTTAGCCACGTCCACGTCCACGTCCACGCTCCTGGGGTGTTCGCGGTGCCTGCGAGTGTGTGCTCCACGCCAGGCCCCCGGTCGTGTGCTGCTGGTTTTTCCAGAGGCCTCACACATCTCAGGTGTCTGCTGAAGCCAGGGCTCCCGGAGATGGGAAGGACTGAGGACTGGGGCGGAGTAGGATTCTCCCCATCACTTCGGAAGGATTTTGCGTTTTTCCGAATGAGCATGAATACATGCATAATCTCTCTAAAGTAGCGTATTTTGTCTGGGTCGTTCAAGGAAATAGCTTTAGGTGTCATTATTTCTGTAAAGAGTTTTGCATTTTGAAAATTGTCTACTTTTCTGAGATTAAATTTGGGAACTAAATGCTGGTGGCCGTAGTTAGGGAGTGTGTGTCAGAGCTAATTCGTTACTGGACACGGTTTTATATCCCCAGTTTTCACTACTTCAAGGGAAATAGTCTCAGAAATGTGCTTTCACAGTTAAAATTAGAACTACCCTATGATCCAGCAATTGCTCTGTGAGGTATGTACCCAAAGGGTACAAAAATACAGATTCAAAGGGGCACGTGCACCCCAATGTTTATAGCAGCAGTGTCCACAATAGCCAGACTATGGAAAGAGCCCAGACGTCCACGGGCTGACGAATGGACAACGGAGATGTGGTTCACGTACAACGGAATAGGACGCAGCCATCAGAAAGGGAACTCTTGCCTTTGCAACGACGTGCATGGAACCAGAGGGTGTTATGCTGAGTGACATAAGTCAGAGAAAGGCAGATGCCATATGATCTCACTCATACGTGGAATTTAAGAAAGAAAACGTGAACATGGGGGAAGGGGAAGAGAAAAAAAAGAGAGAGGGACACAAACCATCAGAGACTCTGAACGACAGAGAACAGACTGAGGGTGGCTGGTGGGAGGGGGTGGGGGATGGGCTGGATGGTGACAGATACTAAATGTCAAGAGCACTGGGGGTGGCGTGCCTGTGATGAATCACTGAATTGTACTCCAGAAACCAATATGGCGCTCCATGGCACTACCTAAGATTCAGATTTAAAAAAGAAATTTAAAAAAGAGAGAGAAGCCATTCCTAAGAAGCCCTCCCTGCCCCCTGACCACCAGCACCGGTTGGCGCTCCACTGGACCTGGCCTTCCTGAGGTCACCTGGTGACCCCCACCTGCTTCTCCTCTCTGAGGGCGGGCTCCTTCCAGCAGGGGGCGCTGCCAGCCAGAGCCACACATGGCCTCTTCAGGGACGGACCTCCTCTCCCCCTGCTGCCCCAGATGTCCGCATCTGGGTCTGTCGTGGTCAGGAAGCACGCAGCTGGAGAAGGAGCCCCAGGTCTGGGTTCGAATCCAGACAACACTAGGTAGCGCTTTCCGCCTCCCTCCAGGGGGCAGGGTGATGTCGGCCTCGCTCGGAAGCTGTGTGTGAAGCTCGCAGCCCCGCTGGGGTTCGGAGCTGGACATCCTGCTGAGTGAACCCGACCTCCGGGTGTCCTGCACACCACTCCAGCTCAGTGCCACCAGCTCTGCTCTTGCTGCCCCCCCACCAAGCAACTTCTGTTCTCTTCCCTGCTTTGCTCCTGGGGTCCTGACCCCTCCTGCTGCCCAAGCCAGACCACTGGTCACCGTGCCCCGCCCAGGGCCCCACTGTTGGGCATCTGACCTCCTAGCAGTCCTTGAGGCCCCCAGTTACCCCTGAAAAACAGCCCTGGTCATGCCAGTTCCCCCTACACTTTTTACCGCCTCCTGTTGCCTTGTGGGGTCCTGCCCACCCCGCAGCCCCTCCCCAGAGCCATGGGTCACCATTGCCCTCAAAGCCTCCTTTCCTCCCATGCCACCTAAAACGTGCCCTGAGGCCCTTTCACCACCACCCCCACAGGACCGGACATCCTTGAAACCCCGCTCTAAGCTCCAGTTCTGTGAAAAGCTCCCCAGACCCCCACCCGCCTGGAGGTTTAATTGTTGCCTTCTCTGTGCCTTTAGTATGCGCCTTTTCACACCTTTAACTTAACTGGTATTGTATTTGCTACGGTCACTTCCGTCTGTAATACACGTTTACACCGTAGAACAACACAGTGGTAGGTCCCCCGTACTTTCAGTATACCTCGATTAGAACACGTATGACATATTCGTTACCATGGCTGGTTTTGTCATCTGGCCCCGAGGGAACTGGTGTAGGGCAGGGGCCAGGTCGTTCTCCTGACATGCATCTGATGAGTGCCTGACCTCTGCGGACCTTCACTATGTTCCCTTGAGCCGCTGCTGCTGTCGCTGGAAGGGCTGTGTCCTCAGATCCTCATTGGTGCAAAGACATTGATTAAGTCAGTGTTCCTGGGTCTGGACCCACATGACAGGTGTAGGAATGAGGTCAGTCATATGAGAAGGATTTCGGCCTCGTGCCTCGGGGAGTAGCTGACCTGAGTTCTGGGGGCAATTCTGCACCTGCCTGGTCACTTGGCCTAAGTCCCTTCCAGCCCCAGGCCCCATCTCCTTGTCTCTGATGTGACATCACCGATGGGTCAGCCCCACATGCCGACCTGTACCACCAGCCTGAAAACCACCAGCAAGGGTGATTTTTTTACACCACCGTCTTTTGCTAGTGGGTTTTATTTGGAAGTTACATTTAGTGACATCTGGGGAAATCATAATTCACTGGTCGAGGTAGTTCCTGGATTCGGAGGCCTTGAGTCCCGGAAGGAGGCCGCATCCTGCTATTACCTGCTTGTTCTGGACTGCTCTCCCTCACCACCTCTGAGCCTGGGGTACACTTTGCAGCGTCCTGTGACTCATGGAGAAGAAATGGGAAGGCCTCCGTCAGAGGAGGGCTGGACAGGGTAAATGCTGGGAGTCACTGGTGTGGACACTGGGCCTTCCTGCCACAGCTCCCTCGGGAATGGAGAGAGCTGGCCCGGGCAGCCCTGGAGCCACATCTCTCCGAGGCCCGGAGGCCGGGGGCACCACGCAGAGAGGGTCTGGAAGCAGAGGCGAGCTTGCCTTCTCCCCAGGCTGCTCCCAAGCTGATGTCTCCTTGGCAGGAAGGCCACTCCGGACACTGTCAGCTCGAATGGCAGAAGCCAAGCTCAAGGAGAGAGACAGAGATGGAGAGAGACAGCTCTGCTTCCAAGCTACTCCCCTGAAGGAGGGAGGCCCACAGCTCAGCTGCCAGCCAGCAGGGAGCCGTGGGAGCCGAGCCCCGCGTCAGAAATACGGTCATTGCAGACAGGATCGCGCTTTCTCATGCGGGCAAGTGGGGGTCAGACTCCTGAGTCGTGGGGCCAGGGAAGAGGCACACAGCGTGTTCTCACCCAGCGCCCTCCTGCCCCTGCGGCCCTGCCCCAGACTCTGACTGTAGGTGCCCCACACAAGGGGCATCTGGAAGCGGGGGCTTGCCACGGAAACAGAGAGGCCCGGGGACACAGGAGCTCACAGCCCCTGCTGGCCTCCAAGCAGCCTTCCCAAACGTCTCACTGCCACCTGGACGCCTGGGAGCCACGGAGGCCACTCCAGAGCCGTGCCGAGTGTGGTGACTTGGCCATTTCTCTGCCCCAGCAGCAGAAGTCCATCAGCCTTCTGGGGTCCTAGGAGTCTTGTGGGGGCGACAGGGGAACCCTGCCCACCCAGCCATTCCTGGGAAGCAGACTCTCCAGAGGGAACGGGCCAGGCCCCAGCCAGCAGAGAAGCTCCTGGATCTTGACTCTGACCTACTTTGCAGAGCGCTGTTGCCTATGAGAACCCCATGGCCGTGGCCTCCATTGGACTCTGGGAAAGGGCCCAGGGGCCAGCAGAGAGAGACCAGAGCATCCTGCCTGCTTGGCCCAGGGACAGTGCACAGACCACCCCGAACAGGGCAGGGCTGCCTGAGGGAGGGACCCCGGTGGGAGGGCAGCGTGGCCAGGGCACAGGCAGCCGGAGAAGCCTTGTAAAAATCGTACAAGTCCGACGGCTTCCTGATCTGTGTTTGCCTCGGCCAGAGCGGCTTGCCTTTATCCGCCCCCCACAGCCCCACCGCCGTCCCACAGGCAAGTCCACCGTGTGCTCTGATGCTCTGTAGGGAGTCCAGCTCCAGGCAGGAGGGTCAGGCCTACGGGAGGACAGCCGGGCACCCTCCTGCCCTCTGATTTAGAAGTGGATTCTTACAGTCGCTGGGGTGGGGTGGGGCTATGTTTCGTTGTTTGCCATTGAGAGTTCCCTAGGACAGGTGCACAGAAGTCAGCAGGGAAGGAGGGGGCTGGAACCCTGCCTGAGGATGCCCCCTGTTGCCCCGCAGGGGACCCCCATGTGCTGGACCCCACCCAGCAGCCAGCAGGGGCGGCTGGATCTCCGCCTTTCTGATCAGCCAGGTGAGGCTGCAACTGCCCCTGGCAGGTCTTGACCCCTGTCCACTAGGGCTGGTCTGTTTGCGGCCTGCCTGCAGCTGCCTGCAGGTCCGACCTGGAAGGAAGTTGCACATTCTCTCCTCTGAAAGCAAAACCTCTTATATCCCTTGTCTCTGGACAAGGCATTTTTCACGGAGACAGCCGCTGGGCAAGGCGGCTCTGGGCAAGCGCTAAAAAGCCCTCACCAGAAGAAAGGCGCAAACCCCTCAGCGGGGCAGGGTGACCTTCTCAGAGCCTCCAGGGTCTGTCACTGGCACCCGGCTGCCCTTCCCTTAGGGTGAGTGATGTTGGGAGTCGCAGGCTGGCCTCACAGCTGTGTCTGCTTTGTGTCCCACCTACCCCGGTGTGTCTGGGGTGTCGGGCAGAAGGACAGCTGGTGGGTGTAGTGGGGATGCCCGCAGCGGGAACGGCCCCCAGCAGGGAGCACTGAGGTGCCCAAATCCTCTTTGGCCTGTCTCTAACCAGCTGTGTGTCTGGGAAGTCACGGCGTGTCACAGCTGCAGCTGACCGGCTGACCGGGGACGTGCTCAGGTGGGCATGCTCACCTCTTCCGATTCTCTAGAGGCATCTTCGAAGAGCTGGGGATTTGGCAGAGTGTAGACGATGATTCCATGGTCAGGGCGAAGCCTGCTTCTGCATTCTCGTGAGCTCCGCTGTGAGGAGGATGCTGCCGGCCGGCAGAGTGGCAGAGACTCAGAAGTCACGAACGGGACAGAGCACAGTAGGGAGAGGGGTTCTAGAGGGAGCCCCGCATTTCCCTCCTGCACCAGCATCGCGCTGGGGTCCGTGCCATCTCTTCACTGTAGGTGTCTTTCCACAGGGCTTTATTGAGCACCTGCTATGTGCCAGGTGTTGGTTTAGACCCTGGGGACCCAGCTGGGGAAGAAACCACAACCTGGGGCGACGGAGTGTTGGGCACGAGTCAGGCGAGGCCCCGAGCATCTTGCATGCTGTGGCTCCCTGAATCCCCATAGCCCCGCGGCGGTGGTCTCAGGGGGAACTCAGCGGGTATTTCTACAGATGTGCCAGCTGAGGCCCGGAGGCCGCAGGAGCTGTGGTGGCAGCGCTGGGGTTCAGCTCAAGGCCTGAGCTCTCGGGTCCTGACTTACTGGGAGCTTCCAGAATGCTCGTGGCGCGGCACTGCGTGTGTCAGTGTCTACTGGGCTGCTTTCTTGCGCCGGATTTCCCGATGCTAACTGGCCGGCATTCCTGGAGTAAACCCTTCTGCGTTGTCCGGAAGGGGGTCTTCAAATCCATGGCTTGACTCGGTTCCCCGATGTCTTACTTAGCAGCTCTGCGTTCAGCGTCTGGGGGGGCGTGACCGGGTCTTTGGTTCTTCTGCCCTTTGGAGGGGGGTCAGAGTTGTGTCCTGTTGACATTTTATGGGGGAAGCTGTGCATGGTGGAGGGCAGGGGCCGTATGGACTGTTTCCTACCTGCCTCGAAATGTTGCTGTGAACCTAAGATTGCTCTAAAAAGTAGTAAAAATAAATAAGGGAAAATGGGAAGTGTTTCCTCATCCATAAACTCTGGACCAACTTAAGTAATACAGATTGGAATGACCGGGTTCCGGAAGATTCTATGTAATGCTCTTGTAAAGCAGTCTGGTTCCGGATTCTTCACAACCTGGTCAGCTTATCTTACAAATATGGATACATTTGGGTTTCCTACTTTTTCTTGAGTGAGTTTGGTAAAGAGTGGGACATCGGGGGGCGTGGTGGTCACGGATGGAGGGGCTGCCTGGTGCGTGGTCCTGCTGCCCCCACTCTCACACCCTGTGGCCTGGGGCAGGCAGGAGCTCGGGGTACTTGGGGACCCACAGGGTCCTTCGGCCTCCGAGGCTTTTCCTACCAGCGTTCTTATTGGCCTGTTTGTCCTGCTGTGGGACGACTATTAGATGGCGTGATACTTGCAGAGACAAGGGCCCTCGGTACTTTTCCTCAGGGTGGAAGACCTTTCCGGGTAGTATTTCCCCAGAAATGGCATCTGGGGGTGCATTTTCTGAGGACCTACATGCTTAACCATGTCTCTCCTGCTCCCCCACACGGTCCCTGGACCCTTTTCCAGAGAAACACCAGCCGTCCTGGGATCGTCCGTCAGCACACAGGAACTTATCCTGTTCTGGCTCTTTTTTGCTTCTTTTCATGTCTGGAAGCCGGTGGGAGGTTTTCTGTACTCTTAGAGTCCAGAACTTTCCCTGTGATGTGGCATGGCTGCCCGTGTTGTCAGTCGCTCTTCCCAGAACGCTGTGTTCCTTTTAATCTGGGACCGTCAATCTTCCCTGAGTACGGGGACATTTCCCCCCGCATCTCGTCTGGGGCTGCGTCTCCTCCCTCCTTCCACATTCTTTGTCTTTTGCTCAGATCCTGGAGACCTCCGTGAGGCAGTCTCTGATTTATTGATCGTTTTTCATCAGGGTCTATTTTGTTATTTTGCTTCCATCTCTTACAAAATATCCCACTTCCATACTTTCTGTGATTTCCAAGAGCGCGTTTCTTATTTCCTGCTTCTCTTTTGAAAACGGAGTCTCCGTATTTTACCCCTGCAGACTCCCCGGGCTTCTCTCCAAACGATGAATTCCACTGTTCTGAAAGTTTGGTCCCGGTGCTCTGGGCCATTCATGAGGTGCTCAGCTTCCCGATTTCCCCGCCGTGGGCCACAGCCACCTGATGTGAACCATTCCTTATTTTCTACTCATATTTGCGGCCCGTCAGATTGACCTGAGCGAATGGGTTCCATGCCTCCAGCCAGCTCCGGGGGGCCGGGTTCAAACAGTCAGGAGGCTGTGTCCAGGCTCGGCGAGGGGACAGGGAGCCCCAGCTGAAGATCGGTGCTCCACGAACGCCCGGGTGGACGGGGGTGCTGTCCCCTGTGGGATGGGCAAGACCCACCAGGTAGGTGGTCAGTTCCACTGCGGGGTTCATTATGTTCATGTCCACATGGCACATTCCCCTGACCCCAGCGCACCTGGCAGCCCAGGAATTGGGGGGTCTTTATTTTCAGTGTAGTGACTGGGAGGAGAGAGACACAGGTGGCAGCAGGAGCGGGCTGGCAGGTGGTGGCCCCTTCGAGTGACGTGGACAACGTCAGGGTCCTGTGGAGGCGGAGTGATCCCCAGAGAACTCCAGAAGGGGGCAGTGAGGGCCAGAGCAAGCCCTCCGTGGCCATGACCCTGGGTTTCTGTGGGCAGTACCCGGCTCCCTGAGCCTCACGTTCTATCCCTCTGGCCTCCATGGGCAAAATCTCAGGGGTGTGTGTGTGCTGTACTAACCAGAGATGACACATCTGTGCCATTTCCCTCCTTATCACCTACCCTGCTTTCTTCCGGCAGTCCAACAAAGTTCAAGGTCCTTTGTCCCTTTCCTTTCTGGCTGCAGAGTCTTACTGGCATTTCCTTTTAAAAAGTTGTCTGTGCTACCCTCCGTTCTACTTGTTTTCAACATGATTCTTCTCCCCTGTTAGATTTCTCTGATTCTTTTCCGGGCTTTTTAAATAACTAGTAGCATTTCTGGCACATGAGTGATGCTCAATACATGTTAGAAAGAGGGATGAAAGGATGGATGATGGATGGATGATGGATGGAAGGAAGAGGAGTGGGTAGATGGGTAGATAGATGGTGGGTGGATGGAGGGATGGAGGCATGGGTGAATGGGTAGATGGAAGGATGGGCAGATAGATGGTGGGTGGATGGAGGGATGGAGGCATGCGTGAATGGGTAGATGGAAGGATGGGCAGATAGATGGTGGGTGGCATGATGGACTGATGGATGGACAGAAGGAGGGAAGCTAGGAAAGGTGGGTGGTGGGTAGCCGTGTGGATGGAAGGTACATGGGTAGCTGGATGGAAGGTCTTATAATACACTCTTCCCCCTTAAGCCCCCTGCCTCACTTTTTGGAGAATTTCTGTTGGGTTAGGTCCTGGAAATAAGAGTCAGTTAAGACCTTTACTGTGCATTGGTGCCCAAGGGTCTGGTGTGGGAGAGAGGAGCAAAGTTACTTTCTCGGTGTAGCCGCTGCTGTGCCGCTCTGCCCGCCACCCCCCTTCCCTGCAAGGCAGACAGATGCAGAGAGTGAACCACGGACAGGGCACACGCGTACAGTTTCAGGTGGCTGTTCTATGCGGGAGGCGGTCCTGGGCCCCAGATGGTTTGTATTTGTTGCCGAAAATGCTGCCCATGTCGGCAGACGTGGTTGGGGTCAGGGTGACATCAAGGGGCCCAGGCCCACAGGCTCTCGGTCGAGAAGACTAATGAACCTCCTTCTTTCTGCCCGAGCCCAGGGCCCCACGGGCGCCTGCAGCAAACCCTAAAACTCACCACTACTGGGGGACGGCCTCCGTCATTCTCGGCTTTTCATGCACGATCCTGTATTTCCCCTTGGAGGGTTGGTGCAGCTCATATATCAGAAACTGTTGTAATTATTCCCTCCCTCTGAGGAAGGCTTCCATTCAGTTTTCTCTAGCTGCCCCCTGATTAATTATCTAATTACAACCACATTCTCCAAGAGAGAGCAGCCTTTGACTTTCTGCCCAGGACCACTTAGAAAGGCGGATGTATTGGGAGTGTTCTGGGCTTGAGAGAAAAATAGTGTGCGTGTGAAAACACCCTGAGTTTTTGGGGACAATGTCTTAGCCTTCCCGGACCTTTGTCTTGGCTCAGCAGGGGTTTCTGGAGTTCTCTGGGGATCTGTGGGTGAGGACTGGGGGTACAGGGACAGGAGGAAACTTCCTGCTGCCCACTGCCCAATAGTTTCAGGGACACACACACACATACCCACTAAGATGTCACCTGTCGCCGTATCAAACATTCTTCTGTGTTTTTGTACCTTCCACATCATCGTCCCCGAACATGGGGTTGCCTGTCCTTGACATCTTATCCTGGAAGGGAATTCCTCCTGGTGACCCTTCTCCCAGCCTCCTCCTTGGTAAAGCCATTCCTGACTCTGCCCCACCCCTAGGCCCCTGCCAGCCCCCCATCTCAGCACTCAGGTGTGCAGCCACAGAGCCCTCCGGCAGCCCCCTCCACGGTGCATGGGGGTGGAGGCCCGGCTCCTGCACCTGTCGGCCCCCACAGCCAGCGTGTCCCTCAAGGCTCCCGATGAATGGACTTGTCTCCTTTGGGTATGAGGTTTAGCTGGTTGTTTCTGTGTGTGTTCTCCACGTGTAGAAGTGTGTGCGGTGTGCATCAGGCCCTGGGGTAGGCACTAAAGGTCACCTGGGGCCCAAAGTGCTCGCCCGCCAGTCTTAGAGAATCGCTAACGAAGCTCAGGGTCTCCTGGGAAGGATGCTATTGGTTCAGGGTTGGTTACAAACTGGCCACGTGTACTGTAGGACTGGGTCCCGCAGGACCAGGCGATCAGCTGCCCACAGCCCCCCAGAACAGCTGGTGACAGGTGGGAAGTGGTCCCAGCCATGAGCTGCCAGCTTGGAGCAAGGTGTGGGGCCCAACTGTCCTCACCCTCAGTCCCTTCAGCACCCAGGTGACCGGCCTTTCCAGCAGTGTCGAGGTCCTTGACCATGCACTCATGCCCAGCCATATTATCCCCTGTCCTCCTGGGCTTCCCACCCCCAGGACTCATGACGTTGGGCTTACAATAGCCACGTGTCTCTGAAGTCGGGGGGTCTCATACCCTGCCCTGAGCTTCTTTCCAGCACATCTCCTCCAGTAAGTCCCGTGGACACACACGGCAGCGGGTGCGGTCTGGGGTCCCCCCCGCCGGCTCCCTTGCCTGTGTTCCCTCTCTCTGCCATTCCATCCCGTCTTCCGTCTGCACCCCCAGCCCTTTCCAGGCAGCAAGGTCAACTGGGTAGGCAGACCTTCCTTGTAGGAAGGCAGGAGGCTCCGTGGAGAGCGTGGCCCTGGTCCGTGGATTGGCTCCCAACCTGGTTCCTCGCTGGCCCATCCTGCGGCGAGGCGGTGGGGCTGGTGGGAGAGGCCCAGTGTGGCCCCTGGAAGGATTCGCTCAGCGAGACGCGCTGCACACGTCTCACACCGCACGCCGCTGCAGTCTGAATGACACACGTGCGTCTTGCAGACCCTTACACCCCTCACGGGGCCTTTGGACACGGGACAGTTGTGTGTCTTGATCACAATGGAACGTGCCCAAATCGACGTGGGATGAGCTGGCCTAGGACTGCATGCACTCCACACGCCACCACACACACACACAACCACACACACACGTACACACAGCCACACAGGCACACCCTGCATACAGTGGGGCCTCACCCTCCCTCTTCCGTGTCTTCCAGGCTGTCCTGTGGGGCTGAGGCTCGAGTGGAATTGGGACGCCTCCACGTCTGTCACTTCTGAAACCCGAACAACCTCAAGGAAGCCTCCCCTCTGCTCTCCAGCACAGCGTTTGGACAAGGGGACAGCAGCAGCATCGAATGAAGACCCCAGACCACACAACTCCTCCCCAGAGACGGTCCCCACAGAGGAAGCGGCACTCGCGGCCCTTCTCGCCGGTGACATGTTCCTTGTCATCCTTGCCACTGTTTGGATTTTTCTTCTGGGTTTTATTTTTTTTTAGGGGGGATTGATTCTTTCTGAAAATCTCTAGATTCAGGAACATATTTACAAGAATTGAAATCTTGGATTTGTATTTCCCTCTAAGTGCCTTTTTAATGTATATTTTTTTAATAAAACAGAAATGCATTCCTGTACCATTCTGTTTAAACTGGACCAAGGCTCTCAGAAAAGAACCTCGCGTTCCCTCGCCCACAGCCTCTGCATGACTGTTCCACGTAAGCCTGGACTCCTCCTCCCACCTCGCCTCTTCTCTTTCTCATGATTTGCTCAGCTAACCCTTTTTAAAATATTTTCTGTTTCAGTGTATATGTTGCTTATTTGTTTTATTTATTGAGATATTTTTAACAAGCTCGGTGACTGCAACGTGGCTGTGTACCCTGCCCCCTCCCGGGAATAATAAAGATGTCCATGCAGCCCCGTCTCCCCTCTCCTCTTCTGTACCGCGCAGCACCGAATCGGCCCGGAAAGTCAGAGCGGCTCGCGAAAATGACCGTCGTTTCCCTTTAGAAGGGACCAGAAAGGATGTGAGGCAGTGTCTGTCGTAGGTCGTTGCAAACGTTCTGGAAGCTACCGTCCCTAACATGGTCCGAGTGCTGCAGACCCAGGCCTGGGGAAGCGGGAGAGCCTGGCCTCGGCCCCTCTGTATCCGGCTTCTCAGCTGCTGTGCCCCCCGCAACCCCCACTGCTAGCGCTGCTCTCCACACCACTTCCCATGTGTCAGACCGCGTCCGTCGTGTGTCCCATCCCACCGTCCGAGGTTGGCGCTCCCCTCCGGGCGCCGTAAAGCCTTCCCCACCGCCTTACGCCTGCACTTGTGCCCCCACTCCGTCAGTCTCAGCTTACGTCGAACCCCCATGTAAACCATGGTCTCCACGGGCAACTGCCCCCCCAGCCTTGTGCACACAGCAGGGGGAGGTTGAGGAAGCGGCACCTGTGTGGACAGGTAAGGTTGGAGCACTGCTCTGGGGTACAGCAACCCCAGAAGGGCCACGGTCTGCAGCTAGGAAGGAGACTCTGGCTGGGGTCGGGTCCGGGTGGGCAGCCTAACAGTGCAGACACAGCTCTGTGAGGGGCGGGGAGGCCGGCAACCCCCGCCCCCCCCCCCCGGCTGCTGGCCTTGGGAGCCGCTGGCCATGTCTGTGGACACCAGCAGGGGTGGGAGAAGCCCCCAGGTGAAGGGCAGCCAGCTGGGGGACTGCAAGTCACCAGGTCGTCACCACCCTGAACCACCCGTGGCCTGTGTCCTGGGGGACAGTGGATTCAGGCTCTGTGGTGCAGAGCTGTCCGAGGACAAGACACCACACAGAGCCCACCTCCCAGACAGGATTCTAGGGCCCAGAACTGTGGTGGCCTGTGAGTCTTCCTTCTCCACTGGAACTGCTACCGCTGCCATGGGAGGGGCTGGAGCTCTGGGAACACCAGCCAGACCTCCACTTCCATCAGCTGGAGGGCTCCTTGAAATGACCTTGAGGCAGCACAGCTTCCCTCAGGGCTGGCTCCCCCTGGAGGGCTCCTGTGCACCGTCTGGGGGCCTGGTCCCTGCAGCACGAGCCTCAGCACCGACGACACACAGACATGCACACACACACACACACACACACACACACACACACACACACACACACAGGGGCATGTGTGCGCGCACAGCCCTCACAGAGGCCTCGGGAACAGAGCTGGGCAGCTGTGGTCCTGCAGTCAGAGTCCAGAGCTGCCCCATGCTGTCTTCGGGGTCCTGCAGGGGCTGTTAGACATGCCGGCACCTCTCCTTGAAGTGATTCAAAAGACAACCGCCACCAAATGATAGCACACAGAATGTGCAGACGGGGTGGCCGTGAAGAGCTGCTTTCTTGACCTCCGAATCGCAGAATTCATGCTTCCTGCTCCCAGAGCTGGTGCCGACGCCTGGTCTGCCTGCATTGTGGCCAGCCCTGGGCCTCCACTGCGGGGCACCAGGCCCAGGCCCAGGGTGGACGGCTTGGCCAGGCGTGAGCACAGGAGGTGCTGGGGACGAGGGGGCCCGTGTGACAGAAGACACTCTGCCTTTCCTGGGGGGGTGGAGCTCAGGGCCTCCAGCAAGGGACTCCAGGGCTAGAGTCCACAGAAAAACCTGAGGCCGTGTCCTGGGACCTAGCACGCCCCACTCTGCCCCTGGATCCCATTCCCCACGGAACACAAACAACTTGGAGAGGTTCTCTCTGCCTGCAGGCCCAGCCTTTAGAAAGAGAACGGTCATCCCAGCCCTGGGTCCCGGCCCAGCTGTCTACACCGGTCTTACAGCCCTCACCTGCACGCATCTGCCTTCCTCTCCCAGATCCGGTATTTCCTGAGAGATACGAGAACTCCGGTCCCAAAAGGTTACATGGAAACATGGGAAAACGTAGTAATACGTAAGTCGGTGGAAGCATTTTCCAGAAGGCACGATCAAGTCCACCTGGGTCTGTGGGACCGACAAAGCCAAGATGACCGACTCAGAGATGAACCAAACACACATCCCAGGAAGGACACTGAACACAGCATTCCCGTGTCCAGGTCTCACGGAGAAGCAAGTGAGTGGGCTGCGGGCGTCTGGGCAGCTCCTCTTCCCGCAACAGCTTCCGGCTTCCTGTAAGGAATAGAACCCGCTGGATGAGCTCCTCCCCTGCCGAATAGAGACATCAATCCTTAATATTTGAGGACCAGTGTGGCCACCTGACGTATTCACCTTTGTGCTCTCTGCGTCTAGCCTGGTAGCAGGTTGACTCCATTCAGGTTTCATTCACTGACCACGGGCTCTGGGTCCATCTGCTTCGATACTCCTTTCGTTGACGAGCTCTCTACCTCGGACCGTGGGCCAGGAGAATCAGAAACCCTGCCTGACCCTCTCCTTCCCAGCCTGAGACCCGACTTGGAGTCTTGAGAACCTCAGCCTGTCTTGACTCCATGACCCACCGCTGCCCGAGCTGAAGAGGAGAATGGAGCCTCTCTGTTTCCTTGTCTGGGACGTGGAAGTGTGTGGGGCGCAAGTCCTGGGGATTGTCATTGTCTGGACATCATGGACTCAGAGGGTGGAGACATGGCTGGGGTGGAGGGGTGAGGAAGGGGGAGTGAGTTCGGGGCAACGGTGGTAGTCATTGCCAAGAGTACTGAATGCGGCCGGGGACAGAGAAATGTCAGGGTTCTTGCCACACGTTAAGGACACAGCTTCCTCCCACGGGCTTCCCGGGACCCCTGGCGATCTGGATTACCTTGGTGTTAGGTCGTTTCTTTATGAAGTGGTAACTCTCATATCACAGGTAAGTCCTGGAGGCAGCGGGCCGGTGGCAGGCTGGAGGCACGCACGGGGCATGACAGCTTCCTTGTGACTCCGGGGTACAGGGGAGACCAGGGCCAGGCTGGGACCTAGCGAAGGCTTCAGGGAGCAGTCACCCCACAGCAAACTGTACCATGGGACGAGACAAGCAAGTGGTGAGCACCCACGTGCAGAGACTGGTTTCTGCTCCCCACCCTTCTTGCTGTGGGTGTCCTCATCGGCATCACGGGGGCCAACATCCCTGCCTCCAGGGCGGGTGTCGGGCTGAGCTGGGGCCACACACGAGCTACACCCAACACAGCCCCTGGCACCCAGTGAGCGTCTGGAATGGGAGTGACCAAATGGGAGCTGCTGTGGCTCCCCACTTTCCTGCTCTCTGCCTCAGTTTCCCTTGCTATAAACATGGTGGTGGGCTAAGTGCCGCGTGAAAGCCAGTCAAGTTGGTTGGGTTGAATTATATGCCCCCACAACCCTATGTTGGAGTCCTAGCCCCCGGGGCTTCAGAAGGTGACCTTACTTGGAGTGGGGTCTTTGCAGAGGTAGAAGTGAGGTCAATCCCATGTGACAGGTGTCCTTATAAGAAGAAGAGATTAGGACCCAGACACAGGGGAAAACCATGCGAAGACACAGGGAGAAGATCGCCATCAGCAAGACAACGAGAAGGGGCTGCAGGCTCTCGCTCGGGGCCCAGGAAGGAACAACCCTGCCCATACGTTGGTCTCGGACTCCCCCGTGCAGCACGGAGAGAGAGCACGTGTGCTGTTTAAGCTGCCTGGTGCCTGGCGCTTTCTTAGGGCAGCCCTAGACCAAGCTGTAAAGCCCCTGCTCGTGTGTTTGCTTTGTTGAGAATAAAATGAGAAAGTGAAATGAGACCAGAAATGCATGAAACCAATGGGGTCGGCCTTACTTCCCAAGCTTACAAATGCAGGGTGGGCAGAGCTGTGGGTTCCTACCCGTCGCAGCCTGCGACCAAACTTCCCGGTGGGAGGGAAGGAGTCGAAGGTGCAGACAAGGACACAGATGGCTCCGTGGTGTTGGTGATGATAACTGGTTTCCTTGTTTTCCTGATGGTGCTGACCATGGAGCAGAATCACCCCTGCACACAAGAGTGGGTGGCCCTCACGACCCCTTCTCTGGCCCCTCCTTTCCCTCCCCGTCTGTGGGAAGGAGGGGGAAGGCCTTGCAGACTTCCTCGGGCATTCTGCCGGCAGACAGCCATTCTCCACTTGATGGAAGGCAAGGGGGGCCCCTGGCTAATTGCCGAATTACGGCCCCCCAGGAGAAGATCTCTGCCTGGGTTTCCACCCCACTTGGGATGTTGCGCCCGGCCCAGGCGGGCTGTCGCCTGATGGGTCACCCCTCCTGCAGAAGCAGGACGCCCGGCTTAGAGCAAGCCCACAAACCCTTCACGAGCACGGCTTCTGCTTAAAAATGCATGACTGGGGTCGGGATGCCACGGTCCTGCCCCCACCCAATATGGTTCCTATGTCTCAAGTCCTCTGGACGGTTCACTGCACTTTGGGAATTCCTTTCTGGGGGTGGCAAGTGGGATGAGCCGTTGGACTCTTGCCGGCAGTGAGTCCAGTGCCGCTGAGAGACTCCCACCCTTCCGAGTGCTTCCTTGGCCCCTGCGGGTCAACTAAATTTACTGATCTCAAGGCTTCACCATCGAGGTTTGATGTCACAGGGGCCATACAAACTCAGCGTTCCCCAAAGTACCGGGCTTCCCGCAAGCCGCAGGGGAGGGAGACGGCATGCTTTAACCGCGGTCGCCTTAGCCTCAGACCCGAGACTGCCCGCAGGGCTTCCTCTACCGGAGATTTTTCTAGTTGGAATGAGGAGCGTGCGGACCCCCTCCTCAGGCAGTAACAAAATCAAAGGCATTCGGACAGCAGCCAAATCCCAGGCCCCGCGTCAGAGGGGGGAGAGGCTGCCATCTGCACCGTAGTGTGCGTCCCGTCAGTGAAGCCTGCGCTCTGTGGCGGGAATCCCCCCCCCCTTGTGCTCGAACTTTCTGCTTCTGAGTTGGTTGGAAGGAGGTGAATCCTCAGCATCGAGAGCCTTTTCTTGGGACCAGATGTCGGATGCGGCTTCCCATCTTGGGGTCAGTTCTAAGAGGTCCCCAGACACAGTTCATAGAAACGGAGGCTCAGAATGGCGGCCAGACAGGTGTGGGCTGGAACCCCTCTGAGCAGGCCTGGCTGGGGCCCCCAGTGTCAGAACAGAAAATGCCAGCAGGTGTCCCTGGAGAAGGGGGCAGGCTAGTCTCCGGCCCCACCCCACCAGCTGTGCCAAACATACCCCCGCCCAGGCCCTGCATCAGCCACCGCCCGGCCTCAGTGCCCGCTAGAGGGGTTCTACCCAGCGGGTACTTGGCAGGGCTGCGGCGACAGCATCCACCGTGGTGGACAGGGACAAGCTCAGCAGCTCCTCGCAGGCCTGCGGGCACCTGGAGCTTTGTGCAACGCTGGCAAACTGCGCCAGGCCATGCTTCTCCCATGCTTGACGGCGGAGTGACTCCGCGTGCTTCGGCCAGGTGTCTGGGGCTTTCCCCCGGCATCACCCTGCAGCTGGTGTAAGCGGCTGGGAAGGGCTGCAGGGGGAACCAGGCCAGCGATAGGCCCTGGGGCAGCAGCAGGGGACTCCTCCAGAGCTCCCGGGCTCCCCAGGAGGGGGCAGCTCTCTCTGTGCGCTCATCGCGGCATAGTGGGCCAGGGCCAGGGAGGGGGCCCGCCTGGGTCCCAGAGCAGGACCCGGCTTCCCACTCACCGGGGCTGGCCAGAGAGCCAGGGAGGAAGGAGGACCAACGTCCCTGAGGACTCAGCTCAGCTCCACCCAACAAAGACCTTCCCTTTGAGCGTCAGTAGTCGTCGCCTGCTGCACCCCAAGCTGCCAGCGGTCTGGGTCTGAAAGAAACACAGCCGCTTTCGGTTCTGTTCTCACCAGCAGTTTCTCTCTGCTCTTTTGGCTGCTCTGCAACTGTCATTTGTGGCATGGGTCACACCGGGGTCCTGGAACGAGCAGGGCAGAGACCCTGTTAGAAACTGGATTTGTGGTCTAAATTTCTTCTGCTGCAAAATGGGACGGAACCCCTGTTGGACCTTTCTCACGGGGCTTCACAACGATAAGATAATCTCTGCAGACGCGTTTTCCTGCAGTCTCATCGGGAGTCGACACCTAATAGGGTCAGCTCGTAGTAGGGTCCTCTGTGCAGGTGAGCTGAGCACAGAAGGCGGGTCACCTGAGGGCATCATGCAGCCTCTGGGTGGCCCGCAGGGATGGTGTGACCCACCAGTCCGATGACACATGCTGAGTGCTCCTGTGGTTGATTTTCGGGCTAAACCAGAGCCTCCTGGCCTCCTGGCCTTCCTTCACAAGCCTACCCACCCAGGGACAATGTTTTCTCTGCACACACCCCAACTCCCAAATGGTCTTTGGTTTCTGTTTGAAAACAGTGAGCGTGCTGTTAGCAGAAGCTGAGCTAAGCCAAACACCCTCGGCCCTCAAAGGGAACAGTGGCTTCAGGGGAGGACAGGCAGGGCCCGCAGAGACACCTCTGCTTCCCACGCCCCTCAGCTGTCCCGAGGCCCTCTCATCCTACCCCCACTTTTCTGGGACCCCCACATTCTGGGGAATAGCCCGACAAGCCTCCCCGTGGGTGCCTTCACTACTGGGAGTGGGCAGGGCTGCGGGTGCATGAAGCCCTCAGCTCAGATGAACGTCTAAACAAACTGGGAAAATGGGGCTGTGCTCCAAGGAGGTGCTTTGAAGGAGGGACGTCTGATGCTCTCAGGCTTTCCCGGGGGCGCCCCAGATAAGCTCCAGGTCAAGGAACAGCAGAAGAATGACTCTAGCACTGCCCTGTGCTCAGGGAGGGCCGGGTGTTCGTGGTGGCTGGAACAGGAAGGGACTCAGGGGAGGGCAGTGACGGGACCCTCGCCTCCCCGGGTTCTGAGCGGCCGGTGACTGGAACAGCAGGTGCTCGGGGGCAGGGAGAGGTTGCTGAGACAGCGACGGTGAGCAAGAGGACAGACGCGGAGGAGTGGCCACCACGTTGCATGACAGGGTGCATGGAGGGAGGGGAGCTGGTGCTCTGTGACCCCAGGAGAGCCCACCAGCGGCTGGAATGCAGAGGGCAGGGGGCGGGCGGCCTGACTCCAGGAGGAGGAAGCCCCTTGGGGGCTAGGGGAGCCACAGGGAGTCCCTGAGTGGTCAGTGATGGGGGGCGCTGGGAGCCCCGGACTGTGGGGTGTGGTGCAGGAGAGCAAGCAGCCTGCAAGGAAAGGGGTCGAGGAGGACAGACAGTAAGGGGGTCACACCATCCCTGCGGGCCACCCAGAGGCTGCATGATGCCCTGGCACAGAGCTCTGCCAGGAGGACATGGAGGGCCCTCTGTCAACCGTTGTCTGCTCCTGAGGAGATCAGAGGGTGTCGTAGAAAGTCGGAGAAGAGGTGGTGGGCATGACCGGGGGTAGAGGGTGGAAGCCTGGCATCTCAAGGATGGGGTCGGCAGGCCCATGCGGTTGGAAGTAGCAGCTGGCCCAGAGGGGCTGCTGAGTCCCTGCTGGGCATTATCTGAGCTCTCTCCGGGCCCCAGGGGGAATGGCTTGCGAGAGGCATGCCTCTTCAGAGCCTCCCCACCCCACAGGGTTGTGAGCCTTGGACTTCTCAGGGAGCCCTTCAGCAAGTGGCTTCCCAGACAGGCACCTTCCAATGCATGGCCCCGCTATAGCCCATCAACCGGGGGCCCCGAGGGCACTTGAAGAAAATAGCTCTGGGTCAGAGAAGACACAGGAGTGGCTCAGTTAACCTCAGGAGTCCAGCTGGGGACGACTCCCTTCCTTCAGGGTCAGCCTGTGGTGTCGCCAACAACGCAGGGGAAGCAGGGCTGAGGGCTCTCTGTCCCATGGCCTCATGGAGCTGCTGGATCAAACTTCTCCTGAAGGTTCCTGAATCCTCCCCCAAGGACATGGCCCTAGCCATTTACATCCATTTGAACTGGATTTCCTGTCTGTTTGTGATGTAAAAAGTCCTAAAGAGTCCACCCAAACAGAAATTAGGTCATTGCTAACAATTGTTAGGAGTGCAGAATTTTATGAGGGGAAAGGGAAACCTGTTTTGACATATTGGCATCATAACAGTCTACATCCGAATAGAACCTTGACAACGACATTGAGGAGAGTAGAAGCCACCAGGTGCAAGGTTCTGGGAGCGCAGGTGAGCACAAGGGCCACCGTCACAGCCGCCCAGGCTGGAAAGGCCTGCCTGCGCTCCCGTTCCCACTGTCAGAAGGAGGAAGAACAGAGAGACGGTTTTCTGATCTAACAAAACACAGCACAACAAACGACCTTCTCTTCCTCTGCTTCCACATCTGTAAGGAAGGTGTCAAGGACGCTGCGGACAATCAGCAGGGCTCTCGGGAGATGGAAATGGGGTGGCAGGTGGGCAAGTCACCTCCAAACCCACGAAGGGCAGCCCAGACTGTTGCTGTCATTCGGGGGATGTGTGGACGTGAAGAACGCCCAGAGATGGGAAGAAGCGTCAGACGGGTGTTGGAAGCTCAGCCCCGCAGTCTCCGTGCTCCCCGGCTTCAAACGTTGTCCCAGCTCAGAGCATCTGACTCAGGGTCGCCAGACTGACAGGTGGGCAGCTGTCCATTTCTGACAGACACACTAAAAATAAACATTCTCTCGGGTCAAGGTCCCCGAAGGCTGTTCTCACAGTCTTCTTGGTCTGTGGGTGACATTGCCCGGCAGCAGCCCTCTGTTGGCGGGGGGATGGGGATGGGGACCATGGGGTCCCAGACGAGGTGAGCACACATGAGCCAAAGCCTTGGATGGTGCATCCGTCTTGAAACCCACATCTTCCCATGTTCGGCTCCGACGTGCGCTCCTGACCTTCCCACAGTGTGGGCTTAGACATTTGCTCAGCACGCAGCAGACTGGTTTTCCCCCGTTTATGTATTTTTTTTTTTTAGCAGACTCCCCACAAAACAGTAAGTTTCTTCTTTAGGCTTACTCCTCTAACTTGTTACTTCTTTGGTTTGGTTCAGATTTTGAAAACACATCATTTCAATGCCAAGATTAACAAAAGCTGGCTCTTTATGATGTTGGAATTGACCCAACAATTCACAGATTAAAAAAAAAAAACAAACACAAAACTGCAGAGCCAATCAGGTTGGAAAAAGCTGGACATTCTGTTCGCTGGATGGTCCTGCTGACCCAGGTCCTCCCACTGTCCGTTTGGGGAGATGTAAGAATTCATAAGAAACACAAGGAAGATCTCCCTGCCTTCATTTTTATGTCTTCTGTGTTGATACTATCTTCCTGCCCACGGCTCTTCTGAGTAAACAGCCTCATCTCTGCATGGCCACCCCCTCCCCCTCCCCCGATGGCTGGAGCAGGGTGGATGCTGGACCCAATGTGGCCAGCCCCCGAGCTGCCACGGCTGTGGCCTGGGTGGCTGAGGTGGGGGGGAGGCGGTCAAAACGAGGAGCCGGGCCAAGCAGAGTCTTCTAGGGAACTGGGGTGCATAGAGACTGCTGTCACTGGGGTGGGAGCTGAAGCCAAAAGGATGTGGGTCTGGAGCTATGGCGGGCGCTCAGGGAGGCCTGGAGCCCGGAGGAAGTGGGAGAGACACGCACAGGGGCAAGCTTGAGTACCTCGTATGTGACCTCAGCTGCACCTTTAAAAAGGGGTGGCCTTCAGCTGGTCACCACCCTGCTCTGAAGGTTGCCCCTTTCTATGAACACCTCATGATTTAGAAAACCTCCAACATCTCTCCATTTTCTTCTTGCATGTTGGAAGCCCAGTGTAGGCATCTAAGCTGGTTGACGTGCCAGCAGTGTCTGTACCAGTGCCGAGATGTCCCAGCCGTGTTTATCATGCTCTTTTGTGAGGCTCAAAAGGACAAGGGCGGAGCTTGAATTTGCTCTTCTGCCTTATCTGTCTGTGTGTAGAAGTGCAGCTGAATCTCCCCCAGGGGCTGGCCATTGTCTGTTTTGTTCCCTGCTCAGCGTAGAGGATCCGTTCCTCCACTGTTGTATCAGCTAACTTGCATGTGACTCTGACTCCGTCCAGGGTGCTGGCCGGCCTTGCCCATGGGAAGAGCTCCACGTCTCCAGGAGAGGTGACAGCCCGGGGGGGGGGGGAGCAGGTGTGTGCACCCCAGGTGTGCGTTTCCTCGACCTTGACATGCAGCCTGCTGTGCTCCGTCACGCCTGTGCCTAGTCGTGAATAAGGGGAAATGAGACAGAAATATCGCAAAGAGCGTTGGTTCCTATCTCATGTCCCCCAGCACACTAGAGTTTCGCACCAACAAGATACTTGCTGGAGGCAGGGTACCCAGGTGCAGGTGCACACACCGAGTCCTGGAGGAGGTCACGCTCTTGCCCCCCAAAATCCCCGTCTCGACCCAGTGTCCATAGGGGCTGCCTTAGGAGTCCTTCCTGTGCGTTCTCCATCTCAACCCCTGTCCCCGTAATTCAGCAGTGGCAACATTTCTCAGACCCTTCCCATCATGTTGCCTTCCCCTTTTAAAGGTAAAGTCCTATGTTTACCATAGTATTTCTGTGCTGGGGTTCTCCAGAGAAACAGAACCCATGGGATAAATGCAGATACGTCATTACAGGAATTGGCTCCCACGATTATGAAGGCTGAGAAGTCCCACAATCCACCATCTGCAAACTGGAGTCCCAAGAGAGCCGGGGGCATCCACGCAAATCTAGGCAAGAGACCCAGGAGCATCAGCGTCCGAGGGAGGGAGGGGACGGTGTCCCAGCTCAAGCCGAGAGAGGGAACTCTCCCTTCCTCTGCCTTTTGGTTTTATTGGGGCCCTACGTGGACGGGATGATATCCGCCTGCCCTGCCAAGGGCCCTCTTTACTCAGTCCGCCTACCCCAGAGCTGGTTCCCTCAGGAGACGCTGCCAAACACACCCGGAAATGCCATGTTGCCCGGTAACCGTGCATCTCTCATCCCAGTCAAGCTGATACAGAATCAACGATCGCAACTTTATAGGTTAAGAATTCATGTCTTGGCAACTGTGCTGGCGTTTTTTATTATGATTTCTGTTCCCGTGTTGATGCTCTGCTTACAAACTGGAAAAGGTTTCTGAATCTGGAACGTGCAACCCCAGGGCTTCTCATGCTCCGTGCGGTGTGAGACTGGCCGCACCCAGCTGTCCACAGGGCAGCAGCCGCGTCGTCAGCCGACAACGCATCGTGGGACGCATCGTGGGATGACGAGTCAGGGCTGGCCGTGGGCTCCTTCCCTTCCTGCCACGGCTGCAGTGGCCCCCGGGCCAGGGGCTCCCGCTCCCTCCGTCCTCCCACCCAGGCTATGTTACCAGCCTGCGGCTGTGCGGCAGGCAGGAGAGAGTCAGAGTTCTTGCTCTTGACCCTCGGGTTCTTCTGCCTCTGTTCCTAACACACGCACACGCGCCCTGCAGCCATGAAAGACGCATCCACCGCTTGGTCCTTCCCAGGCTTGGGACGGATATTACCTCTGAACGGCAAGCGGGCTCGTATCCGTACTTGGGCCGTTCCGCAAGGATCCAGGGTGAAGACAGATAGCGTCATGCCACTAATGCATTTTGTACAGCCCGTGGCAAGGGCCGTGAGCGGCGCACACTGTCCGCACCGGCCGTGCTTTACCGCACCGCCATGCGCCCCCTCCCGCTCTGCACGGAGAGCGATGAATGTGGGTGATCCCCAACCTGTGGGTTCTCGGGGGCCCAGCCGGGTGGCCCTTGGCCCTGCAGCTGCACTGGCTGGTCACGGCAGAGCCTGGAGCCACCAGAGAGAAAACACACACTCGGGTGCCCCCCGGTTTTCTTATACACCCCATTTCTGTGCCAGGCTGTGGATCCTTTCTCGTCCACTCTCCCCACTGTGCGCTGGGGGTGAATGCCTCCATCCTCCAGCACACAAGCCTTCAAGCAAGAGTTCGGTCGGCCAGCACGGCCTTGTGCGGTCGCGTCCAGCTAGAGGAGGTGATGCCACGGTGCTGGCTGGGCCGGGGAGCCCAGCATCTCCCTCGGCACATGCACAGGCTTCCACTGTTTTCCCGGGAATCCAAACCCCAGGGCACGGGGCGGTCCCATCAGCCTCCTGCAGGGTGACCCCACGAGGAAGCGCGCCTACCAGATGGCCCTGCCAGTGTTTCCTGGGAACACACACCCAGACCCTGTGCACATGTGTGCGCACGCATGCGTGCACACACACACACACACACACACACACACACACACCCATTAATCAGAGCTCTGTCTCCATTATCGTCCTGACCTCGCGCCAAAGCTGCCTTGATCAAGGCAGTTCTCATCGCATGAGGACCGCGGATGCTTTCCGAGGGCTGGGAGGGTTTCGTCAGTTGGGCTCTTTCCAGCGTGAGTCACTGTCCGCCTCTTCGCCTTAATTAGTGTTCTGGGAGTTGCTGGTGTAACTCTGGTGAAGTCCAGAGAAATTAATCAAAGTATATCTTACACTTGAAACGCACTCAGAACCACCATCCGGCCAAATCCCTCGGCGCTGGCACTCGGACAGTTCAAGCCTCCCCCCGCCTCAGATTGTTTTAAATTAGTTTGCAATTTCCCACATGCTCAAGGCTTGTCTTCCTCCCTCGATCTGGCACTTTCCTCTTCAGTATTTTCTTCTGGAAGGTTTTTTCCTTGTTTTCCCAACCGTGGCAATTTCTCAATCCGTCGCATACCATCTGTCTCAATAAAATGGTTCTCACGGAACCTGGGCCCAGGAGGACCCGGGCACAGGCCTCTCTCGGCACGGTCCCGCACACCCGTGCTGCCCCGATACGTGGCCACGTTGTGTCCAAGACAGAGGAGGTTTCCATCGGCTGCTGGACCAGGCCTGCCCCCGCCGACCCTGAGCCCACCCCAGCCGCACAGGTGCTGAAACACGGGGTGTTCGGTGGGGGTGTCTCCGGGGTGAAGATCGTCATGTCCCAAATACCCCCATTTCACTTGCGAGACTGAAATGCAGACAACGGCCGGACCACGTGTAACAAACGGCAGCCCGACCCACACCCAGCAGAAACCAGCCCGAAGCCAGCGAGCCGTAGCCAGAAGCACCGAAGTCAGACCACCAGCTCTGGTAACAGCCCAGAGAGCCGACCGTTGCCTGTGACCGTCAGCCCCAGGCGACCAGGGCTGGATTAATCCCGGACGGGTTCCCTACCTTCTGTCTCGGCTTCCAACTCAGAGCCAAGCGCTCTGCGAGCCACTGTGGCCGACTCCCTGGCTGCAGTAAACCGAGGAATGAACTGCTGTTTTTCTCCTGTGGTTGGTCTTTGTGCATTTGCACACACGTCACATGCGAACGAGCCCCATTTCTCCAGGACATATGTGGTGCCAGGTGCCCCTCGGGGACGTGTGGCTCCTCAGGAGCCCCCAGCCCCCTCCCGGGAGCTATCCCATGTCTGGTTTCTGCATTCTGGGGGCCCCTATAACAGTCTGGAACGTTCTTGGAAGGTAATCGGTGGCTTTGTGGGAATCCTAACTTGGTGGCACAGGACCAGAACACGGGGACTCAGGCTCCCCCTGACTCCGATTTCTTGGGGGCTGTGGGTCTCTCATGGTGCCCGAATGGTGCATAGGAGCACTGGGTCCCAGCCTCCCTGGCACGGCCCCTCCCATGCACTGCCCGCACACCCTACTTTCACCTGGCTGCACTCGGTCAGGTCTCTCCTTGGGGAATTTCCCACAGGGCCACTCCCCACACTTTCCAAGACTAGCGGTGGTTTGCCTCCTTCATCCGGGAGGCCTGCCTGAGCTCGGTGGGGCTCCATGCAGCCCCTGTCCACTTCTGCATCCAGGCATGGAGCCCACATGAAGCCCTCCCTGGCAGGCATTTTCCATCCCAGGCCTGCATCCAGAGCCCCCGCCGGCATTAGTGCATGGGGCTGGAGTCACACAGACCTTGCCTGTCCCTCCAGGGGGCGGTGCAGCGTCCACATAGGGAAGCGCCACCCTGCGATCTGCTGTGTGGCAGGTGTGGCGGATGGAGAAGATGGAGGCAGGTAGAGTATTGGAGGGCAAGATATTCTTACAGTGAACCAGGTGGGCCAGAGGGGCTGGAATGGGGCAAGGAAAGGTCGAGAATCCAAGTCATCAAGGTCCTGCCCCTTCTATGTGCTCTTTTCAGCAAGATGGACTCCAGGGCACTTGGGTGGCTCAGTCAGTTGAGCACCTGCCTTCAGCTCAGGTCATGATCTCAGGGTCCCGGGATCGAGCCCACGTCTGGCTCCTGCTCAGCAGAGAGTCTGCTTCTCCCTCTTGTGCTCTCTGCGAAATAAATAACTAAAATCTTTAAAAAAAAAAAAAGGAAAAATAAAGATGGACTCCACGGGACCTTTGGATTTCAACCCCAAACGTCCCTAAACTGTCTGCATGACTTGGTGCTGAAAAGGCTGTTTGCAGATGTCTCGAAAGGGCTGGAGAAGCTCAGTGACAGATGCATGCACGCAGTCGGGAGAGTGGGCAGGGAGGCTCTGAACAAAGCAAGGCACTCTCGAGAGTGGAGGGTGGCGCTGATCACAGCAGAACAGGCACAGACTGCAGTCACCGTCCCCTCCCTGGCGGCTGCAGTAAGTGCTGAGCCACTTGTTGCGGAGTTAAATTAATTATGAGATGGTTGAAACCAACCGACCGACAAACTCTACTTTGAACGTGAGACCAAATCCCTGACGTTGGCCACCGCGGCTACGCGGGGGGGGGGGAGACTGAGGTCTGCGGGGTGGCAGTACTGTCCAGGGGCAACGCAGACGGGGCAGGATGCAGAGAGGGGAAGGAGGGCTCCCCCGCCCCACAGGCGCTTGCCCCGTGATGGACTCCCACGGCCTGGGAAACCCAGGTCCCTAGAGCCCGTGGCCACTCAAGCCGTGGGGAGATCTCTCTCCCCACTTCTGCCAAACACAGCCCAGCTCGGGGGATGGCATCCTGGAGGCTGGGGGATTTAGAGCCCCCTGGACACAGGCAGCAAAGCTCTGCTCAGTGCATCAGGATGGCGTCGGGGAGGCCCTCCCAGCCCTGGGGAAGGGGACCGCACCAACGAAGGGGCCGGAACAGAAGACAATGGTGATGACAGACCCCACAGTCACCTGCACCAAACAGGAGGCCCGCTGAGCAGGGAGCTGCCCCCGGCAGTGCCCGCAGAGTCACCAGTGGAGAGCAGGGCGAGGGCAGGAACTCGGCGCTCCTTGGCCAAAGTGGCTCTGTTGGGGCCTGGGAGCACTCACTCCTGGCCTCGTTTGGGTGACACTTTGATAGCCTTTCCCTGCAAAATATAATCAATGAGAAGACGTTGTGTTATCCGAGGTTGTGTTGTCATTACTCATCAACAAGAAACCATTCTTTCCAGCTTCCTTCTTCCAAAGCGTTGGGCCCTTTCCTACTTGGAAAAGAAGCACCTTTGACCGGCTGGCCATTGTTCTCTCCACGCCTTGGTGACTGCCGTGCGCCCATATAAACATCTTGCACCTTAAACTCGTTCAGTTTCTCTTATCACATGATATTGTCCAAGAATTCTCAGAAGTAAATCACGTGCCATAAAAGCGATTTGCTCCTTGAAAGGCTGAGCTCAGTCAGGGACCCATCAGATGCAAGGGGCTTTGTTTCCTCTCCTCAGTCAGGGGCCGTTTCTCCCCAGGCACATCTGGGCACATCTGGGGACACTTTTGGCGATCCCATCTGGGGGAGGGTGTTACCAGTAGTCAAAGCCAGGGGTGCGGCCACACACCCTGAAACGCACAGGACAGCCCCCACCACGAATAACGATCCGGTTCAAAATGTCAGCATGGCCGGGGCTGAGAAACGCGGCTCTGGGTGAGTTCCAAATATCCCTCTAATTTATTTTGTTTGGATGGGCTCTTGGCTTCAGTGACTGATTTCAGCTCTTTTCATATTTAAATGCATTTTTTCTGCTACTAATGTGATCTACGGGTGTTTCTCCACACGGGATCTATTTGCACTCTTACTGTCTTTTCCTCCAGCTTCCTCAGGTCTTCTTGAGATCCCAGATTGTGGACTCAGGTTGTTCGTCCTCTGTTTTTGGTGAAGGAGGCATTTCCAGTGCTGAGAATGCCGCTCGGCGGCGCGGCCGTGGTCCCTCCCCCTCCTGCGTACTTCACGCCCCATCTCCCGACTTCAGAAGTGTTTCGCTATATTCTGCATTTCCCCCTCGATCCATGTGTTACCAGGGAAAGGGTCTTTCATCACCAAGCGACTGGGCGCCGTGTTTCCGTGTGTGTGACTCACGCGTGTTTTGCTGCTCTGTGCGCAGAGGAAGCGACGAGGGCCCTTCTGCCTGCTGGTGCTCGGTGTGTCCCCGCCTGCCGTCGGCCTGGGGAGCTCGTGCTCGTCGCACTTCCTTCTCCTCAAACGTCCCCTGACTCCACTCCGGGGGTTACCTTGGCTTAGACTTCATGAGACTGTAGGTCACTGGGCAGAGATGGAGGTTTTCAGATCCCCCTTCTCTCCCCCGTGCCCTCCCTGGTTCCGCTCTTTCCCATCTGCCAAGGCACCCGGTGTGACCACGTCCCTCCCAGGACACACTATGGGCCCTGTGTGACTGGCCCAGATCTAGGCCATCCCTCCTCTCAACCGAGGTCGGGGCCCTGATTGGAGCAAAGCACTGGGGCGCTGAGATATGACGGGGACCACCAAGCTGATGCCCTAGAAAATGTGGAGGGTTCCCCGAACCGCTGGGTCTCTGCAAGTGGCCCAGTCCTCCCTGTGGACGACCAACGCCGTCTCCCCACCTGGGGAGGACACAGAAGCTTCTCCTCGTGGGATAGCGTGCCTTCCCAGAACCCGCCACCTCCCTCCTGCCATCAGTGCAGTAAAAAGTGTCAGGTCACAGTGTCACCGACAGGGGCCATGAACCTCTCCAACATGTCCCGATGGGAGCGGGAGGGCCCTGAGTGGCCAGATCAGGGGCGGACGGTACGGCTTGCTGAGGGACTGCGTATTGACAGGGCGCCTTCCAGAAGCTTGGAGAAACCTTGGTCCACACAAGAGGAGGAAGGCCAGAATGGCTGTGGCAGGTAGAGGAAGGGTGTCAGAGCTGCCCGAAGGCCACACCCTGGTGGCATTTACTGCAGCCACGTGTGTGTGCTGGTGAGGGGCCCAGCGTCATGAAGGGCCAGTGGCGGCTATCCCCTGTGGGCCAGGGATGGTGCTGGGAGACACTGTTACACACCTAGGCTCCCACAGCAATGGCGATCCCAGAGTCTGGACCAGTAGAAGCTTGGGGGGCACAACTCTGTGGTGAATGGCCTGTCCCACTGACAGTGACGGTGGTAAAGAGAACATGGTGCCTCTGGGGACAAGACAGATGGACAGCCAACATGCGTCCCCGACACAGGTCACCATCCCTTGCCTAGTGTATGTTATGCAGACAGGGAGCACATTGTACCAGACTCGAAAAAGCCCCAGACCGAGAATGAGAGAACTCAGAAGCGAGAGGAGGCAGATCCCACATCGCCTGGCCGCACCACTCCCCGGCTGGGCTCTCCTGGGGCCAGCGAGGAGCCTCAGAGCCCTCCTCAGAGAACCGAGGTGATGTTGACCACCGCCCCCCCCCTCCACACAAAGCTGTCGCCAGAGGCGCATTCTATACCCGATGGGATGTGCGGTGGGGCACCCCGGGACAGGGACGGACCGCACCAGAATCCTGACTGCAGACGTCACCTGCCTGGATGGCTCTCAGAGACCAAAAGCCCCTTCCATATTTTTATGTTAATGCGAGGGCTTCTAGTGGACAGGAACCGACCTCTGTCCACCCCATCCTGGGTCCCAAGCTCCTGAGAAAAAGCAGAAATATCCCAGAGGCTGGTTTTCCCTCCATGCACATTGTTCTTCACTGCCGTAAGTCTCAGAGAACTCTCCAGAAAAAGCACTCCCCCTCCCCCCCCCAACACTAAGGCAAAATCCTCTCTTAAAGATTCTGCAGGGAAAGCCAGAGGGACTCCCCGGCTTTCCATCGAGGTTCCGGAATTCACGCCTCCTGCCTTGCTCTCTGGCGCCACCAGCAGGCAGGCCCCTCTCCGCCTTCCCTCCCGGAGCCGGCCGTTGCCTGCTTTCTGGGCCCCCGCACAGGGTTCTGACCTCAGCCCTGCAAAACCGTGGAGAGAGTCTCACAGCCCCTCTTAAACCAGCAGCTTCTGGTTACTGGTTCCGGATGATGCCCCAAGTGTCCTATTGTTCATCCCACATAAACCATGGCCCCTGAGGAAAAGTGGGGTATACGCCACTTTCTCCAAATACAGAGTGTGTGTATTTTCTGTACAAATGCAGAGAAGTCTTCTTGCTGAAGTGTCGCATCCCCCCCAAAATTCATATTCACCCAGAATGACTGTGCCTTTCTCTGGAAAGAGGGTCTTTGCAGATGTGAATAGGGTAAGGATCTTAAGATGAGATTATCCTGAATACAGGCTGGGCCCTCGATTCGATGGATAGTGTCCTCCCCTAGAGCCTTTGCAGGGAGCACGGCCCTGCCAACGGGACTTGGTTTTGGACTTCTGACTTTCAGAACTGCGAGAGAATGAATTTCCCTTTGCGGTCACTGGTTACAGTGGCCCCGGGTCGCTGATACCCATGCACACACCTGCAATGACCCAACACCACAACAGTGCCGTGAGACCCCTGCCCTGCTGGGACCCTCTTCCCTGGTGTGGCTGATGCCCCAGCTTCTCCCCTTGCATTTGGGGACACTCACAGATGCAAACTGTCTTCTGTTAGGACTGAAGAGGGAAATAGATCCTTCTCTGTGGTTGTGATGGTTCTTAGACTGTGCCTGAGAGGAGGACTTGCTGCCAGCTAAGTGTCCGCAGGTTGAACTCTGGCAACCGACACCCAACTCGTGCCCAGCAGGCGTCCTCCGCAGAGCTGCCCAGGAGGGGACAGTCCCTGGAGGCCGCGTCCCTCTGCCAGCTTGAGGCAGGAACAGAACGGCTTCCAGGCGAGCACGGCCCCCGAGAACCTTCCAGATTACTCAGCATCAGTGGCAGCTTCCTGGGTCACTCCACCCGACTTCCTCGTTCCTCCCACGGCCCAGCCCACCCCCACCCTCCTTCCCTCCTGGCAGCCTGGGGCGAGGTTTGCCGTGAAAAGTTCCTTTCCAGCTCTATGTGGCTACTAAAAGCACTCGGAAAAACAGAAGGCTCCCAGGAATGTTAGCTGTTGTTGTGTCAGGGAGACATTTTATGGCGATCTGGGGTGCGCTGCCCACTCGGGCACCAGAGTGAGGGCGCGGGCATGCGCGTGCTGCCGCCCTACCTGTGAGACATTTTCCTCTGGGGCCTCCTTGGGCGGGAGGAGGAGCCCTGTCTCCCTCCCCGCACGCATGCAGCCCGCCTCTCCAGCCTCTGCACCAGCCCGCTCCTGGTTTTCCCTTCCACTCCAATCCTCAGATCTGCCCCGAAGCAGAAATCCTGGCAGCCACTTCTCTCGGGTCCTCTTCCTGTCATAAAAGACATTCCTGTTTTTAGTACAAACTTTGTTTCTTTTTTCCCCAGCTGACTGCCTTGTTCAAAGAACACAATAAAAAAGTAACTCCCTTTAAAAAAAAAAATCAAGATTAAGAATCAGTCTTAAATTCCCACCAGGGAGAAGGCACTGAGCTCTTTCTGGAACACGATCTCATCTCTCCTGGGTTGGATATCCGCCCCCTCCCAGAGGCACTGCAGCCCAGAAACACGCACGCACAGTCTGGCTCCACAGCTCTGCGTTTCTGCCGTGACCTGGTCCCTGGAGCCTGTGGGGCCCTGAGGACCGTGTCCCTCCCAGCCTGCCCAGGCTTCATTGCGGGCTGCAGGCATGGGTCTGGCCCCTTGAGGGTCCCATGCGGGTGGGGGTCCTGACCCCCAACCTGGGCTCTGAAGATGTCTTTATACGAGAGTTACCAGCTGCATCCTTTGAGGTGCTACAAGAGGGGTCCGATGCGAGGGTCCCAGGCTGCAGGCACCACCAGCAGGCTCCTAGCAAGGGACCCAAGGTCTAGTTTCAGAATATGCCCCCCGCCCCCAATCCTGCCTCCTCTTTGCCCTGGCACACACCTGCCTGGGATGGCAGAGGAGACTCTCCCCTCTGGCGTTCCAGGCTTTGTGGCCTCCTGGCCCCTGAGACACCTATGTAGGCAGATGGTCTCACTGACACCTCTTGGGCTTCAGCCCTCCTGACCAATACCCCTGAGACCATCTTTAAATGGCAGGGGTCCCAGAAAACAAAATGACCCTCTGGAAAGCTTGCTGACCCTGGAGGCTGGAAGCTGGAGACGGAGTGGGTTCCCCACAGATTAGCCCCCTGCTTTGGACCAGTTCATTAACCTCACTGACCTTCAGTTTCTTCATCGAGGACAAGGGGTGAAACCCTGGGTTAACCTGGTGGAGGGTGTTCCCCTGCTTCCCATTAAAATAGGGATGAAAATTCTCAAAAACACAAAAACCAGCCGGCCACACTAGAAACTTTGTGTATGGTGTGAGGTAAGGGTAGAGCTCATTTTTTTAATATGTAGATATCCAATTTTCCCAGCACCATTGTTAAAAGACTGTTCTTTCTTCCAGTAAAATATCTTGGTATCTCTGTTGAAAATTGTGGCCATCTCTGCTTGAGCCTTTTTCTAGATTCTCTAATCTGTTCTACACATCCACGTGGTTACCTTACGCCAGCCTTGCAGGTTTTGTTTCTGTGGTTTTATAGAAAGCCTTGAAATCGTGCGGTGCTCGTCCTCCAACTTTGTTCTTTTTACCTTTTTTCCCAAAATTATTTTGGTTATTGTAGGGCCTTTGTACTTTTACATAAACATAAAATCAGCTTTGTGATTTTGACTCCAAAAAAGCTGTTAGAATTTTTATTGAGATCGCATTAAATCATAGATCAGTTTGAGAAGAATCAACATCTCAGCAGTATTGAATCCTCTGATTCGTGAACATGGTATAACATCCCATTCAGGTAGATCTCCTTTAATTTCTGAATATTTTGTGCTTTTTAGCTCAACAAAAAATCTTGTACATTTTTGTTCAACTTATTCACAGTATTTCATATTTTTATGCTATTGTAAATGGTATTACTTTTTAAAATTTCAATTTCCATTTGGTTTTTTTTAAAAGATTTTATTTATTCATTTGAGAGAGAGAGAGTATGAACAGAACAGAGAGGGAGAGGGAGAAGCAGACCCTCTCCCCCACCAAGTGAGCAGGGAGTCCGACTCGGGGCTCAATCCCAGGACCCTGAAATCATGACCTGAGCCAAAGGCAGATGCTTAACCATCCGAGCCACATAGGAGTCCTCCATTTGGTTCTTATTAGCATATAGAAATGCAATTGATTTTTTAATATTGATCTGCTAATCTGGAACCTTGCCAAACTGATTTGCCACTTCGGGTAGCTTTTTATAGATCTTGTGGGATGTACCATGTAGACGATCTTTCACCCGCATAGACCGCTTTTCTTCTTCTTTCCGGTTGGTGTGAGTTTCGTTTCCTCTCGTTGACCCGTTGCCCCGGCGGAGCCTCCGGCACAATGTGCAGTAGAAGTGTTAGAGCAGATCTCCTTGCCTTGCTCTTGATCACAGAGAGAAAGCAACCCATTTTCTTACAACAAATTATGTTAGCCGTAGATTTAGTAAATCTAAACTTGTTGAGTTAAAAATTTCTCTGCTACGCCTAGTTTTCTGGGAACATCATCAATAGATGCTGAACTTTGTCACATGCTTTCTCGGCATCTGTTGAGATGTGACTTGAGTGTTTTTCCTGTCACCCTCCCTACTGATCTCCCTTCTCCACCATCTTACCGCCCTCTTCCCCCCCAGATTTGGTCGGAGTGGTCTGGGTGCAGTGGGGCAACTCTCTGACCTATTGAAGCTGGACATGGGAGAAGTCCCAAATTTCCCAGTGGGAAGGCTCTTCGGGAGCCTGTCGCAATGAAGGCCCAGGCCACAGAGACAAGGGAGGCCTCCCTGGGAGAGGAACCCTGGGCAGGAGGGCAACGGGCGGGAACCCTGGCTCAAACTCAAGACTGAGATCCTGTGCCCCACTGAGGACAGAGAGACTTGAAGCAGAGACCTCTGGAGTGAAAGGGATTTACCTGGAACTTGCATGAGATCCCAGGAGCTGTTTTCCCATTTTACAAATCAAACCAGGGCACTGACCCACCCAGATTGGGAAAACGTCCAGGCCCAACACCCCAGAGGAAGCCTGTTTTTTTTTTTTTAAAGATTTTATTTATTTATTCGACAGAGATAGAGACAGCCAGCGAGAGAGGGAGCACAAGCAGGGGGAGTGGGAGAGGAAGAAGCAGGCTCCCAGCGGAGGAGCCTGATGTGGGGCTCGATCCCAGAACGCCGGGATCACGCCCTGAGCCGAAGGCAGACGCTTAACTGCTGTGCCACCCAGGCGCCCCAGAGGAAGCCTGTTTTAATACTTAATCCAGGAATCATCAACCAAGGCACCAGGCATTCCCCAGCCAGAAAGAGGAAGTGTGGATAGAAATGTGCACGTATTGCATGGTGCACTGCGTGTTATACGCAAGTAATTAGTCATGGAACTTTACATAGAAAACTAGGGATGTACTGTATGGTGACTAACATAATATAATTTAAAAATTTTATTAAATAAAAAAAAAGGGAATGTGCTCACTGGGGGTCTAATGACTGAGCTGGCAGGAATCCCGATGACTTCGGTTTACTGGCCTTTCTTCTCCCATCCCTCAGCCAGTGCTACATCATACATTCTTATGAGAAAGAATCCATGCAAAGCAAAGAGAACATCACTAAGAATCCTGGATACTGAAAATAGCTCTTTATTGAATTGAAGCAAAAACAGCTAGGATATATCATTAGCTGGGAAAAGGCAGCTTAAACAGCTAATGGCTTATGGATGAGACACGCTGGTTCTTTTCAACGTAACTGGAGTGTTTCCCACAATGACCAAGTTGTTCAGGATACACTCGTGGCAGATGACGTTCTTGTGATTGCTCACCTCTTCTCCCGGGCAAACAGGTAGGCACCTTTGACTTTGGGTGTGACCCTGTGACTTGCTTTGGCCAATGGGCATGGCCCGTACTATACACATCAGTCCTCCTGCTCCTGGGGCCTCAGCCAACAGGACGTGATGTCCTGGAAAGGGATTCCTTCAGCCAGGGCCCTGGACCATGGAGACACATAGAGCAGAGACCCAGCCCACATGGAACATGAGCAGAGAATGAGAGCGCTGTGAGCCGTGGGCATCAGAATTGGTTTGTTACGTGGCCTCACCCAGCAAAAGCTGACTGAGACACTATTGGAATCACCTATGGATAAAAGTTTGATACAATGTTTCTCAGAGGGAGTGTTTGTTCCTAGACAAGATAGTTACCACATATTCATTCTGACTTCAGTTAATCTTCATCTTATCTGCTTCAGAAAATAGTTAAAATGTTCTATCTTATATTAACAAATAGATAAAACACTATACCAACTGTCAGACCAATTGATTTTGGCAACATGGATCTTTCCTTTATTAAATGCATGGAAAATTGTGAGCATAATTTGTAATAAAATATTGTTTTTTATGCTTAACATTGATCAACATTTATAACATAGTCACATAATTTTGATTATTAGTCACTAATAGTAACTGCAATGATATTTTTAAATTGTATTAAGTTCTTTATTTTAATTCCAGTGTAGTTAACACAGTGTTATATTAGTTTCAGATATACAATATAACGATTCGACAATTCTATGCACTACTCAGTGCTCATCATGGTAAGTGTACTCGTTACACAATATTTTAATCCAGAAGAAAAAGGGTTTTAATATTTAGAGCTTCACAGTTATAGGAAATAAACAAGTTTCGAAGTGTTGATATATGCATGTTTGTTTTTTGATAAGAATAATAGGAAACAAAATAATAATAGGATGAGGCATAGGTGACTTGCAAGTATGAAAATATACTATGTTAAGGTAAACATCTGGAGGGAATGAAATGGGATCAGAAGTCGAGGAAGAAAGAGGAAGCACACGAACTCTCTGATGGGGGGAGCCTATGATGTATTTTCTAAGGGGACACTAGCAGGCATGATTCATCATGACATTTACATTCTAATGAATACATTTAAAAGAGTAAGGCAAGAGTTTCCCTTTTAAATCTATCTTTTATAATATCCTTGAAATTTGAAATTTTGCAACCTTTTATTTTTTTAGAAAGAGAGAGAGAGAAGGGGGAGGGGCAGAAGGAGAGGGAGAGAGAGAAACTCAAGCAGACTTCCCGCACAGAGTCCAACGGGGGTGGGGGGCCTTCATCTCACGACCCTGAGATCATGACCTGAGCTGAAACCAAGAGTCAGACGCCTAGCCAACTGAGCCACCCAGGTGCACCTAGACTTTGCAACCTTTTAACACATGATTAAAATTTTTAGATGTCGGGGCGCCTGGGTGGCGCAGTCGTTAATCGTCTGCCTTAGGCTCAGGGCGTGATCCCGGCAGTCCGGGATGGAGCCCCACATCGGGCTCCTCTGCTGGGAGCCTGCTTCTTCCTCTCCCACTCCCCCTGCTTGTGTTCCCTCTCTCGCTGGCTGTCTCTATCTATCTCTGTCAAATAAATAAATAAAATCTTTATAAAAAAATAAAATAAAATTTTTAGATGTAAACTCAGAATGTATGAAGAATGCAGTTTTTCCAAATTCTTTATTTTTTATTATTTTTTAAGATTTTATTTATTCATTTACCAGAGAGAGAGAGCACAAGCAGGCAGAGGGAGAAGCAGGCTCCCCGCTGAGCAAGGAGCCCGATGCGGGACTCGATCCCAGGACCCCGGGATCACGACCTGAGCCGAAGGCAGACGCTTCACTGACTGAGCCACCCAGGCGCCCTCCAAATTCTTTAAGGGAAAAGTTTGAGGACCGTGGATCCAAAGCCTGCAGTCAAGGCCAGAGTGAAGGACGCAGTGAGCCGAACTTTAGCCTCTGTAGAAGCTCCAGGTGCTCAGTCACAGCCCCTCCCTCAGGCCCGGAAACCCCGCAGGTGGCACAGTGTGCTGACAGGTGGGAGCAGGGAGCCCCGCGCCCCGTCCGCCCCGTCCGCCCCGTCCTCTGCTACATCAGGATCAGATGCACCACTGCCTTGTTGGAAGCCCTTTCCTTTGCCCTCAGGATGGAGACGCATCCCTTCGCTGGACCACGAGCCCCTTTCTGACTGTGTTTTGCTGATCCCTAGAGCCTAACCATAGACATTAGCCGTAGACAATCACAGGAGTCCGCGAAGGCTATGAGGGAAAGCAGAGATACACAGCCTAGCGGGTGAGGGCGAGGCTCTGCAGACAGCAGGGGCGGGCGCAGGCGGAAAGCAGACAGCGGGCACCACTGCCTACACCTGCAGAGCCCCCAGGCGCCCCTGCCTCTGCTCTCCGCTGCCTGCCATCCCCCTGCCAGTGCTCCCCACGCTCCTGAAGCAAAACCCCTCAGTGCTTGATGTGCAGCGAGCCTTCTCTGGGGCGGAAAAATTGGTGAATGAAGTTCAGAATCATGATCAAATGCCTCCTTCTCTCTTCTGCCCAAACCCACTGGGACCCAATTTCAAAGAGCAGACAGTCCATTGGTTAATTTGGGGGAATGTTTTATGTTTTCAATATGGAGTCTTCCCCTTGAGGGACGTGGTACGCCTTCTCAATAAGAACGGAGAACCTATCCTCAAACTGTGCACATTTCTTACTATTTTTGTTCTTGGCTTTTTTGGTCCATTGTGAACAGATTCTTTATTACATGTTTTCTTCCTCAGATTTTTTAATGAAGTGAAACAGGCAGATTTTCTACTACAAAGTAATCCTGCATTTCTGGGGTACACTTCTCCAGCGGAGGGTGCGCTGCTCATTCAACACACCAGGAGGCTGACCTGCAAGTGTCTGATTCCATGTTCTCCTTCCCTCCACCAGTGAACAGCATTTTTTGCACTATCCTTGTCAGTTAAAGTTATATGGGCTCACGGAGCGTACTGGACAACGTTGTGTCCTTTCCTATGCTTCACTGTGTATGACATGGGAATTATATATGTCCCATTACTATTTGAAATGATTCCCCTTGAACCACCTAGACTTGGTACCTATCTGGGGATAACACGCTCATGGTGTTTTCAGATGTTAATGCTTTTGGTTTATTTAGAATTTCACTGTTTCTGAAATCGATGTTTTAATTCCTATAGTCCTTTAAAATCACCCATTTTGTAAAGATGTAATATTTTTTAGCATACCATTTTCCACCATTTTATTTTAATTTGTTGCTTCCTTCATTCCTAACTTTTCTTATCCTGGTTTTTTTCTCTTTTTAAAAATAGGTCTAGCCAGTGATTCTGCCAGTTTTGTTGGTTTTACTCAAAAGAACCAGCTCTTGAATTTTATCTATCCATTCTTTTTTTTCCCTATTTGGGATTTTTTAATTGTTTTATTTTTCTTTTCTTGTTTTTTTGTATGTGTGGTTTTCTTTTTATTTCAATGCTCTGTTTCTGTATGTTAGGTCCACTTTATTTCATAGATGAAGTATGTAGGTCTATGAATTTTCCAGTGTGTACAGCTTTGACCCCAGCGGCGAGTAGTGAGTTTGAGGATGCAGGGTCATTGTTGGCTGGTATATATGTATAACATGCCTAAATTACTGTGTGTGCTGCTCCCATTTCATGATTCTTTAAATAACCTGCAACAGAAACTTTCCCTGGCCTCTCCGGAGGGAATTCGTTATTTCCTCATCTGAATGCCCGGAGTGACCTGTACATAACTGTGGTCATTCATGTCATGTCTGTCTACACCACTACATTTTGAAACTCTACGGGGAGTTTTGGATCATTAGTATGCCTTAAACCCTTGACACAGTGTCTGGCATAAAAATTAAAATGGCCTTTGTTCAGTGCTTGCTGGACACTATGCTAAAACTTTCACATGTGTTGTCTCCTTCAGTTTTCAGAAAACACCCAAAGGTAGCACTCTTACCACCAGGGAAGCCCGGTTCAGAGTACGTGCGTTGCCCACGGTGTTATCACTGGTGAGCTGGCGTTGTGAGCCGGCTGGAGAGCTCGTGCTTAACTACTGCCTGTTCTGATGTTCACTGGATCTGCAAATGGGGTGACAGGTCATACTGCATGCTCGGCACCAGGCACCCCTGAGAGCATGCCATGTCAGCAGTCTGATCATCGAACTGATTCCCCACAGGAAGTGGGAAGGACACAGTTTGGCCACCTGCTATCAAGGGCTTGGAGGAAAGGGACACAACAAAGGGTCTTCTCCTCTGACCCAGCTTCATATAAGAGGACTAGAAGAATCTCTTTGCTCGGTGCTACTTGGCAACCCATAGACTTTTCTTCTGTGTCTCCTTCATGTTTCCTTTTCTCGCCTTTAGGAAGTAAATCTGCACTTTTCCCAAGACAGGCTTTGTGCCAGGCTTTCCTTCCAGGCCCTGGGCATTCCCTGAGAGCCTCCTGACCCTGCTTTCTGCTCAGCAACTTGGCCACAACCAGGGATAGGATTTTCAACTTTCGACATTCTGGCCATGATCAGAACACGCAGGTATCTGAGCAAGAAAATGAAAAAAATATTCCTTTGACCCCTCTCCTTTCCCCACTTCTCATGAAAAGCATGGAGACCTCCTCATTTCCAAGCACGGCTTTGGAGGGAAAGGTAGACCACAGTGGGAAAGTGCTTTGGACATCCATACTGTGATTCTAAAATCCTGATGGGACCACGGACCTCAGGTGCCCTTGATCCCAAGTGTGTCTTGCACGCCCCTTCCTGGCGACCACACTCTTAATTTAAACAGCAGACCTGACCACGTCCTCCCCGGCCCTTGGAGCCCATCCATGGCTCCAGTGTAGGGCCAAGCCCAGCCCTGCCAGGGAGGCTTCCTGAGATCAGCCCTTGCCCCCTCCCCAGCCTCACACCCAGTCACCACCTTCACCTCCATGCCCCACACAGGGCCAAACTTCATTCTCCAGACTTCTGTGTGGGGCTGTGCTGAGCCCCCCACCTAGCTTTCTGCAGGCTTATCATGCTCCCCTCTGTGTCCTGAGCCCTCTGCATCACTGTCCCTGGTGGAGTGCGGGCTCACCGCTCCTGCTGGACCGGGCTTGTCCACGCTCTTACAGCTGCAGCATCCATACGCGGTGGTGACTGCTGCCGTCTGTGGAGCGTGTGAACGACGTGATCACACACACAGAAGCCTCTGGGAGTATCTGAGGATGGAGGGTGGCTGGTGCAGCCCCCCCAGATCCTGAGTGCACCTGTCCAGAAGGTAGGGAGAGCCCGAGGCAGGACTCAGCAGGCTCGTTAACAATCATATTAGAGTGGGCTGGTAACGTTTCAGACTAGAACCCTTCTAGGCCCACCCCCTTTGAGAGTCTAGGACTTCCACACTGCTGCCCCGTAACACCTCCAACCAGGACACACAGATTTCCAATTCCGTTCCTCCAAAGAGATTGCCCTGTGAGCTGAATGGTGGCCCCAGAAAGAGGTGTCCGAGTCTCAACCCCTGGTACGTGTGAATGCGACCATATTTGGAAAAGGGTCTTTGTAGATGTAAGCTAAGAATCTTGGTCATTCTTCACTAGCCGGAAGTCCAGGGACAAGATCCTTACAAGAGGAGAAGCCTCCGAGGACAGACCCAGGGAGGAAGGCTGCGAGGAGGGGCCGAGACTGAGCCGTGGGCCCATGACGATGGCTCACGGCGCCAGAAGCCAGAGAGAGAAGGGCAGTGTTCTCTCCTGGAGCCTCCGAGGCGGTCACAGCCCTGCCGACACTTCGATTTTGAACTTCTGGCCTCCAGAAGTGTGAGAAAATAAATTTCCGTTGTTGTAAGCTGCCCAGTGTGTGGGGATCTGTCACAGCTATCCCAGCAAAGTAACACACAGGCCGGCATGATCTTGCCCTCCCCCATCTCCATCTCTGGCTTCCTCCTCCAGGCAGAGCCAGGGTCCCACTGCAACGCTCTCCCACAGGGGGCCTTCCTTCCCACAGGAGGGGAGAGCTCTCTCTTCTCAGATGTCACCTTCCCCCTGAGCCGCACCCAGCCACCCTGTCCTCTCTCTGTGGCTCTCACTGACTTCTTGCTCATTGGTCGTCCCCCTTCCTCTGCCAGGACGGAAATTCCACCAGGGTAGGGATCTTGGTCTATTTTAGTTTCTGGAACGAAAGCCAGCTCGTAGGTAGGTACACGGTAAGTATTGTGAATGGATGAATGAATGAGTGCGTGAATGAATGAATGAGAAGTTCAAGGGCACAGAGAGCAGGCTCGTGTGCCAGGATGCCAGAGAGAGAGAGAGCGGAGGGGCAGCCAAGTGGTTGGGGCTGGCGGCGCAGGTGGGCCAGGGGAGGGAGACGTCCCACCACACTCCCCCTGGTGGCACCGAGTCATGGGCCCTCCTGCCCCACGGGAGGAGAAGGAATCAGCCACGGGAGACACCTGGAACTTCGGTTCAGACGCCCCGCATGTGCGGAGGAAAGCCTGCCCCTGATACTGAATATCCCCTTGTTTTTGCGTGGATCGGTTTCAGATATTAAGTGTAATAGCAGGTGGGAGGCATGTGATATTTTCTCAGTAAATACCGTGCTGGGCTGGGATCGGTGTCCATGCCAGCTGACCTGCATGTGGAAGGCCCCAAGGGCTCTTTACAGCTAAACTAATGTGTTGTAAATCGTTGGTGCTCCCTGCCGCCGGGGCCTGGCTCTCCGCGGCTACTCTCTCCGTCCCATTAATTACTGCGGCGAGGAAGCCGGCTCAGCACTCCCACCAAGGTGATTTAACTTGCAGGGTTATTCGCGGCATTCGGGGAGGCGTTCTCCTTATCCAAGGCATCTCCCATCTGAAGCCAAGACATTCCTTTGCAAGGGAAGGCAGGGGACTGTGGGCAAAGCCACAGCTCGGGCAGGGAGGTGGTTTCGAGTCCCAGAGGCAGACAGAACGCTGGGTGCCCTGCCCGCCCCTCACAGCCAGGCCCTGTGCTGCGTCCTCCTCTCGGGGCCCCATGAAGGGGGCCGTGAGGACCCCAGTGAAGTGGGTGGGGAGGCAGAGACTGGCTTGCACGGTAGGTGGCCAGCCAGGATCAGTTCCCTGCAAGCCCCCCCTTGTTTCCACCTTCCAGGCTCTCCTGAGTCTCCCCCACGCATGTGAGGCCCCTTTGCAGTGATCATAAGGTCACCGGTGTCCCCTGGGCCTTGGGTCCTGGACAGGCAGGGCTTGTCACCAGCCCTCCGAGACCGTGGCAGTTGGGACACCTGGCCTGGCCCTTGGATTACGGGTTCCGAGGCCACCAGGGGCTTCGAGACCTTGACTCCGCACAGTGCGTCTCTGGAGCTGCCTCCAGAGCTGGGACAGGACGAGACCTCTCACCTGCCCTGAAAAGATGCCCCGATTTCTCTGTTTAGAGCACGGCTGGCATCGTCATTCAAACGTCTTGTCTGTCTTCATCTAACACCGGAGTGCCGGCCCCTTGCCCACTGATGCGGGCCACATGGGTCCACTGTGCGGTTCTGTGTGTGTGGCCTGTGGCCTCTGGCAGCCAGAGGTCGCCCCCCCCAATGCCACGGCCTCCCTCTCCCCCACACGCCCGGGACTTGGCCCTTCTGTTCTGTGTATGTTCTCACCAGCGACACTTCCCTCCCTCTGTAGCGTCCTGAGCGGGTGCCCTGGGTCACGGGCGCGTCGCCTCGCTCTGGGCTTGGTGGGCCAGCCTGTGACGTCCACGTGAGGACATCCGATTCTGCACGTCTCTCTGTTTCATCTGTCTCCACCCCGCCAGGGCGGCCGAAATGCCTAGACGGTTCTCCTCTTTCCAACCAGAGACGATTTCATACTCATCGGCTCTGAGACAAGCCCATCAGTCTCTCCCCTCACACACTCACATATACACAAAGTCCGGGGAAATGTTTTTGTAAACCCGCTGACCTGCATTCTCCCATCTTGCAGACGTCCAAATTGAAAATGGCTTTAGCCGCAGAGCTGCCAACGCAAACACAGCTTCTCACGGCGCCCGCGCTCTCCCTGCGCGGCGTCAGCCCGGGCCTGCCCATCCCTCCCCAGCACCTCTGCCTGCCCCGTGACACCTCCTCCGTGAGACCCTCCTGGGTTCCTCGGGGCAGGTGCTCCCTCAGCCTCCCTCTCCCGTAGCAGGGCCTTGAGGTCCTGCCCTGACCCGGGCCGGTGGGGCAGGCTCCCCTCCATGCCGACTTGGTGACTTTAATCTCCCGGGTCAAAGACGCACTGATTGCGATTGCCTCATCGGCTGGGGAAAATATTTGCGAGCGGCCGTGGCCACGCGACATGCCTCTCTCCTCCTGGGTGGCAAGTTCTAGAATAACTTCAGCACCCGAGGCAAGGTGCAGACCCCAACATCACGTGCAAACAAACGAGAGCATGAGGGGTTGTGGGGTGTGGTAGAGAGAGCCAGGGCCGTGGCACCGTGGCGGCTCAGTGAAGCCTTCGTGGCCGGTGAGGTGACCGTGGGCCCTGGGGACAAAGCACAGACTCCGTCCAGGCAGTGCTGCCTCACGGTCCTGCGGAGACAGGAGACAGCCTTGCAGACTGTTGGGAACGAGGCCTTTGGGTGAGCATCACCCGGAGGAAAGTCTTCTCACGTGGACAAGGGGCAGCCAGAAGCTTCTGGCTCCTCTCCGTCACATGACCTTGGGGACTGTCCCAGCTCCACGAAGCCTCAGTCTTACCATCTGCACAATGGAGATGCTGACCCTATCTCATTCACAGGGTGGTCGTGAGACCAGAGACACAGTGTGAGAAACGCTTTGAAAATGGGCTGTTCAGACAAATGAAACGTGTCCTTCTGGGCTTTCATCTGCAGACTTTAGAGGAAAGAACGGTGTGTTTTGAAACCCTAACCAGCCCCCCGCCCGTGTTCGCACATTCAGGAAAAGCTAAGGACACCCCGTAGCCCCTGCAATCAAAGACTCCAGTAGCCGGCGTCCTTGGTCGGGCGCGGTCAGAGAAGGGCGCCCCCCACCCCGCCGCGGTGGCCCGGCTGGAGCTCGGGGAGCACGGGGAGCGTGGGGAGCACGGTCTTGACACCCGCAGGACAGGGCCCCATGGTCTGGGCGGCCTTTTCTTGCCGAAGTCTGGCACCCGGCCCCAAGCCATCATCTGTGCTGCTGCTGAGTCCTGACCGTTTGACCTCCCATTCCTTCTCAAAATACCCCTGACGGCTCCCTGGATGGAAATGCGGTGGCACTAAATGAAAATTTATGTGACAAGGCCTTCCAGGAAAGAACTGGGGCCGTGATGGGTTTGTTTCACAGTGAACTCATCGAGCTGGGCCCGACGGGCCACCTCTGCTACGCTGAGCCCAAAGAGGGGGAGACGGGTGCTGGGGCCTGCCCTGCCTCGGGTCCCCAGGGTGGACGTGGGGCCCTCCCGGCTTCTGGCTGAGGTCCTGGGGCTGCTTCCTGATGCCTCCCTGCATCTCTGCCCCTCTGGCCCTGCCTCTCCAGACCTCTTCCTTACCAAACGCCTCCTTCTCAGGTGTGCGGACGTCCCACGTGCGGAATTTTCAGACTCGAGCGAAGAGTGCTTGTAGAATTAACAACGTGTACCCACATGCGCCACGTTTCGTTGATAAAAATGTTTGCTAAGTTACATAGAGTAATGCGGAAAATCAGGAAAGGATTCTGCAGGATCTGTCCAAGCGGCCAGAACGCGGGGTGGGGGACCCCGACCCTGGAAGGAGGGCCCCAGGTTGTTCCCCACCCTTTTCTTTTCCTTGACCTCCGGGGGTTTTTCATGGGCCTTGTGGCCTCTTGCCTCCACCTCTGGTGTCACCTAAGAGGAGGGAGAAGCTCATGCCCCTCCGTGGCTCAGGATCCCCACACCGTCCCCCCAAAACATTCATGTTCACCAGTTCCTCAGCACCCCCGGGATGCCAGCACCTGGAATCGATCAGATGCCCCAGCATGCATACAGGTGTCCAGGGAGATTGGCCTCACCTTGCCTGGACCTTGGGGTGGGGTGCGTGAGGGCAAGGGGGTGAGGCGGGGTGGAGCTGGGGTCTGGAGCCCCAGGACTGCGGGATCCTGGAAGCACTTTGGGCCTCGGAGTGATGGTGTAGGTGGGCACGGACGCCGTCGGAGAAATGGAGCCGAGTCCACCCGAGGCAGGAGGTGGGGGAGGGGAGAGCAGCCGGGGTCCCTGGGTGGAGGGGCCGGGAGGGTTAACTCCTGCTGGGAGGCACACGGTCCAATGTCACTTCAGGGGAACCTCGACCCTCCTGTTTAGGCCTTGTTCTGCCCTTTCACAAAGAAACCCACACCTACTTTCCTTCAAAACAGCACTGGATTTTTCCTGAACTCCGTGCATCATAAATGCCTTGCCGGCTTTCCTGATCCAGTGGGGGGTGCGTGTGTGTGCGTGTGTGTGTGTGAGTGTGTGTGGTCTCGAGTGTGCGTGTGTGATCTCTAGTGTGTGTGTATCTGTGAGTGATTGCTAGTGTGTGTGAATGTGTGATCTGGTGTGTGTGTGAGTGTGTGGTGTGTGTCTGTGTGGTATGTGTGTGGGCTGTGGTGTATACGTGGTGTGTGTGTCCGTGTGGTGTCTGTGTGGTGTGTGTGAGAGTCAGGGTGGGGTGGAGAAGGGGCTCCAGGTCACCCGGGGACATGCGGGCTCACGGGAGCTTAGGGGCCGGCCCCGTGGCTTCCAGGCCAAGCCAGCGGGTGTGAAGGCGGAGAGCTGGGTGCCGGTACCCGGCAAAGGGCGTAAAGAATGAAGAAAGGCTGAAGGTCGGCGTCAAAGGGGAACAGACTCCTCTGAACCCTCCCTGTGTGTGCACATGACCCAAGGAACGCGGTTTCCCCCTTGGACCCCGAGGAGGCTGTCCCGGGTACCTGAGAGCCCAGGCGTGACCCGTCACCAGGAGGGAGACAGAGGCTGGGAACAAACGCCTGTATGCCAGGCCGTGCCCCCCTCCTGCTTTGTGGCCGGTGCCCCCAGGTTCTGGGGAGGCTCTCAAGGTTCTCACAGGGCTGGCTCGGCCACCCTCAGGCCACCTCAGGTGCCTTTCGAGGTGCTCAGACTCACCTGCTGGCTCTTCGCTTGTCCTGGGCTTCGGACAAGTAAGGCCTTCACTGTCCCTGTGTCCTCGTCTGTGACAGGAGGACAGCAGCACCTTCCTCACAGGTCATCATGAGCATCAAGTGACACGTATAGAGGGCTTGGAAAGGGACGTGCAGCACACGGTCCGTGAGCACTAGCTACCAGCTCATGTCACTGTTGTTATTATGCAAGTCGTCAAGCACAGGCACTTGTTGCCCTTTGCCACAATCGACTTGCAACTACCTTCCACCTGTTCAGTGACCTCCCGCCTGCATGCTGACCTCCCACCTGCACTCTGACCCCCAGCTTGTGCAGTGACCTCCCACCTGCATGCTGACCTCCCACCTGCATGCTGACCTCCCACCTGCACACGACGATTCCTAAATCTCAAGGTCAGTTGCTGTCCGCCCCTGTCGGCCCCAAGCCTGGGGGTCCACAGGCACCTCCAGTGTCATGCATGGAGGTGGAATCCATTCTCTCCCCCAAGACCTTACCTGCATTAGCACGCAGAAGGAGAAGGATGGGAAAGGGAAGAAAACAGCAAGAGCTTGGGGGAAGTTGGAGTGCTACAGAAGTGTGGGGCACACAGCAGAGATCCCTCCCCAGAGGAGCCAGAGTCCATGTGGGTCTGGTGCTGGGGAGCATGACCTGAGGGTAGAGACACCTGGGAAGGGGCGGCAGGCAGGTGGGTCCGGTGGGGTGGGGTGGGGTGGGGGGACCCAGGCAGGGCTTCCCAGACCCTGCATGCTCACAGTGCAGCGGGCGGAGGTCTGGGAGGGCTCTTGCTGTGAGGGCACTGGGCCACGTTGGGCGTCCCGGTCCCTTAAACCCTGGCTGCCACTTCCCCAGTAAGCCACCTCTTAGCCACCCTGCAATGCTGGGCACACTGGCCTAGTCAGGTAGGGGGCAGGCCCACCCCTGCCTCGGTCCATAGGCCTGTTGTAGATCATTACCTGCGCCTGTCACTCCTCCTCCCTGTGGGTCACCTGCCTGAGGAAGCCCGGGGCTCTCCAGTCCTCCTGGCCAGCCAGCAAACCTGGGCCACAGCCGTCGGTGCTGGACTCTCCTGCGCCACCTGGTGGCTGCAATCTGCAACTGCGGCAGGCCTTGCGCTCTGCCCAAGGGGCTGACCCTGGGAGCACCGTTCTGGTCCTGGAGGCTGACCCAGGGGGCTCTCGGCTCACCCCAGCCTGCGCAGCTTTGCCAGCCTCTCGCTGGCTGCCAACAGAGCCTGTGCTCCTCTTCCGCGCCGCCCTGGATTTGGACAGGGGAAGGGGGCTCTTTAGTCTTTGAAGTTAAACGCTGTCCTTCTGTCTGCCCAGAAAGTTGCCCCTCTGTCTCTGCCGTCTTGCTCAGCCCCTGGGGTGCCCCATCCCACGCAGTGCCCTGTGTGTCTCAGGGCTCCCTGCCGAACACATCGGAGGCACGTTCCTAGGGTGTCCTGAGTGCCCCCACCCAGTGTACACCCTAAGCCCTTACCTCCCGGCCCAGCCCCCCCGGCCAGATGGCGCTTGTGCCCCTGGGGCCCCCGATCCACCAAGAAAGGCCCTTAAAGAGTCCAGTGACCTTCACCCCATCTTTTTGTTTGTTCTTAAAGATTTTATTTATTTATTTGACACAGAGACAGCCAACAAGAGAAGGAACACAAGCAGGGGGAGTGGGAGAGGGAGAAGCAGGCTCCCAGCGGAGCAGGGAGCCTAATGCGGGGCTGGATCCCAGGACCCTGGGATCACGTCCTGAGCCAAAGGCAGATGGTTAACAACTGAGCCACCCAGGAGCCCCTTTCACTCCATTTTTACTCAAAAATCTCAGTCCCAAGATGCCATCACACTGGTCCTTCAGGGGCCATCAAATGCCCCCAAGAGCAGATTTCCTGACACACCGTCCCTTCAAGTGCCGTGGCCCCAGGGTTCTCCACGCCTGCTCGTGTGTTTCAAGGGACTGGCAGGCTGTGTCCTGTACTCCCCTCAAGACCCCACAGCCCTGCTCAGCCCCCGCTGGCCTGTGAGCTTCGCCCCTCCTGTAGGGCTGCTCAGCACGGCCTCTGTGCAGCCCCACCTCCCTTTAAGGACAGTGACCTTAAGTCCCAGCAGCCCCTCCAGGACATCTGGCATGACTGGCCACGGAGCAAGGACAGGGTCGGGCCCAGCGGCATTAGGGCCGGACAGATCTCCTTCCTCTGACTGGAGGCTGGGAGACTGGAGGCTCGCATGCTGGAGCCTGGTGGGAAGCCTCGAGCTCTCATAGCTGTCCCCTGCCCCCCAGGCCAGGCTGTGCCAGAAGCCCCTGGAATCTGCTCCTTCCTCAGGGACTACCAGCCTGCTATGAGCCTTCCTCTGGGTGTGTGTGTCCGCCTCTGGAGACCAGGGGAGGAGCCTGCAAACCCCAGCCTGAAGCTGGGACGTTTCCAGGACCCTGCGAGAAGGATGAGAGGTCAGGGTGGGGGGAGCCCAGTGGCTGCCCAGAATCACCCCAGGAGCCCCTGTGGACCCCTTCACCTTGCAAGGCTGAGTTCTCTGTCTTTGGAGCTGAGACAGATTCCTGCCCAGTCCCCAGGCCCCGCTGTGGGCACCAGGGGCAGAAACAGGGAGGCCAAGACAGGGCTGTGCGTGCTTTCAGCGGGTGTTTGTCCCCAGCTCCGGCCTGACCACCGGGGGCGGGGAAGGGATTACCGTGCCTTCTACGGGCAGGGGTCGTGAAGGTAAGGCGAGGATACGTGGTTGGTCAGGGGAGCCCCAGACACTGAGCAGCCTCCATGTGAAGGGACATCTCTGTAAGGGTGTTCTAACACAGCAACTCCAGAACGGTGACCACCGAAAGCCACCCAGGTGCCCCGGGCCCGCTCTGGGGGCCCTGGGTTAGCCTTGCCCCTGCTGGAGCATGCCCTTTCCCTGCGTCTGCCAGGTTGGTTTGGGGGGAGGTCAGGACACATTTCTGGGCATTGCAGACCTGGAGTCACCCCCCGGCACCCCAGCTCTGTGCAGAAGTGGGATGGGCCCTTATGACTGCCGACCCAGGACTTCCTCTCCCCCCAAGGCACCTGGACTAGCCTGGCCACTTGGCAGATTTCCAGTATTGACTCCTGCGAAGAGGGGAATCGGGCCTTGATCTCCTCCCCTCCGCAGGATGCACAGGGCTCGGCTCCTGAGTTCCTCAGAGCAATGTCTTCCGTTTTCAATTTAAAAAAAGGTGGGGGGGGGGGACACTAGGGTGGCTCAGTCGGTGAAGCCTCTGACTCTTGGTTTCAGTTCAGGTCATGATCTCAGGGTCATGAGATCGAGTCCTGCATCGGACTCCGCACTCAGCAGGGAGTCTCCTCGGGATTCTCTCCCTCTCCCTCTGCCCCTCCCCCATCCCTCCCCCTGCTCACACACACACACACACACTCTCTCTCTCTCTAAAATAAATAAATAAATCTAAAAAGAGAAAGAGATTTTAAGCTCTGTCACATCAGAGCCACCTTGCCTTGAGTATGTGTGGGCCTATGCCTATATTAGCACTTGCCTTATATGTAGGGGCACATATGTGAGCGTATAAAGGCTCTGACAGGTCCTGCAACAAATATATCTATCGACTTTGCTCAATCCATGTGATTCATGGATTCAATCAATGTGTCCAGCCTATGTGATCATGGAGTGATTTTCATATAATATTTACTAGCATCCTAGTAACCTAGAGATTCATGGAACTACAGTGCCCAACTCATCCCAGGATTTGCCCAAGACTTGCCCAGGACTTTGCTGGCTTTAGCAGCAAAATCTCTGTGTCCTGGGAAACTCCAGTCCCACACAAACCAGGACAGGGTGTCACCCTGCACAGAACCCACTTTGGGAAAACTACTCTGATAAATTACTTCCACTTAATTCTCCCTTCCTTCTCTCAGTTGCTTTAAAGAGAAAAAAAAAAAAAACAGGACAAAAATTCAGGATGAGAGCTGCTGGACTATCGAGCCAAGCTAAAAGCCTTCAACTTCAGGGGGAGGGAGTGGAATGGGAGTAGGGGTGGGATGGGGCGGTCACTTCATTATCATCAGGAAGGGAGTGCCCCCCCGGGGGAGATGCGGGCATCCATCAGAAGTCTGTGACCCTGTCCAGACACTGAAAGATTCCTGGATCCCAAAAGGGCCAAATAATTCATGAGGCTTATATTTCAACTGAGACTTCACAGTTATTTATTGGAAAAATGTCTTCTCTACTAGGAGGGGAAGGGAAGAGTGCCTTTCTCCTCCTCCTCCTCGTCCTCCCTGTCTCCAAGCAGCTTGGCAAAGAGCGACATTCCATCCCCATCCCCAGGTCCCTGGGGCTCATGTGTGTGACTCACGAGGCAGAGATCTGTCCCCAGGTGACATCACCAAGGAATCACCCTGGGCTCTTACGGACTCCACGGATGTCTCTCACCTGTGCCGCGTCCAGCACACAACGGCTACGGGGAATTCATTTTTCCTTTTAGACACGTTGACCTATTTTTGTAAACATTCAATTTATTGTACTCATAGCATAACAATAAGATGGAAAAAAATCTAATTTAAAAACACCCACAATTCTCTCCACCCTAACAAATTATGTTCATTTTTCTCTCTTCCCTTCTGGCTATTGTACATGCTTGTATATAATTGTACCAGAGTTATAACCACGGTGCAAACAGAAGTTTGTGCTTTGCTTTTTTTCGATAAACACATCTTAAAAAGCTCTCTGTGTTATTATTTCGTCTTCGTAAGTATTTCAGAGAACGGCTACGTACCATTCCGGTAAGAAAATGCACAGTCATTAGCTACCGGCTCCCTAATTCAGATTTAAGATCGACTGTACTTTTTCGCTGTATGACCAGTATGGTAGCGAGCATCTTTGTACATAGCCTTCCCTCTGTCCGGGTTAGTTACTGGTGGACATCTCTAATGATGAGATTTGCACCAACTACTCTACGGCATTTCAGACTCCCTGGAACCCTCCGAAGATGAGAAGACGCTACTCACTGTTGTGGTTGGCACAGGAGGACACAATGCTGATTTTGGTTTTGTTCTTTTTATAAATACAGATGACTACACAAACCTTATGTAAAATTAAGAATAATTGCAGGGTGATGTCAGTGGGAATGGCGGAGTAGAGACCACTGAAAACCTTCTCTATGTTGCAACGAGAATGCTGTCAGTGCCCCAAATCAACTTTCTCAGAACTCTGGAAATTCACCAAAGGCTTGCAGCAATCCAGGGAGCATTTATTCTAGAAAGAAGATGGCTGAACATCAGTCAGCACAGTGGGCCCTGTGGCGTTTTCACTTGCCCGGCCCCATCCTCCTCTCCCCAACTCCGCGGTAGCCTTGAAAGGCAACAGCCCCGCCATCACTGTGAAAACCAGCATCCTGGCGGCCAGAGCAAGCAGCGACACGGAGCTGGAGCCCCTCCGAAGGCCATTCCCAGAGAGTTGCCATCCCTCTGCCTGCTCATTCCAGGCCCCGGAAAATGGCCCCTGTTGGTCATCACAGCGGCCTGACATGGTCGTGACGACGAGGGCCAGCAAGATGGCCAAAACACTTAAAAGGAAAAACCGGAGGAAAAGATGTCCAGAGGGGACTTTGAAACACTCTGCCATGTTGCTGGGTCTGGAAGACCATGTGTAGGTGGAGGGCTGTGTGTGCGCGCAAGGCCATGGGCACGCCCCGGGAGGACCCGAGAAGGCCTGCGGTCTCACCAGCGGCTGAACCGAGGCTCCAAGCAGGCGGGAGGTAGAGGCTTACACCAAGCTGTGACCTGCTTGCCAGAGAGCTGAAGGATTGCAGCCACTGCAGCTGGAGCCCCCGGCAGAGGCTGGGAGACCGGCTGGTTCCCGGGAGCTCGGAAACCTGTCCAGCCGTGACCTGCCCACTGAGCACAGGCTTTGTGGTCACACACGACCGAGAACATGGACTCGGTTTGGAAACGTCACTACACAAGCCAAGAGCAACAGCATCTACAAATCCCGAGGACTGGAATCAGATTCCCAGAGTGGACATAGTACAGTGTTTAAAATGTTCAATTTTCAACAACAACAAAAAAAAGTATGAGACCAGCAAAGAAACATGCAAGACCCCTAGAAAGGAATAAAAGCAGTCAATAAAAATCGTCCCTGAGGAAGCCCCGATGTTGGACTGACTAGGCAAAGAACGTCCGTCGGCTACTTTACATATGCTTAAAGATTGAGAGGAAATCATGTCTAAAGATCTAAAGAAGAATATGAGGACTCTGTCTCACCAAATAAAGAAGATTAAGAAGGAGATAGAAATTATTTAAAAAAGAGAACCACATAGAAATTCAGTGGTTGCAAAGTACAGCAACTGAAATAAACCTTCACCAGAGGGACTCAACGGCACATTTGGGCTTGAAGCAGAAGGAAGCAGCGAGCTTGAAGATGTGTCAATGACGTTTTTTACAGGCTGAGGGACAGAAAGAACAAAGAAAGAAGAAAAATGCCCCGAGCCTCAGAGGCCTACGGGATGGGACGCCATCAAACAGGGGCATCTACGGAGGGGGAGTCCCTGAGGGGAGCAGTGGGTGCAAGGGGGGGAGGACGCTTGCAAAATAATGGGCAAAACTGCTAAACTTGATGAAAACCTTTCATCGACACATCTAAAAACCTTAATTAACTCCAAGTAGATTAAACTGGAAGAGACCCACACCTGGACACAACATAATCAAATTGTCAAACGCCAAAGATAAAGAGGAATCTTGAAAATGGTAGGAAAGAATCAGCTCATCACCAGCAAGGAAACCTCTGGAAGGCTGACTGCTGGCTTCCCGTCAAACACCGTAGGGGCTGCAGGCAGGGGGATGACATACTCAGTGCGCCGCAAGGAGGAGACTGGCAACCAAGAATTCTCTACTCAATGAAAATGGCCTTCAAAATGAGGAGAAATTAAGGCATTTCCAGACAGAAAAACTTCACAGACTCAAGACACAGGAAACAAATAATCAAATCAAAAAGTGGGCAGAAGATATGAACAGATACTTTTCCAATGATGACATACAAATGGCTAACAGACACATGAAAAAATGTTCAAAATCATTAGCCATCAGGGAAATTCAAATCAAAACCACACTGAGATACCACCTTACGCCAGTTAGAATGGCAAAAATAGACAAGGCAAGAGACAACAATTGTTGGAGAGGATGTGGAGAAAGGGGATCCCTCCTACATTGTTGGTGGGAATGCAAGTTGGTACAGCCACTCTGGAAAACAGTGTGGAGGTCCCTTAAAAAGTTAAAAATTGAGCTACCCTATGATCCAGCCATTGCACTACTGGGTGTTTACCCCAAAGATAGAGACGTAGTGAAGAGAAGGGCCATATGCCCCCCAATGTTCATAGCAGCATTGTCCACAATAGCTAAATCGTGGAAGGAGCCGAGATGCCCTTCAACAGATGACTGGATTAAGAAGTTGTGGTCCATATATACAATGGAATGTTACTCAGCTATCGTAAATAACGAGTTCTCAACATTTGCAGCAACATGGGCGGCACTGCAGGAGATAATGCGAAGTGCAATATGTCAAGCAAAGAAAGACAATTATCATATGGTTTCACTCATTTATGGAACATAAGAAGTAGGAAGATTAGTAGGAGAAGAAAGGGAAGAAGAAAGGGGGGGTAAACAGAAGGGGGAATGAACCATGAGAGACTATGGACTCTGGGAAACAAACTGAGGGCTTCAGAGGAGAGGCGGGGTGGGGGATTGGGATAGGCTGGTGATGGGTAGTAAGGAGGGCACGTATTGCATGGTGTTATATGCAAGTAATGAATCATGGTTTACATCAAAAACTAGGGATGTACTGTATGGTGACTAACATAACATAATAAAAAATTATTATAAAAAATTTTTAAAAAAAAGAAAGAAAAACTTCACAGAATTTGCCCCTCGCAGACCAGCCTTATAAGAAAACCCTAAAGGGGGGCGCCTGGGTGGCACAGCGGTTAAGCATCTGCCTTCAGCTCAGGGTGTGATCCCGGTGTTATGGGATCGAGCCCCACATCAGGCTCCTCCACTATGAGCCTGCTTCTTCCTCTCCCACTCCCCCTGCTTGTGTTCCCTCTCTCGCTGACTGTCTCTCTCTCTCTGTCAAATAAATAAATAAAATCTTAAAAAAAAAAAAAGGAAAAGAAAAGAAAACCCTAAAGGGAACTCTTCAGGCTAAAATGTCAGGACAACACAAAGCAATTGGAATCCATATGGAACAATAAAGAACACCCATAAAGGTAACTATATTGGTAAATACAAGAGATACTGCGTGCATATCTTGTTTGTAACTCTTTTGTTTTTGATCTGATTTTTAAAAATAACTGCTTACAATAATTATAAATCTGTGTCAATGAGTGTATACTGTATAGATACATAATTTATATGACAATAATAGGACAAAGGAGGGAGAAAGTAATACTTCTACTTAGGAGAAGTTTTATATACTTTTAAAATTAAGTTTGTAGTAATCTGAACTAGATGGCTATCCATTAAGATGTTAATTATAATTCTCAGGGTAATCACTAATAAGGTATCTCAAAAACGTATAGTGAAAGAAATGAAAGGGAATTAAAATGGTACACTGGGAACACCTGTTTAATACAAGAGAGAAGGCAGGAAGAGAGGGACAAGCAGTTCTGAGACAATTACACAGCCCCATGCAAAGGAATGAAGGTGTACCCCTCCCTCACAGCATATAAAAAATTTTAAAATAAATTAACCTAAACGTAAAAGCTAAAACTATAAAGCATTTAGGAGAAAATATAGGTGTGAATCTTCATGACTTTGGATTAGGCAATGGTTTCTTAGCTATAACACCAAAAACACGGGCAACCAAAGAAAACCATAGATAAATTGGACTTCACTGACATTTGAAACTATTGCAATTTAAAGCACACTCCTAAGAAAGTAAAAAGGCAAACCACAGAATGGGAGTAAATATTAGCAAATCATTTATCTCATAAGGGACTAGTATCTGGGGTATATAAGGAATGTTTACAACTCAACAATGAAAAGACAAATAACCCCATTTAGAAACGGACAAAGGATCTGAATAGATGTTTCTCCAAAGAAGATGTACAAATGGCCAATAAGCACATGAAAACGTGCTCAACATCATCAGTCATTTGGGAGTTGCAAACAAAATCGTAACGAGATACCACACCTACCAGGATGGCCATATAAAAATGACGGGCAATAAGAAGTGTCCGTGAGGATGTGAAGAAATCTCTGTGTTGTCGTGTAAGTGGTGCTGATACTTTAGAAAACAGTCTGGAAGTCCCTCAGAATGTTAGAGATACAGTTACCTATGACCCAGACAAATCCACTCATAGGAGTATACCCAAGAGAAATGGAAACACACGTACACATAAAAATCTGGAAAAGTATGTTCATGGCAACGTTATTCACAATAGCCTCAAAGTGAAAACACACCACTTTCCACCATTTGAAGAATGGATAAGTATAACGTGGTCTATCCACACCATGGAATCTTATTCCGCCGTAAGAGGCTGAAGGAATGACACTGTCTATAGTATGCAGGAGCCTTGAAATGTTATGCAAAGTGACATGAGGCAGACAGAGTGCCACGTACTGTGGTGTCATTGACATGGCATCTCCAGAACAGGAGGGTCCCCAGAGACAGAAATTAGATGAGTTGTTGCCAGGCGCGGGGGGGCGGGGGGAGGATCGTTGTAACTGCCAGTGGGTACGAGGCTCCTTTTTGGAGTGGCGGACACGTTCTGCAAGTAGATAGTGGTGACAGTTGCACAACCCCATGGATATACCAAGAACCACAGACCTGTACACTTGGATGGGCAAAAACATTAGTACAGGATAGTCTCATTTTGGTAGAAAGTGCACTTGTGTGTTATATATATTTAGAAAAAAAATCCGGGAGGATATATAATGAACTATTAACAGTTGCAGTTTCTAGGTGATGGGAATATAATGTTTCTATTTACTTATTTTTCTTTACTAATTTTCTACAGTGGGCATACACTGCTTTCTTTAAAAAAAAAAGACTAATTCTAATTAAAAACAAATGTAATTGCAAAAAAAAATTGCAAAGCTAATTCCCATGTAACCAAGAACTAGGACATGGTCAGCCCCCAGGAGCCTTTCCTGGTTACATACTTCCCCCTTCCACCCACCTTTGAGGGAGGCCACTGTCTTCACTTTTGTACTGACATCCCTGGCCTTCTTTATTCAAAAACATCCTGTGTTTATCCCTACACGTGCAGCGCGTAGCCTGGTTCTGAAGTCTGTGTTAGTGGGGCTGTACTGTTGTACCCCTTGGGTCTTGCCTCTTCTGCTCATCACGCGTGTGACTCCCCCTCTAGCTCTGCCTGCAACAGCGCTTGGCTAAGTCCTGTATCTGTCCAATGACTAGACCACAGTGAGGCGCCGTGCACTTACGCACAGCTGGGGTGGCGAGCACTGCCGCAGGGAAGACAGGCACGACCCGCGGGCACGAGCTTCTCCAGGGCCGCCGGCTCACAGAGATGCCTGTCCTCAGCCCTACTAGACAGCGCCACCGTCTCCCGCGCGTTTGGAACAATGGGTGCTCCCGCAGCCGTGGAGGACGGCCACGTACTGGGCCCCACCCTCGGCGCCGTTTGGTGCCGTCCTGCTCTTTCGGTGGGTGCGTAGTGGTGTCTCACTGTGGTTCCATCTGCATCTCTCCAGCTGCTGACGAGGCAGAGCCATTCTCATTATTGGCCATTGGGTGTCGTCCTTCACCGAGTGCCTCGGAAGTGTCTCCTCTGTTTCTGTGCTCCGGGTTCTCCGGCTTTGTGATTATTACTTTGTAGGTGTTCCTTGTGTATCCTGGATATCAGCCCTTTGTAACACACGGGTCTGTGGTGGCAAACACCGTCTTTCCCTTTGTGGCTTGTCTTTTCCCTCCCTCAGCGGTACCTTGCGATGAGCGTCAGGTCCTACGTTTATTGTGGAGCGCTTAACCCCCTTTCCCTTAGTGCTGATTTCTCTCTTACTCAAGAAATGACTTCCTACTTCAAGGTCATAAAGGCACTCTCCCATACGACCTGAAAACTTTATAGTCTGACTTTTGATTTAGCTTCTGATCTGCCCGGAACTGACTTTTGGGTGTGATATGAGGTAGGAGGCCCTCCCGTTACTTGGGCCGTGTCACAAATTATCCCAAAGCTTTGTAGCATAAAACAGCCACATATAATCCTCACAGATCATGTGGGTGAGGGACTCATAAAGGGCACAGCAGGGAGGGGTTTTCTGTTTGTTTGTTTGTTTGTCTGATGTCCTGCAGGTCTGGGTTTTGAGGAGCTCTGGAAAGCTGAGAGCACCGTCGCGAGGCTCATTCATTCACATTCCTGGCAGCTGTGTCCCTTCACGTGGCTTCCTGTCTGCCTGGTGGCTGGGCTGCAGGGGCGAGCACTCCGAAAGTGAGAGCGACAGTGGGGAGGAAGTTGTACTGCCCTCTGTCCTGGCCTTGACAGCCCCCCCACCCCGCTAAGTTGCTTCTGCACATGCTGTCGACCAGGTCCACCCTGGTCCACGGGAAGAGAACACAGACCCACCCAGGAGCGCCAATGTCACACTGGAAGAAGGATGGGAGACAGGAGATACGTAGGTGCAGCCACCTTGGGAAGATATCACCCACTACGACACCCAATTCCGTTTCCCGCATGGACAGCCAGTATGCTCAGGACTGTGGAAAATTCACCCTTTACTCGACGATCTAAACCGCGACTTCTGGCACACATCAAGGACCTCTGTGCGGGCGCTGTCTTCCGCTGTTCTATCTGTCCATCCCCGGGCCAGGATCACACTCTCTTAATTATTACAGCATGACTGCTAGGACAGGTGTGTCAGACGGCCAGTGCCCACTGTGTGCTTGCTTCTCAAAAACGTCTTTATTCTTCTTGGCTCTTAATGTTTTCATATACATTTTAGTGTCATTTGGCGTCAAATTCCACCCCCTTTCTCCCCTCAAAAAACAACTCTGGACAGTCTCGTTGGGATTGCGTGAAATCTATATACCTATTTGGGAAGAATTTATCTCATTACATATTAGGTAGTTCCAATCCATGAACTTAATGCATTATTCCATTTTTAAACATCTTTTTAAAAAACGATTTTATTAAAGTTTCTATTTTCCCTCCATAGAATCCTTACACATTTTGTCTTAGCTTGTTCCTTACAGGGCCATTTTTTAAATGTTATATTAAAATATTTTTTTCTGCTTATTTCCCTAGACACGTATATAGAAATAAAATTGATTTTTGTATGTTGATTTTATACCAACTTTGTTTGAGTCTTATTAATTCTAATAGGTTCATCTTACATTTTTTCACGCGCTTTTAGGCGTAGTCCTTGCATCCGTGGGTCCTCGCGGTTCTGGGCCTTGTCTCCCCGCCCTTCCGTCGTGTGTGCCACCACTCCCGGCTTCACGGCGCTGGCTGGGCCCCAGGAATATGCACAGAGCATATTGCTCTCCTCCTGATCTTAAGGAAGAAGCTTTCACTTTTTCACCATTAAGAATGGATGTTTAAATGCAGGTCGATTTGCTACCGTGTTAAATTAATTTCCCTCCCATTCGTAGTTTGATGAGGGTTTTAAGTGGATGTTGGATTTTACCACAACTGCTCTCTGGTCTATGATGTGGTCATTTGTCTCCTTTAAACTGCCACTTAATGAAATGTCTATGTTACTGCCACTTCACCTTCTTGAGATAAGCCCCCCTTGGTGTTCCCATTTTAGAAGAGCAATGCCTTATGCAACTGTGTAGGGCTTGGTGTCCCTGCCTGGGTCTCTCCTGTGACCGCCTCCGCCCACCCGAGGACACTCTCCAAGAAACACCTGGGTATACCGGCCAGCGTGCTCCAGCGAGCAACCCACAGGATGTGTGTGTTTGTGCACAAAGAGATTTATGGTAAGGGGGTGGCTCACACAACTTTGGAGGCCGGCGAGTCCCAAGAGCTGTGGGGTGAGTCAGCAAGGTGGGGACCCAGGAGGGCCGCTGGTGTATGTTTCAGTCTGAAGGACAGAAGCTTCAGGTCCCAGGAAGAGCCAGCGTTTCCCTTTGAGTCCAAAGACACGGGGGGAAAATGTTTCCACTTATAGGCAGTCATGCAAGAGGACTCCCCTCTTCCTTGGGAGGGGGCCAAGCCTCTTTTTCTCTTCAGACCTTCAACTGCCTGGATGAGGCCCACCCACATTAGGGAGGGCAGTCTGCTTTATTCAGTGCATCTGTTTAAATATTCATCTCACCCAGAACATTCAGAATAATGTTTGATCAGGTATCTGGGAACCCCAAGGCCCAGGACAACTGATACATGAAATTAAGTACCAAACTCCGGGCAGGCATTTTTACCACAATTCCTCTCTGACTTGCGAACTCTGCTCTTAGATGAACCAAACAATGCTGCTCTTTGTAGCCGATCCATCCCCCTGTTTCCTCAGAACCCTGCTTCCTGCAGAAATCAGCAAAGACCACCCAAATGAGAGCAGGACAGGCTGTTTCCTGAGAGCTCACTGTAGCGGGGGAGTCAGCCACCATCTCTCGTGTTTGGCAGACTCAAGGGCAGGCAGAGGACCTCGGTGGATGGAGGGGAGGCTTCAGGTGTGGCCTGCATAGGGGCTCTGGCCTGGGGAAGCTGGAGGCAGCCAACGAGAAGTGGGGCATTCCCTGTGGTTGGGTGGGGTGCATATCGGGCGCTCCAGGCTTGGTCCTAAGTTGGAAGTGGGGACAGGCCTTTGGGAAGCTGACAGTGGTGAATCAAGTCCTGGTGGTTTGGGGCTGACTATTACAGGGTAACTGTTTCACCTTCTGAGTTGCTGCTGGAGATGGAGGTCTGTCCTCTCCGATGATACCAGTCTGACTTATAGACTGCAGGTGGCTTCTCGGGCTGGTCGCTGTAGATGGGAGCTGGCCTCCTGCATGGGTTCCTGCGGCTGTGAGTCTGAGTCCTGGCCACTGTCCCTTTGCATAGTCAGTCTCTCATGCTGTCGCGGGGAACTAAAGAGAGCCTGGGGCCCCCTTAGCTTCTAACCTGGCTGGTCTGTTTGGAGCTCTAAAATTAAGCCAGGACCAGGCGTCTGATTCAGAGATGAGGCAGGGGAAGGTAATTCCTAAGTGATCCAGATTTGTTTAAATGGTTTTCACATGGCTTCCAAGAAGGGATCTGCGTGATTTGAAGAGTGGAACTTTGTTTGTTTAGCGAAAAAATATTTTAAAATAGTGCAGATCAAAGTTTGAGGAAACCAAACCTTGAAGGTCTCTCACTCGTCTGAAGTAAGCACACCTATCTCACGACACAAACACTCGCTTTTGTGAAAACACATGAAAGGCTGGTTTTCCCAAGAGCAGAAGTACAGGAACCTTGAGACTGGTACAATCCAAGGAAATGAGGATGTACTTAACCATCATTTAAAAAATACATATTTTGATTTGTGCAAACAGCTTTCATCTGCTTTTTTTTCTAAACATCACAGAACATTTTTCTACAAATGTAGTGTGAGTTCGTTCTCGTTAGCTTTCATCGAACTTTCCTGGAGTTTACCGGCCCAGAGAAGTCCCCTCCAGGACTCCTCCGAGGTGTCTCCAGGGCAGTAATCAGGGATAAGCGTAATTAGAGAGGGGAACACCCAGAGAAATTTCCAGAGAGGGCACCTTCATCCTTCCTCACGGCAAATGAACAGGCTTCTAGGAGGGGCCTTTCCCTTCCCTGAGTGGCCCTGCTTGGGGGTTATTTCTACGCGTGTGAGTTCAAGCAGAACTGAGTACGGACACAGGTGACACCACACTGGGGACGATCAGTGTCTGTAAGGCCAAGTGTACGCGTTTACCATCTCCCAAGCCCGCCGTCTTCAGACCCAGAAGAAGTGGAGCCGGCTTCTCCACGTTGGCCGCAGACCCCGTCATCTGCTGAAGTGGGCCTCGCGAGCAACACGCAGGGAGAAGCCTCCACGCAGACCCTGAGCAGCGCGCGGGGGATCCGGGCAGCCTGCCCCCGGCCTCTGGGCACTAGGCCCACCCCAGAGCTGCGGCTGAGACGTCAGTCCGCGCGCGTGGCCCCGACGGGGGTCTCAGAGGCCGGGGTCCTCCCGATCTCCACCATGCTTGAGGCTCAGGTCCAGCTCCTCCACCAGCCCCACCGCACAGAGGGGCCCTGGAGCCTGCTCCCCGGGGACTCCCCCCCCCGGGCTCTCGGAGACACTGCTCCTCCAGAAACGTCCTGTGGTACGGAGTGCTCCTTCGAGGGACAGCACCTGTTTTCGTCAGATAGACATTTTCTTACTCACCCTCTCTCCTGCCACCTCCACCAGATGTGAGCGTCCGTAGGTCCCCTGCCAGCCTGTGGTGGGAAGACAGCAGTCCTCCCGTGGCCATCCTGTGGCTGGTTGTCTAAAGCACCTGTGTCACACCCAAGTTTTGGGGCCCGGGATGATAACCCCCTCCCCTGTGATGACAGCAGCCCTGGAGCAGGGCCCTCGCGTGCGCACGGGTGAGCTCCTCCAGCCGCCAGCCGCCGTAGTGGGAGCCCCGGAGCTGTTCCTGGCACACAGCAGGATCCCCCGGGGCGCAGTCCCCAGGGAACAGGGCGCCCCTCCCAGTGCTTGAAGGCTGCCTGTCACAGGCTCTTACTGCACTCCAGCCCACAGGGCACCTTAGGGACCCTGTTCCTGAGACGCTTCTAGGACGCAGGACGCAGGACGCAGTCCGCAGCCTTGCAGCCCGGCTGGGAACACCAGTCTTCCCCACAACCCTTCTGCCTCACCCACCCCCCTGGCCTTTCCCCACCAGCTCTGACTCTCCCCTTGAGAACAGAAGGCACCTGGTGAGGACCCCACTCCCTTTTCCTCCCCTCGCCTGAGGTCCACCCCTCCTGCCCGCCCTCCCCTCACTGCCCCTTCTCCCGTCAAACGGGAGCTGGGTTACATGTGGCAGAGCTGGGTGACAGGGGCTAAGACCAGGGTGGTGGTGGGCCCCCTGCCCAGCTGGTGGGAGGCGCAGGAAGCAGGGGGTCATTGCATGGACTCGCCCAAGGTCACCAGCCTGGGAGGACGGGGGCCTCGGCGGGGCCCACCTGCCAGCTGTGAGCCAGGCCTTGTATGGGACAAGCAGGCCCAGCAGAGCCGCCTGGCCCCGCCTGGGCAGGGCACTGATCGGGGACTTGGCAGGTAAGCACGAGGGTACAAGGTGGGGGCACTGATCGGGGACTCGGCAGGTAAGCACGAGGGTACAAGGGTCCCACCTCAGTGATCCAGGACGTGCTCAGCTTACCTTCTTTCAGGTTATCATCCCAAACACCCCAAGTTAAAAACGATCCCAGGCAAATTAGAGAGAAAGGCTTGCTCTCAGCTGATGGTGCCCCTGAGCTGAGGCTCCAGGCCTGGTTTTGGCAGGAGGGTGAGCGTGGGGGTGGGGTCAGGGGGGCGGAGTCCGGGGCAGGGTCCAGGGAGGGCGGGTCCGGGAGGGGTGAAGCCAGGAGGAGGGTGAACAGGCAGTGGGGTCAGGGGTGGGCGGGGAAGGGCAGGGCTGGGTCAGAGGGTGCCCGTTAGGGGGTGTGGGGCACAGGCAGAGGTGACACCCGGGGCGCCCGGCCCGCAGCATGGGTAGTGTCCCTGGAAGGCCTTCCAAGAGGCCCTTTGGGACTCCTGTGTCTTGGGGTCAGCAGGACTCCTTCCACATTGGTCCCCTTTTCAGCTGGGGGCAAGACCTCCGTCCCCAACACCCCAGCCCCGGGCTCAGGCAGTGAGGTTTGGAGCTGGAGCTGGAGCTGGGTGGGGGGGGCACAGCCCTGAGACACTCTGTCCTCTGTCCTACGCAGCCTCGCCTGCGTGGGCCTGGCACCCGCCTCATTCTCCAGGTGTACCTGGGGACGGTCACCTGGGCAGGACCAGCACGAAGGCCCTTTCCTGTGCCATCACCACTCGGTGACTGTGCCGAGTCACCGTGGGAAGCTCCGCGCATGTCCCCGAGAAAACCACGTCCTCCGCCCGGTTTCTGAGGTGGATGTCAGCGTGCAGGCAGCGACCAGGGCCAGCTGGCCTCGAGCTTCGTCACGACCCCTGACCCCGGGCAGTTATGTCTGCTTTTTAAATGTGAGAGGAGCACAGAGCTGGTTCACGTGGGCTGCCCCAGCACCCAATCCAGCCCTGCCCGAGGAAGCACCCCCAGCGGGGGAGGGGCAGCGCCCTATTGAAACATAATTTGCAAGCATAAAAAACAATGTGAGGCTGATTTCTTAGCCTGCGGAGTGGAGAGAGGGTCAAAACTAAACAAAAAACCCCAAACAAAGTATACTTGGCAACTGGGGGAGGAAGCAGCTTTGCTAGTGCCCAACACGGGTCTAATTAGAGACCTCGACTAGGGTTGTGCAAATGAATTATTTACAATTCTTCAGAGGGAAATGATTATAATAATAACCTTCACAATTCTGAAATTAAGCTTATTATGCTCTTTTCCTCCGCTCCAGAAATTCTCTGAGGTCTGTCATCAAGGAAAATGCAAGAAACATTGAGGCGAGCCTGGCCCCCACCCCTGGGAGGGACGACACCCGCGGGCCAGCCCCGAGTCCTCGCCGGGCCTCGCTGGGCCTCAGTGGGCCCACAGGGTCACCGGTGGCACAGGCATTTCAACGGGAGAGTGTTCCAGGTCCTCTGCCTGCTCCTTTCCTTTGTGGCCCCCCTCTGTGATTGAAGGACCCCCTGCTCAGTGCATCAGGCCAGGAAGTCCTAGAGGCTCAAAGAAGAAATCAGAGCATCAGCTCCTATCAGAGGCAGATCCTAGAACTGCCAAATTTAAAAGTAACAAAAACTGAAGGGACATGTGCCGCCTTGCTGGAAACTCAGGGTCTGTGTGTCGGGGAGCCCCCCCATGGGTGCAGAGCCCACCAGACTCAGGAAGACTCCTGGCCTGGGTGTCACGATAGTCAGATGTCGCTTGTTGCTGATTCCAGCACATTCCCTGCCAACTTGCTGCTTCTCCATGAGGAGCCATCAGTCCAGAGACGCACAGGGCTAGTGGCTCACACAAAGCCCAGGCCACAGGTTCTGCCCAAAGAGGGGTGGGCTCTTGCTGCATGGACTACATTACACCTCTCCAAAGGCCTTTTCCACTTCTCGAGGGTTCTGGGGGGAGGTGTTCTCAAACTTCCTTCTTCACATTGGAGTGGGTGGGGGGAAGGCACTGAAATCAGTGAAGATCTAAATGTCCTAGAAAAAAGTCCATGTGGCTTCCTTTATAACTGTGGGTGGAGAAAGGCTTTCCAGATGCAATTAAAGAAAAGTTGGAAAGATAAGTGGCAAACTGAAGAAAAATGTTTGCAACATTTATCACAGATAATGGACTAATATCCTTGATATATAAAGAGCTCATAAAAAATCCAAGGGAAAAAAGATCCACAAATCTGGAAGAACAATGGGTAAAGACAGGAATAGATAATTCAAAATAAAATAAATGGCTCCTGGATCATATGAAAAGATGTTTAGCTTCACTTACAATAATTGGGACGATCATTAGAATGAGAGCAGACCATTTCTCATCTGTCAGATTGGCAAAGAAGAAAATTGAAGAACTTAATACACACTCTTGGTGAGACTGTGGGGAAGAGTCATCTGCACATTGTTGATGGGAATGCAAAACATGCAACTTTTTTTTTTACGGTTCATTTATTTATTTTAGAGAGAGAGAGCATGAGTGGGAGAGGGGCAGAGGGGGAGAGAGAGAGAGAATCCTGAAGCAGACTCCCTGCTGAGCACGGAGCCCGACGTGGGGCTCCATCCCAGGACCCTGAGATCATGCCCTGAGCTGAAACCAAGCGTTGAACCTGAGCCAACTGAGCCACCCAGGGGCCCCCAAACACACATCTGTCTAGAGGGGATGTGGCAATATCTAACAGAACTATGTATCTCCTTGTCCTTTGACCCAGCAACCTCTATCCTAGGAATTTACCCGGAAGATACTCCGGCTAAACACGTACACATTCATGCAAAGTTATTTAATACTGCAGGGTGGGTGGGGCTTCTTTTTATGATCACAAAATATGGGAAACAACCTACGTGCCCACACATAGGAAATGTTTTGAATAAACACCTGTAGAGTGGAGACGCATGCAGCTATAGAAAGAGCGAGGAAGGTCGTTACGGACTCACGTCGAGTAAATGTCAACATGTGTTAAGTGATAAACCCGAACTGTGAGTAAGTGTATATAATATGCTAACGTTTGTAGAAGAAATGAAGGGAAATAAGAAAAAAGATGTGTATTTATTTTGCAAAAAGAAACCAAGATAAACGAATGGAATCGATTTCCTAGGGGGCGTTGGGGGTGGCGTTGGCGGGACCAGGAGGGTTGATGCTTCTCTGAGTGCACCATATCCCTTTTCTTAGCTTTTGACTTTTGAAATCAAGTTAATATTTTTTTTTACATATTCGAAACATTAAGTCAACAAAGAAGGAAGGATAAAACTAAAGTTGTATATAAACAGAAACAAGTGAACCCATCTGCCACCAAGTGGCTGACATAACTGGGGCAAATTGTATTTTCCAAAGATGACTGTAACCTTATCCCTGATCCCACAGACTCTTCTGCAATGGACCTTGACATGCCCCCAGTCAAGAGGTGGCCGCTCTACGTCCACTCTCTTGAATCGGGGAGGTTCCTTTGGTGGCAGAAGTGATAGTGGGCCAACACCCAGCCTCCATGTTAGAGGCCGGGGCTCCTGTGCCAGAGACAGAGGCCAGGAGAGGCCTGCATGCACCCAGCAAAATCTCTGTCACCATTTTGGACAGACAGCCCTGGTGAGTCTTCTCGTCTGCATCCGTAGGAGACATCTCGAGCAAGAATCACTCAACTGAGCGCCATCAGCCCACAGCATGGTCTGGGATAATAATAAAGATTTTCAAGCCTCAAGTTCTGACCTGTCTGTTACACAGCAACAGATACTAAGAACACAACCACACAGAAGACAAAGAACTTATTTAAGTAACTTTGGAGGATAACCTCAGTCTAAAGAGAAAAAAGATATTTTTGCTGGGTATAAATCTTGAACATTACTCAGTCCATCTATTGTGAAACTATTTTGTGTGTGTTCTATGATTGTGGACATGAGTAATTGCACTGATGTTTTGGGGAAAAGGAGAAACGCAGAGTAGCAGAAGGCAAGGAGGAACTCGGTGGCACTGGAACAACATAGGAGGTGCGTGGTTGTGTGTGTTCTCCTTTAGGGGGCATCTTCTCTGTCCACTGACAGGACCTGGGAACGATGACGCCCATCAGCAGTGAGCCACCAGTGGCCAGACGTGGTCCCTAAGTACCACCCATTTTCCACTAAAAGAAACCTGGGCTCCCAGGGGAAATGGTTGATTCCAGGTCTGAAACAAGCCAGATGAGCCTAGAATGTCTTATTCCATCAGAAAGTTAGCACTCAAAATGGGAGGAAAGCATATTGGAAGGGAGGGGCTGCCTCTGCTTGAACCTGAGACAATTTGAGCATGAAAATCAATCATGACGACGAGGGACTAGAACGCATCCCACTTTTCCAAGAGAGTGATCGAGAAAGAGGCCATGTTTCGTGCTGGTTGGAAACCAACCAGGAGAAGGGAAGTTTCTTCTTCACAGTTGAACATCAGCTAGTAAGTGTGGAAGGGTTGATGAGAGTTAGGAAATCGTAATTTTGCAACCAACGTAGTAAGGGACGATTCCTGCAGGAGTCACCAACGATGCTAAGCCAACGAGTCCAACTCTATTAGGAAACAGTTTATTTCTGTAGTTTCAATGTACCCCCCACACACTGTTTCTTAGCTACCAAGGGGAAGAGCATTTTTATGGTGGAGCAATCCGGCAAACCTCTTAGCCAAGCGGTCAGAACGCGTCGCCAGCCACGGGGCAAAGCGACTTGACGTGCCTTGTGGAGTGAGGCACCGAGGACACAGATCTTTGCCAAAAATGCAAGCCGTACATCGGATCATAAAGAGACAAACCCAAGTGAAAGGACGTTCTGCGGAACTAACCTGTACTCTTCCAAATGTCCTCGTTGTAAGGGACAAAGGGCACACCCATGCCCCAGCACAGTATTCACACAGTCGAACGGCGGACACCACCCCGGTGGGCCCGCCCTGCTCTCTGAGCCGCTGGGAGGCGCGTGGGTGCTGCCAGCTTGAGGGAGACCCAGCAGATCTCCGCTCCTTCCGTTGCTCGGGGGCACCCTGTGTGTCTGGGTAGAGCTTCAGGTCCCTGAACTCAACGAGCCTCGCAGCCCCCAGGGAGCCGCGGGAGCGGGGAGGCTGGATCTCTGAGGGTGGGTCTGCCCAAGGTCGACACAGCCGCCCCGTCAGTGGTGGAGCTCCCCGTGGAGCCGCCTCGGAGATGCCGGACACCTGCTCCCCCACCCCCCCAGCCCACCAGGCCACGGATATATAGGTGGCTCTTGAGCAGAGACCAGGGGTCGCTGCCCGAGAGCTGGGCTGGAGAGGAGGTCGCCTGGGGAGACGAGCCCAGCAGGGCCCGGGCTGCCCGAGACTGGGCTTCCTGCCTGGCCGACCGAGGGCGGCCTCTCCACAGATCCCCAGGCGGTTGAACCCCGATGAGGGCTGCTCCCGGGGGCCGGAGTGTTCAAACACGGGAGAGGCGGGCAGGCCGGATTCCAGGAGAAGCAGGGCAGGCTCCCAGTTCTCTTCTCCTGGAAACACCACTGGGAAAGCTGCGCCTTGCCCTGAGCCTGCTTCCCCTTCTCTGTAGGCCCCGGGCCCCTCAGGGTCAGAGAGCTGCCTCCCCTGCCCTCCCCGCACCGTCTGTCACCTGGGGCGGCTCAGTGTGGCTGAGCTCCGTCGTGAGCACCGTCTGCATACCTCGGTGGCAGGTTCCTCACCGGCCCGGCGCTCTGCTGCAGCATGTTTTAATCAGCAGTTCGGGACAGCTTCTCCCTGGGGCGCTGTTCCTCCGCTCCCCGCTGGCCGCCTTGTGAAAACGGTACCAGCCTCTTGGCAGGCTCGCCGGGGCCCAGGGGCGCGCGGCTCCCTGACATTTAACAGTACAACTTTCTGAACTCACAAAACATCATCCGAGGCCCACCCTCCAAACTAGCTGTTGTGGTCGGCATGTGTAGCAGAGAGATTTCATAACGTTTTTATTGTTTTGGAAAGGGTTTACTTGACCTTTCTACGACCTAAAATCCACAGTCAGAAAGCTTGAACGTTCTTTAAAATATTACCTTTTCTCCTCCAACCTTGAAACCTTGGCCTGCCTCTCTGGCAGGGACCCATGGTTAGGCCTGGCACGCGGCGAGGGCCACAGTGACTGTCGCGGCTGTCCGTCTCGGTCATGGAAAGGACGGGGCAGGGGAAGGCACTTTCCTCGTCCGCACTCAGAGCCTTTCCCATTTTCTAGTAACACCGAAAAGATTAAAACTTTTAATCCCACCCTGGCCCCAAAACTGTTGCTCTTGGCTGCAGAACAGCGAAGTAAGCGTAATTAATGGAGGGCTGGAGACTTAGGAAAACAACAGCCGGTTTAATAAGGCGGGGAGGGCCCTTTACGAGGGCCGCGGCACCCCACCCACCCCAGCCCCGCAGAGTGGCCTGTGACCGCGGCTCCTGAGGCTGGGCCCGCAGCGACTCCCCGTGCGTTGCAACCAAAGGCTTCAAATGTTTCGTAAGCTTTGAGTCACTAAACAGCAAAGCCTCCCGTGAAGGTACGACCCCAGGAAGGAAGGTCAGCTGAGGAAAGGTCAAAGGAGGAGGTCAGAGGACCCAGGTCCTGTCTGTGTGCTGGACGCCCAGCCGGGCCGGGGTCTTCAACTTCACCAGATCTGGACCCAGCCACCCGCTGGGGAGATCAGACCCCAGCAGTGCACCTGTCCCCTCAAAGGATCCCTCCTCTTCGTGTGTCCACGTGTTCCCCACCAAGGAAGGCACAACCCATCCCTGAAACCCCCTCTGGGGCCCAGCCACACTTGATAAAGGTTTGGATTTATGTATTTTTAAGTAGGTACCTTTAAATATTGGATTATCTAAGCGTTACACGTCATGGTTCTGGTGTGGGGGCGAGAAGGATCTCTCCCCGGGCTGCAGGCGTGTTCGGGGAAGCGGAGCCTGCGGCGGAGGAAGGCCTAAGAGGAGAGAACCGAAACGGCCCTTCGGCAGCCCGAGCATGGACGCAGGTGGGCCTGGCGGGCTCCGAGCCCACGCGGCTTCCTGATGGAGAAGTCAGCTTGGCAGGACGTGCGTCAGCTCTCCAAGAGGACAGGAAGGTGGCCTCGTTGTGGAAGAAAACGAAGTTGGCCAGCTTAAATCTTGATCAAGGTCACGGCTCAAAGCTGGAGGAGCTGGGGTAAAAACCAAGCTGTCCTGCTCCAAGCCCTGGGCTCTTCTGCTGCGGGGCTCAGACATGCAGAAATCCCCACCCTCTGAAACAGGACCGTGAACTGGAGAGAAACTTGTCAGGTCCCCTGAGCGGCCATAAGAGTACGTGCCTGCAAGGCAGCTCCACCCTGAGATCCCCCGGGCCGCAGGATAAGGTGGCGGAGTTCATGGGCTTGCTGTTCCCGACTCCTGCCTCCAAGAGCAAAGACGCTTTCAGGTTTCTGAGTTAACAAGGGTTATTGCTGGAGACATGGGAAGCTGGAAGAAGGGACATGGGCTCCAGCTCAGAGCGGCCTCCCAGAGGACTGGACTCCTGCTCCAGGGTACTCCCCTTCCAGGCCTGGCCAGCACGCATGGACCTTCTCCCCTGCTCTTCCATCTCGGCACACGGCTTCTGTCTGTATGTGTGTGTCTGCCCCATTTCCAGCTGCAGACTGTGTCTTGACGTCTTGGTCCCCATAGAAAGGACTCGATCGCTTCTTTGTCATCATCCACTGTGAGTGTCCCTGCTGAGCAGAGCTCTCGGGCCAGACCAGGTCAGAGGTCATCAGGGAGTCTACCAGGGACGCTGTGGGTTGACTTCTGTCCCTGGTCCAGGGGGCTACGGCCAGTGTGATTCGGTCACAGGGTCGACACCCTCGGAAGGAAGCTTTGGACAGGGGTGGACACCCAGAAAGAAATAAAGTGGGTACACCCCTGATGGTGACCTTCAGTGGTCAGCAGTAGGAACAGAAGGAGGGGACAAGCCTCCAGAAAGTGCTGAGCCCCCACTGAGCATTTGTGCAAGAAACGCTCATGTCTCGACCGGATGTAAACCTTGACTGTTCAGCCTCCTGGGTGGCCCGCCCTTCTGTTGCTGTTCACAGTGATTGGCTTCCCCTCCCCAAGGTGACATCACAACCCCCCCGCTGGCCTGGGGGCTCGGCCCTGGACTTGCTCTGGCCCGTGAGATGTAGGCAAAGCCATGCAGGACACTTCAGGGCCAGCGTGTGCTCCTGACTGCCTCTCTCCAGCGCTGTCCCAGGTAGAGGCCATGTTGCCCACCTGGGGGGGGGCTGGTGAAAATGCAATCCCGTCCCCTCCAGAGACACTACAGAGTCAAAAAGCTTTTGAGGTGCCCAGAAGAGCTTGAAGGGCCTTGAGCTGTCACCCCTAAAGTGGCCTCTTCCCACATCCTTCCTCGCCCTCAGTTCACTGCTGTTCCTACACCATTCTTGGTGTTCAGGAATCCTCACCAAAGACAAGGACCGTGGTGCCTGGGTCGGTGTCCCGGGGAGCTCAGCATGGTCACTGACTGAGCTCCCTCCTTCCTGTACTCTGGTTTGGGGTTCTGCTCAGATCCTGGGCCCTCTGGGACCACCAGTCTCCTCTTCACAATTCCAGGGAATCACTCTTTCTTCCTTCCTCCTCAGTCCCTGGCTTTAGTGTTTTATGAAATGGGTTTGGGTTTTTACAAAAGACAGAAAGAGCCTTTGGCTACAAGTTGCTTTGGCTTTCTGCCTGGAAAAAAAGATCCCTGAGGCAAAAAGATAAAAAATTAAAAAAATTACAAAGAGCCGGGTGATCCCCTTGAAATCGGATGAGGGAGAGAAATACAGAAAGCCCAGAAAAGATGGCTTCTCCCCCAGATTATCCCACCGCACATCCCGCGAGAGCTGGCCGATGAATGAATAGGCTGCCACTCTGAGAAGTGACAACTCTGGGAGGGGGATCTGACGGCCACCACTCACAGCTGCAGGAGCTCAGGAAGGCCGGGACGCTCCCGTGCCAGGGCCACTGTCTCTCCGTCGGACCTGCGGCATCATCACGGCGGTGGCCTGGGGTTACCAGCAACACCACAGAGTGGTGACTGTTCTTTAACTCGTATTCTGTTCAGTAATGGGGAGGATGTGGGTGTGCTCCAGGGTGCTTACCATCAAAATGGCATTTTTTTTAAAGATTTTATTTATTTATTTGACAGAGAGACAGCCAGTGAGAGAGGGAACACAGCAGGGGGAGTGGGAGAGGAAGAAGCAGGCTCCTAGCGGAGGAGCCTGATGTGGGGCTCGATCCCAGAACACCGGGATCACGCCCTGAGCCGAAGGCAGACGCTTAACGACTGAGCCACCCAGGCACCCCCAAAATGGCATTTTTTAAATAAGTTTGTCTCTTAAAGAGGTAAGTGTCAATGATCTGGAAAATTCATAGAGACAGCAATGCTGGATCAATGAGGGGTTGCCCGTTCCAGCATCGTCCTGCAGTCGCCTTACCAACTCACTGGGGGCACCCAGCAAGCCTGTCCCCTTCTGTATTGGACTGCATTTAACCGTAAGGTACAAAGGTCTAGTGGGGTCAAGGGTGTCCACCAGGAGCATTGCAACGTGACCTAAGTGGGACCTTCATAAGGGCCTTTGTAGATGTAATTACGATGCAGATCTTGAGAAGAAATCCTCTGGTTTAAGGTGAGCCCTCCATCCAACAGCGAGCGTCCTTAGAACAGAAGAGAAGGGGAGAAGACAGATACGGGCAGGAGGCTGCGAGAAGGGACAGAGCCAAGGCTGCGTCTGCAGGCCACGATCGCCGAGGACTGCCAGCCACCCCTGCAGGCCACACAGACAGGGAGTGGCTTCTCCCCCAGAGCTTCCAGAAGGCTCCGCCTTGCCAACACCACGATCTTGGACTTCCAGACTCCAGACCTGTGGGAGCGTCCATTCGGTTGTTTGAAGTGGCCCAGCTTGCGGTCACTTGTGACGGCCCACATAGCAAAGTCATACAGGAGGTTAAAGGCTCCTCGCAAATCCACAGGCGACACCAGGAAACGGGACTGTGAAAGTGGGAAGGGCTCCGGAGAGCAGAGCGCAAGCACTGCCATCCCCGTCGTTCCCGTTTTGTCTTGATTCTGAGCTGGCTAGGAGAAGAGGCTGTCCTTTCAATGCTGCTGCGCAGAAAACAGCTTCAGCCGAGGCCGCGCTGGAGGAAGGGCTGCGGGCTTTGAGGACATTCGCCAGGAAGAGAGGAGCTCACTCTTCGCGCGGAGTGACCTCCAGAGCTGAAGGCTTCTCATTTGGAAAAGAGATTAATCTCCCGTTCGGTAGTTCCAGAGGAAGCTCCAGAAGAGGGCTCAGATTTCAGTCCCTGTAAGATCGCTTCTCATCCGGGAGAGGCCGCGGGCCTCACGGAGCCCAGGGCGCCAGCGCCACCAGCTGCCCTGCGGGAGGGGGGCCCTCGGCCGGAGAGCCGGGGTCTCTGCCGGCAGCCACTCGGCCCAGACCACCGTGAGGCCCCGAAATCTGAGTTTCCGAAAGCCCTTTACTCCTCGGGCTATGCCCCGGTCAGTGCTCACCCTCTCATGAACCGGACGTCTAGGCAGGCGGGGCCCAGGAATGTGCCCTTTTACAAAGAGAGATTGTGTCCCCCGGTCCGGCCGGTGACTGGGTGTTCCAGAGGGGGACAACGACAAGTGCAGGCCAGGCTCAGCCGAGGCCCACCCCCAGGACCCCTGCCCAGATTCCAGAGCGCCTCACCTTCCCCGCCACGGGGGAGGGACCCGCCCCTTCAGCAAAGGCCACCATCGGCCTGCCTTTGCCACTTTCTGAATTTTGACCAAGATTCATAACAGGAGAAGTTCATGTAACGAACACCCTGTTCTCTTCCCGGTTTTCCTAAAACTGGCCTCTTCCAGGACATCTTTCCGAGCCGCTCTCCCTGCCTAGCTTGGCTATTTCCCGACTTCGTTGAATCTGCCAGCATTCGTAAACGCGCTCACGTGTTTGTGACCTGCGCTTTTCTCTCTCTCACTAGACCGCAAACTCCCTGAGAGCGGGAACGACCTCTGACCCGTCCATTCTGGCAGCTCCGCCCCTCCCACAGGGTCGTGACGCACAGTAGGTGCTCATATCCACTAAGATGAGGTTTGGCTGCAAGTCACAGACACCCCCAGATTAGTATGGGCTTAACCGCGCATGGCTTGGCCTCTGGCGTGAGCGCTCCAGCGGCGGGGGGGGGGGGGGGGGCGTTTGGGTGACTCTGCTCCATGGGTTGTCTGGGACCCAGGCTCCCTCTTCCCTGGGCTCCACCGTGGACAGGCAGCCTCGTGGGCCACAGCGGCATCCAAGCTCAGCCGGTGTGTCCCGGGGCAGACAGCAGGACGGGCAAGAGCTGAGCTAGGACAGCATGGCCACATCCTTCGAGGCTACCTCTCAGAAGTAACTCAGCCACCCCACGGGCCGGCCTAGTCACGTGGCCACACGTGCTGCTCGGAGGCCAGAGAGTGGCTTCATTCTGGCTAGGCACGCAGCTGAAAAGCATTCCATTTCTAGTAAGTGTGGGGACGACGGGCAGCCTCGGCGGTCAGCCTCGACAATCAGTTCTTCAATAAACAAGTGACTCAGAGCGTGTTCTGAACCTGCGGAATTTCCCGGTCGCTCTCTTCATCTGTCGGGGAGGGTGCGCTGGAGTTCCTGGGGACGGCCTCTCTGCACCTGTGTCTGGCCCGGGCGATGGCAGACCCTGAGAGCAGAGATGTCCCTTCTCTCTCCCCTAGTGTTTCCCCTGGTCCCTTACCTCTCTTTCTGTCCCCTGGCTGGCACACGGCAGGTTGCTGCTGGCGTCTGAAGGTGGCGGCAATGGCGGAGGGGCAGGGATGCTTCTCCACGGGGTTTGCCGAGGGCTGTCTTCTGCCTTGAATGGTTTCCCGATGGGCTTCTACTGGTCTATAAAGTCCAGGGTAAGTACGCTGGAGACACGGCAGAGCTGCCAACACACTCTGATAGGGACAGTCTCACGGCAACAGTGCTCCGTTACTTGCTGAGTCAATGAACAGATGCTCTGGGTGGAAACAGCCCCGTTTTGAACGCGTTCTTGCATCCAAGCAAAATGAAGGCCCTGGGCCTCACAGAGACCCCCTCTGTGGGGCGGTCTTCCTCGCCCTGGCCCACGATGGTCTTCGTCCCCGCCACAGCCCCTCCTTCTGGGTTTCAGGCGCCAAATCCTCTTTTCCACCCGATGTAATAATCTGCCCTGCAGAGGACGGGCTGGCCCGTCGTGCTAGGGTGGGATGCGAACACACTGGAACTTTCATTGTCTACATGAATAACGTGCTCTTTACGCTTTCAAGGTGAGGCACGAGATTCTTCGTGGCACCGACACAGGCCATGTATGCCCGACACCAGCAAAGGCCGGTGGAAGCCCTGGCGGGACATCCCTGCCTCCACGGGGATCCCTGAGCAGACGACGGGCAGGACCTGGATGGCATTTGCTCGGAGCAGTCATCCGGGGACACGCCTCAGTGCTGTCACAAGAAAGCGGGTTCCAGGCAGCAGGAGGAGGGCGTGGACCGAGGCCCCTCCAGGCTGAGGGGTGGCCACTGATACCACGGGAAGGGGGCTCATGCTTTCGCCTGCACATCTCAGCAAGACCGGCCCATTGTAGCGGTGGTCGGCCTTGCTCCCCGTTGGTCCCAGGGCGTCTCCTAGAACTCACCCCAGGCAGCAGACGAGCTCCGAGGGATGCTCATCGACCTTGACCCCGGCCCTGTGGTGAAGACCAGGAAGACGTAGGCCAGCCTGGGCCGCGGTCCAGGGCAGGTGCTTCCCCACACGGGGCCAGATTGCAGGAGCGAAATGATGTCAAGCTTTTTCCCTCGATTTCTCTGAGCGCATGAACAGTTTCAAAGACTTCATGGGCTTTTTATGTTTCTCCCTCTCTGAACCCATTGTCTTCAGGGGCAGACCGACACGCTGGAAAAGCCTGCCACCTCGGGGTTCAACCCCGCTTCTCGCAGTGGGGGCTGGGCAGCTGCCTCAGATCCCTCATCTGCCCCCAGGGCTTGCCACCTGCCCCCCTCGCAGGGCAGCCATGGGTGGGTGACGCACGCGAGGCTTGAGGCAGGGTCCCTGGCCCCAGGCCTGTTGGGGCTTAGCCGCAAGGATTAATGTTGTCAGTTTTTATGGGAGTATGTTTCTTCATTAGTTTTTTAAAGCCAAAGATAAACTGAGCATAGTTCCCCCTGATTACCGATTTTGCAAATCGTGCCAGCGTTTAGCTTTGCCAGTTTTAATTTTGTGAGGCATAAGAGTTTTTTGTTCATTTTTACATAATCAAATATAGCAATATTTTCCTTTAGAGAAAACCTTGGAGGGCTTTTTCTACCTTGCTACCCGATAAATATTCACATGCACTTCCTTCCCGTTATTTTAGACTTCGTGTACCATTTGTGAAAGAGGCCAGCTTTTCTTCACTCGAGAATCTATCGAATACTCTGTTGAGACATGCCACGGTCCATTTCCAGTCTTTCTTGGGCATTCCAGAGCGACCTGCTTTGGCCCCTCCTGGTTTTAACTATGATAGTTTCGTAATGTATTTCAATATTATAGATTTCAAATTTCTATTCCCTAATCACATAAACTTTTGAAAAAAAATCGTCCCTCCTCTTTTCAATTTCTCATTCCAGTGGGTGTTGGGGAATCATTCAGAGTATTTTATAAGGTTTCCTGTAAAAAAAAAAAAAAGGAGTTCTATAAGACTTTATTGAAATTTAATTAAACATATAAATCAAGAGGTTTGAGGCATTTTGCAACTTTATAATAAAGAGTTTTCACATCTAAGAACATGATCTGTTTCTCCACTTACTAAATTTTTATTTTATATCCTTCATAAAAATGCTGTGGTTTTCTACTTTTAGGATCTTTATCTTTCCAATGGGACGAATTCCTAAATTTAAAATATTTTTGTTACTGCTGTGGATATCAGTTTTCATTGTATATTACAGAATATTTTT